>NW_026262626.1:13707601-14365101 GCF_021869535.1 Mytilus californianus
TAATATATTTTGTGCACATTGCTGAGTCCTAGTTGTTTGACTCTATTTTCCTCATCCAAAAACTGATACTATACGTAACCTGATATAATCTACGGTAGTTCTCTTTTCCGATATCTTTCACAAATCATCATGCTAACATATCTATTGTCAAACTTTTCACACAAACAGGAATACCAAGCTGAACATGCGTGATCAGAATGACATTGAACTAAAGAAGTATAATTAAGCTAGGTTTTCTAGTTTCCTGGTAGACATAAAATGATTTTTTTTGTGTTCACCTTTTGAAGTATATTATTGATAATAGGTTCCCCAGACATAAATCTGTATGTTTTAGCCCAAGTATTTTACACAATTTTGAGCTGGAATAATATGATTACTAAAGCTAACTTGAAAATTGTCACTTTTGCAAGATAGCGTTTTTAACCAAACAAACTACACTGAGTCTCATATTTGCCCAAATGCAGTGGAAAATTGTTATCAAGTACCAATTGACTGCAAGACTGCAGTTCTTTTTTCAATTTTGTTCAGATTTTACCACCGGATTCCTATGCGAAAATATAATGCTGCTATCATCTGCATACCATGATAATGTACACTATTAGTACTTATGCTAATTATGACACATGTAATTAACATATCAGTTACATAATATAAGTATAAAAGAGGACCAAACTACTCCCTTGCGTTACTCCACAGGTAACTGTTTAAAAAATTATATCCAGCACCATTGAAATAAACCTGCTATATATGAGGTTCAGGAGGGGGAGGTCCTCCATTTCTGTATTCTTTATTTTTGTAGACCATTTGTCTCTACTCTTTATCTATTTTGCCCATTATTCTCTCTTCTCCACTCTTTATTTGTTTGTCTATTTTTTTGGTTCATTATTCTCTTTTCTGAAAGTTCGATCCTAGATCCTAGATCCTCAGATGTTGCAGAGTTAAAACACGACTAAAAGAATCTATACCGAATAGATTAAAAACTGGTTAACATAGATATAAGAAGATGTGGTATGAGTGCCAATGAGACAACTCTCCATCCAAGTCAAAATTTATAAAAGTAAACCATTATAGGTCACAGTACGGTCTTCAACACGGAGCCTTGGCTCACACCGAACAGTAAGCTATAAAGGGCCCCAAAAAATTACTAGTGTAAAACCATTCAAATGGGAAAACCAACGGTCTAATCTATATAAAAAACGAGAAACGAGAAACACTTATGAACCACATAAATATATGTTTTTGTAATTGTTCCTTTAATTGTGTACTGACAAGGGCTACAGCAAGTTATCAAAACCCTTTATGAGGGTCTGGGTGGGGTTTACAGAATAGAGAATAATGAGCCAATACTGCAGAAAGATGGACCAAAAAGATAAAGAATATACAAAAATAGGCAAACAGATGATGATGATCGATGGCTGCTTAACGTCCAGCGGCAAATTGATATGCATATTCAGGACGAGAACATGTTAATGTTGTATGAATATTAACCCTGCTTTGTACTAGACCGACACGCTGAGCCGGATTTTTAACGTGCTAGTTCACAAGGTAACAGTCCGCGGGAAGACATGTCACCTTACCCGGACACATTATTCTATTTCCGAGCCGACCAGTCTTTGCTCTTACTCCTTAATGCCGCGTGTTTTGCGGAGAAGCAGCAAATACACATTTTAAAGTCTATAGAGAAAAGAGAATAATGTGATGCAAAAACATTAAAAAGAGAGAATAATTAGCCACAAAAATAAAGAATATTATAGAGAAAAGTGACCTATAGAATTAAACAATACAGAAATGAAAGACCCCCTTCCAGACCCTCTTTAATTATTTTATATTTGAACTGTCAGTCCATCTGTCACGATTACATAAAATCTGAAATGCCAATTAACAATTAACGTGTTAAATGCTATATGCATTATACGTCAAGTTTGTGTTTACCAATCTATCACTTGTTACAAGAGCAAAATGATTAAATAAACAATTATTCTGAAATAATATTCTATAAGATGCATTAAAAATGAACAAAAATAAATATATGTAGTGCTTCCACTCAATAAACTCATTATAGATACCAGGATTAAAATTGTGTACGTTAATATGATAACCCAACTATAATTGGTGATGACGTGAATATATTTTTACAACTGAATATACCTTTAAGAGAATGTGCTTTTTGATTAGCAATATGTCCAAGTTTAAATCTCCAGGACGAAAGTTGGTGGTTCTAGTATGGTGGTTCAACTAACTATTGAGTGGGAAAGATTTATAGAAACAGGTTGCAATGGCAATCAGAGAACAAGACACAACAAGACTCTTAATATATATTAACTACCACTTTAGTTTTTAAAGCTTTTAATTGTACTACGTTTTCACAAGGATTTTAATAGTCTTAGTCGTTGGTTGATGTCTGTCATATTTGTTTGTCATAAACCAGGCCGTTGGTATTTTCGTTTGAAGTGTTTCACATTTTGTCATGTTGGGGCCTTTTGTAGATGAATAAGCGGTAAGTGTTATGCTCATTGTTGAATACCATTCGGTGTACTATGTATATAAATGCTTTAAATAAAATCGCTTTCTTTGAACTCTGTTGGTAAGTTTTAACAATTTGTTTTATTTGTTAACGAGAAAAAAAAGTTTGAACGACAATTCCATTAACTTGTTTAATCTATCAGTAATATTACAATAATATTACAAATGAAAAGGTGTGCGTGAAATACAACGTTAATTCATGCAAGCGAGAACCACACTTCCAAAAAAGATCCCGATATTGTAATAAGATTATTAATATGCGCAGGATTAATGCGTTAAAATGTTCAGTAGAAAATGATTTTATGTAAAAAGAGAGAGAAGAAAATCTAATTAAAATCGATTCACATAATTGGTTCTATCCATGCCAGATGTTTCAAGAAAAGAAACAACAGAATTGGATAGGAACAGAATATTAGCCTTGTAACAGACCACCTACGAACCCCTCATACAGTTGTTGTAAGGGTTCTTAAAATACAGAGAGCCGTGCACTCCCATTAAACTAGGCATCGGATTTAACGTCCCCATTCCTACCGGACGTGGCTGCGTACTTGTACAATCCCCACAGCCAAACGGACGCCCATTTTGGCAAGAGTTTTACTGCCGGTCGGAAGAAGACCAAAATGACCATATTTCTATTCCCCCGTCATCCTGGGTGGGGGTCATTTGAAGAGCTACGTATTTTATATCTAATTTTTCGCATAGATGTCATACCTGTCAACTGACCCGGATCCTGCGGGTGTGACCCGAGATTTTCACAATTCTGAGGGGTCACCGGAACACCCGCCGGGTGACCAAATAATCCGGGAATTCGGAAAATAACCCGTTTTCACCCGGATTCCTAAGCCTTCAGACTGATTAGATATAAACTGATTTCTTTAAAATACCGGCAAATTCGTAATTCTTCCTGGACAAGAAGTTCAACTAGCTGTGTAAACTCAGCTCAAGTGACCCATTTCAGTGTATGGCTTCACTTGACAGCTTTGGTGTCAAACACACTGTTAATTAACACCAATTACCTTAGCTTTAGGTCGTAAATAATTTGTGTATTTCAAAGTTGTTTTAAAAACAATTTGAGTTACTCCCCCTTTTTTGTCAATTCACAATAAACCCCTTAAACTTGTGTTTTTTTTTGTAAAAAGATTAAATCTAAAATGAATTGAATGCAAACACATATCAGAATAATACTTTTACTTATTGTTCTACCTTAGAACAATTAAAAAATAAAAATTTTGAAAATTACTTTTTTCATCTATACCTCCTTTAATTGTTTAACTTTATTTTATTATACTCTAATATCAACTTCTGAAATGTGCTAAAAGTTGATATTAGAGTATAATAAATTAAAGTTAAACAATTAAAGGAGGTATTATAGATGAAAAAAGTAATTTTCAAAATTTTAATTGTTCTAAGGTAGAACAATAAGTAAAAGTATTATTCTGATATGTTTTTGCATTCAATTCACTTCTGATATGTTCTACCGACCGTGCGAGGGCTGAACAGCCAGTCAAGGTCGTTAAACACTTCCAGTAGATATGTTCTACTGTTCAAAAGCTGCACAAATTAATGCAAAGAAAACACAAATTGGCACATTGTATGTCATGGACTGAATATGAACAGGAATAAAGGCAATGTAACACAAATCTATCAATGGCCTCCAAGTGCAATGAAATAATAAAACGTAGAATTTTAAATTGCTTAACCATGTGTACATGTTTTGGGAACTTTGATATAAATTATAAGAAAAATGTCCCCTAAATACTGAAATTCAGCTCGAAAAAGTTCGTACGCGTTATGACCTGAGATTTCATTCTTCTATGCAGGTCATTACCTGCATTTTCATTGTCATAGGTTGACAGGTATGAGATGTACGTGTATGTGTGAATATGAATGCAGGTGCCACTTGATTTCTTAGTTCCCACTAGACATTTTTACCTGGGTTGAAGTCAGTTTTAAGAAACTTCTAAAAAATTCAAAGAAGCTCAAGTTAAGAATATAAAAATAAGGATATTGTATGAACTATCTAACTAAGTCCAATTGACGAGGATTTAAAAAACTACAGTGAAACCTGTCTAAACTAAATTTTGCCTAAACCGAAAACCTCTCTTAACCAAACATGTTCTTAAGTCCAGTCATTATGGTACTGAATTTTATGAATATTAAAACTGATTAGACCAATAATCTGCTAAAACCAAACAAAATCTAAAGTCCCGAAGAGGTTCGGTTTAGACAGGTTTCACTGTATATATCAACGCAAAACTTTCAATAATGAGCAAACCCATACGGTGAAATAACCATTAAAGGCCCCTGGCGTGACAACGGGTGAAATTATCCAAAAGTAATAACCAACGGCCTAATTTATGCTTAAACAATAATCGAAAAGCAAACACGACAAAAGGCAAGGAACGACAACCACTAAATTACATGCTTTTACTTCGAACAGGCATATAAAGAATGTAAAGGGGTTAAACATGTTTGAGAATTCTCAGCCGTCCCCTGATATGGGATAGTGGTGTAACAGCACAGATAAAAAATCAATTGGAAAGGGTATGACAAATCAGAACAGCACGAAGCACAAAAAAATAACCAACAAAAAACACAAAAAAAAAAAACCACGAAGTATCGTTCAAGAGGTCCAAATCTGACCAAGGTTTACGGAAATCTTGACATTATTTTTTCAGATTCTTGAAGTTTCAACACTACATGTAAAAGTCTTTATCGTCCCAGCTCTAGAGAAGTTTCTCAAACGACGAATTAAAAAAAAAACCCGGGCACCAAAATGATCTGCTGTCGAATGTTAACGGTAAACATGGTAAATCTTACGATAGAAGTCAGTTTTAAGAAACTACAAACTAACCAGAATTTATTCAGCGTTTCAATCTTAATCTTCGCTAACTGTCCATAGAACATAAAAATAGAATAATTTCAATGGCACTCAAGTTAAGAATATAAGGAGAAATGGTACATGTGTGATGCAAACGAGACAACTATCTACCAAAGATCAAATGACGAGGATTTAAACAACTATATAATATCAACGTACATCCTTCAATAATGAGCAAAACCCATACATTAAAGTTACAATTAAAGGCCCCACTGAAATAAATCAGAACGGCACAAAGGATAAAAAAACCAACCGACTAAAAGACAGAAAAAACACAAAATATCGACCAAAGCGTCTGAATATGACTTAGGTTTACCGAAATTTCGGCATTATTTTTTTCAGGGTTTTAATCTTCGCTAACTGTCCATAGAACATAAACATACAAAATTTTCAATGGCACTCTAGTTAAGAATATAAAAATAAGCAGAAATTGTACATGCATGATTGCAAATAAAACAACTATCTACCAAACACCAAATGACGAGTAATCAACGTACATCCTTCTATAATGAGCAAAACTTTGATGGTTTTTAAAAAGTTTGCGTTATCTCGCAAACGCAAACATAGGAAGAAATATAAAAAAAAATTGTGTGGCGCTATATACGCTTTCTTAAAATCTTCTACTTAAGACCAGCCGAATTTTGCATGAACCTGTTTGATTATAACAAGTTTTTTTTTAAACTATATGTGTAGTCCTGTGTAATGACATAATTATTGCAAAATTTCAATTAATGCAAAACGTTTCTGCAATTTACATCAGTATTCTGCTGACGTAGATTGTTTGCAGTTCATGTCAACTGATTCAAATAGACAAACATTAGATTTGAGCTGTTATCATGCAATAATAGACCCAAACATATTATTTAAAAGAAGTAAGACTACTTGTTGTTTATTGTTGGATGAAAAATATGCTAAAACTAAGGAAAAATTGTAAGTATATATATTTACTGTTGAGAAATAGCACATCACGTGTTTTATCAGAACTTTGCTGCCGAGAATTTTATTTTGAATTAATCAAAACATATATAATGCTTCAGAAAAAATTAACAAACTAAAATTACTAAACCACACAGCTGGTTAAAGTTAACTTTGAATTATCTTTGATATTGTCATATTTATAGTGAATTAACTGTTTACAAAACTTTGAATCCTTCGAAACCCTAAGGATATTCTACCCAATTAATATATTATCGTACTATAGCTGTATTAGGCAAAACCTTTCGGCATTTTGGGTCATCAATGCTTTGCAACATAGTACTTTATTTGGCCTTAATCTTTTTGATTCGAGCGTCAATGATGAGTCTTTTGTAAACGAAACGTGCATCTGGCAAACACAATCATAAGCCTGGTCTCTTTGAAGAGTTGTTTTTGCATGATGATAATACAACCTGATTATTAGTACAAAAACAGGATTTTTAAAATAAAAAATTACAGTCCAAATGTATCCAAAAGTATCATTTAAAACTCATGTTTTTCCGTTTAAATAATTTTTACATTTTGCCACTGTATCGGGACCTTTTATATAGCTGACTTTACGGTGATGATTTTGCTCATGGCTTAAAGCCGTACGGTGTCTGTAGTTGCTGAAATCCATGTCATTTGGATTATGGTGAATAACTGTCTCATTAGCAGTCATGCTACACTGCTACACTCCTTATTCTATCATATAAAAGTGTCGGCGGTGTATGGTACCATCGGAGCACCAACAGCAGTACGGATTCATCTGTATAGCAAATTTAATGTTTGTAATCGAGATTGCGGTGCATACGACACTGCTGTGTTTTTATTTTCAATTGTCAGACATTAACTATTAATAAGATTATTTTCCACTTTACTGTATATTGCCGTGATGATGTTGTATGAAAATGAATGCAAAAGTTGAATATAAAATATCTGCTTATCTAATAAAAAAAACTTAATCTTTTTATCAGTTTTCGGTATTTAACTTTGAGCATACTTTCAAAAAGGAAAAAAACGAAAAGAAAAACCTAAAAACGAACAAATTACGTGCACGAAATATGATAATAGGATTTATTTGAAAAGATTTCCGAAGTCAAATCCTTAGTATTCTTAAACTATTTGATTATCACTAATGATATAAAAAGCATTTACGAAATGTAACGCATTATCATGATTATATGAACATTAATTATTTCACATATCTTTAAATTTTCAGACTTGCTATTATGGGTAGCTTGTTTTATCAGCTTGATGCCAAAATCTGCTAAACCCGGTATTTTACAAACATTAGTGGACAACATCAACAATGTAACCATCGGTTCGCACCTTCTTCTTACTTTTAGGCACATTCATGTGTGTAGGGAGGACAATGATACGAAACCACACGATACGCTTCATGAAATTGACATACACAAGGAGTCTTTAGTCAACAATTTAAGCTATAAAACTTGCCATGTATGTTCTAATGGGTGCAAATCTCATTCAAAATATTCGGAAACATGTCATTCAATAATTACATCTAGATCTGCTAATGGCACTGAAAACGAAATAATTGAACTCCAAATACGCCATGGACCTGAGCTTACGGAGTTTATATATTCAAAAATAAGCAATGTTTGTCAAGCACAGATTAACTGTTCGCAACTTACCCAGCCAGATAAACACTGCCCGAGAGGAAATAGGCATGGTCCATCCAGAGGAACCACATGGCCTTTGGTCGAAGATATTGCCTTGCTTTTATCGTTGCTCTGTTTGTGTTTCACTATGTTTATCCATCTTGCGTTGCCGGAATTGCGGAATTTGCATGGCAAGAACTTGTGTAGCTTTGTAGGGGCCATGTTTATAAGTCAAATGTTTATGTTCCATGACTTTGGCATAGAGGACCGGAATATTTGCATTGCAATAGCAGTAATTTTACAATATTTCTGGCTGGCTGTCTTTGCCTGGACGTCTGTGCTGGCATTTGATATAGCCAGAACATTCAATGCTTACAGAGTACTGAAAACAAGACCCCACCAAGAACACAGTAGACGATTTGGAATATATTGTATTGCAGGATGGGGGATACCATTACTGCTGACATCTACTTCTTACTTAGTGACTGATAAACTGTTTGATAACCAAAATGCATATGGTCGTGTACCGGGGTGTTTTCCTGATTTTTTCATTGCTATTTATATCATGGGCATCCCCCTTTTTATAAGTTCAGTTTTCAATTGTGTCTGTTTCGGTATCATAATTTATGGAATAGAATCTCACAAAAAAAAGGCAGCATTTGCTACAACGTTAAGATTAAAAAAAAGGAAAGGAGAACGCTTTAAATGTATTTTCTATGCTAAACTTTCAATAGTGTGTGGTTCAGCATGGATAATTTTATTTATGGTACATTTCTTTGGTGATATGTGCCGTCACATGACCGCCATGCTTCTTAATTTCCAAGGCATTTTGATATTTCTATCAACCGTCTTATTCAACCGCCGTGCAATAATAGCCGTTAAGAGAAGGATGAGTCGACAGGAATCTGGACCGCCAGACGAAAGGGGTTCTCTTTCAACTATTAGCAAAAACTAACTAAACCATTCCGATATGACCATGATTTGTATTGGTTGTTTGTTGTAACTAGTTGTGTCAGCTGAATCTTATTAAAGATGCAAATAAAGTTATTTATTGCTGTATTGAAGCGATTAATTTCGGTTTACACTTACTATAAGTCTGGTAGTCAATGCTTATAACTTATCGACTTATATATACGAATTTGCTATATGAAGGTTGCAACATGTGGAGAAGTATCTGCTTACCCTTCAGGAGCACCTGTGATCACCTCAACCTCGACGGGCTTCGTGTTTTATTGACTTTTCTATGTTTCAAGTATTCTATTTTGTGCTTTTTCTATTGATCGTTTATTGCCTTGGTGTTGTCAGTTTATCTTCGACTTATGAGTTTGAATATTCCTTTGGTATCTTCTGCCTCTCTCATGATTTTCTTATTTGTTGCATGTGAGTATTCCTTCCGTTACCGCCTATTGTTCAATCCAAATTGATTTATCAGTATGTGGGTAATGAACTTTACTTGTCAAAGTTACTGTCAGATCTGGATCAATATACTATTTTTGTCCCACTTACTATGAACAGGCAGGGACGACAATTTGTCCTAAATATATGAATTGTCCCCCTTTGCTTACAAAACATACACAAAAAAACAAATTTAGAAGTATATAAATGATTCAATAAGAAATTCTTGGGATGCTATTAATGCGAATAATGCAACTGGATGACTATAGCAATAATATGAACTTGCATTCTGATATCTGATACATATAACTGTATACAGATTTTCCTTGAAGCAGTTTTATTTCGTTGCTTGAAGATAAAGGGCAATTTTGAATACTTTATAATAGCTATATACCAAATTTCATTTAGAAATACAATTTACCGTATCACAGCTACATCTCTGTACAAATAGTTTGTAAAATCGTCTTATTACAATTTTACACATTAGTATCAAATTTAATTGCATTATAGATGCTCTAACTGCAACTTTGAAAAATTGTGAAAAATTTGAAATATGTACCCAAGTAAAAAACAATTTACACCAATATGTAGCACATTAATTCGTTTTGGTTAATGATTTCGTTCCATTAAAATTTTACAAGAACACAGGTGAGAAAAAAAAGCATCACAAAAATACCAAACCCAAATGCAAATGTAAAAATGGCAAGTCCAATAAAACCGACAAAATCAAACGCTATCAATCAACGGAACAAATGAAAAGTAACTGACATATTACTGACGACATGGTACAGACATTTCCGAAAAAAGTGGGTTAAACCTAGTTTTATATCTAGTTATACCTTCCCACTTGTATGACAGTTGTTTTTATGTCCCTTACATTGACAAAATTGGGTAAGCAACCTTAACAGACGTGTATAATAGTGAGAATTTGACCTATGTTTTGTGTGTATGTAGAATATTGCTGTAAAATCATATTATTCTCTTCACTGTTCAATTTCCACTATTTGTTACATGATTAAGCGAACAAATAGTTAAAGTACAGTACACTCATAACATTTGTAATATTAGATAAATGATACATGTCATCAATTCACAGACTACAATCTATTTTATAACCGATATTTTCTCATTTTGTGCTTTTGTTTTGCTTGAATTATGTAACGAATTGACAAAAGTCGTATCGAAATAATTGCCTGGGTATATCTGCACTATTTTTGAAGGCAAGAAAAAAAACAGGTCATGACAAAGTAATTCCCTCGTTTGTGTAAGAGTATAGCCGTTGTGCTCTTTTCGTTTACAACCTTAGTTTTCCTAAAATTTGGTCCTTGTATAATCAGCCATAAAGTATGGAGCAAATATATATGTCGTTTAGTTCATATTTGATATACAATTTATTTGATATCATTCCCAGTTTATTTTTGGATTCGTGCTGCTATGTTTTTAGTTTTCGTCGCCTTAACTTTCTTCTTGTTTAACACGACATTGTACGTTTATCGTCTACGAAGTCCAAAAAAATTTTGCCGACACAGTGATTCACAATACTGTAAACCAACTAATTTTTGCCAAGGGAATACCGCAACTGTTTGTTGAAATATTAATCCATTTAAGGTGCATTTTTTTAAATTTCACTTCATTTTGGACTTAATAAGATACCTACTTCATCAATATTGTCGAAGAATTCATAAGACATAGCTGATCCTACCTTATCTACACAAAACATGCGTATGGCACACTTAGCTACGACTATCTTTAATGAGTAATTTAACTGAATTTGAGAAATATGACTCTGAACACTAGTGAGGAAGGTATTGCTTACATGCCAGGATATTTTTGCTCTGTACCCAGGTTTTGTTAAGTCCAGGTTTGCAGTTTCTCCGTCTTCAGATTTCAAAGTTGTATCTAACTAACGTTGTCATTGCATCTGATTTTAGCCATGGTGTTCAACGTGGAAGCTAGGATCAGTACGACATAGTTAGTTGTAGTTTGCTAAAGTTTGAAAATCCTTTATAATGAATAAATGAGAAAGTAACCATATATAAGATAACGGAATTTACCATTCATGCTGATGAAAACCAATAGAAAATAATGTGCAAATTGCAATTTGTTTTATCGACCGATCAAATATAATTGGTTATCAAGCTCTTGTGGTATTGTGATAAAGATTCAAATATAAACGTTGAATGTATATCCAGTAAAGAGCTCCGGACTCCAGAAATATTTAAAGCGCTTCATTTCATTTTGAAGAGTTGATTAAAAACCAAAATGAACTGAAAGTAAAGCGAAACCTCAACAAGGAATCAAGAGCTTTGTCGAGGCAGCAAATTTCAATAAAAACAATATCCGTATTTCATGCTAGTGCCGAAGAAAATTACTACTGGGCTCATGATACTCTCGTTGACGACCATCAGAGGTATCGAGTCAGTGGGAGAAATAACATTAACGGTACTAATTTTGAAATAACATCAATTTTCAAATAACATTTTTATGCATTTATTGTGTGCAAACATCTATTTTAATATATGCGCTTTCTTTTCATTAATACTGATATTTTCTGTGCGCATCCGTGGTGGTGTCTTTTACCTATTATATCTGTATGTTTTGTTCACACATTGTTGTCAATATAATGGAATTTTATGCGACTGTCATACAAATGAGAGGTTTAGCTAGCTACAAAACCAGGTTTAATCCACCATTTTCTCCACAAAAAATGCCTGTAACAAAACAGGAATATGACAGTTGTTATCCATTCGTTTGATGTGTTTGATCTTTTGATTTTGCCATTTTATTATGGACTTTCCGTTTTGAATTTTCCTCAGAGTTCGGTATTTTTTTTTTTACTTTTTGCATCATTAACGAATGTTTATAAAATAGTTCATGAACCCAGGTATCATGAACACATTTTTAACAGTTTTTTTTACATTCATCTTAATTTTGATTTATATATCAGGATAAACATTACGAAAACATGCGAAAAATCTAAACTTTTTGTCACTTGACAATTCAGCTTAGATATGATGTTGTAACAAATAAACGATAAGAACCGGATTAACTGCTTTTTCTTCAGACGCATTGCTGTCTAGCTGCGTCGGTTTCTTTAACTCAACCAATTTCATCAAAATTTCCAGATTACTTTTGAAACACTTATTCCAACATGACCTGTTCTGAACAACTACAATACTGGTATGTTTATTGCTGCAGGTACAATGATTTTGAGGAAGAACAAAACATATTTTGTATTTGTTATTAACTCTTGTATCATAAGAAATTCGTTTTTACTGTGTTTTTTGAGGTCACAATACATCAGTATTGACTGGTGATCACATATTCTGCCCAAAAGCCCTACTTTAATAATGCTATTCACGAATTTGAGATTTGTGTTGTTCATCAAGCTGGAACTGATAATAGGGTTTACCGATTAATTTCCTACGTAGTCTTGCTGAATAAAGCACTCCCTTGTCATTAATAATAAAAATATTGAACAAGTCAACATTCTTAAAATATGATATACGTAAGACAGGTTTATATAATCATTTAATTACCTTTAAAGTAGAAAGTAAACAATAAAAATCAAATCAAATACCAAAGAATCAAGAAAAATCAAGACGATGACAAACTTGCATATATATAGCGTCATTGGTTGCTATCTCTCTTAAATATGTGTAGAGCGACAGCATTTGTATGCGCCACAAATATCACTATGATAATGATCCACCACTTCGTGATCGAAACATATAGCTCTACACCATCCTCTATTATTGGCACAGGAATGACTGTCATGGTCTGACTCTGTAATGGATTAGTAAATATTGAACCATGTAAAATAGTTATAGAGTATATTACGATAGATAGGATTCAATAACGAGATATGATTAAACGAGATGTTGTTAATGCTTCAATACCTTTTTCAACGATATGTGTGTCCTCATGACATTATATAAACTACATACAAAGAGAATTCTATATTGACATTTCACCTGAAAACCAAATATATTCTCATTCGACACTTTTACAAAAGAAGAAATTCTAAGCAGTCAAATATCTTGTCTATGTTCCTTTTGAATTTCAACCAAAGATGGAGAACGAGGTCACATTTCATCGGAATAGATAAGATGCACAAGATTCATAAATGCCCTCACAAACAGCGTTAATTTGCGAGGTCAACCAAATTACTCAACTTAACACATTACAAAATTAAAAACGTATAATCATTTAAAAGCGGGGTTCAAAAGCTAACAAAACCTTTAAACAGACTTATTAAGAAGGGATATAGTTACGATACTGTTGTCAGGTCATTAAAGATTGCATATTTTGGCTTTAATATGGATTCACTTATAGGGTCTTTGCATCGGAATTAAACACATTTATTTTAAAACCAGTTGTTGGCATGACACGGGTTATGTTCTTCTCATATATTTTATGACGGTATAATACTAAACCCCTAACAGGAGGGATTATGCCTGATATTCATATGATGAAGACATAATCTTTCAATCAGTTTAATTGAGGTCTGGAGCTGGCATGTCAGTAACTGCTAGTAGTCTGTTGTTATTTATGTATTATTGTCATTTTGTTTATTTTCTTTTGTTTCCCATTCTGACATCGGACTCGGACTTCTCTTATTCTGAGTTTTACTGTGCGTACTGTTGTGCGTTTTTTTTTCTACATTGGCTAGAGGTATAGGGGGAGGGTTGAGATCTCAAAAAACATGTTTAACCCCGCCGCATTTTTGCGCCTGTCCCAAGTCAGGAGCCTCTGGTCTTTGGGGTATATGTGATCTAAGTCTATTTCATTGTGCACTGATATAATGCAGCAGCTTCTCTAACCATTACACAGTTGCATTCCTTGTTGATACGTAAATAGTATTATTTGTAAATAAAAATATCTTGCTGCAGGAAAGGACATATCAAACTTTGTATTGATCTTTTTTTTTTGTATTCAACTGACGTCATCAAATTTGTTTTATTGTCAACCTATTTGCTAGGTTTTGATGAGGTTTTTTTGAAATGGACATTAATATGGAAAGCAAATGTCTTCAGCTTTATGTCCACTTATTTATTCATATTAGGCAGACGTCTTAAAGGAAGAATGAAAGGAATCTAGCATTATAGTTAATTTCACGATCTGCTATTTAGATGAATTCCTCTAACTAACTAAGTTTGGTAACTATGTTAAACATATCTATCCCGAAAAACTTGAAATAAAGGATACCATAAATACAGTTAAGTCTGCCTCTTATAATGACAGTAACACCAAACGAGATGGGATGTCAGGTTTTCCATTATGGATTTTCAATTTCTATGTAGCAACTTATATAACCGCATTTGTATATGAACGATTATTTGCATAATGATCTGCTTACCCTTTCAGAGTCCTCGAGAATAGCTCTGGTTTATTGTTTTTTCGTGCTGTTTAGTCTTTAGTTATCTGTGTGTATGCTGAATAGCGTTTTGTAAACGGTTTTTTGTCTTTTCCACGTTTTATTTTTGTTTTTTTGTCATGGTATTGAAGTAGTAATCATTGTCCTTTTTTTTTTTACAAAAATGAAATTAAAAAAAAATAACAAAAATACGATTATCAAAAATTTGCCATAAAAATCAAAGTAACTGTACCTTAACTACAAATACCTATCGTACATTTAGATTGATGTCATATATTTGTGTTCTTTTCGGTATGATTTCTGCTTAGACAGGTACTCATTACGTTCCAACAAACTAAGGTTATTGTAGTGGTGAATTCTTATCAATTTTAAATCTAACCAAAAAGAAATCCGTACACTTTGTTGTAATTGAGAATAGATATAATTGAGAAAATTGATAAACGTTTTGAGAAAAATAAAAGAAGAAGCCATTGGTTGCAAGAAACCACAATTTGCCTGTAATAATTCATTGATATTCCAACTTCAAATTTATTACAAAATTAACAAATACCCTTCCAAATGCACAACGAAAAACATAATTGTTAATCAATACATTCATCAAATATATATCGTACAGTACACAATTAAAATCATTCAAAGAAACTTGAAATTTGAAAATTTTAATGATATTGGCTTTTTTCTGTTTTAATAATTTTCCCTTGTATTTTTTATTCGAATCAATTATTAAAAATTATACCAAATCTAGATAAATGTTCCACAAGAATAAAAATTACTGTACCTTAACTACAAATACCAATCGTACATTTAGATTGATATCATATATTTGTGTTCTTTTCGGTATGATTTCTTCTTAGACAGGTACTCATTACGTTCCTACAAGCTTAGCCCAGACAACATTGGTACGTTGGCACAACATTGGCCCAACGTATCTACATGCATTGGCCCGACGTTGTTTTTAAACGTTGGCCCAATGTATAAGTGCAAAGTGGCCCTATGTTGGCCCAACGTGATGGCTAAACGTTGGCACAACGTTGTAAGGTTTTATACAATACATTGGCCCAACGTTGGTCCAATGATGGAATAATACTTGCCGATGTTGAACAAACATTGGGCCAACGTAGTAAAACAAACTGTTAACAAACGTTGGCACTCCGCTGGTTCAATCTGTAAACTTTTCTATCCATATGAAGGATACTAAAATCCCTTCCAGACAACAACTGCAATAATTCCTGGTTCTTACATCAGTTCAAAATGGCAAAAGTAATACTTTTTAAATGTTGCAATTATTGCGTTTTACAGATCCACTATACCATGTTGTGTCTTACATACTACCCGAAAATTTTGTATTTTGCAACTTTCTCTCAATCTTCCTTAATATGCATGAAATATTTGTCAATGGACGTTTCAGTAACCAACAACCAATCAATCTCTCTCCAGGAATGGTACTTCTGAAATTTCTACCCATATTTGTATGATCTCAATTAACGTATCCATGTTACCTATTTTTCTTAAATAATATAAATACAAAGGTATGATTAAATATAATTTATTATTAGCTAGACAACCAGCAAATTTAAAAAAAAGTCTTTTTTGTATCTATACGTTGCTAAATCAGATCTATAGAATGAAAATTTTAAAGTCTATTCATGATAATTCATTTATCCCATTTGTATAATATCGATCAGTTTATGTTGTAATATCCAAGCTCTGTATGACGGCCTTGATAATTCATTTTATACAGCTATTTTTCTAGTTCTGTATTCCAACATGGTTTTTATTCACAAGAGTTTTCCTTTTGTTTTCTGCTACACTTTGTTTTGTCACTATTTCTGGCTCCGTCTAATGTTACATCCTTTTAATATCCAGTTTAGCATATCTTCATAAAAGTTATTTCACTACATGTACCTCTGTAATAAAGTAATGAGTAAATGAGTACTCAATGTATGTATATTTAGAATATATTAAATCCTCCTAAAAATAAACAAAGAGACAAAAAATGCATTGTTTCCGGTGTCCTGGCACATTACAATAGTTAGAAAAAATACTCTTTTAGATATTTTCCCTAGCCTATACAATCCAAGGCAAAAGGCATATTGCATGCTTTACCATACTGGCTAGACTTAACCTCGCTAGCTAGGTTAAGCAGGACAATTGAGTGTAGAAATGGATACAGGAAACTTTGTCAAAAAACGTTCTAAGTAAATAAATAAAACTAGTTGAAAAAAAAACACAAAGTCAAATCTAAATACACTAGCATTAACGGTAGTATTAAACATTTTATGCATATATATCTGTGAAATTCGAATCCGATGTAGCATAAAAGATGGCTATTATGTTAACTTACTTTCTTAAACTTATTCATTCTGGGCTATCAAATGGTAGAATGCATTTTTTCCCATCTCCATTCCCATGCATTTTCTAGCCAGGATGTTGTCAATAATTTCTATTATTCCTAGCTCTGTATTATATTTTTGCCCTCTGAATTATTTTGTCTTCTGTAGTACACAAATACCTAACCTATAACATGTATAAATTTATATTTAAATGTAAAATTGTATATTAAAAAGAAAAGCTACTTCAAGTAATTCAGACAATAATCTTTATAGTCTTTTTCTTTTATAAATATCCTTATGTGTGGTATAGTCTTTTTTTTTACATCCCCCCTATTTTTTTTTATATTTCAAGCGTCAGTTTTTGTGACTGATATTTACTCCTACAAACTTTTCAAATATCGGTTTTCTTTTGCAAAAGTTTTGCCGAGGACAAAAAACTAAATTCAGTCGAGTCCGTATAATTATATATAAATTACAACATTCTTGCAATGAATTTAATAAATAAATACTCTATTTGATATCTAAAACACTGTTACACATGCAAGTGTGTATATGATCAGGTTTCACATATATATCGTATATGTTTGCATGCGATTTAGAAATAATAAAACTAACAAATTCATTTATATTTCTATGAAGTAGAAATCATTATACCACATTTCTGAAACATTACGGAACAAGGTACATCTTAAGACAGATTTTTTTCTATTAACTTCAGTAATGGTGATAAATGCAATCGTTATAGATTTCACAAATAAAACATTAAAATTTTAGCAATTTACAATTTGTTTGATGATACTAATGTTCAGTGGCAAATATTTCATGATTATTTAGGATTGAAACGGTTTAAACAAAATCAAGAAAATATTTCACCAGAAACGTATAAACTTCAAGATCAACATTATCACTAAAATGATAGAAATTATATGTTTTAATTTTGAACAACATCCCTCAGATTAAAAAAAAACAAATATGTTTGTCATTCACAATCGTATATAAAACAGAATGTTTAAAGTTATAACTTACATGTCACTTTCTTTTTCTTTGAACCTCAGATAATATGATTTTCTCTTTTTGTTTTCTTCGTTTCACTGCTTTCTTACAAATACACAACAGGAAATAAACACAAAAGTGACCATCCCATTACATTCAGATTTCCTATAAACTTAATTACCATAGCAACTATCTTTGAAATTTGTCTAACATATGGTCAACCTTATCAGAATGTGCTTGATTAACAGACTGGCTGTATCAAATATCACTCTGTATATAATTGCTAAATTATTATGTTTCACAAAGTTTAATGAATAAAGTTATAATAAATAATGATTGCAATAAATTTAAACTTTTAACCAGGCAATCTATGTTAACGATATATTTTTTTTATTACAGTAATGATATTCCAGTATAAATTTTACCTGAGTTATATATATAGAGTATAATATAGGATCAACGTTGGCCCAGCATTGGCCCAACATAGAGTTGTAAATGTAATTTCAGTTAATGAACCCTTTCGGTATAACATTAACTTTTCATAAAGCATGCAGCAATCGAAATCACCCGCCTTTCCAAGAGAAATAAAGCGTAAAATATTCCATAATCAATTTGTATTAACAAAATTTCATATCGGCCCTATGTTGCTACTAACGTAATGCCAACGTTGGCCCGATTATTCATAACCAACATGAGATAATAATATGGATTTACAACAGCAGGCCAACGTTGGGCCAATGTTGTGCAGCCAACACCAACTGTCGACCAATGG
Source organism: Mytilus californianus (assembly GCF_021869535.1). Classification (NCBI taxonomy): domain Eukaryota; kingdom Metazoa; phylum Mollusca; class Bivalvia; order Mytilida; family Mytilidae; genus Mytilus; species Mytilus californianus. The sequence goes on from NW_026262626.1 coordinate 13,726,452, forward strand.
ACCGACAATTTGCCAACGTTGGGCCAATGTTGTGCAGCCAACACCAACGGTCGACCAACGGACCGACAATTTGCCAACGTTGGCCCACTGTTAGGCTGTTGACTGGGAGGTTATTGTAGTGGTGAATTCTTATCAACTTTAAATCTAACCAAAAAGAAGTCCTTACACTTTGTTGTAATTGAGAACAGATATAATTGAGAAAACTGATAAACGTTTTGAGAATAAAAAAGAAGAAGACATTTGTTGCAAGATAACACAAGTTGCCTGTAATAATTCATTGATATTCCAACTTCAAATTTATTACAAAATTAACAAATATCCTTCCAAATGCACATCGAAAAATATAATTTGATACATTCATCAAATATGTATCGTGTAGTACACCATTAAAACCATTCAAAGAAACTTGAAATTTAAAATTTTCACTGATATTGGCTTATTTCTGTTTTAATAATTTTCCCATGTATTTCTATTCGAAATAATAATTAAAAATCATACCAAATTTGGATAAATGTGCACACCAAACACCCAGAGCATAAACAGTGGATAATGAACAATATATATATATTTATAAAGTTCAACAAAAGTAATCATACTTACTTATTCCATATTTGACAACAGCATAAACCCCATAAGCTGCTACTAAGGCAAGAAAAACTGGCACTGCTACCGATAATCCTGCGTATGATGCTAGTGGTAGTAATGCTTGCGCCTGACGCTTTTCCTCTTCAACCTTAGTTTTAGCTACAGATAATCCTAAAATTGGTCTTGGGATTATCAGTAACGTGGTATAAAGCAAACAAAGAAACGTCATCTTGTCCATTTTTAAATTTCTAGAATAAAAGTAGACAAATAAAGGTGATAAATTTTAGAATGAGTTTGACGACTTCCCAAAAAGAAAATATCAGAACAATGCTATTAGTAGGTAATAAACATGATATAGTTATTAGTTGTCATTGACTTGGAACTAGTAAGGATTCATATATCGGTACTGTGTGTTTTCTTTTCGTTTCAGTAGTTGTGTTCTATGTTTCGTAGTGATCTGATTAGTTTAGCACTTTTAATTGATTTTAACATTTTTTTCTGTGACACATGGGGAAATGTGTGTTGAGGGTAACTTTCGATAAAAAAACCTGATGATAGAGGTTAAATAATTTTTTTTTAGGTAACAATATACACACCAAATACTTCACGACTTCGGTTATGCAAACTTGGTGGTAAAGTTAAATGCTAGTACATAAAAGTCTTCATAGGATTTCACCTTTGTTTCTAATATTAAAATAAAAAAATGTATTATGAATGCCAATGAGACAACGTTTCACTAGAATCTAAACGTCAAAGATAAGGCCGTAAAAACGGTTATAGGTCATCGTAAGTCCTCCAACAAAGATACCAATACGATATAGTCTGCTATAGATAAAATCCCCAGCATGAAAATGTGAAATAATTAACCCGAGAAAAGTAACAGCCTAATCTATACAATACTATTTAAAAATGTCAAACAAACGAGCAGACACGACACCAAAAAGAACAAAATAACAAAACAAAACGATTCATTATTGCACAATGTTTTTTTTATCAAAGTTTGGTGTTAAAAACCTTGAATAATAATTGCACGAACCTACCTACACTTGTTGTATGTACGATAGTTGAAATGATAATGTTTAGGTTGGTACAATTATATGTACAAATAAAATAAAGGCCATGGTCATTAATCAGAAAAACCATGAGACTTAACATATGTAAATCAATAAGTTCTAAAGATAAGCGTAGGCACTTTACACTCTAAAAGCAACTTTTAATATGTAATCTACGTAATTGATAATATGTAATTAGTGCAAATAAGATCAATAACCGAAAGGTAAGGGCTTTTACACTCACAACACTCACAAACAGCTTCTATCTAACACACACTTCGGAACTTCGTTCAGATCAATGCAAGTGGTGAGCGAAAAGGCAACAACATTTCTAAACAAAATAAACAATTGATTCTCGATAACAATTTAAAAAAACAAATCATATGCTATGAATCACTTTTGAATGTTTGTTACAAATTTTTTTCTACGAAATTTCACAATGATCCAGGGAAAATGTTAAGGCTATATTACATAATTCATTATATTTTTTTTTCTTTTTTTCTATGTTATCAACAAATGCTAACCTAGTTTCAATTCTATTGATTTATTTCATCGCTATAAATAATTTCATGTGTTTAAGCTTTTGATTTTGGCATTTGATATGGGACTTTCCGTTTTGAATTTTCCTTGGACTCCGAGTCGGTTTTTTTGTTATACTTTTTTAACATATTCTGCTGACAAATCTTATTGGTTCTAAAAATATGGGATGCTTTCATAATTATATGTAGTCGTGAGGTTGTTTTATACAGTATATCTCTTATTATGTCCGTTTATAGTATGATCTAAAAATTACTGACGGATAAATGACAACAGACTATGGAATTGGCTTTCTCATCTTTGTATGATGCTGTTATGACTTTATCAAACACCGCATTGAACACATCAGTTTTCGGATGTTAACATCTAAAACGTATAATAAACTTTTACATTGCTTCTGTTTTGATACTTGCATTTCAACAATCTACATCTAGACTCAATTTTCCTCCCGATATTAACATTCTATTGAACAAATAGAGAAGTTTGAATAAGGGTTCAGCTTTATCAATGTATGTGAATGTCTTGCCAAATGTAATTCTCTTGGATTATGGATTTCAATTTATTTGGATGCTGGTGGGATCTACTTCATTTAGATGATGACATTCATTTTATTTTGCGGATGGCATCCTTTTGATGTGGATTCTGGCATCATTTCCAAATGATATTTACATGATTAAAACTTATCAAGTGATAGTTTGTGGAAAGTCGTCAAAACCAACTAGCCAGCAAGAAAGAAAATTACACACAAAAAGGAATTTGCTTTATAACATTTTGAACCAAATTATGAACACGGAAATAATCGCCTCTTTATTGCCTTTTAGTGATGAAGCAAACATAAACCAATCACACACTGTCAGATGAATGAGTTTAATTAAATATAGTTACAGACATAGCGTCTGATTGAAAGTAATTTCAGTTACGATCAGCAATTTACCAGGAGTTAAAATTTTTATTGACGTGATTGTGTTTTTGCTAAAAAAATATACTCTTAATATTTTTGTACAGATGCATTTTAAGAAATATATATAGATCGTTGTTCTGAAACGTCGGCTTATTATATGTCGTATTGGCATAACAATACTTTGTGAAGCAAGATCTACGTTCACCTTTTAGGGCATCTACCCTCGGTGTTTCATTGGAATCGTTCTGCTCAGTCTTTAGTGTTTTGTGAAGTGTTTTGTTTACTGTTGTTACTATTTTCCGTGATTTCCCTTTTGGTTATGGTGTTGTCTGTATTTCTTTGATTGTCCTCTTAGTATCTTCTGCATTTTTGTCAACATTTATTTGATATTTATTTATTTTGAAGTGTTCAGTGACATATGAGGTACAAACATGGACGCTTGCTGGGATTCAAATATGTAAGCACACACATTTGACATTGGCTTCCGATTTCCATAAAAAAATCTGATATATTAAAATAATCCCAAGTACGAAACTGTTTTTGTGGCCCCAATTAAAAAAACCTCTAGCTTTGTCACAGGGTGACTTTACTTTATCGAATATGTATAGTTATTTTGGTTAGTTAATTCTATTTCAATTTGCAGACCGTCAGTATCTTATAAAGTGTATATTATGCAAACTTCAGTGTATAATACATGTCCACATTTTACATCTAATTAATTAGGTGGTGTCCACTTTTACTTGGGCATTTACCTGTAAACTCGTCAAACGGGTTGAGTATCACGTGACACCTGGGGCGTGTTTTTTTGTTCTTCGGTAGTGAGCCAGAAGAGGTCCATTTTTTTTTTGCATTGGGAAGATCTTCTGTTACTCTCCTATCTCTTCTTTTTAAATAGGTGGTTTAGACGGCAGAGGCATATAACAAACATGGCGTCGTTTAGTCTAAATGACATTAATAAATTTATGAATTCAGATATAATAGAATGTGTGCTGTGTGATTAACGTTTTTATGGTATTGCAGCCTTAGGAGAACATCCCTGTAGAGACGATAACCTGGATAAATATAAAAACTACATGAACAATCAAAGTAAGGGGACGACTTTTTGATATTATGGGGAGGGGGGAGGGAGCAGGATATTTTATTTTGCGGATTTATTATACATTTTAATATGTCCCTAAGCATGCCATGCCTATTTTCAGCTCTCACTAGGCCTCCATATTCCTTTTCAAAATCCTCATGTCCCCCACTCTCCTACCAAAAGAAATATTTGAAAATGGTTTTCTCCTTATTCAACACGAGTTAAAAATGATTGGTAGTTTGTTGCTTAATTTTAACGTCCAGGGTCAGATATTTCATGCATTTTCTGGACTGAACACGAGTCTAAAAGTCAGGTATATAATATAAAATTAGGAGATGCGGTATGATTGCCAATGAGAAAACTATCCATTGGAGTTCAAATAATGGGAAATTTAAGGAATTATAGGTAACCGTATGGCCTTCAACCATGACAAAACTCCATATCGTATAGTCGGCTATTAAAGGCCCCGACATGAAAAATGTAAAACAATTGAATCGAAAAAACTAACGGCCTAATTATATATAACAAAAACAATTTACAAATATCAAATATGAGGCAACACTGAGGACAACACACATAAACCAACGACAACCACTGAACTACATACACCTGACTTGGCACAGGCACATTAAGAATATGGCAGGGTTAAACATGTTTATGATCGATCAAATCTTCCCTAAAATGGGACAGTGGTGTAACTGTACAACATAAGAACAAACTGTAAAAAAAAGTTGCAGTAGTAATAACTCAAAACATAAGAGACACAAAAAAAATAAAACCCAACTAATATTATGACAATAGACACAAAGCACCGAAATGAGAGTATTTTCAGTTACTGAAAGTTTGTTCAAAGCCAATTACAACTAACAAATAAATCTTGTTCCACAAACTAAAGTATCAATCATTACACAATCAACGGATTTAGTAATAAACAGTCTGAGAAACGCCATGACCATATATACCTTGTATACATATACAATCAAAAAGTCGTGGTCCGAAGGTTTTGACAATCGAAATTTTGCAATAGAAATAATAGTTAGGACCAGCAGATTTTCTTCAAGGGCCACCAGGGAAAAAGATTTTGAGAATTCTGCAATATCTTTTATATATGCAAAAATAATCCAGTTCTTTACTTTAAAATAATTTCATAGATCAGATGTCCAAACAAACATTGAAAAATTGTTGTACAGTTTAAGATTATTCCTTAAAATCACATGGTCGGCGCTTCAAGTCAGATTTTAGTTAGTAAAGTATAAAGAAAAAATTTCACAAACACATCGATTTTTTTCCAAACCAATTTTCTTTGTTTTTACACTTATTGTATAATTACACCAATTCTGAAACATAGCACACTATTACAATCATGTTTACCGAATAAATTGAAGTATCTTAATTTTCTAATAAATCATCGTAAACTTCATTTTAAATATGTCATCCAACATAAAAAAAATCTGATATATTCGACGGAAAATAGATTTTTTGTTTTATTGCTTCTTCTACAGAATATCTCCAGGAGAGGTCCAGATTCATTTTTTTGGACTCTTCACCAGAAGACGTTCTGGAGATGTACAGGAGAGACCAATAAAACACTCCCCTGTTCTTGATGAGCTGAGTAGTCATTATCAGGAAACACTTTAACGAGTAAAGGTGTGGTCAGTGTACATATGTTTAAAATTTAGTTTTCAATGTGACGTGGATGCACTCACTGGATTTCTGAGGTAGAATTTAATTTATTCTTATTCTTAATATTTATTCGTGCTTAAATGTTCAGTTTTCTGCAACAACGCAAATATATGATATTTATTTACATTTTATTTACATTTCCGACATTGTAATTTTATCAATGAAATAAGTTAATTAATGTTCTGTATAATGATAGTTTAGAACGTGTGTATGCTTCCGCCTATAGTAAATAAGCGATTATCGAAGCAGTTAGTATTTTATGTAAGTTTGAGGCTGACTTCATACAGGAACTTCTTAGGAAGAAAGATAAGAAGTTAGCAATATCCTTTAACTTTACGTTCCGCTATATAGATGATGTTCTCTCACTAAATAATACAAAATTTGGTGACTATGTTGAACGAATCTATCCCATCGAACTTGAGATAAAAGATACTACAGATACAGTTAAGTCTGCCTCATATCTTGACTTACATTTAGAAATTGACAATGAGGGTCGGTTGAAAACAAAACTTTACGACAAAAGAGATGATTTCAGCTTCCCAATCGTGAACCCTCCATTTCTATGTAGCAACATTCCAGCAGCGCCTGCATACGGAGTATATATCTCCCAATTGATACGATATTCCCGGGCTTGAATTTCCTATCATGATTTCCTTGATAGAGGATTGCTGCTCACAAGGAAGCTATTAAACCAAGAGTTCCAAATGGTGAAGTTGAAATCATCCCTTCGTAAATTTTACGGACGCCATCACGAGTTGGTTGACCGTTATGGAATAACCGTTTCACAGATGATATCGGATATGTTCCTTATGTCGTAACTACAATACCCTTCCCTTTTCACGAATGTGACCTCCCGAATTAGACTATTTACCGGATTTGTAATAACATAAGCAACACGACGGGTGCCACATGTAGAGCAAGATATGCTTACCCTTCCGGAGTACCTGAGATCAACCCCAGTTTTTGGTGGGGTTCGTGTTGCTTAGTCTTTAGTTTTCTATGTTGTGTCATCTGTACTATTATTTGTCTGTTTGTCTTTTTATTTTTGGCCATAGCGTTGTCAGTTTGTTTTCGATCTATGAGTTTGACTGTCCCTCTGGTATCTTTCGTCCCTCTTTTACATACGATAATGCAATGTTGCATGCATCTCCGAAAGTATGTAAAGCAATATGCAAAGTATAGACATGAATGTGTATATATTCAGCGTTAAAGCTATATATTGTGTGTAGTAATTGTATAATGACGTTATACTTTATAGTCAATTATGTGACATGTAACGTAAGGCATTATGCGATATGCCGTAATTATTTATTGTGTAAAGTAAAGCATTAAATATTATTTAATGTAACGCAATCTTCTATAGATTGGACGCATACGTAGTCGTACTAAGTATTCATAATTATGTATGCGATATGTGTAATACATAAGCGTATGTATATGTCTTATTATAACGTATAGTATATATTGCGATAGGTCCCAGTCAGAGGGCTGAGTAGTATGATGTGGTTAGTAATATGTAGTATGGAGATAAACAACCAGCTGGTAAAAGTATTGAACAGTATGGTATAAAGCAACATTATTATATGACAACGCAAACCTTGTGAGACATCAATAGGGCATTCGTAACCCACACGTTATGTTGGGCCAGTTTTGATGACTGGAAGTATATTTTTCTACAGCAGTTCAGTTAAATAGTGAAACAGAATGAACAGTTTAATTTGAACATTTATCAGTATTATATAATTTTGTAAATTTGTACTACATTGTATATTAAATTGTTAATTGTTTAAACATGTTAAAGTATTAGTCATTATTTTATAAGTACATACTCCTTCTAAGCCAGCACTCGTCTATCCGTGACAATCTTATACATTTTTCATTTGTAAAACAGACTATATCAAATGTTCTACACTTTGTGTTTTCCAATGATATATGATACAGTCATCTATATGTATTAGATGGTGGATTAGAATAATACATATCAGTAAAATGATTGTTTTAAATATATTTCGTATGGATACCTTTCATACATTTCGATATCCTTGGTGTTCCAGAGATGGATGTGTTTGTACTGATATCTGATATTGAAAATGAATAACAAAATCTAACATAAAAACATTATTTTAAACTTATCCTGTGAACATAGAGTAAAATTTCTGCACGGTTGATACCTTATCTATATATTTCAAGCACCATGGTAACATGCATGTATTATCACATCATGGTTTCTATGCAATGTCAATGTTTACACTAATATAGCTGTTAAAGCTAATTGGTTATAATGGACAAACAATAGTTTAAAATACAGTGTTAACAATATGATATCTGAAAAGTTTATTTTGATTAACTATATGCTGTATCCTGATTACTGAAAAATATGATAGAACTAAGGAAATTTCGTAAGTTAGAATTTTTAATTTAAGTTACACACTAGTAGTTTATCTTCATTCTTTTTTTTATATTTTAAAATGTAGTAGTAATCTAAATTGTCTTCTGTATATACTTATTTCATGCATTGTTATTTTGTTGTATCGAGATAGAGATTAATTAATTATACTTTATTATTTTCGTCTTATGTGACGTTTACATTTTCTGACGTCAGACACGCGAAGCAATGAATGTGGTATTTAATTTGATAGATGCTTTTGTGCTTTTTTGTAAATGATTGTTTGTTTTGATATTGTAACACAGTGATGACTGATGTACCCATATTTTGACTATTTTATTTATTATGTCTGTTTTGTTCACGCATCGTTGTAAATATAACGGAATTTGATGAGACTGTCGCACAAGTGAGAGGTTTAGCGCTATAAAACCAGGTTCAATCCACCATTTTCTACATTTGAAAATGCCTGTACCAAGTCAGGAATATGACAGTTGTTGTACATTCGTTTGACTTTCCGATTGAATTTTCCTCGGAGTTCAGTAATTTTGTGATTTTACTTTTTTTATAATGGCAAAACGTAAAAAACATAAGGTTTATTTTACTTCTCCTATATTTGAGCTTATCTTAATAAATAACAAAAATTCGCAATATCAAGATTCATTTAACAATGTATAGTTTTATTCTATAGATGGTAAAATAACAAAAAAGGATTATCAACGGTGACTGTTATATTGTAATCACTCCGTTAACGGTTTTCTCCAAAGTATCTTTGCACTTTTATACTTTTTATAGGAAAACTTACATTGCGTGTGCATTGGGGTTTACTTGAGCATTTACCACCTTTGAAATGAATAGCTTAACTGATGAAACGTAAGTACGCATTTGTACTTTAGTACTTAAACAGATAGATATTTGCCTTTGTATATTTAACTTTATACTAAAACATTTCAGACTGCCTACTAATGCTGGTTTTGTGTACTACCATGATATCAAACTCTGCCAAACCCAGTCTTTTATCATCATTAGTTGACAACTTTAATAATATCACAACCGGCACACACCTTTTCGTCAGTTTTAGACATCTTGACCTGTGTGGAAAGAAAGACAATGCGAATTTACAAAATAGATTTAATGAGTTTGACATACATAATGAGTCCCTTGTCGGTAACTTCAATTATAAATATTGCCGTTTTTGTTTAGACGGTTGCACGCTTCAAACAGAATCGAGACCATGTCATTCCGTTATTTTATATGGAAATGGTACAGGACAAAAAAAAAGTCAACTTCAAATACACCATGATCTAGCAGTAACAGAAGCTATACAATCAGAAATAAGAAATGTTTGTGAAGAATATATTAATTGTTCTGAAATAAGCCGAAGATTCCAAAACTGTACAAAATTGCATAATCATAATCCGAAAAGAAAGTCTGCGTGGTATTTGGTTGAAGATATTTCCTTGTTTTTGTCTTTGCTCTGTTTATTCTTCACCATTTTTGTCCACCTTGCTTTTCCAGAATTGCGTAATTTGCATGGAAAGAATTTAACCTGTTTTGCAGGAGCTCTGTTTATTTGTCAAATGTTTATGTTCCATGATTTTGGTGTGAAGGGTCATAAAACCTGTATTGGCATAGCTGTGATACTGCAGTACTTCTGGTTAGCTGTATTTTCCTGGACATCAGTGCTGGCGTTTGACATAGCTAGAACATTCAATGCTTACAATATACTGAAAACCAGACAAACAGTAGACCATGGCAGAAGGTTTGGAATATATTGTTTGGCTGGATGGGGAATACCAATATTGATTACCTCAATTTCATATTTTGCAACTGATAAACTGTTTGAGAACCAGTCTGCATACGGTCGAGCCCCAAGCTGTTTTCTTAATTTCTTCGTAGCCATTTATACCATTGGCATACCATTTGTAATTAATTCAGTTTTTAACTGTGCTTGTTTTGGCATAATAATTTATGGTATTGAGTCTAACAGGAAGAAAACGGCATATTTAACGTCTACAGGAATTAAGAAAAGAAAAAGCGACCGCTTCAAATGTATTTTCTACGGAAAACTTTCAGTAGTATGTGGTTTGGCCTGGATAATTTTCTTTATGGTTCATTTCTTTGGAGATATCTTCCGTCAGATTTCCGCTCTTCTACTAAACTTTCAAGGCATTTTGATATTTTTATCAACTGTCTTATTCAACAATCGAGCAATTGGTGCCGTAAAGAAGAGAATGAGTCAGAAAGAAGCCGAACATCAAAATGAAAGGGGACAAATTTCAATGATAATCAGGCGATGATTAAACTTAACCAAAACTTTTGATATGTAAACAGAAATAAGAAATGTTTGTGAAGAATATATTAATTGTTCTGAAATAACGGAGATTCCAAAACTGTACAAAAATGCATAATCATAATCCGAAAAGAGATACTGCGTGGTATTTGGTTGAAGATATCTCCTTGTTTTTGTCTTTGCTATGTTTATTCTTCACTATTTTTGTCCACCTTGCTTAACCAGAATTGCGTAATTTGCATGGAAAGAATTTAACCTGTTTTGCAGGAGCTCTGTTTCTTTGTCAAATGTTTATTTGTGCCGTAAAGAAGAGAATGAGTCGAAAAGAAGCCGAACCTCAAAATGAAAGATGACACATTTCAATGATAATCAGGTGATGATTAAACTTATTCAAAACTTTTGATTTGTAAATGGACAAATTAAAGCAGTACTAAGTAGTTTTATATTTAACGTCTACAGGAATTAAGAAAAGAAAAAGCGACCGCTTCAAATGTATTTTCTACGGAAAACTTTCAGTAGTATGTGGTTTGGCCTGGATAATTTTCTTTATGGTTCATTTCTTTGGAGATATCTTCCGTCAGATTTCCGCTCTTCTACTAAACTTTCAAGGCATTTTGATATTTTTATCAACTGTCTTATTCAACAATCGAGCAATTGGTGCCGTAAAGAAGAGAATGAGTCAGAAAGAAGCCGAACATCAAAATGAAAGGGGACAAATTTCAATGATAATCAGGCGATGATTAAACTTAACCAAAACTTTTGATATGTAAACAGAAATAAGAAATGTTTGTGAAGAATATATTAATTGTTCTGAAATAACGGAGATTCCAAAACTGTACAAAAATGCATAATCATAATCCGAAAAGAGATACTGCGTGGTATTTGGTTGAAGATATCTCCTTGTTTTTGTCTTTGCTATGTTTATTCTTCACTATTTTTGTCCACCTTGCTTAACCAGAATTGCGTAATTTGCATGGAAAGAATTTAACCTGTTTTGCAGGAGCTCTGTTTATTTGTCAAATGTTTATTTGTGCCGTAAAGAAGAGAATGAGTCGAAAAGAAGCCGAACCTCAAAATGAAAGAGGCCACATTTCCATGATAATCAGGTGATGATTAAACTTATTCAAAACTTTTGATTTGTAAATGGACAAATTAAAGCAGTACTAAGTAGTTTTATATTTAACGTCTACAGGAATTAAGAAAAGAAAAAGCGACCGCTTCAAATGTATTTTCTACGGAAAACTTTCAGTAGTATGTGGTTTGGCCTGGATAATTTTCTTTATGGTTCATTTCTTTGGAGATATCTTCCGTCAGATTTCCGCTCTTCTACTAAACTTTCAAGGCATTTTGATATTTTTATCAACTGTCTTATTCAACAATCGAGCAATTGGTGCCGTAAAGAAGAGAATGAGTCAGAAAGAAGCCGAACATCAAAATGAAAGGGGACAAATTTCAATGATAATCAGGCGATGATTAAACTTAACCAAAACTTTTGATATGTAAACAGAAATAAGAAATGTTTGTGAAGAATATATTAATTGTTCTGAAATAACGGAGATTCCAAAACTGTACAAAAATGCATAATCATAATCCGAAAAGAGATACTGCGTGGTATTTGGTTGAAGATATCTCCTTGTTTTTGTCTTTGCTATGTTTATTCTTCACTATTTTTGTCCACCTTGCTTAACCAGAATTGCGTAATTTGCATGGAAAGAATTTAACCTGTTTTGCAGGAGCTCTGTTTATTTGTCAAATGTTTATTTGTGCCGTAAAGAAGAGAATGAGTCGAAAAGAAGCCGAACCTCAAAATGAAAGAGGACACATTTCCATGATAATCAGGTGATGATTAAACTTATTCAAAACTTTTGATTTGTAAATGGACAAATTAAAGCAGTACTAAGTAGTTTTATATTTAACGTCTACAGGAATTAAGAAAAGAAAAAGCGACCGCTTCAAATGTATTTTCTACGGAAAACTTTCAGTAGTATGTGGTTTGGCCTGGATAATTTTCTTTATGGTTCATTTCTTTGGAGATATCTTCCGTCAGATTTCCGCTCTTCTACTAAACTTTCAAGGCATTTTGATATTTTTATCAACTGTCTTATTCAACAATCGAGCAATTGGTGCCGTAAAGAAGAGAATGAGTCAGAAAGAAGCCGAACATCAAAATGAAAGGGGACAAATTTCAATGATAATCAGGCGATGATTAAACTTAACCAAAACTTTTGATATGTAAACAGAAATAAGAAATGTTTGTGAAGAATATATTAATTGTTCTGAAATAACGGAGATTCCAAAACTGTACAAAAATGCATAATCATAATCCGAAAAGAGATACTGCGTGGTATTTGGTTGAAGATATCTCCTTGTTTTTGTCTTTGCTATGTTTATTCTTCACTATTTTTGTCCACCTTGCTTAACCAGAATTGCGTAATTTGCATGGAAAGAATTTAACCTGTTTTGCAGGAGCTCTGTTTATTTGTCAAATGTTTATTTGTGCCGTAAAGAAGAGAATGAGTCGAAAAGAAGCCGAACCTCAAAATGAAAGAGGACACATTTCAATGATAATCAGGTGATGATTAAACTTATTCAAAACTTTTGATTTGTAAATGGACAAATTAAAGCAGTACTAAGTAGTTTCTTGTGTTGACTTTAATCGGGAACAATATACATATTCGATGTAATAATTATAATGGACTTATGATTTTTTTATGTAACAGTTCTTTACAAAAAGCCAGGTATAGTAAATTTCCTAGCTCTTGGATTATTGATCTTTATAGTAAAAAGTAAAATTTTGGCTTAATACAAAAAATATCCATATTCCATACGCATTTTGGTTCTTCCCCATACCGAATAAGGGTTTTAAAGATTGGTTTTGCAAGAGGTTTCAATGTCCCAAATACAATTGTATTTATAGGGAAAGATAGTGCCAAAGTTTCAAGAATTCTTTCACACTAAGGAAATTTCCCAAATGTTTTTTAAGCCTTAAATTACCTAATTCTAAGTTAAGTAGCTAGTTCTGTTAACATGGAGTTTGCATCAACATTTATCATCTTTCTGAACATAAAATCTTTTCTTCAAATGCCTAACAGTGACTCGAAATTTCCATTTTGAAAGATTTTAGCAAATGTTGGAATATTTACCCTACACTAAACGATATAGAAATTCTGAACCATAAACCAAAGTTTTATCGAAAATAAAAATATTTAGTATATTTAAGATATGAATGAATTCGTTTAGTTAAAGTATATTATTTCATCTAATTATATAAAATTTAAGGTAGATTAAATGTTTATCTTGGATTGTAAAATGAAATGACAGCACGCAATCGGTCTAGATCTTTGCTTAAATCTGCAAATTTTGAGACGAAATAGCTATCTATATGTAAGACTGCTAATTTGAATAAAGAAAATTAAGTGATTGTTTTTACAAATATCAAATATTTGTATATATATTCATTCATATGTAATCTTGTTCTGTTCGATTCAATTTTTCAACTTAGTCATATGTCATATAAGGGGAGATAAATCTCATAGTATAATTTGGTATATGAATGTTAATGAATTTTTCATTTTTCACTTGTAGCAAGAAAACAAGTTTTTTTTTATTTTTATTTTCTAAAAGCATATTGTAAAGTCTATCTTCTTATATTTTATATCAAAATTATATCTGATAGATCTCTTTCTATTCACCAAAAAGTGTTTTTTCATGAATAATCTGTGTAAAATTAGGATTTTTTTAGCTTGCAAAATAGCAAAGTGACCCATAATTTTTATCATATTTTTGAAATAAGCATGGTAAAATCTATATTTTTGGCAAAGTATAAGAAAAGTATATATGAGGAAATATTTAGTGATGATCTACTTTAACAAGAACACGGGTGAATTTTTGGCCTATTATATTTGTGTTTATGTAGAAAATTGTTGTAAAAATTATATCGTTCGTGCTCTAGAAATTCAAATTCCAGTAGGATTCATCAACATTCGTGCTTTGACTCAGCAGTGAAAAAAAAGGAAGTAATGGCCATACCTCTTCTGAAGTCGTGTTGATGCCGATGGGTTCCAATGAAGTTCGATATTAAATTGGATTTCCTATAGAACAATGCATGTCAACTGTTTCTTAACATGAATCATGCTTATGAAAATGTTAAAAGGTTATCTATTTTCAATTACTTAGTGTTTTTGTCCTTTGCAATAGTTTTTTTTTTCTAATGGCTGATCTTTAATGTACACCTATTTACGTCTCAAAAACTTGTCTATTGACTCGGTTCGATAACAAAACACCAAACAAAACGCTTGTCTTTTTCTTGACAATTATAAACGGTGATTTAGTATCCACCAGTTCCCTAATACAATTCTTTTTCTCTTTTTTTAAAATTATAGACTGAAAACCAGAGTACACCACTTTTGCTTTGAAAAAGTTAGAAAATAGAAAAAAAATACTGTTTTTGATATTTTAGGGGTCAAAACTATACTTCCATTTCTCATGATTGGCCTAGAATCGTGGTTATATAGAGCTTGTCAACGGTTTGGAGGGTGACATCTGTGTATCTGCTGTGGTGTATTGTGTTATAAGTGTCTGACCTATTACTTATTAACCCATATTTATTCATTCATGTATTCATACTCTTCTGTATTTTTAAAGTTATGGTGTATTTATTCTTGAGATAACTTCTCTTATGTGTGCCACATCATTCTCTCAATTTTAGGCCAGTTTGTGTACTAAAATTTTGAAAAGACGCACACCTACTATTCTTGGTCCTCATCCCTATCCACGTTAAATTATTCACTTCAAAACAATTTATGGAAGCGGGATCAATATACTTGTATTTATACATCAGACCGTACTGCACTGGTTACCGGAATTTTGGATACACCAAACCAGTCATTTCATATCTGAGAAACAGGCAATATATGCCCTCAATTTTAGAATTCATTCATACATTTTTGTATTATTAAAAATTATCAGTAAATTATGTGTTTTACAAGGATCACCAGTCCTTCACCTTTCATCTAATACCTTAATTACTAAAATATATGCTACATAGTTTTAGATTTACACCTATGCGTATGAACTATTTTGTTTTAAATATGTACTACTTTCCAGTATGTTCTTTTTTGACCGGGCCCGATTAGGTGGTGTTGCGTCTTACAAAGTCTATCCAAATTATTTTTGCAACGAATTCCGCTCAAACCGGTGCTAGTGGCCGTCTTAAACTTGCAGTGAGGTGAGAGTTTTTTTTTTGTTTTGTTCCGTGTTGAAGGCCTCACTGTGACTTTGAGATGAAGAACAGTAATAAAAGCGCTGTTCCTTTGCTTTTTGTGTTTTTTTTTTCTGTTCATGTATTGATTTTGTGTCATGAATGGATACCCAATATCCTTTGCTTTTCTATTAAATGTTCAGTATTTTAGATGCTATGTAGAATAAGTAATTAAACAATATTTAGCAATATTTTTGAAAAAAGTGGTTTTTAATTACATATGTTTTAATAATAAGAAAAAAAAATAATAAGTAGAAAAAGTGCATGTAAAAAAATGAAGGAAATGAAGATCGTTACAAGTCAATATATTTTGCTCCTCATTATAAATTGGTTGGACGACAGCAATAGTACGATCCACAAATGTCAGTATGATACAAGTCTACCATCTCGTGACTTTGACATCTTCGTCTACACCATCCTCTGTTATTGGCACAGGAATGACTGTCACTGTCCCCTCTTGACCCTGTAAAACATCATTACAACAAGTCACAACATTGTTATTACCGGTATTTGTTCATTGTTTCCCGTCGCAGGGAACATAGTGTCTTCATCCGTCCATGCGTCTACAACACAGCATTACACAGAGACCATTTGATAGAAAGTACGGATACTTAGAAGGATTATTTTTCATCATATTTTCCTGAACATAATTTAACAAATATACTCACAATGGCAATATTTGATTACCTCAATTCATTTTTACTCTGACAGTTTGTTTGCACTTTTGTTACACGATGACGCCTTTGGAACGAAACTTCTCTTATATTGATTTACAGAAAACTCTCATTCTCGGTAGGATTGTTTCTTGTATTGTGTAGTTGTCTCTTATTTACCTTTATTTTGATTCGACCATTTATAATGGTGTTATGGAACTTTGGCTATTTTTGGACTAACGTCCTGCACCACAACAACAACTTGTGAACGCACCTCCTTTGACATCGTATTAACGAACGCTGTCATACTTAGTAGGATTATTGCCCTCATGTATAATAAAACATATCTTATCGTAATTATCATCCGATAATTTTTACGATAATTATGGAACTTTCAATTTTTTTTTCGACTATTGTACAACATTGATACCCTGTTAATGAAACACCTATGAAAACGTTTGACAGAAAACTCTCATACTTCGTAATATTCTTTACAATTATGTACCTTGGAAAGAACAGAAATATGGAGACATGGATCAAAATATCAAGAATCTTCAAAAGATATAAGCATACTTACGGATTGCATAACTTATGACAGCATAAATCCCATAGGTTGCTACCAAGGCAAGAAAAACAGGTGCTGACACTGTCATTCCTGCGTAGGATGCCAATGGTAGTAGTGCAGCTGTACGTTTTTCTTTTCCAACCTTAGTCTTAGCTAAAGCTTTTCCTAAAATCGGTCCTGGTATTATCAGCAACATGGTATAGAGCAAACAAAGGAAGGCAATCTTGTTCATATTCGATATCTAATACAAAAGTCGACAAATTAATGTGAGAAATAGTGGAATTACATCGTACAATATTACAAAAAACTTAAAAGTATGAAAATGAAAATTATTTTGATATTAGTATATTTGCATTCGGTATCAAAGTCTCGTTTGGAACCCGTTTGCAAGCATAACACATTGGTTTATTATTAATTTTACAAAAATTACAAGAAAAGTTTTTACTATGTGCATCGGTATGCTATTAATTCAATCAACATTGAAAATGAAATAACATGCAATATAGAAGTAAAATATTTATTATGAATATCAAACAAAACAAAAAGGACAAAGAATATATGAAGTTTGCGTTCCTAATGAAGAAACGCAAACCTGACCATTTGAAAGTCGGGGTTGTGTAAATGTTTAGAATCTTTAGGCACTATATGACAATTAGGAACCTATTAAGAATAGCCAAATTCATATGTCCCAACTTTGCCTCATAGAATTTGAACAAGAAAATTAAGCGAAGAATGGAAAAATGAACATATGCAAACAAAACAAATAAGACAATAAAAATTAAACTAGAGGCTCTCAAGAGCCTGTGTCGCACACCTGATTCTACTTTGGTTTTTGGAAATCATTTTAAAATAGATAAAAATCATAACAGATACCCTAATAATGAGTGAGGCCAAATTTAGTTTAATATTGGCCCTGTAATTTAATAAAAAATCCTGGTGGCCATCTTGAAAAGTAAATGAGCAACAAAGTAGCAACACTTCATCAGCACCTCATAAGAAACATTTATGCAATATTTGGTTTCATTCCATTCAGTGCACCTCTAGAAGAAGCATTTGTATGTATTTCCAATAGGGTCTTATGTTAAAGGAAGTCTCCCCGCTGGCGGCCATCGTGGATGAAGGATCTGCTTCAAAGTAACAACACTTCATAAGGAACATTCATGCCATGTTTGGTTTCAATTCATTCAGTGGTTCTCTAAAAGAAGACATTTGTATGTATTGTCCATAGGGTCCTTTGTTAAACACTGTCCAAGCTGGTGGTCATCTTGGATGATGGATCGGCTTCAAAGTAAAACACTTGGTCAGCACTTCATAAGGAACATTCATGCCATGTTTGGTTTCATTCCATTCAGTGGTTCTCTAAAAGATGACATTCGTATGTATTTCCCAAAGGGTCCTATGTTAAACTAAGTCCCCCGCTGGCGGCCATCTTGGATGATGGATCGGCTTCAAAGTAACAACACTTGGTCAGCACCTCATAAGGAACATTCATGCCATGTTTTGTTTCATTCCATTCAGTGGTTCTCTAAAAGAAGACATTTGTATGTATTTCCCATAGGGCCCTATGTTAAACTAAGTCCCCCGCTGGCGGCCACCTTGGATGATGGATCGGCTTCAAAGTAACAACACTTGGTCAGCACCTCAAAAGGGACATTCATGCCATGTTTGGTTTCATTCCATTCAGCGGTTCTTTAATAGAAGACATTTGCATGTATTTCCCGTAGGGTCCTGTGTTAAACTAAGTCCCCCGCTGGCGTCCATCTTGGATGATGGATCGGCTTCAAAGTAATAACACGTGGTAAGCACCTCATAAGGAACATTCATGCCATGTTTGGTTTCATTCCATTCAGTGGTTCTCTAAAAGAAAACATTTGTATGTATTTCCCATAGGGTCCTATGTTAAACTAAGTCCCCCGCTGGCGGCCATCTTGGATGATGGATCGGCTTCAAAGTAACAACACTTGGTCAGCACCTCATAAGAAACATTCATGCCATGTTTGGTTTCATTCCATTCAGTGGTTATCTAGAAGAAGTTCAAAATGTAAAAAGTTAACGACGACGACGACGGACGACGGACGACGTACGCCAAGGATGAGAAAAGCTCACTTGGCCCGAAGGGCCAGGTGAGCTAAAAACAAAGATTTCAAGTGTACGGTGTATCACATACGTACATGAATAATTCTTATAATAATATTTGTACATAAAAAAAGATAAATACCTTATTTCACGTGGCAGTGTTGTTGAAACAATCTCTACCTCGCTACGTTTGCCTCCTCTGTGAATCTAAATAAATCATATATATATATATATATATATATATATATATATATAGACATTATACATGTAAATCAGGATGTAAAGTGAAAAAGTAATGATAAACAGGATGAACGCTTTCGAACCATGTCTCAAGTATGAGATATCTTATTACGAAATGTCTTCTTTATTTTGCTGTTTATTATACTTAGATCGAATGCCTTTCAATGTATTTCAATTACAAGATAAAGGGTATAGACCAAATCCTAAGATCTAACAAGTTTGAGCTTTTTAAAAAGCTGTGGACTGCTTCGCTCTATCCTAATTTAAGGTAACACGTGTGCATGTGGTTGTTGATTTAGCATTGGAAATGTAGTATTTTTAGTTAGATATTGACTGATATAAAATGGATGTCTTAGACTTGGAATATCAATTTTTGTATATATATTAAGATGAACTTTTCTAAAATTTTAAACTGGCTGTTCAGTGTTGTACGTTATACTCCCATGCTTTTAAAAAAAAATTCGATTTACTTGTTGAAATTCAAAACATTTACAAAACACGACTCTCGAGGTGTGCCTTTCAGATTGACAGAAGTTATAAAATACAGATAATGCATTTTTGTAAACATTGTATATGAACATTGTTTAGCTAAACAAATCGTGCATATTACAGATTAACAAAGCAAATAAACAGGTGTTAAAAATTGTTATTTCAATATTGAATTTCAGTGTGCAATATTTGCATAATAAAACGAACATGAATTAATAACACTTGATCGGAACTGAAATACACATAGTTAATTTTCCGGCATTTGATGTCTTATCCTGAGACGAGAAAAGTCTATAATTCTTTATCTCATTTAAGCCAATAGCTGTTGCTGTATCTCAGCCGAATCATAAAGCAACCAATCAGAATCTTTATGTGATAAGTAATTATTTCAAGATGGCGTGTATATCGACTGAAACTAATAGCTCCGTACCGTGATGCGAAGCAATCATAGCACAGAAGGCGTGTATCCTTTATTGACTGCAGGTCTAAGTTGCGGTAAAATGTCTTACAATACTATCAAAATTTTCTAATACATGCATATGAATTGCTGCAAGTCAAATATTAAGTCACAACTTTATTATAAAAACAAACCTTTTTCAAAAAATCTGACTAATTCATAAGTTACCTTCATCTGTTGGCTAAGCTGAAAATGTCTATTAATTTCTTTAAATGCATGAGTCTGATGAACCAAAAGGACTCAACATTTGATTTTCATCATTTAAGATGAAAATTGAAATAATGTTTGAGGAAAACATTCGCCTTAAAGTCAATTATTCCTCTATATCATAAGGGAAATAAGAACTATTCAGAAAGACACATAAAGAACGACCTTAAACTAGAAACTATGACAAACGTGATTATTTCACTTTCCAATTGTTAACTTCTCATTGCTCAGCAGTAAAATAGAGGCGAACAATACCACAGCAGTAATATTCCCTATGCTTCGTCGTATCGCAATTACATATCATAGTTTATACGTTACCCTCGTGCATGTTTGCACTATACAGTCTTCGTTAATAGGGGTGTTCTCCTTTATTTACACCTCAACTGCTCAAACAGAGTGTTGAGGAAGAACGAGTAAAATCGACACTTCTAAATGTTTTTGCGTTCACCATCACGAATTGGTTGACCGATACAATGTGTCGGTGTCCCAACTGACTAGCGACATTTTTTCGCGTTCCTAGATCCTAAGACAGCAATATAGTCGTCGGATCTGTATTTTACATATTGTGTCATATTTTGACATGCTGACTCAGTGTAAATTCGCACTGATAGTTATGCGTGTATAGCAGGAAACGAATCCCTTGTCGATGTACCAGGTCTTGTTCCTTTTTGGAAATCATACGATTCCGTCAGGGTTTGTTTGTTACCGTAATTTGTTTCTTCTTAATCGATTTGCGATTTACGAGATTTAAACATCGGTTAACTTAAATCGTCTTAATTTATAAAACAAAACAAGTTCATAGTTTATCTTTTGAAACATGATTTTTCTTATATTCTGTCACTGCTATAGCAACTCCATATAAAAAAATAAGAAAACAAAGAAACAAAAAAAATTTAATAAAAATTGTAAAACGTAATTGCACATTGCATCGATCCTTGATCCTTCGCTTTAACAAAATAGAATAACATTTTATATCATTTCATTTTACATTAATTCATAATTACATGTATAACTTTTGGTACCTTTAAAAGAGAAGCGAAAGATACCAAAGGAATATTCAAACACGTTAAAAAAACGAAAAACGACCACAAGATAAACAACAGTTAATAAAACACACTATAGAAATCTGAAGACAGAGTAACACGAACCCCTGCCAAAAACCGCGATGATCTAGGGGGATTCGGAAGGGTTAGCAGATCCTACCCCACATGTGACATTCGTCGAGTTACTCCTATAAAAAGTTCTAATTGGCAAAGTTGACCTTAGATGGATTTGGCTATTTTTTTTAGTTTGTTTTTTGTCATATAACTCTTCAACTTTTTCAGTTCTTATACATCCTTGGCTTTCAAATATTCGGCTTTGAGCGTTCCTGATGAAGGTAAATCCAGAAAAGCGCTGTGGACGCATGAAATTTATAACGTGTTTTTTTCCCATTTTTTAATAAGTTACTAGTAAATTACATTACTCTTAATCTATGATGTGCAAGTTTAACAAAGTACCATTATCTTTCGGATTTTGACCCCTTGAGAGGAGGAATTGTCTTTACCTCTTTACGCTTACGAAAGTCGTGCACTTTTATAAAATGGTTTGGCTAAGCTAATAAGTAAATACGTATTGTATGATAGAAAGAAAAAAAATCAAAGCACTGTTAGCGCTATAGGCAGTTAATTAAAAACATGATGAAAACTTTGGCAGTGTTGCTTTAATTGTTTATCACAGCTTGTTATATCTCATGTTTCAGATTTTTTTTTATACATGTGCTGTACTGATTTCCACTATCCTACACACTTTTCTCTAAAAATATACCATTTGTTTTCAAACGTTTATCTTTTTTTTTAATTACTTTAAAATATGTATCCTTTCGATGATTGAATGTCTGAGAAGATGTATGTACACTGTCCCAGGTAATGGGAAGGTTTGGCGCCAGTAAACATGTTTAACCCTGCCAGATTAAGTGTGTGTCTGTCCAAAGTCATTCAGTGGTTGTCATTTGTTGCTGTTTATCATATTTGTTTTTCATTATTGATTTGTACATAAATCAGGACGCTAGTTTTCTTGTTGGAATTGTTTTACATTTGTCATTTCAAGGCCATTTACTATGCGGTATGGGTTTTGCTCATTGTTACAGGCCGTATGTGACATACAGATGCTTACTTCTATCAACTTCTCAATACAGCTGATGAATGAATTTAACTTATGCAGGAATAATGTCATCAGAATTAAGGTTTTCCACAGTGGTGTATAGTTTAATTCCACTATGTACTAGGAGTTTTCATATGCCACATTAGCATTTTTAGTTAGATCAGCAGGTGTCACTCCGTACACTAACTGATTTAATAATACTGGGAACAATCTGAGGTGGTGTAATTTTATTGTTTATCATGCATGGATCATATTACACAAAATGCTGATGTTGTTGGGCTAGAAATGCATTTAATTTATTTTTACATTATTGTACTTCTAAGTGTCCAACCTATTACATTTACATCAAATTTCATACAAATATTTTGCCTGTCTTTTTTTAATATTTTTATATTCTTCATTTCTTACATACTTTATAAAACATATTTCATGTATCTGTACATTGTATCATCATGATGTATTCAAACTATCTTTATATAACTGATATCTGGGTTACTACTTGTATATATATTAATAGTGTGCAATAATACAATGTAGTAACAGTTACACAGAAATATCATAGTTCTGAAAGTATCATTAGACAGCCTCAAAAATAGCTTGACTGTTACAGTAAACTGCATGACAAATAATATTCATGTGTTGTAATCCCTGGCAATTTTGTAATAATTCCTGTCAGACACCTGAACCAAAATTTGTCTGACTAGTCGTCATATGATGAGACCAGGTAAAAATCTTCATAGTACGTGTACTTTGATGATATCTGTACATGTATATAAATATATTCAAAACATCAAAAAGGTCTAGAGTTTCATAGCTGTCATGGAATTATTGTGATGACTAGTCAATGCAGCTACTAGATAGAATCATGTATTGTACATGTATGTCTTGTCACTTCTAGGATATTAAAGCCAAGAATTGGAATCTAGCTGAAATAAAAACAAATATAAATATTTATATTGTTTATTTAGACATAAAATCATGATAAATATTTACACAAGTTTTGTCCATGAAATTGAAAAGAAATCATCATGGGTTATCTTTTTTTAGGGTCAGATCAAAGTTTGATTTTTGACAAATTAAGAAATAAAATTATGTTAAATACAGAATATGTTCTGTTTGATTCAATATTTTCAGCTTTGCCCTATAAGGGGAGATAACTCAGATATTGCAACTTTTACACTGGAATGTGTTATGAATTAAGCTATTATGTTTTTTAGCAAGAAAACGAATCCCGTGACCCTATTTTTTCTATTTATATTTTGAAAGCCCATCATTAGAGCTGAAAAATTAGATGATTTAGTTTTCTTTCTATCTCCCAAAATTGTGTTTTCCATGAATAATGTATACACAATCTGACAGTTTTGCACAACCCTGTGGCTTGAAAAAAAGCCCCGTGACCCATACTTTTATATTTGCGAAAGCCATGATATAAATTAAATGTTTGCAAATTATCAAAAACTTCTATGGATTTTGATTTAGAACCCCATGCATCTACCTTAAGTACAAATAACATTTTGTCAAAATCGATCATTTTACTTTTACTGGGGCTAAAAGATAAAGATAATCAAGAGAGATGTCAGTTCGATCAGAGATGCAAATACTGTGTCTTTAATTAGAAATAGCAACCCAATACTTTTGAGTACCATTAATGTGGTTTTAATTACTGTAGTTTGTTGTGATATTTAGTCATACTTCTTCCTGGTCTAAACCAATTAAATATTATGTGTGTGCGTAAAAGCTTTCAAGTGCCACTTATGGTTCCATTACATCCTTATCCATACAGGTTTATTTTGTATTTACATTTGAACAGAATTCTAAGTTACATAAAAATTATGAAGATCCATTTAAATCCTCTCGGAACTCAGCAACAATGGTACTTTTCAATTAGATATGACTTTTGGAACTCCATTTTAAATTTGGTTGGACGCCGTATTAATTCGTATGAAGTTTTCCAGGCAAAATATAAAAAAGTCTTCTGAGACGTCATAACTTAATTATCGGACTTTGATTATAAGGCTACAGTTTGTAACAAGTGTGGACACAGATCAGTGTGGATAGTAATTGTTTGTTTAGTGTTAGTGTTTTGACAGTGTTTTTACACAGAGTTTATACATGGGTTGTGCCCCACCAGATGCTTTTGATCTATTTCCATATTTGCCTCATAGAGCCCAATATCAAACTATTCTACAGTGACATTCATCTAGGATTTTAGATAAGTAGCAAAAGATCAAAATCAGCAAAGTGCAGGGTTCAACATTAACTTTTTCAACATATGATCGATTTCGATATATTACTTGTCCTAAAGAGACAACCACTTGTCCAAATTTACTCACTGCCAAATTTAAGGACATAAAATCTTATAAAATTCAACTTAAGGCTTTTGTTTTTGGCATTATTCTGAGAAAAATTAACAAAGTGGCTCTGTTACTTGCTCATAACTACACAGCAGTTTTTATTTGCCCAATGATAATTTCGATTTTTCCTGGGCAATCAGAGCAGCTTTTAATGTCGAACCTGATATTGTCATTTATTTAATGTTGGAGAACAGCTTTTTTTAATGGATTTTCTGTCGATTCGTATGTTTACATATTATTCCACTGTAGTCACCTTTGTTTTTGGATATGTTAAATAATCAAGAATTTTCTATATACACTGCCGAAATTTACCCAAAGGAACTTACTTTAAATAAATCAAATATAAACAGTAATAACTGTCCTTTCCTAGGTTTAGATATTTCAGTTTTACACGGGAAAACTCGACGCTAAAATTTACGACAAAAGTGACGATTTTTCGTTCCCTATTGTTAATTTTCCATTTTTGGACGGTGATATTTCTTTGACACCATCTTACGGTGTTTATATATCACAACTCGTTCGCTATGCCCGTGTCTGTTGTAACGTTTTTACGGAGATGTTGTTTACCGAGCCCGGAAATTTGGAAACGATCCGGGTAAACTTATCGATCATACCACATCTGCTTATTTCTATACCATGATTCAAAAGTAGTAGAACACCCTAGGTACATGATTTGGATCTTAATGTGTGATATGGTTTCTGAGAAGTCGTAGGTAAACATTTCTTGTATGGCTTTATTGTGTTCCACTGTGGTGGTAATATCTTAAGTTTGACAAAAAAAATGCAAAATTAGCATAGGATCACCTCAGTAATGCAAGATTGTGTTTAAATCATTTTTGAGAGAGTTTCTAAGAAGCTTTAATTTGTATATGTTTTTCTCATAGTTTCATGTTAAACTGTGTCCAATAGTGGTGACCTTGCTGAAATTAGATTGGCAACAAAAAAACTGAAAATAGGTATTAAGCTATCTAATGATAGTTCCTACAATATTTTGAATAAATATGCAAAGAAACTCTTACGAAGATGGTTGGAATTTTAGGTACATTTGTAATCAGAATACTTTTGTGCCCAATCCAGCATTTTTTGACAGAGTTCACCTGAACTCGACCTCATTTAATGGATCAGTGATCAACGTTAAAGTTACCTGATTAGGTCCGTTTCTCAAATACTATAAGCAGTAGGTCAACTATATTTGGTCTATGGAATATTGTAATTGGTACATGTCAGTCTAGCAGGTTTCATCCGACCCTGACCTCATTTTCATGGTTCATTGGTTAATGTTAAGTTTTTTGTGTTATTGTCTGTTTTTCAAGTACTATAAGCAATAGGTCAACTATATTTGGTGTATGGAAAGATTGTAAGGTGTACATGTCTGTCTAGCAGGTATCATCTGACATTGATCTCATTTCTATGGTTCAATGGTTAATGTTAAGTTTTGTGTTTTGGTCTGTTTTTCAAATACTTATAGCAATAGGTCAACTATATTTGGTGTATGGAATGATTGTAAGGTGTACATGTCTGTCTGGAAGGTATTATCTGACCTTGACCTAATTTTTATGGTTCAATGGTCAATGTTAAGTTTTTGTGTTTTGGTCTGTTTTTCAAATACTAATTGCAATAGGTCAGCTATATTTGGCGTATGGAATAATTGTAAGGTGCACATATCTGTCTGTCAGGTATCATCTGTGTTTTGGTCTGTTTTTCAATTAGCATACACAATAGGTCAACTATAGTTGGTGTATAAAAAAATTAAAAGGTGTATATGTCTGTCTGACACAATTTATCTGACCTTGACCTCATTGTCATAGATTTTTAAAAATGTTAAGTTTCTGTAATTATGCTTTTAGTAAAACCTTTATCTTTAAGACTTTCAACATAAAATCAATGGTCAGTAAAGCAGGCAAGACATTTCAGTGTGTGCACTCTTGTTTCTTTTGAATTGTTTCATTTTTTTCACATTTTGTCATATAAGAACCTTCAACAGCAGTAGACTATGCAGTTTGAGATTTGCTCATTGTAGAAGTCTGTATAGTGACCTATATCCATTTACATCGTCGTCATTTGGTGGGTATTTGTCTCATTGGTTATCATACCATGTCTCCTTATTTTTATATTAAATGATTTTGGTTGCATTCCAGGCTTATCAGATAATAGTTTTAAAAAAGAAACCAATTAATGATATGCGTCCAATATGCAATGATATAGTCAAGTGATTTCAGATGACACTTAAGAGTTGCATTACAAAAGATACCACATGCTTACTAAATCTTGCATGCCCAAAATAGCGAAACTTGTGCTAACAGAATTAGTACTGACGACAGCTCACCATTAGGTCCAAGTAAGCTGAAACTTGAAAATATGAGGACATGTATATACATATCAAACAAGGACAAATTTTCAAGAACAAATATACCACTAATTATAACATATAAACGATATACAGCTTACCCGTAATGATAAATTACCCTATGATATTTTACTTTTTATTCATAATCAATTGCACACAACAACAGCACTTTTTTTAACATGTACATGGTATATATATTTAACAATAAATTGCAGTGCTGCACATACTTAAAAAGACTTGATAAATCTATACACATACATCACAGTACCCTATCACACAATGGAAATACATAGTTAAGAAACAATAGAAATTTCTTCAATTGAGCCATGATCAAATACACTTTATTGCTATTTGTTCGTCATTATTGGCCATTACAGACCACGACAGACATTCCTGTAAAATTTTAAGTCATAAGAGAAAATGTCTGAAGCAACAATGCAAAAGTGATCGTTGCATGACATCAATAGTTCAAGTGTTGCAAAATCTCAGGTCAAATATTGATAATCTATAATGACTCTTACAACAGAACAAACATAACAATCACTGAATACATGCTTTAGAGATAACTGTATTGTATTTGAAGCTATGCGGACGTCCATCGGTAGTTTTACTGTCGCAAATTTAGTTTACCTGGCGACGCGTAGCGGAGACAGGTAAACGGGTATTTGCGACAGTAAAACTACCGATGGACGTCCGCAAAGCTTCAAATACAATACAGTTATCTCTATTCTAATGCAAAATAAAATGCTTCGCTGGGCGCAGCTTGATACGACCGCAGAGGTCGAACCCTGAACAGTTGGGGCAAGTATGGACACAACATTCAAGCTTGATACAGCTCTGAATTTGGATTGTGATTAAATATTTGACACAGCATAGGTTTCTGACACAGAAAGAATGTGGTCTAAGAACTTGATTTTTTTTAATTTACCTATTATGATCCAATGTCCAAAATCAAAATACATGGTTAGATTCAGCATATCAAAGAACCCCATATATTCAATTTTATTTTAAATCAAACAAACTTTAATTTTGGACCCCAATTTGGACCAACTTGAAAACTGGGCCAAAAATCAAAAATCTAAATACATGTTTAGATTCAGCATATCAAAGAACCCCATATTCAATTTTTGTTAAAATCAAACAAAGTTTAATTTTGGACCCTTTGGACCATTAATGTAGACCAATTTGAAAACTGGACCCAAAATTAATAAAATGCTCCGCTGGGGCACAGCTTGATACGACCGCAGAGGTCGAACCCTGAACAGTTGGGGCAAGTATGGACACAACATTCAAGCTTGATACAGCACTGAATTTGGATTGTAATTAAATATTTGACACAGCATAGGTTTCTGACACAGAATGAAAGAACTTAAAAATTTTAATTTACCTATTCAAACCATATCATTATTATTTGCTTTTATATATAAATCAGAAATCAGAAATAACCAATTTAAAATGGAAAATTTTAAAGAAAAAAAAGGAAAAAAAAATCCCCCCCCCAAATTTTTTGAACCCCCTTATGATTCATCACCTGAAACTCAATCCCAGCCTTCCCTTTGTGGTATGGTACCTTGCAGTACAATTTCAGAGAGATCCATACACTTGAACACAAGTTATTGTCATGAAACTAGAAAAATGCAAGTTTTTTGGCCCCTTTTTGGCCCCAAATTCCTAAACGTTTAGGGCAATTACCCCCAAACTCCAACCCAGCTTTCCCTTTGTGATATGGAACCTTGCAGTACAATTTCATAAAGATCCATACACTTACACACAAGTTATTGTCGTGAAACTAGAAAAATGCTTGTTTTTTTGCCCTTTTATGGCCCCTAATTTCTAAAATTTTGAGGGAATTACCCCCAAAATCAATCCGAGCCTTCCTTTTGTAGTATGGTACCTTGCAGTACAATTTCAGAGAGATCCATACACTTGAACACAAGTTATTGTCTGGAAACTAGAAAAATGCTTGTTTTTTGGCCCTTTTTGGCCCCTAATTACTTAAATTTGGAGGCAATTACCCCCAAAATCAATCCCAGCATTCCCTTTGTGATATGGAACCTTGTGATACAATTTCATAAAGATCCATACACTTACACACAAGTTATTGTCATGAAACTAGAAAAATGCTTGTTTTTTGCCCCTTTTTGGCCCCAAATTCCTAAAATTTGGAGGCAATTACCCCCAAAATCAATCCCAGCATTCCCTTTGTGATATGGAACTTTGTGGTACAATGTCAGAGAGATCCATATACTTACACACAAGTTATAACTGGAAGTTACAAAAATGCTTATGTTTGGCCCCTTTTTGGCCCCTAATTCCTTAACTGTTGGTACCCTAACCCCCAAAATCAATCCCCACCTTCCTTTTGTGGTATTGAACCTTATGGTAAAATTTCATAGAGATCCATTCACTTAAACTAAAGTTAGAGTGCGAAAACTAATGTGTCTTCGGACGACGACAACGACGCCAACGTCATACCAATATACGACCACAAAAATTTTTTTTGCGGTTGTATAAAAACAAATCATTCAATTTTAGTCATTATTTCTGTGTAGAATTTTCATTAAACGAAAATTCCGCAAAATGATGTTATCTTCTTTGGCGCCTAATCTAGGCGACGTCATAGGTGTGCTTCCTGCATCAAACGTAAACACTGGGCGTTTTCTGGGTTCTTGTCCGCTTCAAAATGTAATAAAATTTGATGAAAAGAAGTTTTGTAGGTCCAAATGTGAGTTTTTTTGCTTATTATTGGAGAAATTACATGTCAATATATTCCCGAATTCAAAATGTCGGCTTCTTTAGTTACAGACAGGGAGATTGAGAATTTTACGCTTGTCTTCATCCAATCAGAGCCATTGATATAAACTAATTGCATTAGAATAGCTGTTTCTCTCTTTGCCTTTACCCCTGAGTTTTAAATCTTTAGATTCTTAAGAAAATCACTTCCACAACTGGTAAAGTTAAAGGTATCATTTTAGGTCAAAATTAAACTTAGACAAAAGATGCAAGAATCTGTGTCCATAGGAAACCATGCCCAGATCACACTATATTACTAATTGTAGTAAACAGAAAAGTCAGGATCAAAACCCTTATTCAACATATAATTTTAATTGTTTACGTTATAATGAACATGTGTACCAAGTTTACAGTTGATGTGATCAAAACGTCAAGGTAAACTCTGTGGCCAAAAACTTGAATCTGATACAGGATAGAAATGCAGACCGTTAACACACAATGCCTTTAATTTTTGTTTTTAGTTTTAAAAGTAAAACAGTTATATTTTCTTCTTCTCTTGAATTTTAATTGACAACAATGCTCTTATAGTTGTTCATAGTTGTCTCTACTTTTCCTAAAAGTATAATTTTATGGATAAGGAAAATCTCCTTTGTCTATTATCTTCAAAATACTGCTCATTTATGATTCTCCAGGGAGCAATTTTAGAAGACCTTGTGCACTTAACACCTGAGCATAGAAGACTTTCTTAGTTTAGTTGAGATAAAAAGTTAAACTCTATAAAAAAATTTATCAGAAACCAGAAAAAAATTGTTTATGCATATTTTGACCTGCTAAAACTTTAACTTGAGATTTTAAGAGGTTGTAAAAAGAAGATTCAGAGGAGATTATTAAGACCTTGAAAAAGCAAATTAACATCTAACAAATTTTTTACACAAGTAAATATATAAACTTGCATAAATATTACCCCTGACCGCCCTGTATACTATCGTAGGCAGTTAATAAAAGAAACAAACATATTTGCATTAATTGGGATCTTCATTCTGATTCAGAAAAAAAATGTCACTGGAATTCATGGACAATTTATGTTAAAAAATAAACATTTGAAAAGTGTGCTTAATAATACTTCTAACAGTTTATTATCTGATAATTTCCTTCTCATTCTGCATCAGTTCCAGGGTTTTTCCATGGCATTCAACAAGATGGTATCAGTAGACATAGATGAAGATACCAAAAGTTACTTTTGAATTCAAGACATTAGATAAGCTTCCCTGGATAGAAATCATGGTACAGTGCAGATAAGTGGACTCATTAGAGCTGGAACTGTCATGGAGTTTGGAATAGTGATAGGAAAATTTGCATTTCAAAACATGCTGCTGATGGTTACAAAATTCAGGGGGTTTTCCAGGATTATTTGACATTTTTTACAAGTGTAAACGGCATGTATTTCCATGCTGAGAATGACTGATATAATATTCAAGGATTTTCAAAGTAGAGTGGTAATCCCTTGACTGATTTAAGGTTATCACTACAAGATTATACTCTTGTGCTCTAATAGGGTACCCACCTTTGGTCACAAGGTCATGTTTAATAAAAATTACCTCTGGTCACTTTAAAATAAAACAAAACATTCAAATAAACCATTTTGAACCTTTGTTTAGGTCACAGGTTCTATTAAATGAGAATTGAGGTCGCAAGCAAACCCTCAAGTCTTTCTTGATTTTGTTATTGGGTCCCACATTTACCTTTATTTATTTAAGCACTCTTATTCTTATTCATGTAGGTTAAACTGGAGAAAAAAATCATAAGTAATGGACTAAATCACCAAATATAAATGAAGGGAAATAACTCATTATATATCAAATGGCTTATTGGCATTCAATGAAAATATTAGTTTTACATGCATGTACAAATAAATTCTCTTTATTTTCATATTTCAGAAACACAATCATTTTATGTAAATTAGGGCTATTCCATTAAATTGATTGTGGGAAAGTAGGATGTTAATTTTCCTTTTTGGCCATGGGGGGCATGGCTCATTTATGGTTGTATGTACATAAGATGTATGCAAATTACTTAAAGCATGGTTTCTTGTTGGGAAAACACGAAAGTCCATTTTTTCCATCAAACATTCATTTTAACGGCATAGCCCTATCAATCAAAATCATGTTTATGGTTAGAAAATCAGAACAATGTTTGTATATGCTATTGAAATGAAGAAAAAAAAAATTTGAATGAAAAATGCTATGATCTTTGGTTTCTATCAGAAATTCCAACAAGTATGCTGCAAACTTCAAATCAAAGCTCAACTCTTCTTTTTCTGTTTGTTGTCTTTCTAAAACATTGATGTCTTCTAAAGAAAATTTACATAGAATGGAATAGACATGACACAGTCATATCAATGTTCAAAGTTGCTTGTGAAATCTATAAGTCCTGATGCATTATGCTTTAGAAATCTGGCCTTTTCAGTTAATATAATTCTCATCAAATTTACAGGCCCTTCGTGAAAACTTCAGACTGTAGGCCTAACCGCTGACCCTGAATTGCTATCGTACATTATCATCATTTTAAATCACATTTCATGTTTCACATATCATTAACTGATACAGTTCAAAATATTCATTTGCAGAATTGCAAGAAATTATTCAAATCACAAGAATTAAAATAAATAGACCTAGATTTTGAACTCTCTGCATCATCCTGTGTCCGTTTTGTCTAATAAGCATATATGCAGAAAATTGTCTGGGTAACTAAAATTCTGGGACAACCACAATACTGGAGTATTTAATGTCATTTCTATACCGTGTGTTACAACTCTTTTCGTAAATGTATCTGAAACAAAGATGACATGGTTTAAAAAATTAATAACACATAAATAGTGAAAGAACAGAGTTCCAATGTCCCCTGCGTTGCACATATTTTATATCAAAGGTACAAGGGCAATAACTAAAAAAAAACCTTTTTTTGTTCTTTAAAACAATTTATAAATATCTTAGAGAAATGAAGGCTTCAGAGCAAATGCAATGCGATTTCTGTTATAATTAATTTTTCCAAGGGGCATTACTCGTTCAAAATATTTGATCAGAACTTATTTTTGAAATTGTCAAAGACATGGCTGATATAAATCTATGATATAAGTTTTATAAAATTCTGAAAGAATTTGAACACATGAGAGCGCTAACAATGCAATTTTCCATATAATCAATATTTCCAAGGGACATAACTCTTTTAAAAGTAATTGATCGACACTGATTTTCAAATTTGTTTGAGACATTGATGATATAAATCTTTCATATAAATTTTATATAAATCTGGCATGAATTGTACACATGGGTGCTAACAATGCAATTTTCCATATAATCAATATTTCCAAGGGGCATAACTCTTTTAACAAGCATTCTGTGAGTATTGCCTGGCAATACATAGTCCCCTACCGGTTAAAAATTCATTGTACTGGAACAAAATGCTAACTTGATCTATAACTTGTCATGGTGTAAACTATATAACAAATATCAAGTCAATATCTTAAAGCATGACGAAAAAAATGTGGAAAATTGATTATTTGAGTGAATTTTCTAAGTTCAAGGACCATAGCTCTGCACAAAATCATCAGGCCGGAACAAAATTCGAACTTGATCTGTAACTTGTCATAATAAAACTATATACCAATCATGAAATCAATATCTTCAAGCATGACACAAAAAAGTGCGGAAAACTGATTATTTTAGTGAATTTTTCTAAGTTCAAGGACCATAACTCTGCAAAAATTCGTCTGACAGGAACAAAATTAGAACATGATCTGTAACTTGTCATGATAAAGCAATATACCAAATATCAAATCGATATCCTCAAGCACGAAGAAAAAAAGTGTGGAAAACTGATTTGCCGGACTGATGGATGGACAGACAGACAGACAGACGGACGAAGTGCAAACCTAAAGTCCCCTTCGACTTCGTTGGTAGGGGACTAAAAATAATTGATCAGCACTGATTTTCACACTCGTCAAAGACATTGCTGATATAAACCTATGATATAAGTTTCATTAAATTCTGGCAAGAATTGTACACATGAGAGCATTAATATTGCAATTTTCCATATAATTAATGTTTCTAAGGGGCATAACTCTTTTAAAAATTATTAATCAGCACTGATTTTCAAACTCGTCTAAGACATTGCTGATATAAACTTATGAAATAAGTTTCATAAAAATCTGGCAAGAACTGTACACGTGAGAGCGCTTACAAGATCAGACAGATGGACACACAGATGGACGCCCAGTATTTCTATGTCTTGGCAACGCGTTGTGCGGGGGACAGCACTCATAATTCATAAACAAGCATCAACTGTACATGTGGATTCAATATTAGTCATGTGATACTAATTTTCTTAGTGGATTATATGGGTATAGGTAAAATATGTATTTAAATACTGGTATTCAACAAAGTACACATTTTTTATAGGCTTGTATACGGAATTTGACAAAACCATGAAATCAAATCTCCATGAAATTGCAAAATATCCTCCATCCTCGAAAATTGATATCCATGAAAATAAACGAATTTGCAATATATTGTTATGCTTTTTTTAACAGTATTGTTTTTGCTCATTGCTGAAGGATGTATGGTGATCCAACCAAGGTAGTTGTTTATATCCCTGTCATATGGTCTCTGATGGATAGTTGTCTCATTGGCAATCATTCCATATTGGCCTTATATTATATTTAACTAATATTCCAACAAAAACATTCAAGAGCGGACAAAATATGAAGCTGGTCTTACTTTTGCATTTCTCAAAGTTTGGGATGATCATTTGGAAAAAAAATTTGCAAGGGTTCAGCGGAACCCAGTATCTTGCTGACTTTTCCTGTTAGTCGCAGGCTCAACAAAAATGGGGAAATAATTATTAAAAATTTTCCTCTAGATACTATCTTTTGATTGTGAGAAAGCTTCTGTCCGAGTTTGGTAAAAATCCAGGATGGATTTTGAATCTAAAAAATGTTTTGAAAACTTTAACTGCAGACTGTATGTAATGTTAACCGGAAGAAAAACTAAGTCCATTTAAAAGCAATATACAGAAAAACAGGAAATAAATTTTTACAAAAAATTTCCTTCTAGATACATGTACTAGCTTTTGATCATAAAACAAGCTTCTGTCCAAGTTTGGTACAAATCCAGAATAGTTTAAGAAAGTTATTAAATTTTTTAAAACTTTAACCACAGAGTGAATATTTGTGGACGCCGCTGACGGAATGTAGGATCGCTTTGTCTCACTTTTGTGACAAAAGTCGCAGGCTCGACAAAAAGAAGAATCCAATGGCATTTTTTTTTTAATTAAGAGTTTGGCAAATTTCTTTTAAGAAATCAAAGTTTATTTTACTATTTCAAAACTGGTATTTGAATAAACTTCAGGAAGTACTACATTTTTGTACATTGTTTTACCAATAAAAATCTTTCTCACCTTCTTCCCACAAATGTGGGACACATTCATGAAGTAAATCCCCTAATTTTTGTTCCTCTCCTTCTGTATTGCATGGTTTAAATATTTTTTGGATATTTGGAATATCAATCTAAAAATAGAAACCATAAGGGAGACAATTCTTCAAATCAGTAATGTCATTATACATATACATTGTAATACTATTTAAATACTGTAAACTACTGAACTAATTTTCACAAAGAATTTACTTACTTGACTTTGTTACTTAGAAGATACTTAACATTGGTTGACAGATACATGTCAGTGTTTTTTCCGAGCTATGTCCTTTTATCTAGGTCTCTCAATAAAAGGTTAATTTGGTAACTCATGGATGAATAAATAAACTTTCTGTTTAGCTTTTCAGATATCATGGTCAAAGTAATGGGTAAGAGGGGAAATATGGGAATACATGGGGTCCATTTAAAAATTGTATTCTGGTATTTTAGTCACTACAAAACAAATCTATTCCTTTGTTTCCTTTTGGTGGACATAACATTTTGTAAAAATTTGCAGTTTTAAGTGGTTCTTTTTTAATTCGGAAATTATTGGTATTCCAGTCTTCAAAATAATGATTGGCAAGTAGACTTGTTTTTAATCATATTTTCTCAAACATGCATTCTAGAGGTAAGTGAGGGCATGAACAAGCAGATTTTTACACTTATTTATTTATTCTTTATATTTTAAGCACCCTATTATTCTCTATTCTTTGTTTTTTTCATTCTCTCTTTTCTGTAAACCCCAGTAGGGGCCCTAATGAGTGTTTGACCTGATTGTGTATGGCCAATATACTGTCAGTAAGTAAAATAATATGGTCATGCATGTGATATGCTCTCATCCAATGAAATAGTGTTTTTTTTTTCAAAAGTATAAACTAACCCTGTTTTAATGAAAGTCTTTTGATAAATAAATTTCTTTAATTAAAAATCTCACAAATGTTAAATGTAGATAATAGTGATCCAAAATACAAAATTAGAACTGTTTTGTAATCAATCTAGGGGAGAAAACTCTGACAAGATATCAATTCAAATAATTGATACATGGTGAATATATCTCCATGTACAAAATGTATGAATTTGAAACCTGCTCTGGTGGAGAGATGCACATCTTCTTATTTTTACATTTGTAATAGACCTGCACATTGAGCCAGATTTTGAATGTGCTGATTCACTGTCGGCAAGCAGACATGTCACATACCCAGGCATATTATTCTCACTCTAATCTGACCAGTCTTTGATCTGCTGGTTCTCCTAAATGCTGTGTGATTACAGAGCAGCAGCAAATACCAATTTTCATGTCTTTGGTTTGATCTGAGTGGGGATAGACTCAAAATCTGCCACCCTCAAAATGAGCACGCTATAAGACCACTGAGGTAGTCATCAATCAAAGTCAAATTAGTATCATCACTTCAAATAACCACTAATCACCCTATTTCCCAGTGATTTCTTCAACATATGCAAGGGTAATTGACTCTCATGCAAGTGGGAGGTTTAGCTAGCTATTAAACCAGATTAAATCCACCATTTTTTTCAGGAAAACCCCTGTACCGTTTTCTTCAGGAATAAGTGACAGCCATTTTCCAGTCTTTTCATTGGTTGATATAATTGAGCATTTTGGTTCAGTCAGGTGTTATGAACATACCCACTTTTTGAATTTACCTTGGAGTTCGATATTTTTATCAAATACATTTTTTACCTATATCACATTGTGTGTACTG
Source organism: Mytilus californianus (assembly GCF_021869535.1). NCBI lineage: Eukaryota > Metazoa > Mollusca > Bivalvia > Mytilida > Mytilidae > Mytilus > Mytilus californianus. The sequence goes on from NW_026262626.1 coordinate 13,763,673, forward strand.
TATACATGGTATACAGATAAGTTTACTTACCTGATATATTCTAAAAGGAATGTATTTGAACATGTCATCACCGGATGATTCCATTAACCGTTTATTTACTGACCAAAATTGATCATATCTGTCTGAAATTAGAAAAAAAATAATCATTTCCTTATTAAATAAAATTGAGAATGGAAATGGGGAATGTGTCAAAGAGACAACAACCCGACCAAAGAGCAGAAAACAGCCCAAGGCCACCAATGGGTCTTAAACACAGCGAGAAAATTCGCACCCAGAGACTGGCCCCTAAACAAAAATGTGTACTAGTTCAGTGAAAATAGACGTCACACTAAACTCCTAAACATATAATAGAACTAAAATTTAAAAAACATACAAGACTAACAAAGGCCAGAGGCTCCTGACTTTGGACAGGCACAAAAATGCGGCAGGTTAACATGTGTGAGATATGAAAAAAAATTCCAATTTCAAAGCTATATAAGAGCATGCAACAGATTGCTGGAGGTGTGCCTACGATCCGGTTTTGGAAAGACTTAAAGATTCAGTTTAAAATTGACTGTTTAAGTCAAAGTGTTGTGACCCTAATTAACTCCCCTCAAAGACATCTTAGATATGGGACTGACATTTTTAAAAGTATTACAAAATCAGATGCAAAGATATTTGATAAGCATGTGCAAAGTTTTAATAAAATGCTCCGCTGGGGCGCAGCTTGATACGACCGCAGAGGTCGAACCCTGAACAGTTGGGGCAAGTATGGACACAACATTCAAGCTTGATACAGCACTGAATTTGGATTGTAATTAAATATTTGACACAGCATAGGTTTCTGACACAGAATGAAAGTGGTCTAAGAACTTAAAAATTTTCAATTTACCTATTCATACATGTGATGGACTGTGAAACTCAGATCAGGAGATTGGGAAATTTTGGTCAGGAGATTAGGACTCAGATCAGGAGGTTTTTAATCGACATTAATTTTGTTGTAAATGTAACCGTGTGCTGTAAAAATGGTCTTTTAAAGTGTGTTTTCTTCAACTTTCCAACCAATTTATTATGTTTATAGTACCCTTGCACTTATAAAGTTTCTCCATCTTTATATTCTACATGTTCAATCTAACATTGTTTTTTTCCAGTATGTTCTTTAAATTTTTTACTTCATATTCTATAAAACAATCATTGCAACCAGAACATTTGTTTAGCTGTCTGCAAATAGTTTTTATTTTATTTTTTTTTCTCTTGCAAATAGTTTTTATTTGCAAACTCAGAAATTCATTCTATCTGTAAAGTTAGGGTCATAGTTATTATATAAATTTCAATTTAAGCCTTAAAAGGAAGTATAGAATCCTCAAATAATTTTCAAATTATTATTTTTTTATTTGTCCTAAGACATTTAAAATCATTTAATAACCATCCTTTTATGATTATTTGTTCAATTTATATTTTATTTATATTCTTTTAAAAATTTTCATTATTAAAAGGAAAGTAACTTAAAACAGGATAAATCAAGGGAAGTAACCCAATAAATACACAGTTTTTGTTACACAACGGCAGTTAGCATGAGGTAATAAAATGCTTCGCTGGGGCGCAGCTTGATACGACCGCAGAGGTCGAACCCTGAACAGTTGGGGCAAGTATGGACACAACATTCAAGCTTGATACAGCTCTGAATTTGGATTGTTATTAAATATTTGACACAGCATAGGTTTCTGACACAGAAAGAATGTGGTCTAAGAACTTGAATTTTTTTAATTTACCTATTATGGTCCAATGTCCAAAATCAAAATACATGGTTAGATTCAGCATATCAAAGAACCCCATATATTCAATTTTTGTTAAAATCAAACAAAGTTTAATTTTGGACCCCAACTTGGACAAACTTGAAAACTGGGCCCATAATCAAAAATCTAAACACATGTTTAGATTCAGCATATCAAAGAACCCCAAGAATTCAATTTTTGCTAAAATCAAACTAAGTTTAATTTTGGACCCTTTGGACCTTAATGTAGACCAATTTAAAAAACGGGACTTAAAATTAAAAATCTAAATACACGGTTAGATTTGGAATATCAAAGAACCCCAATAATTCAATTTTTGATGAAATCAAACAAAGTTTAATTTTGGACCCTTTTGACCTCAATATGAACCAATTTGATAGCGGGGCCCACAAATAAAAAATCTAAATTCATGGTTAGATTCAGCATATCAAAGAACCCCATATATTCAATTTTTGTTGAAATCAAAAAAAGTTTAATTTTGGACCCCAACTTGGACCAACTTGAAAACTGGGCCCATAATCAAAAATCTAAACACATGTTTAGATTCAGCATATCAAAGAACCCCAAGAATTCAATTTTTGTTAAAATCAAACTAAGTTTAATTTTGGACCCTTTGGACCTCAATGAAGACCAATTTAAAAAACGGGACCCAAATTAAAAATCTAAAAACACGGTTAGATTTGGCATATCAAAGAACCCCAATAATTCAATTTTCGATGAAATCAAACAAAGTTTAATTTTGGACCCTTTTGACCTCAATATGAACCAATTAGATAGCGGGGCCTACAAATAAAAAATCTAAATACATGGTTAGATTCAGCATATCAAAGAACCTCATATATTCAATTTTTGTTGAAATCAAACAAAGTTTAATTTTGGACCCCAATTTGGACCAACTTGAAAACTGGGCCCATAATCAAAAATCTAAATACATGTTTAGATTCAGCATATCAAAGAACCCCATATATTCAATTTTTGTTGAAATCAAACAAAGTTTAAATACTGGACCCTATCTTGGACCAACTTGAAAACTGGGCCCATAATCAAAAATCTAAACACATGTTTAGATTCAGCAAATCAAATAACCCCAAGAATTCAATTTTTGTCAAAATCAAACTAAGTTTAATTTTGGACCCTTTGGACCTCAATGTAGACCAATTTAAAAAACAGGACCCAAAATTAAAAACCTAAATACACGGTTAGATTTGGAATATCAAAGAACCCCAATAATTCAATTTTAGATGAAATCAAACAAAGTTTAATTTTGGACCCTTTTGACCTCAATATGAACCAATTAGATAACGGGGTCCACAAATAAAAAATCTAAATACATGGTTAGATTCAGCATATCAAAGAACCCCATATATTCAATTTTTGTTGAAATCAAACAAAGTTTAATTTTGGACCCCATTTTGGACCAACTTGAAAACTGTGCCAAAAATCAAAAATCTAAATACATGTTTAGATTCAGCATATCAAAGAACCTCATATATTCAATTTTTGCTAAAATCAAACAAAGTTTAATTTTGGACCCTTTGGACATTAATGTAGACCAATTTGAAAACTGGACCCAAAATTAAAAATCTAAATACACTGTTAGATTCGGCATAACAAATAAATAAATGTGATCAAAGATTTTACAAATCTAATGCGCCATACTGTGCAATTAAAGATTACTTCTTGAAATTTTTCAATATTTGAAATTTGAAAAAAAAATAATATTTGAAGAATAATTCTTTTTAATTTCTGAAATCTGAAATGAGAAAAAATTGGCCCCCCACAATTTCTTTTTATCCCCCCCCCCTTTTTCCCCCCAAAAAATTCTTTCCCTCAAGATATGGTCATAATCTCAATTCAAATTTCCAATGGAGTTGGCAACCATAATTACCCATTTAAATTTACCATAGTGCTAACTTAATCTATTTTATAATAGAATTAATAAAAATATAGTGTCAAATCTTTCATATGGATTTTTTTGTAAAAAAAAAAGATGAAAACATTTGCAGATATTTTTACTGGTCTTCCTTTATAAATATGCATTTCTTTAAACATAATTTAAAAGCAGTGTAAGGGAAGTAACCAAAACGTTGTATTTGGATTACCTCCCTTACACTGTTTTAGATTATCTTTATTGTTCATTAACCATTACTTTATACATAATTTAAAAGCAGTGTAAGGGAGATAATTTCAATGATGTATTTGATTTATCTCCCTTACACTGCTTTAAATTATGTTTTGTACTAAAGTATTTGTCCATTAACCAGGACAACCTTGTTTTTCCCCCTTTTTTGCCCCTAATTCCTAAACGGTTTGAGCCATAACCCCCCAAAGCAAATCCTAACCATCCCTTTGTGGTATGGAAACTTGTAGTATAATTTCAGAGAGATCCATACACCGTTCCACAGTTATTGTCTGGAAACTAGAAAATGCTCATTTTTGGCCCCTTTTTGGCCCCTAATTCCTTAACTGTTGGTACCATAACCCCCAAAAGCAATCCCAACCTTCCTTTTGTGGTATTTAACCTTATGGTCAAATTTCAAAAAGATCCATTCACTTAAACTAAAGTTAGAGTGCGAAAACCAATATGTATTCGGACGACGACGCCGGACGACGACGACAACGCCGGACGACGATGACGACGCCAACGTCATACCAATATACGACCACAAAATTTTTTTGCGGTCGTATAAAAATCGTTGCTTACCAGTATGTTTGACACCCAAGCTGACAAGTGAAGCCATATAATTATGCATGTTAATTGATTTACAGGTAAAATATAACTTCAGGTAATGTCAGTTACACCAGATGCCTGAGATGTTATGTTGGGCAGAAATTTTTCATTCATGAAAAATTTCATACACGGGATTTTTTCAACAGGAGGGGGGGAGGAGACCCCTGAAAACGGGATTATTGTACTCCCGTCGGGAGGTTCACATGTATGCCTATTCAAACCATATCATTATTATTTGCTTTTATATATAAATCAGAAATAACCAATTTAAAATGGAAAATGTTAAAGAAAAAAAAGGAAAAAAAAAATCCCCCCCCAATTTTTTGACCCCCCTTATGATTTATCGCCCCCAAACTCAATCCCAGCTTTCCCTTTGTGGTATGGTACCTTGCAGTACAATTTCAGAGAGATTCATACACTTGAACACAAGTTATTGTCTGGAAACTAGAAAAATGCTTGTTTTTTGGCCCCTTTTTGGCCCCAAATTCCTAAACGTTTAGGGCAATTACCCCCAAACTCAATTCCAGCTTTCCCTTTGTGATATGGAACCTTGCAGTACAATTTCATAAAGATCCATACACTTACACACAAGTTATTGTCCTGAAACTAGAAAAATGCATGTTTTTTTTTCCCTTTTATGGCCCCTAATTACTAAAATTTTGAGGGAAAACCCCCAAAATCAATCCCAGCCTTCCCTTTGTGATATGGAACCTTGTAGTACAATTTCATAAAGATCCATACACTTACAAACAAGTTATTGTCATGAAACTAGAAAAATGCTTGTTTTTTGCCCCTTTTTGGCCCCTAATTCCTAATATTTGGAGGAAATTACCCCAAAAATCAATCCCAGTATTCCCTTTGTGATATGGAACCTTGTAGTACAATTTCATAAAGATCCATACACTTACAAACAAGTTATTGTCATGAAACTAGAAAAATGCTTGTTTTTTGCCCCTTTTTGGCCCCTAATTCCTAAAATTTGGAGACAATTACCCCCAAAATCAATCCCAGCATTCCCTTTGTGATATGGAACCTTGTGGTACAATGTCAGAGAGATCCATACACTTACACACAAGTTATGTCTGGAAGTTACAAAAATGCTTATTTTTGGCCCCTTTTGGCCCCTAATTCCTTAACTGTTCGTACCATAACCCCCAAAATCAATCCCCACCTTCCTTTTGTGGTATTGAACCTTATGGTAAAATTTCAATGAGATCCATTCACTTAAACTAAAGTTAGAGTGCGAAAACTAATGTGTATTCGGACGACGACGCCGGACGACGACGACGACGACGACGACGACGACGACGACGCCAACGTCATACCAATATACGACCACAAAAATTTTTTTGTGGTCGTATAAAAACTGAAAAATTATGAATATTCAAGGAAATTCAACCGAAAGATATAATTTCAATTTTAAATATATATTTGTTTACAGGAAACATGCAAGAACCAAAAAAATAATAACATGAAAGTTGTTGCTTATATGGACATGATGGACAAACATTATGGTATATTATTTAGTTGATTCTGACATGTGCTCTAAATTTGTAGGTAAAAAAACTACCTGGAAATTGATCTAAATCTATGTATATTTAACAAAAAAGCATTGAAGAGTCTTTACTTAATGTCCCAACTGCAATTGTTGCAAATGTAAAAAATGTAAAAAACTAACTAATTTTAATTTGGTAATACTAAATCTTTTAAAAAGAAATTAACATGATGAATGGAAATCTTAAATCAAAAGTTCCAATTTTAGATTTTTTTTTAGGACACATCTTGTCCTGTTCCCTTACATGATTAATTAAAAGTAACATTAACCTTGTTATCATGACAAAATTAGTATAATTTGCCAAATTTCATGATTTCTTGTTTTGCAAAATTTTGAGTGTACTTTGTAAGGGAAAAGTAAGTATTGTCTAATTTATTTATATATTTTATTGGTTTTATACATTGGTTTCAATCCATTGAGCAGTTCAGAGGAGAAAATTATTAAAGAAAAAGTTTACAGATGATTGCGGATGAAAAACCCATAGTGATGGCAAAAGCTCACATGGCCCTTCTGGTCAGGTGAGCTTAAAAGGTCCAAAACAAACACTTTGTCCTCTAAATCATGTTTATGGGAATATCCAAGTATATTTACCATGTAATAATGCTGTCCATAACTGTTTGTGGTCTCTTTTCTGCATATTATTAATGATCTGTGCTCTGTGTTTCAAGGAATCTGCTTCCTTCACCATGGACATAAACTGGGACTCAACTGCTTCTTTACTGGGACAATGTAATATCTCATCTTCAGGGAAATCCTGAAATTAGGAAAAAAGGATGTTTTTTTTTCTAGTATACTTCTCTTTAGTTGTTTCTGTACATGCTATATGGGGATACCACCAATATCAAAATAGACCCTAAACATAATATGTGGAAGTTTTCTTGCTAATGGAACATTTTTCTAATGCCCAAGCTTAAAGAAAATATGAAACATTGGCATAGTTCTTGAAATCTTTTTTTCCCTGGTGGACCCTGAAGAAAATCTACTGGTCCTCACTACAATTTATATTGCAAAATACCAACATTGTGTCGGTCCTTTGCAAAATTATGGTGGTGAAAACCTTCTGATCACCACTTTGCGAGAACTCTCACATTTGGTTTTATTAAGGCTGTAATGTGAAATATTTACCAGTTGAAAACCTCAACAGTACTAATGTAGCATTGAATAAAACCGTATTGTCTTAAAGTGTGTAATGTCAAAAACTAGATACTGACGATGGAGAAATGAAACAATTTGATTGTTTATTTTGTTATGTTTGGAAACTAAACATAAATAAGTGACAGACAAACAGAAGTGAACATCACTTTGAGGCAGGGATAGTTTATAAAATTGAGAATGGAAACGAGGAATGTGTCACAGAGACAACAATCCAACCAAAGAGCAGAAAACAGCCCAACACACTTGATAAAACCAAAGGCATTGGAGAAACACTTTTATTTGCTGTTCGTTTTCAAAAAGACACAGTATAGCCTTTACAAAGAGCAAAAGCTATCACCTCACAGTAAGTTTAAAATGACCTTTAGCACTAGTCAGTTTATTTTGCTCAATCTCAATCTAGCTAAACCACACAAGCTCTTTCAATATTTTATGAAAAATTGCTTATTCAAAATATTGTTCATGAATTTATATTACTATTTACACCAGTATAATAATGACTGTTTTCACAAATTTTTAGGTATTTCAAAAGAACATCATAATTCAGTGACATTAACAATTTCTACAATATACATGTAGGTACGGTAAGAGGTAATACAAATATGTATGTTTTCTTTGAAAGTTTATTGTCAGTATTAGATTAATGTGTGTTTCCTCAATAAAATGTTTTTTTGTCTTCATATTTCCTGGTTATACATGTAACTTCTTACCATTGATCTTTATCCTTCCTTGTCATCTAAACCACGGTCAAAACAAAAGCTTAAAAATTTATATTACCTGCTTCTCCGATAAGCACTTGCCATTCATGAGTAAGAACAATGACTGGTCAGCTCGGAGTCAGAATAATTTGTCACGATTGGGTGACATGTCTTCATGCGTAATGTTACCTTAAGTTGTGATGTAGCAAATGAAAAAAACCATCTCAGCATGTCTGTCTAGTAATTAGCAGGATCTATATTCATTATATTCATATCACATTATCATGTTTTCATCCTGAATATGCATTTAATTTGCCACCGGATGTGAAACAGCAATTGATCAATCCTTGTCTTTTTGGTATATTTTTATATACAATGTACATATTTATAATTTCAGACGATTTGTGATTGTAAATATTGTGTTACCTGAAAATGCACTGTAATATTCCAAGGTGTTGAATCTTTATCACCATATAAGTCATAGAGTACACCTATTGGATAGTGCCTGCAAAACAGTGAAAAATAAAAGTAAAAAAATAATGAGAAGGTACTAGTACTGTAGACTTAAAAATATCACTGTCCTTTGATCAACTGAAAATATAGGTATACTAACTATATAGAAGCAACATGAAAATGTTCTGTCAGGAGCCTGTTGTTAAGTGGTTGTCGTACTTGTTTGTTGGTGAGGTTCATAATGTTTCTCGTTTCTCTTTTTTTTTATATAGATTTGACCGTTGGTTTTCCTGTTTGAAGTGTGTTACACTAGTCATTTTTGAGCCCTTTATCAGTCAGGGGCGTTACTTAAACAAGTTATTTTTTTTCATTACTTATATAAGTAATTTTTGTTTTTAAAATTTTTTAAATCACTTATTATATTTAGAGTTATTTCAAATATCAATAAAGCATGGACTAACTGTAGTTTTTATGAATTTGTACATTATTTTATTACATAAAATTAAGAATTTATGAATTAATGAATTTGAGAGGAAAACAAAGATAAATGGTTACTTTAAAAATAGTGACAAAAATATTACTTGTATAAGTTATTCTATACATCTTTGAAAAAATTAGTAATGAAAATTATTTGAGGAACATATGTAATTGTTTTAGGTTACAAATTATAAACAACTTTAAGCCTTAATTAAATCACAAGTTCCATCTATTTATATCTCTCTATCTTTAAGATTTTCACGGAAAATGATATTTTAATAGTTCCAAGAGATCAATCTTTGACCCAGAAGCGTCGATATGATATGTAAGTGTGTCAGAAAGGCAATTAGTGTTTCAGGAAGATTAGTTTTTATATTTCATTGGAAAAATAACCAGATGTCTGTGAAAAATGGATAAAGCTAGTAAAATCTGTATGAATGGACACCTGTTAAAGTAATATTTACAAAAATTACTTATATAAGTAATATTTAAAATAGCCTTGTTTTCAATATAACTTGTATAGGTAATTTTAAAAGTTACTTGTTTAAGTAATGCCCCTGACTGTTTATAGCTTGCTGTTCTGTGTGAACCAAGGCTGTGTGTTGAAGGTCGTACTTTGACCTATAATTGTTTACTTTTTATACATGTGACTTGGATAGAGAGTTGTCTCATTGGCACTCATACCACATCTTCTTATTTATACATCTAACAACTCAGTTATATAAAGATATTGAAGTAAGCAAAAGAGTAGAGCCAAGAACCCAAATAAATGGCCATGTATAGTGTAATTTTTAAATTTCAATTGTTTAAGTAAATATAATGTGTATGTATTGCTAAATATGATCTATTTGAAAATATAATAAATAAATATATTATTCTGAAACAGGAAGATTTCATTTTCGTTTATAGTTTTCTTGAAATTTTGTGTTCATGTGTGCATAATTCTGTTGCTCATATATATTTTGACCAAAAACCATGTGTGAAATGTTCATTTTTCGGTCAAATCAATAAAGGAGCAAGGACAATAAGGCCCTTATTTGGCCCAAATAGTACTGCAAATTTAAAAGTTATCATACATATTCTAATATTTGTCCTTACTAGACTAAGGTACAAGGTATTCAGAAATTAAAAACAAATATCACATTTAAGATTTTGTAAAATTTCTTGTTTTCTTTGTTTTTCATCAAATTTTAAGTATATTTTAGATTGGAAAAGTATGTGTGCACCAAACATGCCAAAGAAACAACTATATATTTCTCTTAAATTATTTTGTTGTTTCTTTGGTGAGCTCAATATTTTGATAATTTAAAAAAAATCAATAAGCCAATTTTGGGTCATTATCTTATAGATGTTACATCAATTAAGCATTCAAATATAGCAAGAGAATGATTTTTCAAAACTTAAATCTTTTAAAAACAAACCTACAATGGTAAGCTAGCAATCACAGAAACAACTCATTTGAATTGATTGACAAAGAAAGCTTAAAGATGAAATAGTGAGTTGCTGCTTGAACATGAATGCCCTTGAAAGTTTTATATATGAAAATAAAAAAATATAAATAAACATCGACAATATATTTTTGGGTATCAATAATTTACCATTTTAGTGGTTGTTCGGAATAGGCTAGCCACATCTCTGTTGCCTCTTCCTGATTAACATATTTTGAAAAATGCTTGTTAACTCTATCTGTCACCAACGGGAAGTAACTCAGTCGAGGTAACATAAGCTGTAAAAAAAAGAAGATAAAACGATCATAAATAAATGCATGTGTAATGTGTGTTGAAGACCTATTGGTGGCCTTGGGCAGTTTTGGTGGGAAATCATGTTTTGGTTATGATTAACAAATACTTATCTAATAATTTTTTTTTTTGCCAAAATAATCTACGTTCCAACATGTCGAATTTTAGTTTTAAATAAGACAGATTTTGTATACAAATGTGTATGAAAACTATACAAAATGTACAAATGTATTTGAAACCATACAAATAGATATAAGAAGATATGGTATGAGTGCCAATGAGACAACTCTCCATGTACACATATAAAATATACACATTTGAATATTCATCTACTGTTACTCACATAAATTGACTCTGGTTCTTCACCAGAATCAACCTCCTCTAAAGGCAGTGAAAATCTTACAGGGATTCTTCCTTCCCATAATTCCCTTAAAATCTCACGATCGTCTGCCATGACATTAGTACATTACTTTTTAATCACCTAAAAGGAAAATCGTCAAATTTGAAAAAGGAGAATATATAAAACGTCAAATAAACATTTATATATTGTACTGTAACCATGGTAACAATGTGCTAAACTGTTTCTTACCTATACTTTAAAGGTTTTTTCTTAATTAAATGAAAGATTCAGAAATGTACATGCAGTGTTTTCCCCAGAATTTTCAAATACATGTAGCACCATGGAAAGTAACATAGCACAGGTTTTCCAAAAAAATATAGCACCATGGCTCCTATACATTCTATTATAAAATCATCCAAGATAGCACCATGGTAGAAAATATACAATGTAGCACCAGGGTACCACAGTGCTTTAAGGCCCTGGGGAGAACACTGACATGTGGTCTCAGAACCATTCATTTTTTGTTGTTTGTGTTGGAGGAAAAAAAAGGGGGGGTTTCCTCTCAGGGCAAACACTTCTTTTTGACTACATGTAGCTTTGATTGAACAAAACAAAAATTCAATAACATACAGCAGTCAGGGGAATTAGTTAAACAATTTCTTAAATCACTTATGCAAGTAACATTTTGTTCAGAAATGTTGCAAGTAAGAGTGGTCTTCTTTAACACTAAATTACCTAATTAAGGAGTAAAAATAAATCGCTTGACTAAGTAATCTAATTTTATTGTAGCTTTAAATATATAATATAAATGATCCTTGGATTAATTATAATGCTGAAATTATCAGAACAGACGTCAGGTGATGATCCTTACATGAATCTGGGATAATGTCATGAATATCACTTCTTACAGTATCATACCTCTATTTATTAAAATAAACCTCACTTCTTTTCATTACCCCCACTATTTTCAACACTCACCATTGTCCACATACTGCTTACAATTTTGGACAAGCGGGATAGTTAAATTGGGAGTACACATAAATATAACACAGCTGTTAGAATTCTCTAACAGCAAATTAACTCTGGTACATGTACATGTAGTTAGTCTTAAAATAAGTTGAACAGCCTGTTCCTGGGGAAAACACTGATTGTGTATACGTAGTAGTAAATTTTGAAGATGCCTGCATATACATGTATGCATTGCTATGTCATGTACAAAAAATCAATGTATGTCTGGGGTATAAAAATATGGTCATCCTTTGGTCTCCTTCTGACTGGCAATAGAACACTTGCAAAAGTGGGGCATCTGTTTTGCTGAGTAGGACATGTAGGATGTATAAATTCACAACCACTTCCATTCAAAATAGGGAGTTTATCTGATGCCTCATGTAGAATGAGTATCATGCTGTCTGCACATTAAAAATCTTGCAGCATCTCTTTAAGTGGTCTGTATGTGGCCTGTTGCAAGGCTAAAATTCAGTATGCATGTACCCTCATTTCCCAGTAGCATTCCAAATTTCCCACCCTTCATCCTGGTAGAACTCTATACATTACTATAACAGCCTAAACAGGCATGACAGCAGTGTTCTCCACAGGATTTTTTTAAGGCGCAAAATTCAAGGGCGCGTAACTCTTTTTTTAGAGTGAACGTTTGTGATCTGAAGCAATAAGTCATAAATCATGACATGCAATATGAATTATAATGCTTTGTGTTATGTGTTTAATAATGCAGAGTATTAATGAATTACAAGAATATATATATGAAATAAATTGATTTTAAACACAAAAGTTATTTATATTCAGTCAATTAAAGAAGTCAAAATATAAGTATTCATCTCTACTCTCTGCTCCTTCTAGGGATATTGTTTCAAGATAGTGTTATTTTGTTGGACAGTCTGTTCCTCAACTTTGTCTTTATCCTCTTCAGGGTTAAAAATTAAACCCCAACTCACAATAACTTTTGCTTATACCCCCTTTAACATTTCTAAGCCATGAAAACTCAGTCAGCCACTTGTCATTGAAACCAGAAAAATGGTGCTTGCTTTTATCAATTGCTAAAAATTGAGCTTGGTTGGGATTAGGAGAAGCAATGAAATCTGCATATACTGACAGTGTAGACGGAGGTGTATTCCCCTTTTCATTAGTAGTCATTGGTCTGAAAAAAAACTTCTACTTCCATCATCTACCATTTGCTTATAATTCACCCCTTTGTTATTTGCAGAGAACATGTTCATTCAGAATTAATAAAATCGAATATGGTTAAGATATTTGGTATACAACTTTTAAAAACAAATTTTTTTTATAAATGAACAGCTGACCAGTTTCCGTAGTTTCACATTACGCTTCCGTGCGTATTATTGTTTAATCCTATCTTTGGCAGATAGATATAAACGAAACTACCAATTCGTTAAAGTTAAAACCATTGAAATTATTTACCAGTGACATTATACAGAAGCTGCTGCGATTCTGTACCCGTGTTGATTGTCACATATTTCCCGACACACGGATTCACGATCGATGTTCAATGATCATTTTATTTCTAAAAATATGACAGTTTCAGACGAATTTACCTTGCAAGCAACATTTTTTCACTTTCTATTAAAAAAATCACTCCTCGTTTTCTTTAATCAAACTTTATTTTAATTTTTTCAATTACTAATACTTTCATTCATAGTTTTCATCGTAAATATCTTTAGCATATTCAAATTTATCATGTGTATTCAACACGTTCATTGGTCGTGTTTAAATAGATTCTTCTTCTCGACCAATGAAAAAATTCGTTATATAAATGGTCAAGTGATCACACACACGATGCGTAAATACAATGTATTTGCGATCTATTACTTCAATTTCTGCACTGAATTATTAAAATTTTTTATTTTCTTCAAAAAATATCTATCTTCTTGATGATCATTTATGCTATTACCTGATAACATAGTCCGATAAGGCTGAGATAAGCGTGGCTCAGGTAAAGCTAATTATCAGTTATTGCGTAACACTGACCGACCCATCAGCGGTGATCAGTAACTTGACAATTTTAACCAACATTTATAATGAAAATGTGAAAATTAACACGCTGCGGGATCAAGTATTAAGGGACAGTGGCCAATTAAGACGCTGCGGGATCTACAAAAATATTATGAAGGCGCTGCGGCACCGCAGCGTCATATCGGCCTGGGGAGAACACTGGACAGGACCTACCTTTTGTATAAATTGCTGATTTGTTCTCATCCTGAAATGCATGAAATATTTGCCACTGGACATTAAGCAAAGAACTAACAATCAATCAATTATGGTTATATGTCTTTTACATTAGCAACAGGGGAGACAAATATGAATGACTGCAGACTTGATGTATAACTTTAAATAACCATCATAACAGTCAGCAAAGATATAAATTTTTCTTATTTAGGATGTTGATGTCCCAATATCATAATATTGCATTATATTACTTGTCATGAGGGAAAAATAATTTAAAAATGTCGACTAAGTGATACAAATTACAATATATGCATGTCCAACCTAGAAACGTGTGAATTACCCCTAAATCCAACAGTATAAAGAAAATCGTTAAAGTGAAGATAAAAACAGTCTTCCAACATGTTCAATGCAACATACTTATTAAGAATTATATTTTGTACCCTAACCATTTCTTACGACCCAATTTGTACATGTACCATTACAAAAAACATTTTTGTACACTAGTACCTTATATGGAATATTTACATGTATGCCATTTCGTACCTCATATTTATTGTATGCAATTTCCTACCTCATGGAGTATTTATATGTATTGCTATCCTTTAAAGACCACTCGACCTTAGAAATATTATATTAGAAAAGTTTTAAGGCCTGGCATCCACTAGATATATAAAAGTTAAATGCATTTTGTGTTTCAGAAAGATGTAATCTTTTTTGGATTTTGATGGGCATTTTTTTTCGTTCATGCAGAAGGTGAAAAATAAACTAAGTTCATGAAGTTGGGATACAACTTTGAGATGCTCCCTCTCAGGTAAAAACTGTATTGTATTGATTGTCCTTGATAGACATGGACAATAGGTATCTACACATCTATAAGTGAGTTGAAGGGTTTAACTGAGTGGACAGTATCAAAGCAATTCAGGTGTTTGTTTATTTTTACAACTTCTGCAGAAAGGATAAAAAAATGCCCATCAAAATCCAAAAAAGATTATATCTTTCTGAAACACAAAATGCATTTAACTTTTATATATCTAGTGGATGCCAGGCCTTAAAACTTTTCCAACTGGACAGGTAAGTCTGTACTCAGAGTAGTTTTTGAGGTGCAAACACAGCCATTTTTGTCCATTTGTTATGATGAACCTTAAAAAGTATACATATCATGTGACATTCCTGAACTTGAACAACCAAAAGACAAAAAGGTTTGACTACGCGGCTAAATAAATGCATTAGTCATCTTCCATGTGATTTTGCAATTCTACTTTGTATTTTGAAACACGATGACTGGATGGTTGATGACACCCCTTCTGGCTTCATCTATTCACAGTAAGGGGCAGTTTAAAGTCTTGCAATATTACCAGGATGTCAAAATTGAAAAAAATGAGAACTGCATCATCCATACGTTGTCACTTCTTTAGAGTAAAACTGTCATATTATGTGAAATTGCATCACTGATTCAGCCGATGAAAATTCTTCACAAGGAAATAAATTGTGAAGAGTTTGAAACAAGGGAAGGTACTCTTTGGATATAACCATTTACCAACCTATAGTAGATTATGAGTATAGTCAATAATGTTCCAGATACTATTTCACGTTAATAGTTTAGCCAAGGATTTATATAGTGTCTCACTATACAAATCCTTGGTTTAGCGTTTACGTTTAAAATTAGTTAGACAGACATAAGACAAACCTTTTTTAAAGTCGGTATATGCAATACAAGTACAAACATAAGTTCTGAAGAGTTTTTAAAACCGACAGAGCAACAATAAAACAAAACATACATATAAATTCATGCACACATAAATTAAACATAGAAAGCAAGAGTTCATATTAATGTATAAACATGCAACACAAAGTTCTTTAAAGCATCTTAAAAGTTAAACATACACTGAAGCATGCACTTATGAGATAAAAACACAAAAGCAAAAATAAAATGATAGTTTACACATAAAAAAACGCACATTGAGATTAGTTAAGTAACTAAAATTAGCACAAAGCAGCAGAAGCACTATAGTAAAGATAACAAAATAATTTAATTTAACAAAATAAACAGATAAACAAAACCAAAAACATATAAATTTAATACTAATAATTGTCAAATTTAGTGACTTTACCCGATGAAATTATTTTAAGGGATTCCAAATAATCTTATCAAATTAAAAGGTCATTTTAGCTGCATTTTCCAGAGACATATATATATACAACATATATACACAAATGTGTATATGTTACAGTGAATTTGTAAAATCAGGGATTTTGTAAAATCCCTGAAATTTCAGAGATTTTGTATAATCACTGAACTGATTAGCGATTTTACAAAATCCCTGATTTTGACAAGAATTTTACAAAATCACTGAAATAATTCAGTTCTTTTTTACAGATTCCCTGATTAAATTCAGGGAATTTGTATACAATAATTTGATTCTTTTTTATTAAAAAGTTCTTTAAAAAAAGACAGTAAGTTTTTTTTTTTTTTTTTTTTTTTATATAGAGTGCTTCTGTAGTTCCTGAAAAGTATAAAACAAATTATATCAAATTTCATAATCAAATATTAGACAGTACTTGAGGGTGATTGCCGTCATAAGAGGAGAAAAACACATATGAAAAGAGTTAGAAATTGATTTGTTTAGGCTATGTGATCCAGTGGCAAATATTACATGTATATTATTTTGACATGGACATTGATATATAAAAAGCTGTAAGGGTTGTTTATTTTGCATCCTATAAAAAGAAATTTATACCCACAAAATACTTCTACTAATAATAATTAAAATGACAACAGATAAAGTTTGTTTTGTATATACTTGCATTTCTATGAATAGATATCTAACCAAGCACAAATAGGCTACCTTGGCCCTTTTTATATGCTTCACTTTATACTTTTGTCATATCTCAGATACATTCATTCTTACACAAAGTGATAAAACTTTAAACACGTTTCTGAACTTTTCTACTCTTAAGTTTCAAATCGAATTAAAGGTAAATATTTGTTTAATGTAGATATGAAGTTCTTCAATGTGGAGACTGTGAAAAAAAATTGTGAAAACAGTAGAAGTCACTCAACCTTTACATGCAAAAAATAATAAATTGTAGTATTATCTATCAGTTCATATGCCTTTTATTCATTATAACTGAACAATAGTTTTAGCTATAAGTGTTTATTATAAAAAAATATTTTAAAATCATTGGTCTGTTCATCAACATATATTAATATCAATATAAAGTTGATGTTGCTCATATGGGTCTAGGTTTCGGAAATTTTTGTATAGTCAAGAGGGTGTGTGGGAAAGGTGTTTACCGACGGTTGTCAGACGCCCTCTTCTCACTATTTTTAGTGATATTAAGAAAAACACATATCTAATACCAAGTTTAAACTTGCAATCAGGGATTTTACAAAATCCCTAGCAATGTTTTCAGTGATTTTATAAAATCCCTAACAATTTCAGGGATTTTACAAAATAACTGAAAGTGTTAGTGATTTTACAAAACCACACTAATCATTCCAGGGATTTTACAAAATCCATGATTTTATAATTTCACTGTAACATATATATGTCTCTAATTTTTCTACAATATATTTTTTTTTATTTCAGCTTGGACTGTTATACTAACTATACTATATGTTAGTATTAATTTTGATATTTTGCCGGCTCTATTGAAATTTTAATATTAATACTTTATATTCTTATACAAAATTTCAGTAAATTGAGGTTCTCAAAATGTCCTTGGGTCATCTGTTTTCTATGTATATAATAAAGTTGAGAATGAAAACGGAGAATGCGCCAAAGAGACAACAATCCGACTATATACACATACATGAAAAATTTCATGTAACAAGAACATGAAGAAAGTAAATAATGGTTTGCCAAAAAACGTTTGCACGTACATAAGTAAGTGTTTAACCTTTTAAAAGAAGAGTTCAAAGGACAATGGAGACTTTTTTGCTTGAGTGGTTTGTAGGGAGTTAGATTGCTGCTAAACCCGTTAGAGGAGATTTCTTGATCACTAAGACCTTGTTGAGAATAAACCAGAATTCATTTGCGGATCCAGGGGATGTCTGGGGATTGGAACCACCCCTTTCTTTTGACGATCAATGCTCTTGAATGTTGACATTTGGTTGGAACCCCCCTTTTATCCTGTTTTAGAACCCCCTTTTAAAAATGGCTGGATCCGCCCCAGGAATTTGCATAGCCAGCTTGTTCATTTAGTCAACACTGGTCTAATAAAGAAATACCGTGACTCATATGCATGGATATCTGTCCAAAATGTCCACTTGGATAAACAAAAGAATCCAATGTAAATTTGCAAAATGTGTGACGAGGATGGAGACTCTAAGGAACCAAGTGCATGTGTAGCTCATGTCTAGAATGGCAACCAAAGTCAAAGAACTTGTTTTGTTACCAATGTAAATTTTAACTAACTTTTATGCAAAATTTAAAGGTATACTTTGATTTGTGAATTTCTGTCATTGGGATGCAGTCTCATTCACGCATATATACCAATAACTATTTTATTAATATGAAGCACGGTAGGTATAGTGTCCGGCTAGGATCGTGGTTTTTCGAGCGAATCTGTCCATTTTTTTCGAGTGTAGATCGGGCTTTTTCGAGTGATAAAACATGCGATCAGGTCAATTAACTACTAATTCGTAATTATAATAGTTTTTTACGTGACTACACATCTTATTTTTAATACTATACATGTTTTGAGTAACAAAGAAGCACAATTTCCTTGTATTTAACCATTAAATTCAGTGTTTGTTATTGTCCGGGCTTTTTCGAGGGGAACTGTGAAACCGTCCGCGGGTTTTTAAACAAATGGTCCGGGTTTTTTAACGAAAAGTTTAATAAGAAAAAAGTTATTTCTGACTTTAAAAAATGACTTTTCTAGTATATAAATGCAATTTAATGAATGAAAATATCATAATTATATTCTCAATAAATCACAAAAACATATTACTACTTTGATCAAAATTAACCTTTTTCAATTTAATGCAAGTTTTCTGTTCGGAAAACGTTCTACCACAACTTTCCAGTATTGAAATAGAAATTATTTGATCCTTTACAAAAAGGTCTTAAGAACATAGTGCAGGAGACTCATAATCTTTTCAACTTCATTTTATGGTATTTTTATTGTCACAGTTAATAATATTTTTCGTGGTGAACCCCGCAGTTTTTATACGGTACGTATTATGGTATACCGTTGTCCGTCCGTCGTCAGCATGTCGAACAAAACTCAAAAACGCTGTAACCAATTTACATGAAACTTCGTTGAATTTTTTTTATCTATTGGGGTATCCTCCCTTTCGAATTTTATAAATTTTAGATTTTACATTTTCGAGTTATAGGATTTTATTAAACAAACTAGAGGCTCTAAAGAGCCTGTGTCGCTCACCTTGGTCTATGTGCTGCAGTGCATATTAAACAATGGACACTCTTCTACATTAAAGACAAGAATATAATTCATGTCAAAATTCTCTGTTTTGGTGATCGTGACTTGTTTGTAGATCTTACTTTACTGAACAATCTTGCTGTTTACAGTTATCTCTATCTATAATGAACTTGTTCCATAAGTATTAGAGGATAAGATTTCTGTAAAAAATGTTTGCGTTGCACATGATCCGCTATCCTTAACATTAAAATACAGTTATTAAGCTGCTCAGATTGTGATCTGTTCAACAGCAATTAAAACTCTAGACGTATATATCTGAGCATCACGGGACGACACAATGTAAAAGTTAACGGACGACGACGGACAACGACGGACACCAAGTGATGAGAAAAGTTCACTTGACCCTTTAGAGCAAGGTGAGCTAAAAAGGGGTGATTTTACAGTTTTCGGACAATATTTTTAAAGTGCTTTGAGGAGTTTTCATGAAACTTTGGTGACTGCTTTATATAGATTACATCCCTTTTATTTTTTTTTTATAAATTTTTGATATGACATTGAGAAATTATTTATAGGGTTCATAACGAGTGATAATGGGTATCGCTTGATATCAACTCGAGTTATTTAATTTCAATATAATATTAAGCGATGCTCCGGCGAGTTTGATATCAAGCGTATCATGCGCCCATGGCGCAGCTGTTTATTAAAACACGGAGTAAGAAACCTACTGGACAGCAGAGAAGAATAAAAAAAATGCATTTGTTTTTGTTAGATGTCTTTCTATTTGTATCCATCTGATGAGTTAAGCCTTTTTCAACTCATTTTTATAGTTCGTTCTTATGTTGTACTGTTACACCACTGTCCCAGGTTAAGGGGAGGGTTGGGATCCCGCTAACATGTTTAACCCCGCCACATTTTGTATGTATGTGCCTGTCCCAAGTCAGGAGCCTGTTATTCAGTGGTTGTCGTTTGTTGATGTGTACATATTTGTTTTTCGTTTATTTTTTTTACATAAATTAGGCCGTTAGCTTTCTCATTTGAATTGTTTTACATTTGTCATTTCGGGGCCTTTTATAGCTGACTATGCGGTATGGGCTTTGCTCATTGTTGAAGGCCGTATGGTGAGCTATAGTTGTTAATTTTTGTGTCATTTGTTCTCTTGTAGAGAGTTGTCTCATTATCTTCTTTTTTATATGTAATAAAAAATATTCTACTAAAAGACACTTTATCCGACCAGTTTTTATTCCCATTGACAATAACATCTGAATTAAATTTCATATATAGTTAACAATGAAATGAATAATTCATCAGCTTAATTCACTCTTTGTACGTACGTCTCGATCCAAATTGTCTATGCTTACATAAGATTGTTGTCATCATGAATATATACTGTACATGTAATTTATTAGATGTGACAAACAACAATATATACAGATGGCTGATACTTGTTTATAAAGTCTAAGCGTTAGTACACCTTTATTAAACTGATGAATGCATTGGTTTCGTGCCTTAAAAAGTACATAATTTGAACCCTTTTTTATTGTTTTTAAACGTAAATACACTGACACACAACATTCTAAGCTATAGGAAATTTGTATAATCACTCGATAAAACACGGACGCACTCGAAAAAGCCCGGACTGCTCTCGAAAAAACCCAAACACATAGAAATGAATTTAGTCTCGAAATATCGTTTTTCAATGCAACAACAAGAATTTTTTTAAAATGTCTGTATATCTAAGGATATATGGATTCCATGTATGCATTTCCATCGACGTTTGCATTGGTATGTGTATAAAAATGGCTTTATTCTGTTTTTTGGAATAAAAGCATTGTAAGGCTAAATTCAACTTTTTGAACGAAAAGTAATGTCGAATTGATAATATCTTTTTATCTCAAATACTAACACACCTTGTATATCCTTGTATATTAAACTCAAGCTTGTATATCACGTCTTTTCAGAAAGTAAGTCTGTTTGTTTACATTTTTGATCATATTCACTCGAAAAAAGTTGTCACACTCGAAAAAACCCGATCGAATCACTCGAAAAACCACGATCCTAGCCGGACACTATACCTACCGTGTGAAGTGTAGTTAAAGTTGCTTCTAAAACTGATGCAGTAGTGACAAATGCTTTGTTCACGAATTATTTGTGTTGTGCGTATTGCTGTATACATATTCTTGCTCCATTATCAATTGATAGAGATTACGAAACAAAATATATAAAAAATACTGAACTCCAAGACAAATTCAAAAAGGGGAAGACAATAAAAAATGACAAAATCAAACGTTACCAATCAACGGAACAAGTGGAAAACAACGGTCATATTATTGACTTGGTACAGACATTTTCCGAGGAAAATGGTGGATTAATCCTGGTTTTAAAGCTAGCTAAACCTCCCACTTGTATGACAGTTGTTTATAGTTCAGTTATATTGACAAAATTGGATAAGCAACCAAAACAGACATAATAGGTTAATGTGACAATAATTGGGACCCAGCAGTCACTTAAAAATTCAAACAACCATACACATTAATCTTACAAAGACGCCAATAAAGAAAGGTATAGTAAATAATGATTACTCATTTAAGATGCCAAGACCAAAATTTTGAACGTCAGACGCGCGTTTCGTCCACGAAAGACTCATCAATGACGTTAATTGATTAGGCAATGACATTACCAAAACGAAAACAGAGGCATCTAAAGACGAAATTTGCATGTTATTGATTCCATTAACACATGTGTTTCTTTGATCATCATGTTCATATGAATACAAGGAGACTTAGGGTATATATACACCATTGAGACAGAAGCCCAAAGACACAAACACAATATATATTTCAAGGACATCATACGGTCACTTTGGTGAGTTTTTGTCAACCACTTAATCGAATCCACTGCTGGTTGACGTCTCGCCCTAGATAGTATCACCAACCCAGAAGTAAGCATACTCCTAAGATTTTTTTTGTACTATCGCGGATACTGTCATTTTCTTCACAATCAAGTTCTGTTCTTAAAACTTTAAAAATCCATCGAAACACTTGCAGTTTTTAATTTCAAATATACAGATGGCTTAGCCAAATTTGTCACATTTCTCTTTAAATTTTCGGTTTTCATGCTCTTCAACTTCGTATTTTATTAGGGCTGTCTTCTGTTTTGATTTCAGCGCCACTGTTGTGTATAATGAAGATTCAACGCGCTTCTGGTGCACTAAATCAAAACCTGACATCTCAATTGATGATTTATTCTAACAACACTGTAAATATGTAGATGGAGGGCAAGATACGAAGAAGACTGATCTTTATATTATCTTCATTTCTTTTTTAAGAAACATAGAAACCATATACTTTGAAGTATTCGGTCAGATTACATCATCTATAAACTGTAACACGAAAATAAATAATCCTTTTCATTTTTCTTTAAAAAGTTATAGCTGAATATAAAAACCATAATAATTTCAATCTTCATAAATAAGTTTCATTAAGCATGAAACGTGTTTAAAGGGCATTTCGTACTTATTTACTTGATACATAATTTATCAGTGGCGTAAAAAGCTGGTTACGAAATACCACTTTTTTTAATTGAATTCCTACAAGAAGAATCATTCTTCCACACCAAATCGACATGTTTTACAAAATCGACTATTTGTGATATCTTGATCACTGCAGTCTTTAAGTATTTTAGTAAAAAAAAAAACTTTTAATAATTAAAATCTAAAATATGACAGCAAACTTCTATCTAGCGCAAGGACTGAGAAATAATGTACACTCTATAAAAAGGAGCTAACGGGACATTGCAATGAAGGAAAGAGGAAAGTTAACAATAGGAAGAAAAAAGTCGCCCCGTTTATCATGGATTTTGGTATAAAAATTACTTCGAGAAGTATTGACGTCAAGCCTGAAAAGACAAAGGTATCTATTAACGTTGGATATAGGAAAAGTGTGTAAATTTGCTGGATGTTTTATAAACCATGAATTTTTCAGGACTTTTCTACCCCAGAAATAAATTACTTTAGTTGTATTTAGCAAAACCTTTCTGTACTTTGGGTCCTCTTCAACTTTCTGCAAGATTAATTATGCTCTTCAACTTTGTACTTTATTTGGCCTTTTAAGTTTTTTGATTGGAGCATCTGTCCGGCCTACAAAACTTTTAGCTTGGTATCAATGATGTGTTTATTGACAAAGAATATGTCATCTAAATGTCTGCAGGTATTGTTCTTAATATCGATACAGCATGATGAGCTTTGCCATTGTTCAAATCTTACTGTGTTTGCCGTTAGAGGAATAGGAATAGCTTGATTGAATTTAACTGTTTCATCTAGACATTCAAATTTTTTTCAATAAACTTGGTTCAAGTGTTTGTTTTAATTTGGACGATGTAAGCATTAAATATAAATAAGTTTGGCAGAACATTATTATTATGTTGTTTGATTTATTCAAAGAAATATACACACACGCACACACACTATATAAGAATAGAGATTTTTGAAAGTATGTTATAATGTAAGAGATAAATTTGTCCTGGTAAAATATATCCGGGCGGACACATATTACTAGTATTAAAAGTCCATGGTTACAGAATTTACTAGTATTTTTAGTCCGATGTTAGCAATGTATGTCCCCAGACTAATTTTCCCAGGAATTCAAGTCCATGTCACTAATATTCCTAGGTAAAAACGTCCATGTCCTTTTTTTATAGGAAAAAATATCAATGAATCAAATCATTTACATTTAAAAAATGGAAATTTAAATGTTATATATGTTTTAATATTGTTTAAAAGTTGTGTATTCATATTTTTGATAAAATGTATGTCCCCAGACTAATTTACCTAAAAATGTAAGTGGACATGTTCAACTTTTCTTATTTTTAAATGTAGGATAAACATGATAACGATTGAATCATGCTATAAATAATACAGCAATTTAATCTTGTTTGAATCATACTTTAGATACATGTTGATGATATAAACAGTTGTTTGAATATTTCACAAATCAAAATTGCTCATCAATCATAGCTTGATACTATACAGCCTTTCGTAAAGAATGTGTTTTAATAGCTTTATGTTATTTTTATAGAAATAAACTGAGCTTGTTTTTCATTTTAATAAATTTATTACTTTTTAAATTTTGTATTGTTTATTGTGGTTTTTTTGCTCACCTGACCGAAAGGCCAAGTGAGCTTATCTTATCACTAAGCGTTCGTCGTCCGTTAACTTTTACAAAAATCTTCTCCTCTAGAATTACTGGACCGAATTTAACCAGACTTGGACACAATCATTATAAGGGTATAGAATTCATAAAAATGTGTCGATGACCCCTCTTGTCAATGAAGCTGGCTGACATGACTAAAACTTAAACATAGCGATAAAGTGCATGTTTTGCCTATTATTTCGAAAACCGCAATGAAGAAAGACTTCTTTTAAATTGAATTTTACTGTGCGTATTGCTGTGCGTTTGTTTATTTTACATTGGCTAGAGGTATAAGGGGGGGGGGGTTGAGATCTCAGAACGCATGTTTAACCCCGCCCCATTTTTGCGCCTGTCCCAAGTCAGGAGCTTCCGTCCTTTCTTAGTCTTGTATGTTTTTATGCCCCCGCCGTAGCGGAGGGCGCATTAAGTTTTACCCTTGTCCGTCTGTACGTACGTCCCAAAGTTGGTTTCCGTTCTCTAACTTTAGTTTGCCTCAACCAAATGTTATGAAACCTATACACAATGTTTATTACCACTAAATACAGATCAAGTTTGAATTTTGGTGGCGTCACTTTTACCGTTATAGAGTTATGCCCCTTTACAAATGGAAAAATTGCTATTTTTTTTTCGGTTTCGTTATCTTACTTAAGTTTGCCTCAACCAAATGTTATGAAACTTATACACAATGCTTATTACCACAATATACAGATCAAGTTTGAATTTTGGTGCCGTCACTTTTACTGTTCTAGAGTTATGCCCTTTACTAATGGAAAAATTGCTAAATTATTCGTTTCCGTTCTCTAACTTAACTTTTTTTTGTGAATATCAAGTATTTTGAGAATTGGAGTTATCTTTCTTTGTCCATGATAATAGTTGAATCAACTACAATCAATGCTTTATACAATGCAATGTTTAATTTTACCTTCCACTGATAAATTAAAGCAATTTTTATACTTCATTTCTAACAAATTTTAAGTCTTCTTTGAAAATTGGTCAGGAGTTATCTTTCTTTGTGCATAATGGTAGTTGAATCAACTACAACCAATGCTTTATACAATGCAATATTTAATTTTACTTCCTACTAATAAATTAAAGCAATTATTTACCATTCAGTGCTTACAAGCACTTTGATTACTTTTCTAGAGTTATGCCCATTTACAAATGAAAAAAATGCTAAAATTTTCGTTTCCGTTCTCTAGCTTGAGTTTATCTTAAATTAATGCAATGAAATGTATATATTTATAATGCTTTTTACCACAAAACTCAGTTTAATTTGTTTCCGTTCTCTAACTTTAATTTGCCTCAACCAAATGTTATGAGACTTATACACAATGCTTATTATCACATAATACAGATCAAGTTTGAAATTGGGTGGTGTCACTTTTACCACTCTTTAGTTATGCCCCTTTATAAACATAAAAATTGCTGAATTATTTGTTTCCGTTCTCTAACTTTAGTTTACCTCAACCAAATGTTATGAATCTTATACACAATGCTTATTACCACTTAATACAGATCTAGTTAGAAATTGGGTGGTGTCACTTTTACTGTTCTTGAGTTATGCCCCTTTATAAATATAAAAATTGCTGAATTATTTGTTTCCGTTCTCTAACTTTAGTTTACCTCAACCAAATGTTATGAGACTTATACACAATGCTTATTACCACCAAACTCAGATCAAGTACAAATTTAGGTAGAGTCACTTTTACCGTTCTTCAGTTATGTCCCTTTATATCTTTATATGATATGCAAGCGGGGGCATCATCTGTGTCCATGCATGGACACAATCCACATTTATTTTAATTTGGTTTACCTATATGTTTCGGAGGTTAGTGTGACGTCCATTTTCGCTGAACTAGTACATATTTTTGTCTAAGGGCTATCTAAAGCCCGCCTTCGGGTGCTGGATTTTCCACCTGTGTTGAAGACCCATTGGTGGCCTTGGGCTGTTTTCTGTCATTTGGTCGGGTTGTTGTCTCTTTGACGCATTCCCCGTTTCCATTCTCAATTTTAAAATCTGACATTGGCAAAAATGTTCATAATGTATAGCCCTACCTATTGTTCGTTTACATCAAAACTGCCAGAAAACTTATCAGCAGGATAAGATCTACAAAAATGTCAATATGACTTAAATTGTCAATTAACTCTTTATAGAGTTATTCCCTTTTGATTGTGATTTTAAAGTGGCCATTGTTGAAGATGCCGGTGAGCGACACATGCTCTTTACTTTTAGTGCCTCTAGTTTGTTATATGTACATCCGTAAATTAATGGATCTGTTGACCGAAAAAAAAATAGCTTAAGATCTTGCCATCTTTAGGGTTCTGTCCTCTGTCGTTAGTTTTTTTTAAATAAAGTTTCCTTAAAAATGAACAGTGGTGAAGAATGAATCTTTTGTAGTTATCCCTAATACATGTATTTACAATGTTTGTCTCGCTTCGACTAAACCATAGAGGCAAGACCTAGGCATGATTTTTCCGTTGTCAAAATGTGTTTAAGTTTGTAAGGGGCACCACTAATGGTAAGTCAATGATAATTTATATGCAGTTGTATTGTTATTGTAGCACATCACATTTCTATAGAGATTATTTGATCCAGTCTCTTGGGTCTCAAACTTCGACATATTTTAATTGTGATGGTTATTAAAAAAATAGATGTATGATTCCCAATGAGATAACTTTCCACCAGAGACCAAATGAGGATGCAGTTAGCAACTACAAATGTATATGTAACCGTACGACATTTAACCATGGGTATGTCAGTTTGATGGAACCACTAATATTGAGTCTGTGATATTTAGCATGCATTTGAATTAGAATAGACCACTTTCGAGTTATGTCCTTCACCGGAAAAGTTCGTCAATTATGCGCGCCTTTAAGCTGTTAATGCGACTATGATAAAATATTATAATCAAGATGTTTAATTGATGATAAGATTAAAGCATTAAATCATAGGCTTTTTGAAAAAGACAAACACAAGTTAGATTAAAGCTGCACGAATCATTATAACTCAAATAATTTATACATCTTCAGCAAGTCTTATAATCTCGTCAACGATGAAATCCATATCAGATTTTTCACAGACAGGATTTCCAACAATGACCCTGAAGAAGTTGACTAATCCCTTCGTAGATAAAGGTTGATAGCTGATCATTATTGAACCTTTGAGCATCATCCGAGCCTTTATAGCTGGAGCTACCTATAAATCAAAATATATGGAAAATTAAATTATAGTTAGCATACTGACAAAATCTTGACCTTAACCGATGATCCAGCTGTAATCTGAGCTTTGGTTAGCGCATTAGCTACAGGTTACATTGCATATCAAATTTATGAATGTTTTGCTTTTGTCGTATTGTTTTGAAAGTGTTTCATTCTTAAGTCATTTTGAAGTTCTTAATATTCCCGTATGATGTAAGTCATTACCAATTTTACTGCACCAGTAAACTTCAACAAATTTTGATTATTTTGTTGTGTCAATCAGTTTCAATCATATGTGTTTCGGGTCAGTTGTAATTCATTTTTAGAAATTCTTTGTATTTAAAATATAAGTAAACAATAGGAAAATCCCTTAATAAGAACATGTTTTACATACATTTTTCATAATTAAGAAATATTGATTCCTACAATTTCATTGGTCGACAGCACCGGCATAGGAACGAATGTCCCCATTCTGATCGGACGTGGGTGCGTACTTATGCATCCCGTACAACCAAGCGGACACCCCAAGGTAAGGATTTTAATGCCGGTCGGGAGATCAAACTGAGTTACCATTATTCTATTCCTTAGTCACCCTTGGGTACGTTTATAGACAACGACCTATGAAGTGTTAAATGTGCGTTATTGTGTTTCCATTTCTTAAGATTTTTTTCCGAACGAGTAATCGAGTATCGATCGGTAAAACCAACGACTACTCGATTAGTTATTCTCCACGAGTTCCCAAATATATTGATTAAAAACAATTTACATGTTTTTCCCAAAGTCTGCATTAAAGGGCATTCGGTGTAATCAATAAGGACTGAACAAACTGCAAATAACGGCATGTGGTTATTGACAGAAAAAAAACAAAACAATTACAGATATACGCCGCCATATTACTGAAACAGAAAGATACAAGTCAGACAGAGTAAAATTACACAAATGATCATAACCCATATATAATTATATTATACATTTTCTACAAGTCATAATCTCGTCAACGATAAAAATCTAGATGAGATTTGACATCATTGAATTAGGCTGATCATTGAATTTGTACTTTACATGGGAAACAAGACGGGTGCCAATAGTGAACCAGGACGTGCTTACTCTTGCGGATCATCTCCTGTTTTGGAGGGTTCGTGTTGCTCATATGTCGTTGACAGTTTTTCTCTTCGACTTGTGAGTTTTAATGGTCTCCTAGGTATCTCCGGCCTTTTTTTTGCTTATGGCACTCTGAATTTATGTCAAAACGAGCGTGTTTGCAGACCGCATACTAGAAAAAAGAAACTGGACACCACTACTGTTTAGATGGTCCATTTGTCTGAAAACTTCAGGAGTACGATTAATAAAGCAATCAATGCATACTTGCTCCAAAACTTGACCTCTTTCATTTACATTCAATTGATTATAGAAAGTTTAAAAAACTCTATAAAAATTTGGAGCATGCATTGTTAAATCTTAAATATCATTTTATGGAGCTGATCTGTGGATTGGGAAATACAATGGGATGGACATGTAAGTTAAACTTACCTTCCCAATTTCTTTCCACCATCCTGCTGTTTCATGTTTACCACGGAGACGTTGTGGAATATACCAAAATGAAATGTTTGTACATTGAAACTGAAAATTACAAATTTCGTAAAAAGTATGAAATGAACAGGTCATAAAAAATCATAACATTGAAATAAGTGAGATCATAGTATGTGTTATGAAGGTTTGGATGTAACTATATATTTACGAGACAAATATTATATCAAATTCCTATTTTGACAGACAACATTAAAGAGGAAGTTAATGACAGAGGAATTTTCGTATTTTGTTGTATGTTTTCACTTTCTGAAGGTAATTTATAAGACTTGTAAAGAAGTCCATAATAAATGATAAATTGACACACCAGGGTGTTGTGCGCTTTTGTTATCACAAGCAGCTTAAGGATGTTCGTTCCTCTGTTTCAAAATAATAAGCTTTTTAAAAGACTGTTATAAATTGATAGTATATAAATAACGGAACTTAAAAAGAAGAAAAATATGACAGGGGCGTGTCCTTGTTTTTGAGATATAATCAATTGAAAAAATTTGGCGGGTAAATGATTATCTCTAGATTTTTCATACATTTAACATTGGCATCTTTTTCTTTCAAAAACTATGAAAAAATAACAAGGATTTTAAAAGATTTTCTAAAATGGCTTTTTAAACTATATGTTATAAAATTATGAAAAGAAAAGTAGGGGTTAGTGGGTGAATTTTTTATTGGCACTACATGGATAAAACTAGACGATTTCGACTATCTGATTCAAAAAACAAGAGTAGCGAACATCCTTAACATGAATTAACACCTTATAATTTGGATCGTCCTGAGCATGCATGAAATATTTGCACTCAACGTTATAGCTAGGTAACCAACAATTAATATAATTTTTGAGTGTCCGAAACATTTTTCTGGATTTATCCTTATCAGAAACGCCCCAACTAAAATATTTGAAAGCCAGGGATGCATAAATACGTAGAAACGTTAGGATATTAAAATACATGTACCTTAATTTTTGAGTTGATATTTTAATTCGCTTGGATGTCTGATGGTACGTTCACTAAAATTTTTTATACTGAATTTGAATTTAACCATCATATGTAGAAACACAACATTGTAACTTATTTGTTTACCTTTAATTTGTTTACCTTTAATTTGTTTACAGGATTGGGTCGATATCGCGGTTAAGTGGACAGTAAATTAAGACTGTCGAACCCTGACATAAGTTAGTTTCGTCCAATTATCTTTGAATTAATTTGAAATTAAAACTGAGAAAATAAGGTCATTTTATTTGTCCACGCATAGTTGGCCTTTTAAGGTTTTATGGTCCATTTTA
Source organism: Mytilus californianus (assembly GCF_021869535.1). NCBI lineage: Eukaryota > Metazoa > Mollusca > Bivalvia > Mytilida > Mytilidae > Mytilus > Mytilus californianus. Next base: position 13,794,426 of record NW_026262626.1, read on the forward strand.
GTCATATAGCTCGTTCGTATATTCTTGAGTTTCATTTTTTATTTTTCTTCCAGGTTAAGATCTTTGGAAGCATAACATTCATAAAGTATTTTTATCATTATCATAATTTTACAAACGTAAATGTTCTTGTCTGAAGAAAAATATGTGTAAATAAATGTATCAACGAAAAATTAAGGCAACATGCTAGTTATTTAAAAGTTGGCTTATTTCAATGCTGTTTTGCCATTTCGCTCAATCAGAAATTTGAAAAAAATCAATTAATTCTAATATAAAAAGCTTTTAATGTTGTGTATGTCTGATGAACAAAAGGGTTCATTAAAGCACACTGAACATGTGAATGTAGTTTATTAACTTCAGATTTAACATTCCCACACCGAGGTGTAATTGATGAAAAGTTTGTAACGGTGGGTAAGTTAAATATGAATCCGATTCCCACGGAAGAATTTTGCTCCTTGGGAATCGGATCAAGATTTTACCTACCCTCCGTTACATACTTTTCATTAATTGCTCCTTGGGATTCGGACCCCTCCGCGGAATTCGGATCGGAATACCCGGTGCATGTGATCCCATCAAATTAATAGACATGTTTAAAGGAGAGGTGGATTAACCAAAAGGATAGTTAAACTCAGAAGTCGAAAACGAATTGACAATGCAATGGCAAAAAGAAAACGAAAAACCATCAAAAGATAAACAATAGTCTACAAACACAACATAGAAAACTGAAGACTGAGCAACACGAACCTCACAAATCGGTTGTGATCTCAGGTGCTCCGGAAAGGTAAGCTGGTCCTGGTCCATATGTGGCACCCGTAGTAATTTAAACTATACTATATATGTTCTTATACCATATGCGGATCCAGGAATTTGAAAGGGAGCTCGGACCCCAAACTAGACAAAATTTGTAGTGGAACCGGTAAAAAGTCTGAAGTAACCATAAATGAAGCCCCATACGGGGGCCCGGGCACCCAGCGTCCCCCCTAAATCCACCTCTGTTGTAATATAATTGTCTGTTCCAACTATTGGATTGTTTATATGTGTAAACATTGAAAAGATAGAATTTTTCTTAAATAAAAAGGAGGACGAGCAGAAGGTCTTTCGTATTTTACATTAATTTTTATTAATATATATATATTTATACCTCCGGTAGAACTAAACGAAATCCTTCTGTTCTTTTAAGTTTTTCTGTTAGATACCTGGAAATAAAAATCTCATAAATGATACAAATCACCTAGCAAAAAGTACTTAGTACAATGATCCTACATGTATACAATCTATAACTCATCAGAAAAAGCTTGTAAAACATAAAATTTAAATATTGGAATATTAGTGTCAGTAGGATATTAAAAAGCTAATCAGTATCCCAACTTTCCCGTTTATTAGTCCCCTACCGACGAAATCGAAGGGGACTTTAGGTTTGCACTACGTCTGTCTGTCTGTCCATCTGTCAGTCCGGCAAATCAGTTTTCCAGACTTTTTTTCTTCGTGCTTGAAGATATTGATTTGATATTTGGTTTATTGATTTATTATGACAAGTTACAGGTCAATTTCAATTTTCACGATTTTAGCTTTTCTCTTTGTTCAGTTAAAGCCCTTTCCCTAGAATTAATTTTTTTATGAAATACTTATTAATTAGTAGATTTATGTTCAAAGGGAAATAACTCATTTTTTAAAAGACTTTAAATACAAAATGACATTTTGGATTTTTTTTCCTTTTCTTTGGTAAATTGTTTGAAGAATTTAGTGGTAGGTTTGTTTGTCATTCTTGAAGATATTGATTTGATAATTAGTATATAGTTTTATCATGACAAGTTACAGATCAAGTTGGAATTTTGTTCCAGTCTGATAATTTTGTGCAGAGTTATGGTCTTTGGACATAGAAAATTCACTTAAATAATCAGTTTTCAATAGTTTATTCGTCATGCTTGAAGATTTTGACCTGATATCTTTATGTAGTTTTACACCATGACAAGTTATAGATCAAGTTAGAATTTCGTTCCATTACAATGAATTTGTAACCGGTAGGGGACTATGTATTGCCATGCAATACTCACAGAATGCTTGTTCATTTTTTGGTTAAAAACAATTTTTTTAAGCACTGCTTTAAAATAAGAATTTTTGTTCAACAATATTTTCATGAATACAATTATTTGTAACATTATTGAACTAGATATTTATTTTTTTTTTTTTTTATAATTACAATATAATTATTCAAGCCATTTTCCTCTATTCTTTATTTATTTTATCCATTATTCTCTAATCTTTATACTTAAGCACCCAATTATTTTCTATCCTTTATTATTTTTGCCTGTTTTTCTCAATTCTTTTTTTTTTTAACCTTTTTCTGCACTTTTTTGTCAAATATTCACAATTCTGTAAACCCCATCCATACCCTCGTATAACCAAGCGTCCTACTCACGTCGCATTTTCAAATGCTTTCTCAATCCTAGCAGCCATAGCTTTATCACCACGACCTTTCCACATCAACCACAATTTAAGGACATCATTTTTACGACCACACTGGATTGTTCTATCCCCTATTTAAAGACAAACAAAGCACCAATATAATCACATATTTGGAGCTACGATTAAGGAAACAAAGAATTATTTTAATCTTCTATAGAATAAAATTCGTATTGCTCAGTCTTTAGTTTTTCTACACGTATGTTGTATTTTGTATACTGTTATTCGTCTTTTGATGGTTTTTCATTTATTTGCCATGGCATTGCTAGTTTGTTTTCGACTTATGAGTTGGAATTTCTCTTCGGTATCTGTCGCCTCTCTTTTGATAACTAAAATCTACATGTAACCAGCAACGATCAAAATTTTTTAATGTATCATATTTCAAAAATTTGAACAGAAAATCGACCCTTTACTACATCTTTTTCATGAAATCTTTATTTTAACATTGCCTTTAAATACATAACGTCTCCGTAATGTCAAGAAGAAATTTACCTATATCAAATGACGTATCGTAAATTTTGTCTGGTTGAAACAGATACTCGGCTCTATATGCATTACAATTTTCCAAAAATCCCTGTTAAAAAAGATCAACCATATTAGAATATTTTAACACATTTTAATCATTTGTTATTGTGAGTGATTATTTTTCCGCGTTCTGTTGCCCTTGATGAAAATTTCAATTCCCAAGGGTGACTGGTGAATAGAAATGTGGTCACTTTGGGTTCTTTGAGAGGATTAGCTAGCTATTAAACCAGGTTTAATCCACCATTTTCAACATAAGGAAATGTCTGCACAAAGTCAGGAAAATGACAGTTGTTTTCCATTCGTTTGATGTGTTTGAGCTTTTGATTTTGGCATTGTATAAGGGACTTTCCGTTTGCAATTATCCATGGAGTTCGGTATTTTTGTTATTTTAGTTTTTTCTTCCGACCGGCAGTAAAGCACTTGCCAAAGTGGGGCGTCTGTTTGGTTTTGTGGGATGTTTAAGTAAGCAGCAACGACCGGTTAGAATGGGAATGTAAATTCCGATGCCTTGTGTAGAGATAACCCTTGCACCAACTCTTTGAGGAATCCGTAGGTACATGCAGCCTGTTGCAAGGCAAACTTTCTGTCCAATTTTCCCCGACCTTCATCTCGGAGGCCTCTATTGCAGGACATAACTATTGTATCTATTGTTAATTTCTTCTCGTCCTGAACATGCATGAAATATTTGCCACTGGACATTAAGCAAACATCAATCAATCAATTAAAAGTTCAAATGTTGAGTTATCTTTCGTTTCAGATATCAGGTGAATACAATATAGGCAATGTTGTGATACTAATACGTACTGAAATTTAAATGTAAGATGAAGCTTTGCTGAATACAAATTTATTGTATCAACCGTCTAAGTGTACATTTTGAATGTTCGAAGCGCATCATGTGGAAAAGTCAAGTATATACAAAACATTAAATTTTTGAATTCTGAAGACAAGTGAACTGTCTTTTAAAGAAATCATACAAACAGTTTATATGTTAACCTTTTCTTTTACAACGAAAACTGAACACTGGATACCAGCGCCACCCATTTTGTGTATATTCCATGCTACAGAATCAGACCTTCAAAACAACATTCAGAAATGACATAGATTGCACAAAACATTGATTAACATGTTAAACAATATGGTTTTAATGTGTATTATATTTCGTAGAATATTCATCGGAAAGTACCAAGACCTAATAGATAGATATTTAGTGTCTACTTCATAAATAATACAAAATGGTCTCGAGTTACACATTCTAGGTGCTGAATTCGAAGTTGTGTATCTTTTTCTTTAGGTTACAGTTTTCCCTTTATTTTTTTTTGTGCTATTATGTTCCTTTCTGTCGAATGACTCTTGACGTGACTCGGTATTTATGCATCCAGCTATTGAGGTTTTCTTGGTTTGAGAGTTCCTGGTGCAGGTTAGCCCAGAAATGCGTTTCGGAAGCAAGATGTTTTATGGTGTTTCATTTTGTTTACCTCTGTCTTTATATTTTACCTTATCGAGAAAGTGTAAACTATATACTGTAGGTACTACCTTTGTCTTTGGTAGATTCGTTTGCATGTTTGTTTGAATTTTTTATGCAGCTGTATTGTATGTTTACACTGTTTTGGCTGCTGAAACCCAAATATTGTCACATAAATCTCTTTGGTATGTTTGGGTTGCTCACCTAATTTTGTCAAGATAACGGAACTATAAACAAAATTCATACAAGTGGAAGGTTTCGCTAGTTATAAAACCAGGTTTAACACTCCAGTTTCTTCGGAAAATGCATGTATCAAGTCAGGAATATGATAGATGTTTTCCATTCGTTCCGTTGATTGATTGATGCATGAAATATTTGCCACTGGACATTAAGCAAACATCAATCAATCAATTAAAAGTTCAAATGTTGAGTTATCTTTCGTTTCAGATATCAGGTGAATACAATATAGGCAATGTTGAGATACTGATACGTACTTAAATTTAAATGTAAGATGACGTTTTGCTGAATACAAATTTATGATATCAACCGTCTAAGTGTACATTTTAAATGTTCGAAGCGCATCATGTGGAAAAGCCAAGTATATACAAAACATCAAATTTTGAAAATCTGAAGACAAGCCTTTTAAAGAAATCATACAAACAGTATATAGGTTCCGTTGATTGATTAAATCAAACGTTTGAATTTGTCAGTTTTATTGACTCCCCCCCCCACCCTTTATGAAATTACCTTGGATTTCGGTATTTATTTTTATACTTTCTGAATACTACGAACCTTTCAATTCCTTTAGTAAGATGTTTCAACTTATCGGACAGCATTACTCCACCTCCCCATGCTCCCTATAAACAAATACAAGACAAGTTACTGAAATGAAAAATACAATGAGACTGAGTATACAAATGAAGACATAATGCATATAGCCAATAACACAACCATCTACCAAAGACCAAAAAGGCTGCTCGTATCACCCCGTGTAGAATTGAAGACCGTATATGCACGTGTAGTCTTTTTGTGATGTTATTTTTTCATTGGCGATTGGTCTTAGTATTTCATCGACATCGATCACTAGCCGCTCAACACTGAGGTTGTGTGTTCGAGCCCACCTCGTGGCAGGATTGTTAAACTTCGATCTACATGTAAATTTACTAGGATTGTATGTCTAAACTCCATGAGTATTTCCGAGCAATCCTCTTTCATCCACCTATAAAAACTGCACACCAAGCGATATAGCAAAGAGTGCTGAAGGTGACTATCAATCAATCAATCAATCTTATATTTTTGGAGAAATTTAAATCAAAAATTTCATTGAAAGAAGAAACATTTTTGAGACAATAAAAATTCGCTTTTGTTTAACATAATTTCAAACAGTACATACGTCTGCGTGCATCCATACATTATAACGTTGACAAATATCAGCCACAGCCTCAAGATCGTCATAAGATCCCAACACTGTTGTACCACACGTTGCCATAAACATGATGGGAGCACATTTCTGAAAAAATAAAAAGCATGGAAATATTTGGTATGATATTTTAAGTAAAATAGGCTCAGTGTATGAATTCCTATATACATCTAATAAAAAGGCAACCACCGCTATAAAAAAAAATAATCAATTTCTTCGAATATGATAAAGCATTCGGGTTACACAAAATAAAATGTTTGTAATCATGGTTTCGAAGCCAAATATTTCAATGCCAAGGATGTATAAGAACCGAAACCGTTAAAGGGCTATATAACCAACACGGACATTAAAATAATAGCCAAATCCATCTAAGGGCCACCTTGCCTGAGGGAGTTAAATCCTTAGTTTCTTAATAATATCTAAATTTATTATTAGACTATTTTAGACAGGCTTGTTAAAATCATGAAGTACTGACTACTGAGTGAACTATATGTTATCAATTTACATATACCACTTATCTTGCTTACTTTTGATACTCGTAACTAATGCTTAACATTAACATTTCCGAGAGTTATGTTTAGAGGGTTGGAAAGGATGGAACTTAAATCTGTTCATTAGAAAACTCTTTGCTATAACAATCTTTTTTTAATATATCGAGAAGATAATAAATTTTTAACGCTTGTTATTAGAATATTTGATATTTTTACTCTATTTGTTTTGCATTTTTATACTTTGTATGTATTACATATTGAAAGTTTGTATAATGTCGCTAACCCGTGATAATTCTTTTACGTGAGTGACATGTAACATTTTCAATCCATGTTTTATTTTGATACTAATTGATTTTTTATTGTACTGAACAATGTTTGCTATAAGCTACTTGCAAAAATTGGCATCTTAGTTTTTGTAGATACAGAAAAATAAAGTTATGAACTAAAACGGTAATGGTTTCCTGATATTTGTCTTCACATTTGTATGGGTTTAGCCCCATAATTGGAAAAATTATGTCCCTTTCTGACGAATTTCCTGTATTAGTGTATCCAAGCTTACATCATACATACATTTTGTTTACACTGACGTATCTTGTGTTCTAAATCCTCCGGAATAATTCTACCTCTATCATCGGTTTTGATTGTTACAACATTATCCGTCCCAAATCCGAGAAAGCTTGCACCTTTTTCAATAGAATAGTGTGCGTCTTCGGACTTCAAAATGGTCATTGGTTGGCAGGTAAACATGCCTTTTTGCTTTAAAGTGGAATTGTATCTCAATCTAGCTAAATGTATAGCTGTAAGATTCGAGAAGGAACTACCTACCAAAAAGAAGTGAAGTCTGAAACAATTATTTTTTTTCTTATTAATAATATAATGCCGCAATTAGCCCACAGGAACAATAACTGTACTTTCCTAGATTTAGATATTTGATCGATCCTTTGAATAAGCTTATTTTAAAAAGTTACCAATTCAACACTGTAATGAGATCTATAAATAATGTTTTTATCGGTATACATATTGATTTTGTTATCAATAAAATTGAAACCCAACTACTAGTAAATATTATTGTTATACACAAATGTTCATTCACGGTCCCCCCCAAGGGTGACTGGGGAATAGAAGTATGGTCACCATTGGTCTTCCTCCGACCGGCAGTAAAACCCGTGCTAAAGTGGGGCGTCCGTTTGGCTGTCCGGGATGTACAAATTTGCAGCCACGTCCGGTCAGAATGGGCACGTTAAATCCGATGCCTCGTGTGAAGAGAGTGCCACGCTCTTTGTACGTAAAGAACCCTTGCAACAACTCTTTGAGGGGTCCGTAGGTGACCTGTTGCAAGGCTAAATTTCTGTCCCTGTCCAGTGTGCCCTCATTTCCCGTGGCAGTCTGAATTTCTCCGACCTTAATCCCTTAATCTTAATACAGAACCTACCTATTGTGTTTATTGTTAACTTGTTCTCGTCCTGAATATGCATGAAATATTTGCCACTGGACGTTAAGCAACCAACAATCAATCAATCATTCACGGTCCTATCTGTCGATACCTATATTTTGGCATTACACAAGGTCATGACTTTCTCTGACTTTTAATGTCGTCTTTACACTTAAAACATTGGATTTTGGATGTGTTCTGATTGATATTTTAGTCTTAGATACATTATTTTGTTATGAGTTGTTACTGGCTTTGAACTAGCTTTCAGTTACTGCATAGATGTATAAACCCATGGGTTTATACATCTATGGTTACTGCGAGTACTCTTAGATCTGTACTTTGTGTCTTTTGTGTCAAACCACATCTTCTTATTTGCATATCAGTAAAAAAAAAATAAACTACTTGTGTGCATTATTTTGCAATTACAGAACTCGTATAAAAACTTACCATACAAAAACGAAAAAAAACCATGTATATATTAAGTACAAAATATTAAATTTATACATATATGATGAGAGTGTCCCACATTATCAAGTTAAGATTATAGACTATTAATTGATTTTGAATGCTTAGTCCAGTTGCAAATATTTCATGCTTATTCAGGACAATAACAAGTTAACAATTAATATAAAAGGGTCAATCGGGATGGCAGAGTGGATAATCAGACTCCTACTTGAAACGGTGAGTATTTTGGAGAGTATTTAGGCACCGAGTATTTCGGTAAATTTGCATTATGGAGAGGGTCCAAACTGTCGTTGGTCAACTATAAGGATATCTTAAATTTAGATTCCATAAAAATGATAACAATTTTTCAACTGAGAATCAAACACATAAAAAGTTAAATTATTCTATTTGTAATATATATAAAATCGTGCAAATGCCATGCCTATCAATACTGATAGTTTAAATAGTATATGACTATGCCAGATAATATTCAAAAGCAAATAATGAAATTCAATAGAACTTTCAATAATTGTATAACAAATAAAAGATTTGGGCGACATCCACTCACTAAAAACAAATGGATATTTACTTGAAACTTTCTTTTTTTTATGGAGAACATGCTTATCTGTTGAGAAAATATAAATAATTAGTGGTAAATATTATCAATAAACTGCAACAAATGTTAAGTTAAACACAGAATGTCGCTGAAGTTACGAAAATCTTAAAATTGTTAATAAAATATCAATACCTGGACAGAAAATGCCTTCGCCATCTGGATACCCGATCACTGATGATATCTTTTTGAAAATATAATTTTCTAACGTCACCATGACTGGAGACACTTCATATGTATGCCTGAATAATATTTTTTATTCTTAGTCTATTGTATATTTTTTGTATTTTACAAACCTCGTGCATGCATATTAAATTATAATTTTCATTATGATCACCAACTTTAAATTATTCCGATTCACTATTAAATACATGGAATTATTACGCATAAGCTCAGTGAGTAGGGAAAATTCATAAAACCCACCATTTTCTTCATAAAATGTCTGTTCCAAGTCAGGAATATGACAGCTTTTTTTTCATTTTTTCCATTGGTTGATATAGTGTAGTGTTTAATGTTGTCAGGTTTTATGGACTTCTCCCTTTTTAATTTAACCGTGGAGTGTGGCATTTTTGTTAATACTTTTTCATTATAAATCCATATATTGTAGCCATGTCTCTTTGTATTTGAATACAGCAATGTCGATATGTAGAATGAAAAGGGAATGATACCAAAAGGCAACAGAAATAAATCAAGATACCAAAAGGCAATAGAAATAAATCAAGATACCAAAAGGCAATAGAAATAAATCAAAATACCAAAAGGCAATAGAAATAAAACAAGATACCAAAAGGCAACAGAAATAAATCAAGATACCAAATAGAAATAAAGCAAGATACCAAAAGGCAATAGAAATAAAACAAGATACCAAAAGGCAATAGAAATAAATCAAGATACCAAAAGGCAATAAAAATAAAACAAGATACCATACCAAAAAGCAATAGAAATAAATCAAGATACCAAAAGGCAATAGAAATAAATCACGATACCAAAAGGCAACAGAAATAAATCAAGATACCAAAAGGCAATAGAACCAAAACGCAATAGAAATAAGTCAAGATACCAAAAGGCAATAGAAATAAAACAAGTAACCAAAAGGCAATAGAAATAAATCAAAGGACATATCGAAAATATAATTTAAAAAGTGAAATTAAATCAAGATTACAACAGTAAAAGTAATTTTGTGATAAATTATGAAGGAAAGGAATTATATACCCACTATTCATCACCACCATATGACAACAAACACCCTTGATAAAGTATTGAATGGGTAATATTAGTTATCTTGGTGTAATCAAGCCTTAGGATGTACAGAATTTTACACCGGTGTTGGAAATTCATACACCTTGAGGCGCAGTCGAAGGGGTATGTATTTACTACACCTGTATAAAATTAGGTAGACCCCTGATTACACCAAGAAAAGGAATGTATTTCTTATGAAGAATTCTTTCACTCACTTTTATATCGGAGAATAAAATTGAAATGTCTTATGAGGAACGTCCATTACACATTTTTAAATTCCGATGTTGCTGCGTATTGTCAAATAACATTTGTTTTTTTTTTTTATTTTGCCAAAATTATTTTTCTTGTGATTTTGCATTTTTGGAAATTTTGGCAAATTGTTATCCCCGGTTATCTGTGGTGGGGTGTTATTTACACCCGGGTGATTAACCTATCAGATTGCAATATTCTTGCTTTAAAAGAAATAACAGTAATAATCAAACATATTAAACAGTACAACAGACCTCAACAACCAGATTTAGGGAAGCGAGAGATTATAACAGTATAAGTATAAATGATTATATGATATTATATGAGTGAGAAAAGCTTGTATGGAGACAAGAAATTTATCCTTATTCCAAGGAACACAAACCCGCACTCTCCCAAGTCTACATTTACCTTTTGGTAATATAGGTCTTCACATGTTTCGGTACTTATACATCCTTGACTTTCGAATATTTATCTTAGAGCGTTCTGATTAAGGTAAATCCAGAAAAAAAAACCACATTTTTAATTGTAATATTTTTACAAGAGGGTTAATAAGGCTTCTCAATGACCAATATATTAACTATTTATCATTTAGGTAAAAAATAACCTTAATCATGAATACCACTTACACATTACAGTTCAGGGCCTCGGTTAACCAAGCTCCAAACAGACTGTATGGATCAATGGCGGTGTACATCGTGTTGAAGAAATGTGGATGGCCTACAAAAAAGGTTGAAATAAATCAACATTAAGAAGCATTAAAGAAACAGCGTTGTGATGATTTTAAATTTGTTCATAACAATCCAAACGACAAACGGTAGTATATAAGAAAAATATTCCTATAGTAAGAAAATGACAATTCATTTAAATTCCTTTATTTAATTGTTTTATTCGTCCATTACATTACCTGGTACAATACTGCCATTTATTACTTTCTTTCCTAGCTCCAACAATTTCTCACGTGGTATAGGTTCTTCGCAAATCTCCAGATCTAAAAAATTCTTTGTAAATGTTTGATTAAATAGAAATCGTTTATAGTAATAGTAATATATTGTAACAACATTTATAATTGATCTTACTACGGAAATAATAAATTAAAAGAAGAACATGTAGAAAACACATTCAAACCATATTTAAACCCAAAAAATCATGTTTTGGCCATTTGTCATTTTAACCCCTCTCTAGTCGATGTCACATGCATCTCAAAAATCGTTAAAGTAAGGTAAATTTACGAAAAACCCATTTTTTTTGGAGTAAGCACGTTATTAGTAAACACGTTTACATGTCCTCATGCCATTGACAATGTTTTGCATGTGCATGAGTCAAATCACGACTATGACTATTTGCTTAAAGTTTTCATTGAGATCTTTTTCCCAAAGAACACAACAAATGGCCCGAGAACACAGTTATTTCGTAGTGCATTTCTTAGAGACGATAAATTCAAATTAAAAATCTCACCTGCTCTATCGCAAAAAAAGATTTTTACAGTGTAGTGATCTACTATTGGGACAAATAATATCAAAATTATAAAAAAGTCTACCAGCTCTAACTCAAAATATTGACTATTCTATGATAAGGGGTCTAACATTCAGTTTGTCAGCTTCAGACATACAAATTTTTTTACCTTTTTTTAACTGGACCAAATCACTACTTTTATACATAAAGATTCAGCACCCAAATTTTTTTAACATGTAATTTCATCCTCTTACTTCATATTTCATGCATAACATATAAAGAAATAAATTTGAAAAGTGTATGAAAAAAAATTGCAAGTTATACACTGTCCACACTAGGGACCAAATGTAAAAGTTTTTTTTCGGAAATAGCTTGATGTTTAGTATTTGTGTTCTAAATTCTTTTAGAAAGATTATTTACTTACTTACTTTTGATGTTGTGAATTTTTCAGTCGCAATCGTTTCCAGCGATACACATGCACATGATGTAGCTCAAATACACTCTATATCATGTAGACATATGTCTTTTATTTTAAAGGTTGTTCAAAATAATCAGATTAGTAAAACGAAATCTAGAAAAATTACATTTGTAAACCTACTAATTTATGTTTAAAAAACGCAAAACAAAGCTAATGACGACTAGAATTGGGAAAATTATATTTTGAAATACCTCAGCGTATTCCAAAAATAATTCAAGTAATTGTAAAAAAACTAATTCTATTTTTAGTATTACGCAGATTTTATAACTTGCTAAAATTGAAAAAAGTATGGCACACACTTCAATCATTTACTTACTTGCAAGTCTATTGGTTGCTTGAAATTGAGAACTTTAGTGTTTGGATCGGTTTGCGGTATGAGAGCGTCATCTAGAATAAGCTTACTGAAGTCTTTCACAAATTGCTGGATTTCTGGTTCAGCATAGGAATAGCCTGCATATAAAGGAATATACATGCAAGATATATGGCATAAGTGGTTTATTTTTTTGTTTGTATATAACATGTATAAAGAGAGAGTGTGGGATATACGTAAATGAAACAACCGGTCTACAACACAAGAAACCAATTACAAAAATTTCGAAGGTCAACATAAAGTCTGTATAATATGTAAAGCGATAAATTGCTTTCAGTCTTAATAAAAAGTTGCCAAAAAAATTAAACAGACACCATAATAAATATTGCACCAAATTCTAAAAATAACAAAACAAACTACGATATATATGTCATATGACAACCACTGACGTGGTTCCCGACTGAGTTATCTGCCCTTCAATTCTCTATCAGTTGACTAACGAGCCTCCTCATGTGGTTTTTGATTATGTGATTACTTGGTCGTTTTTATAGTGATTATTTGATTACCAGACAAAACATTTCATGATTATTTGATTATTTGATAATCTAGAACTGTCTTTTTGATTATTTGATTATCTTGTTTAAAAAAATAATTAATGATTATGTGATTATATTGGCAAAACATTTATGATTATGTGATTACTTGGACACACCCATGAGGGGCCTCACTAACTAAAGGTGTTGATTTGTTTTCATCATCAATGGTTTATCAAACTTTAGAACATACTCGACCCTTCTCGTCCAATAAAAAGTCAGTTTTTCCCTTCTAATTTTCATAGTACATGGCTTTCCATGCACTATAAAATGCTTTACATGAATGACTTTTCAGTAATAGTTATACACCGAGGGATAGGTGTGTCTGGATAAGAAACCCCGACGGCCGGAGGCCGGAGGGGTTTCTTATCCAGACACACCGTATCCCGAAGTGTATAACTAACTTACACCCGATGCTAAACCACACATTTGTTAAGATTGCATAAGAAATGAAAAATAACGGATAATTTTTATCAAACCATGATTAATAAAAAAAAAAAAAAAAAATATTTTTATGTTAAACCCCACTAGTAACCTCCTTACTTTGACCATTGTTGTCCATCTTTATTCAAACTTTGACAATAGTTTACTGAGTAGATTTTACAAATGTCAAAGTTTCTGTTTCGCATATTATTAATAAATGAATGTGATTTCACTGGCCGTAGCTTTTACATAGGTCAAGGTTGACCGTATCGTGCATTCTTATAAAAAAAGCACATCACGTTCCTTGTATGCAGTTGCCATTATGGAGGGTTATGAGACAGACGATATTTTAAGTCAGGCATTAGATTTGGCAGAAGAGATTGAAGATGATGCTATATTTATTACCCAAAATACTTATCAGTCAAATGAAGGTAATCTTAAATGTATGTTACATGTTTTATCAAAAAAGCACCCCCCCCCTTTTCCTAACATTAAACAAACTTTCACACTGAGTGATAGGTGTGTCTTAATTAGAAACCCCGACGAACAGACACGCTTTATATACAAAAAAACAGATTACATATGTAGGAACCCACTTTTTGGGGCAGCTATTGTTTTTTTTACTTGAAGATGAATGTGAAGATTTGCGCTCAGAAGACTGTATTCCTAAAGGTATGTTTACAGTAAATAATATGTTATGCCGCTGCACAAATCGGCCACAACAATGCAAAGTTTCTAAAGAGCTGGCATAATGCATCTTTTATATACGTTTAATCCTTGAATTCATGAATATTAACTGATTTCAGTGATAACAGACTTTGCATTGAATCTTTATTGGACTTTTTAAACTACAGGCACAGGTTATTCCTAAAGAAACAGAATCCATGTTGTGGGAAAACGGGTTTCTTGGATATGATGATCCAGAAACTTTATTTCATACTATGTTTTGGACAATAGGTATAAACTTTGGTCTTCGAGGTGGTCAAGAACATCGCGACCTCTGCATGGAAAACTTTAGATCGGAAACAGCAGATATCGGCGAACATGTTTTGGTTTATAGGGAAACAGTGTCCAAAACATTCAGGGGAGGACTTGACCATAGGAATATTGAACCACACACGGCCAGAGCCTTTGAAAAGAGGCAGCAACCAGATAGGTGTCCCGTACACATATTCAGGACCTACATTCAGATTTATCATTAGAAAGAGCAAAGGAAGCCTTTTATTTCCAGCCCCTTGCTTGTTATAGAGATAAGTCCGTTTGGTTTTCGAAGCAACCAGTCGGGAAAAACAAACTTGAAGTTGTTGTAAAAACTGTGATGGGAAAAGCAGGCATAGATGGATTTTACACCAACCATTCTCTAAGGGCAACTACAGCAACTCGTCTATTTAATGCTAACATTCCGGAGCAGCTGATACGGGAGCAAACTGGTCATCGGAGCAATGCTTTGTGGTCATACAGCCGACCATCAGAACCACAGAAACGAAAAGTGTCCGAAATCCTGCAACTAAATGAAGATAGTTGCACCAGCGTCGGACCTACCGTGTCAAAACAAGCAACCACCAGCAGCAGCCCTACTGCGGCTAAACAAACAACCAACACCAACGTTCCTATCGTGTCCAATCCAGCCACCACAATTAACGCCGAATCAGTTCCATCGTTTGTATTCAACAATTCAAACATTAATATTTATTTAAGCAAGTAATGTTGTCTAATGTATATTGCAAATAAAAGTTCTTTAAACGTATGTTATTTGAGAAATGCCCTATGGGGTTGAAATTTAGAATTCAAGCAAAGGAGTATCAAATGAATATTTTTTTTTATTCCAAATAGATGCTAAATAATTTTTTCACTATGAGATTTCCTGATCTTTGTTTTTTTTAAATATGTCACGAGACAGTTTGTTGTGAACACTTTTAATTATCACTTCGGTTCATGCTATTGACAAAAACAATATCTATTGTTAGGAATAACAATGAACTCTGCTTTCGGGATGTAGAAGCAGGGGTTTCCAGAAACCCCGCTCGTCACACCCTGTGGTCAAAATCCTTTGTTATTCGAAACAATAGATCTATTCAAGGTACACTTGTTTCCAAAATAGAGACTATGAAGTATAACAATAGAACCGGGGTGTAATTGTAGATTAATTATGAAAGGGAACTCTTAATAACTACACTAACGAAGTGTACAATCCTCTGAGGTATTTTCCTTGGGAAAATAGCCTACTGATTAAAGACGAAAGTGAATAGAATTATAAAATAACATTTTGAATTTTGCAAATGTTTATCATGATACAGATATAACTAACGAACGAAAAATGAAATGGGGACAAATATGTAGGTAAAATAATCTTTTATTTTTTTTATTTTTTTTTGAAAGTAAATATCTTTTATTACATATCTGCTGTTTTAACAATTTACTCGGATTACAGCGTTAGCCCGAGTATCCCTGTTATTAGTTACTGAATTTCCAGGGGAAAAGCTCAGTAAAAAAGTAGTCAATTATTAAAAGTATTATCATATACATTCTTTAGAATACAGTGTATACATATAAAGTATAGAATTCCGTGGTATAAATCACGTGTTTACGGAACATCTATTTGCTTTCCGAAATAAAATAATCTTTTATTCAATTTTGATACCAGACATTCGAGTCAATTATTATTTTTTTTTCTTTCAAGAAAACAATGTCAGACTGCAGGATATATAAAGCAAAGGATTTTTTTCGAAAAAAAACACAATACATGTACATTCATCAATAAAAAGTAAGCATCTGATGTTGAATGGTTGTAATTCAAATATTTATAGAGTGAGTTTTATAATTATCAAAAATATACAAATTTCAAAAAGCTGAATTATATAACATTGTGTGCTTTTCAAAATCAAGAAATTTAAGGTATATAAGTATATTATTTACAATGTACCTGAAGCAGAAGAAAACTCAATGTTCGAACAATTTATCCTTTTTGTCCTCACAAAACTATGTTAGTGCTATTTCATTCCATCCATTGAAATAATCATTACCTATGTTATACATTCCTTTTGTTAACCTAGTTACACTTCATTATAAAAAGTGAATTCTTATCAAGGTTTGAATATTGCAATGGGAAAGGATAATTTTGTAAGGTCACTCGAACGTGTGAATATGTTCTAAATTGGTCGGATAATACTTCGGCTACGCCTTGGGCTTTAAATCTTCAAAAAACATGACCAAGTATTGTCTAACCTTTACTTGTCTGTTTTTGCTTATGATTATAGTTTCACTAATTGCACGAGCTACTAGACGTATGTTAACATGAGTGTAAATCACAAAAGTCTGCCATCTGATATACAAAGTGAATGTGAATTTTGACAATAAAGAGTTATATATAGTAGTACGACATTAGTAAAGCTTAACAAAACGAACTCTCAAAACAACTTAGATTGAAATCAAGCTTTTGGAGTATTCGTACTACAGCTTACCGAAAAGTTTCAAGAATTATATGTTGACATGAAAGGGCATACATGTACCAACGCCGAAACTGCTTACCTAATTTTTTGAAGAAAATTCAACAAAATAAATGGTCGTGGGAACTTCAAGAATGCATGGAGCAAGCTCACCACTTTCTTGGCAAATATGTTGAGCTGGAATTGTTATGCCAGAAAGGTATTGCGATAAACAATTTAACTGGAACAAGTTCGAGAAAGGCGACCAGCTGTATGTGTTCTTTCTAATTGGAAAAGCTGGTCACTCTCCTAAATTCACACCATAATGGCGTTGTCCTTGTCCTTGTCGAGTATACTCAAAGAGAACTAGGATGTTACCTCATTAATTATTTTGTGGTAGGTGTGTTCGAACACAAGTTATACATGTAGTTAATGTGAGGTTGTGCCACGGCCAGTAGATGAAAGGAGAAATAGTGATGTGTGAAAACGCAATCAAGATGATACTTTTCTGCAGGAAGGCGAGGTCCCGCAATCAGATGATAATGCGGACAAAATTGTTGATCTAAGCGAATCAAACTATACACTGCGGTCGAACAGGGTAAACAAGTACCAGGCGTTGGTATATGATTTTGTTAGATTTTATCGAAATATATTGTTGTATATATTTTCTTAATCATGTATACAAATATATATATGTACATTGTATATAAAGTAAATATGTACAGCAACTACCGGTACAAATCATTAGGTTTTTTTAATTTTATTTTTCAAAAATGGTAAAGTCAAAGGTAACAACAAGAAAGAGAGAGGATTGGTACGGAAGCCGATAAGGGCCATTCAAAAAAAAATGTTTATGTCATAATTACGACATAACATGTCGTAATAACGACATCGCTATGTCGTAATTTCGACATAACATGTCGTTATAACGACATCGCTATGTCGTAATTTCGACATAACATGTCGTTATAACGACATCGCTATGTCGTAATTTCGACATGACAAGTCGTAATTTCGACATCACTATGTCGTAATTACGACATAGCTATGTCGTAATAACGACATCGCTATATATATAAAAGAATATGTATTATGATTGCCAAGAGACTTAATGACACAGAAATTAACAACTACAGGTCATCATAATGCCCTCAATAATGAGAAAAGCCCCCGCATAGTCAGCTATAAAAGAGGGACGAAATATACCAGAGGGAGAGTCCCCGAAATGACAGCTGTTTAACAATTTAATTCAAACGAGTGAAAATAACGGTTTTAATAATGTACAAACAAAGACCGAAACACGAATATGCAACACAGCAACAAATGACAACCACTGAATTACAGACTCCTGACCGCTTTCTGATAATAACGACAACCTCATATAACTTTTCACTTTTTGAAGCGATAGGAATTTCAAAATGGTCGCCAGTAAAGGCAAAGTTTGTAGCGTAAACAAATTCATCTTTTTTTTTTGAGAATATTGAACACTTTATGCAATCAAGCTTAATTAAAGTTATTCACTAGCACCTCAGACTTGCACATACTAGAACTTTATTTATAATCAAGTCATATGAGACCCAGTTGAATAGGGAAGCAATTCAAGCTCCCCGGAGCCTCTAATTATGTTTGGCATTGCAGGTTCTGAATAAGATGAATTTTAAGCTTTTCCCAATAAAAACTATGTTAAACTTTGGACTCATAGTGCTCAGACCCACGGATCTCTGTACCTTCATTTGTACACACTTGAATCTTAATGTACTACTGAGGCTTGATGCAAATTATAACTGCATTGCTATTGTTGGTTCTTAATGAGATTCTTCAAGCGTCCTCCCCATTGAAGCCCTATTAAAACTTTGTACCCCAAGTTCTTTTAACCACTGTTCCCCAGATCAACTATTCCTACAAACTTAGAAGGAGGGTTGGGATCCCGCTAACATGTTAAACCCCGCCACATTCTTAATGTTAATATCCCTGAGGTAAGAAATCATTTTTTTCAGTTTTCTATCCAATTTTGATGTTTTTTCGTCTTATTTGGGACCTACAGAGGTTATCAAGGACTTGGAATACGCTGGTTTGTTCAAAAACGCAACTCTCAACAAGAAACCAAATGACACAGAAATTTACAATTAAAGTCACCGTACGGCCTTCAACAATGATCACAGCCCATACCGCATAGTCAGCTGTAAAAGGCCCCGAAATGACAAATGTAATACAATTCAAACGAGAAAAACTAGCGGCCTATTTTATGTACAAAAATAAACAAAAAACAAATATGTAAATTAAAGACTTGGGACATACACATACATAAAGAATGTGGCGGGGTTAAACATGTTAGTGGGATCATAACTCTCCTCTTAAGTTTGTAGGAATAGTTGTCCTGGGGAACAGTGGTTAAAAGAACTTGGGGTACAAAGTTTTAATAGGGTTTCAATGGGGAGGACGCTTGAAGAATCTCATTAAGAACCAACAATAGCAATGCAGTAATAATTTGCATCAAGCATCAGTAGTTACTGTACATTAAGATTCAAGTGTGTACAAATGAAGGTACAGAGATCCGTGGGTCTAAGCACTGAGTCCAAAGTTTAACATAGTCTTTATTGGGAAAAGCTTAAAATTCATCTTATTCAGAACCTGCAATGGAAATGCAGGACTTCATAATTTATACAAATCTGTACATGCAAAACATAATTAGAGGCTCCAAGGAGCTTGAATTGCTCCCCTATTCAACTGGGTCTCATTTGACTTGATTATAAATAAAGTTCTAGTATGTGCAAGTCTGAGGTGCAAGTGAATAACTTTAATTAAGCTTGATTGCATATAGTGTTCATTATTTAAAAAAAAAAAAAGATGAATTTGTTTCCGCTACAAACTTTGCCTTTACTGACAACCATTTTGAAATGCCTATCGCATCAAAAAGTGAAAAGTTAAACTATAAGGTTGCCGTTATTATCACATAGCGGTCAGGAGTCTGTAATTCAGTGGTTGTCATTTGTTGCTGTGTTACATATTCGTTTTACGGTCTTTGTTTGTACATTATTAAAACCGTTATTTTCACTCGTTTGAATTAAATTTTTAAACAGCTGTCATGTCGGGGACTCTCCCTCTGGTATCTTTCGTCCCTCTTTTATAGCTGACTATGCGGAGATTTTCTCATTATTGAGGGCATTATGATGACCCTTTGTTAATTTCTGTGTCATTAAGTCTCTTGGCAATCATAATACATATTCTTATATATATATATAGCGATGTCGTTATTACGACATAGTGATGTCGTAATAACGACATGTTATGTCGAAATTACGGCATAGCGATGTCGTTATAACGACATAGCGATGTCGTTTTAACGACATGTTATGTCAAAATTACGACATAGCGATGTCGTTATTACGACATGCTATGTCGTAATTACGACATAATTTTTTTTTGAATGGCCCTTATCGGCTTCCGTAGATTGGAGATGTCATTTCTGCAATGTAGATTACAAGACTTAGGTTGAATGGTAAAAATGCATGCTCAAATAAGCAAAGGAGAAGCGAGAAAAAGGAACTCTTTCGGTGTTAATAGGTCAATATGCTTCGTCATGACACAGAATTTAAATAGAAATCGGAAACAAATGTAAGGTCTTGACAAAGCTCTCTTGAAAAAAATAGACTCAAATTCCAGATTATTTGTCTGATATTCTTGGGCCTGATGATCCACAAACCGACGAGACCCAACGCAGTCATGGCCTCAAAAAGAAAGCAGGATCTAATTGACACGATAAGGAAATCTATAATACCACAGAATATTCAAACGTCGTGCACTGTATCCACAGCACCAGTTTCAATCTGAGTCGAAGCCAAGCTCACATAAGGAAACTTCCTCCACTGCCTTCAGTAAAGTCGCGGGACAGCTAAGTCATTTGTATCCCTGAGCATATGTATTGTACTGAGATCGATCTCGCCAATTATTGCAATTGCGACTGTAGTATTAAGTGCATCAATCCCGAGTGTCCTAATGGTAACGTTAATTGTGGACGACAGTACTCAAACGAACCCGAAGCCACTTTCACCAACTCTGACGCAAACGACATTTTCTAGACAAACATGACACCATTGAATCAGAAATGGAAAGAGAGGAGTAGGATGATTTTTGAACACGAACGATTAGTCAGATATCGACCAGAGAAAGTATTGTTTAGTTATCGGACGGTGCCACGAATTTAGTGCACGCCAAAACGCAGGAAGCTGGACAATTGTTTTAGGAAGTTAAATGGATAATTATTGAAGTTTGTAGGAAACTACATTATGTTTCCAGAATGAAAGAATGTTTTGGTTTTAATCAAAAGCGAAGTAATTATATTATTAAATGTTATTTTGTTGTATTTTCTAATATTTGTTGCTATCAGATGTGGACGTGAAATCCGATGTCTAGTGTTAAGAAAATACCAAGCTCTATGCACGTTTAAGAACCTATTCAACACAGCTCGCCTTGAGTGTTCAATAGGTGGCTAGTTGTTAAGTAAAATTTATGCACAAGTTTTGAAGGTAGTGTTTTTCAGTGGTACTCTAAAATTATATGTCTTTGGCAATAGGTTATATAGTAAAATTTCTATTAATTAAAAGCCGTTGATCAATTGCTAAGTCAACAATTATGTACATAGTTTAGTTGTAGGTTTCAGCATAAATGTCTTAAGATTTGTAAATCCGGCTACATCTGGAGTTAAGAAACTGGAGTAGATCAAAATGTCAATTACTCCACACCACCTCTGGCTTGGTTCTGATGTTGGCCAAGAACGGTCTTATATTGTTGGATTGTTCAAAATGCGGGGACGCATTTCTTTGGTGGGAAATGTAATAAAATTAGTTTATCGGTTTTATTTCACTCTGGTTAATCTTATTATTACTTTTATAACCGAAACTTTCATACAAATGAAATCGTTTAGTTTGAATATTTGAATTTTAAACGTTTGTCTACTTTCGAACTATGGAAGTTTATAATATTTAGATTCAGGAACGGACCGGTTATGGCTGGCAAACCCGGGAATATTCCGCTCAGTAGTTGTAAAATTTTGGACCGTCATTCACACGTTTTACAATATAGGTGTTGGATATGTCACAACAAACACTCATAGGAATAAGATATTTGGTATTATCCAAAAGTAAATGGTGTCGCCAAACAGATAAACTGCATTTTATTAAACACAATAATTTTCAATAATAAACTTGTTTTTTCAGAAAAAGACGAGGTGGATTCTAGATTCAGGCCCGTAGAGAACGACGAAGTTGCTGTGCAATAAAAACCGTACATACCGGTCAATACAATTAAAAAAGCAAATTGGGCAAAAAACATGTACAATTCATGGCGCCTTGGTGCAATGTTGAACGCAGAAGAAGAAGAACAACTCATTCTACAGAAAGATTTACTTTCTCTTACTGATGGTGAAATAATATCTCTGTTTCCTAAGTTTATAATGTCTGTCAGGAGAAAAGAAAACCTGAGACAATTTCAGTTAAAAGAAGTCGCTACGATAGAAATTCAACAAACAGCATGAACAGGGTCAATGGGTAAACCCTGGTTCGATACACAATACTCATTACACTGAGTACGTGACATCTGTACATGTAGTTTATTTCATTGATTTTATTTTCCTACTTGTCCGATACAAATAAGAAATAGCAATATGAATAAAATTATACAAATCCAATACTTCCCAGAATCATACTAACTATAGTTTTATTAGTATCTCCCAATCAAAAATTCAACCAGGAAGTTTTGTTTTATTAAGTTTCCGAAGGTAATATACGTATTACTACGGGTTTCTTAATTTCTAATAGTAGTATTAGGTTTCTAAATTGTACAGGGTTAACAGTAGTAAAAATAAGAATTACATATGAAATCCTATAACCTGTATTTTCTTTTGAAAATAAATTAATGTAAACATGTACATGAAATGTCCTGTCCTTGTATGACGTTAACCAATGCACCTTGATATTACTATTTCGCATTGTAATGACAATTGCGTCACGCTCATTGGGTAGTGCACTTTGAGAATGCTTCGGTTATAAAACTGTTCTTCGCATGAGGGAACCGTCATAATACTCTTCTTGCTACAGATATAGGTTAGTCACTTAGCGTATAACTTGTAAATTTAACTGATTAAAATATTTGAATAAAATCTACGGTAATGCTGCATATTAAATATTATACTATGATATCATCCGTGTCGATCAACAAAAGTGTTAAAACTTCTATAATATTAGCACTTAGTCTAATTTATTATGTGTTCATTTTTTTGTTGATTAGGTATCTTCTGTCACTTTCATCGCATTTTATGTAGGACAAACTGTATTTATCACACTATATTTAAAAAAACATCTCTTTTTTTAAATTGGGATACAGAGTGTGAGTAATTGTGTTTGTATGTGAATTGATTGATTGATTGATTGATTGATTGTTGGTTGCTTAACGTCCTGTGGCAAATATTTCATGCATGTTCAGGACGAGAACAAGTTAACAATAAATACAATAGGTAGGTCCGGTAATTGAGGTCATCTGGGTTGCTGGTCGGGAAAGTTTGAACTGCTACAGGAAAATGAGGGCAAATTGGATAGCGACAGAAATTTAGCCTTGCAACAGGCCACCTACGGACACCCCAAAGAGTTGTTGCAAGGGTTCTTAACGTGCAGAGAGCGTGACACTCTCTCTACACGAGGCATCGGATTTAACGTCCCCATTCTGACCGGACGTGGCTGCGTACTTGATACATCCCGCACAGCTAAACGGACACCCTACTTTGGCAAGGGTTTTACTGCCGGTCGGAAAAAGACCTGTAGTGACCATATTTCGATTCTCCAGTCACCCTTGGGGAAGTTTGTATGTGGACATTTTTAGCTATAATAGAATTATCAGTTATTTAAAATGGTTGATTTATTTTAAAAGACAATCAGCACATTAGATTTCAAATCATCAAACTATAAATAATAATTGGGTTTTATAAATTTTCTAAATACTAAGGATTTTCTACCCCAGGAATAGATTACCTTAGCTGTAATTAGGAAACCTTTTTTGAATTTCGGGTCTTAAATGCTGTTCAACTTTGTATTTTATTTCGCCTTTTAATTTTTTGTTTTATTCGAGCGTCACCGATGAGTATTTTGTAGACGAAACGCACGTCTGCCGTACACATTTTTTTATCCTGGTATCTATGATGAGTTATATTTATAATCTTCGTTGTGCGATAACAGAAATAACGCCTCTGAAGGTACAAATGTATGCAAATGTGTGCGTCCTACATCCGAAGCGCTTTATGGGAACGCACAAACAAAAGAATTTGCTAGCCATGGTATGGCTGGGTACACAAATTTCCTAGCTTCTAATTTCAGATTGATAACACGTTGGTAATGTTAAGAATGGTTTCAAATTGTAGTTCAATCACAATTAAAAAAGTTGTAGGTAAATGAAGATCGTAAAATAATGGTTAAGTATCATTTAGGCTTACCTTTAAGGCAGTTGCTGTTGTCGGATTCGGCCATTACACATTCATAAATTTACCGTTACGAATTGTAAACGTCGACTAAATTTACTTATAATGCATATTTTATAACGATTGCAACACTGAAATCTGTCACCATGAACAAATAAGAATTCGGGAGAAATAGAGCATGACAAATTGTTTAGCCACGTGAACACTGTATAATACAATCCAGAGTGTCCCATTGACGTGTAACCTACATCTTCTGTATGCATATTCACCCAAAAATGTATTCGTTTATATTAGAAAATTAATATAAATATAAGGTGAAATGACATGATGACATTAGAGAACTATTCATGATAGCACAAAGGACGAGTATGTAAAGAACTTTAGGTTACCTTATATATAGCCTTCAACAATGAACATAAATCATACCGTATAGTAAGCTATATAAGGCCCTACCATGACAACATAAAAATGAATTGAAAATAAAAACAACGGGCTGATTTATGCTTGATACAAAAAAATTAAAACAAATATGACAGTCAACAACCAACGACAATCATTGAACTACAGGCTCTTGACTTGGGAAAGGCACATATACAATATGGAGGGTTTAAAGACGGTGACCTAAAATACATAATAAATTGGTTACTTTCAATTCATTATATCTTTGGAATTCATACGCATCTCCAATCATATATTGAAGTCCGGACAGAACGTTTGCCAACTGATCAGGATAATCAACAGTTGAACTTAATTTGACAAATCTAAATCAAAGTACTGAAGTACTGAACATCGGATGACCGCAGGTTCTTGTGGATGGTCAAAAGCACATGTCACAGAAACAGATCACATCTCTATACCTGAAACTGAGGTTAATTTACAGAGATTTTTTTTCTTATACAAGTTCGTGCTTGGATGATGAATAAATGACAGGAAATTCAACCTCACCGTAATAACTATTATATTGTAGTGATACAAATCAGTATACCTTAGACTATTATACTAATATAATAATAGTTCCAGAGAATACACTGGTTTGTTGTTATATATTATATTAATATTACGGTTGCATGTATATATAATTTTCATCTATTTGTATATCATACTATTCTACTTTTATTATAGTGTAATGCAAGTGCATGGTGGACACTCTTCTGTAAAAAAAAATCAAGGTCTTAAAGGCTGTAAAAGCAATTGCTGCCATGTTAATGTTTTGTGGACTTTTATTTTTCATCCATATATATAAGAATTAAACCTGACAGGACAGGAGTGTTGACTAGTGAGAAGCAAGACGGTTTTAACTTTATGTCAATATAAGACTTTAGCAGGAAATCATTTTAAATATGTTTTATATTTTACAAGGAGACAACAAGTTTACCAGGCTAAAGTTGGGGTTAATTATACATGTGCTGAAACATATAACTGAAAAAAAAATCATTATGGATTATCCCCTGGTAGTGTTTGTAACTGGGCAATAATTTCCTTTATTGATTTAATTTTAACCATTTTCATAATTAATTTAAATTAACCATTCAGTTAAAACATTTCAACTTTCCAGACGCAAATGTTGAAAAACGGGACAGAAATAAAATATCTTACAAGACATAAACATGTAAAAAATAAATATATATTTCAGCTTACTAAAAATATTTTCATAATGTTACTTTGATATCATTTCTTAAAACTAAGTCCCAAACATAATTGCTCAGTTGACATGTGTCATCCTCATGCGATACGAGATAACTATAATTCTGATGCAATCCCGAAAAGGGGGGTCATCACAAACAAACATGACATTAAATTGTCATTATACGAACTAGAACAAACAGCTCTATGTTGCTTTGATATTTATCAATTTTCAGGAAACATGTGAAATAAATTTCAGGTCCATTTCATTATAGTGCCTAACAAGATTGTGTGAGGTAGACGAAATTGACCTTAAAACGATCGTATTGTCTTTTGATGTCCAAAAATAGACAGATCGGACATATAAGGACTTTATCTAATGACTAAATAAATTTGGGATTTATTATTATTATTATAATATTCTAATGAAACTGAAAATTGTATTTTTTTTTTAGGATAAACAACAATTTTACCTGGCGTAGCCGTTCATAAATGTTTTTCTGCATTTATCTTCGAAAAATGGCGTATTTAATGGAATAGAACGTTTATACAGTAAACTTTCTCTTTTTTCTCCGCAATAGGCTATCAAAAATAATTTATCTAATGTGTATGTGGAAAATTATGTGAAAAGATAAAAAGTGGCAATTGATACCTTTCATACCTTAAGTTTCGTTCATCTGATTCTGACCAATGCTTATATACTAAATATCTATTTATATGCCGCTATTATTGTTGTTGTTACCAATTATGTAAATCAATTGTATCTGATTTTATGCCCTTTATGGGCCCTGTAATTTGGGAAATAAAAAAAAAAATCTATTCATTGATAAAACGTAATATGGACTGGTCTAGTGTCCAGTTTGCAGGTCATTTAATTTTCTGTACACATTCATGCACGCTCTGATTTAATCAATATACTCGTACGAAAAAGCATGAACAGTTTGAAGGTAATCTAATAATAACTTAATCCAATCAAATTGCGTAAGATTCAATAACAATGTCAAGTCCACATCATAATGAGTAATAGAGGTAAACTGGGTAGGGAGAAAATGACAGATATTTCAAGTTAATATTTATGCAATAACGAATTAAAATTTGTCAACCAAAAGTTTTGCTACAATTTAAAAAACATGTCGTTCTGTATGGGTATAGTTTTCGGATCTTTCATTAGCGTATTTAAGGCTATAAAAAGTTTGGGCTTCAAAAGTTCACACAATTATTGACTTTATACAGAAAATTCGTCCTTGTAAAACATTTAATAGTTCACAAATGATACGCGATTTTAAAGTAAAATTATTTCTTAAAACACTGCAAAAAATTTCATTCATATTGATAAAGTGGTATCGTCATAAAGTGCGTTGAAATGAACAGTGGTATAGCAAACATCGAATTCCCTCACAAAATGTTATCACACACTACAGTAAGGGGAGTCTGTTAAGTTCGTCTATTTTTAGATACTATACAGGTAATCTTTTGACACTACGTTTACAACCTGTGTGACCTGTGTAGTGATTTTGATTTTACGATAAATTCATGAATGAACGATAATTTTATGAATGAACATGAGCACCTGACCTCTTTCTTAAACACCTATTAAACATATAAAACCGTATTTAATAAGGAGATAATTCAGTCAAATTTTCAGTACTAAATCAACAACTGAAATGATTCCATTTTTTGATGAAACATCGTACGAACGGAGAACGGAATCGCAGGTATAAAAATGCACTTTTTTCCCTTGTAATGACCACGGATCTATAATTTTTATAGATCGGTTGAAATCCCAAAACTAATTTGCATAATGGAAATTTAGGCGATAGCAATACATCGGAATGACCTCAAGGTCATCCTCTGTAAAAAAGACCGTTTATTTACATATGTAGAAATTATTTAGAAACTAAGGTTCAAACTCCATCAGGAAAAGCTGACCTTGGATGCATTTGACAATTTTTAATGTCCTTTTTGTCTTATAGCTCCTCGTGCGTTAAGGTATTCGGCTTTCATTTTTTTGTTCGGTTAGAGTTAATGAAGGTAAATCCAGAAAAGCGCTCCGCTGGATTATATATATATATATAGCGTATTTTCATTAACAATCATCAAAATATCATGGCCAGAGCATTGAAAAATACTGAGAAAAATAAACCAACGCTACATTAAAATATTGACCCCCCCCCCCCCCTTTCACCACGTGAACATTTATGAATGTCAGTTGTGAATATTATTCATTGATTACTCTATATCATATAATTTACCGTGTGTGCCACATATTTAAATAAAGAAATGTGTGTTAACATCAATTTCACAGGAACAAGACAAAAAATAACGGATAAAAAGAGAACCGAGCAAAACGGGTCTTCTGTTTTTTTAAAGTAACTATTGCTGAACTTAAGATGGCAGCTAGTACGTAAGAAATTGATGTAGTTTGATCCATGGTTCTTTCAGGTTTGTTTGCCCTGTGCATATTTGCCAACCTTATCAAGGAGTATATGCAATAAACGGTAAAACTGAAAATAGTTAATATCAAACTTGACCTCAATTTTGTCATCCGGAAGAAAAAATATATTTTAAAACATTTGAAAAGTAATAGCTCAACAATTCTTAAGTGATTTCACTGAAACGAAACACAGTGTTTTTTTTCAATCTATCAAGAGCCATAACACCAGAACAACATAAGTGAAAATCACCGCGCTGAAGTACGTCCATTATTCATTTTTCATTATTCAAAATTCAATAATGAATAATGAAATAGTTCACTATTCGCTATTCAATATCAAGTGATGAATAATGAATAATGAAATAGTTTATGTTTCATTATTCAAGTTAAAGCGGTGAATAGTGAAATAAAAATAAAAAAATTGACTGTGACATTTTAGCTATATCCCGTATTTCTAAATTAGTCTTTTTGGTGTTATCTAACAAATATTCAAATTGATATCAGAAAAAATAAATAAAAACACTCTTTAAATTCTAATTTGATTTATTTATCTGGTTCCTAGTTTCGGAGGATAAACTAGTGGGTTTTCCTAACTATTTTTAACAGGAATTCCTTGGTTCAATGTATGGACGACCTGAATACCAAAACATATATTTATAAATTAGAATACTCTACGTGGTCTTTTTTTATTTTCACTGGACCTTTGCTATTCTTCATCCACTAATTATAGATATAACAAGTCGATTGTTCAGCAATGACCATTAGAGGGGTTACGGAGGACCTAAATGCCAAAATACGCGTGAAAATTAAGAAATAGCCAATTTTGAATAATGAAATGGATATTTTGAATAATGGAATGAACTGCTGCGACCCTTTAGCCCCTAATTATAGATATACCTTATACCTCATTCGAAAGCTTATTAAGAGAGGAACAAAAGGTATATAGTCAATATGTTCCGCAACGCATATTAGAGGAGTAACGAAGGACCTAAATATCGAAATACGCGTGAACATTAAGAAATAGCTTATTTTGAATAATGGAATGGACTGCTGCAATCCGTCAGCCCCTAATCAAGGAAAAATTTATACACCAAGTTAAAGCTTATTGATAGAGGAATAAACTGAGTATAAACGATATGTGCCGCAATGACCATTAGAGGGGTTACGGAGGACCTAAATGCCAAAATACGCGTGAAAATTAAGAAATAGCCAATTTTGAATAATGAAATGGATATTTTGAATAATGGAATGAACTGCTGCGACCCTTTAGCCCCTAATTATAGATATACCTTATACCTCATTCGAAAGCTTATTAAGAGAGGAACAAAAGGTATATAGTCAATATGTTCCGCAACGCATATTAGAGGAGTAACGAAGGACCTAAATATCGAAATACGCGTGAACATTAAGAAATAGCTTATTTTGAATAATGGAATGGACTGCTGCAATCCGTCAGCCCCTAATCAAGGAAAAATTTATACACCAAGTTAAAGCTTATTGATAGAGGAATAAACTGAGTATAAACGATATGTGCCGCAATGACCATTAGAGGGGTTACGGAGGACCTAAATGCCAAAATACGCGTGAAAATTAAGAAATAGCCAATTTTGAATAATGAAATGGATATTTTGAATAATGGAATGAACTGCTGCGACCCTTTAGCCCCTAATTATAGATATACCTTATACCTCATTCGAAAGCTTATTAAGAGAGGAACAAAAGGTATATAGTCAATATGTTCCGCAACGCATATTAGAGGAGTAACGAAGGACCTAAATATCGAAATACGCGTGAACATTAAGAAATAGCTTATTTTGAATAATGGAATGGACTGCTGCAATCCGTCAGCCCCTAATCAAGGAAAAATTTATACACCAAGTTAAAGCTTATTGATAGAGGAATAAACTGAGTATAAACGATATGTGCCGCAATGACCATTAGAGGGGTTACGGAGGACCTAAATGCCAAAATACGCGTGAAAATTAAGAAATAGCCAATTTTGAATAATGAAATGGATATTTTGAATAATGGAATGAACTGCTGCGACCCTTTAGCCCCTAATTATAGATATACCTTATACCTCATTCGAAAGCTTATTAAGAGAGGAACAAAAGGTATATAGTCAATATGTTCCGCAACGCATATTAGAGGAGTAACGAAGGACCTAAATATCGAAATACGCGTGAACATTAAGAAATAGCTTATTTTGAATAATGGAATGGACTGCTGCAATCCGTCAGCCCCTAATCAAGGAAAAATTTATACACCAAGTTAAAGCTTATTGATAGAGGAATAAACTGAGTATAAACGATATGTGCCGCAATGACCATTAGAGGGGTTACGGAGGACCTAAATGCCAAAATACGCGTGAAAATTAAGAAATAGCCAATTTTGAATAATGAAATGGATATTTTGAATAATGGAATGAACTGCTGCGACCCTTTAGCCCCTAATTATAGATATACCTTATACCTCATTCGAAAGCTTATTAAGAGAGGAACAAAAGGTATATAGTCAATATGTTCCGCAACGCATATTAGAGGAGTAACGAAGGACCTAAATATCGAAATACGCGTGAACATTAAGAAATAGCTTATTTTGAATAATGGAATGGACTGCTGCAATCCGTCAGCCCCTAATCAAGGAAAAATTTATACACCAAGTTAAAGCTTATTGATAGAGGAATAAACTGAGTATAAACGATATGTGCCGCAATGACCATTAGAGGGGTTACGGAGGACCTAAATGCCAAAATACGCGTGAAAATTAAGAAATAGCCAATTTTGAATAATGAAATGGATATTTTGAATAATGGAATGAACTGCTGCGACCCTTTAGCCCCTAATTATAGATATACCTTATACCTCATTCGAAAGCTTATTAAGAGAGGAACAAAAGGTATATAGTCAATATGTTCCGCAACGCATATTAGAGGAGTAACGAAGGACCTAAATATCGAAATACGCGTGAACATTAAGAAATAGCTTATTTTGAATAATGGAATGGACTGCTGCAATCCGTCAGCCCCTAATCAAGGAAAAATTTATACACCAAGTTAAAGCTTATTGATAGAGGAATAAACTGAGTATAAACGATATGTGCCGCAATGACCATTAGAGGGGTTACGGAGGACCTAAATGCCAAAATACGCGTGAAAATTAAGAAATAGCCAATTTTGAATAATGAAATGGATATTTTGAATAATGGAATGAACTGCTGCGACCCTTTAGCCCCTAATTATAGATATACCTTATACCTCATTCGAAAGCTTATTAAGAGAGGAACAAAAGGTATATAGTCAATATGTTCCGCAACGCATATTAGAGGAGTAACGAAGGACCTAAATATCGAAATACGCGTGAACATTAAGAAATAGCTTATTTTGAATAATGGAATGGACTGCTGCAATCCGTCAGCCCCTAATCAAGGAAAAATTTATACACCAAGTTAAAGCTTATTGATAGAGGAATAAACTGAGTATAAACGATATGTGCCGCAATGACCATTAGAGGGGTTACGGAGGACCTAAATGCCAAAATACGCGTGAAAATTAAGAAATAGCCAATTTTGAATAATGAAATGGATATTTTGAATAATGGAATGAACTGCTGCGACCCTTTAGCCCCTAATTATAGATATACCTTATACCTCATTCGAAAGCTTATTAAGAGAGGAACAAAAGGTATATAGTCAATATGTTCCGCAACGCATATTAGAGGAGTAACGAAGGACCTAAATATCGAAATACGCGTGAACATTAAGAAATAGCTTATTTTGAATAATGGAATGGACTGCTGCAATCCGTCAGCCCCTAATCAAGGAAAAATTTATACACCAAGTTAAAGCTTATTGATAGAGGAATAAACTGAGTATAAACGATATGTGCCGCAATGACCATTAGAGGGGTTACGGAGGACCTAAATGCCAAAATACGCGTGAAAATTAAGAAATAGCCAATTTTGAATAATGAAATGGATATTTTGAATAATGGAATGAACTGCTGCGACCCTTTAGCCCCTAATTATAGATATACCTTATACCTCATTCGAAAGCTTATTAAGAGAGGAACAAAAGGTATATAGTCAATATGTTCCGCAACGCATATTAGAGGAGTAACGAAGGACCTAAATATCGAAATACGCGTGAACATTAAGAAATAGCTTATTTTGAATAATGGAATGGACTGCTGCAATCCGTCAGCCCCTAATCAAGGAAAAATTTATACACCAAGTTAAAGCTTATTGATAGAGGAATAAACTGAGTATAAACGATATGTGCCGCAATGACCATTAGAGGGGTTACGGAGGACCTAAATGCCAAAATACGCGTGAAAATTAAGAAATAGCCAATTTTGAATAATGAAATGGATATTTTGAATAATGGAATGAACTGCTGCGACCCTTTAGCCCCTAATTATAGATATACCTTATACCTCATTCGAAAGCTTATTAAGAGAGGAACAAAAGGTATATAGTCAATATGTTCCGCAACGCATATTAGAGGAGTAACGAAGGACCTAAATATCGAAATACGCGTGAACATTAAGAAATAGCTTATTTTGAATAATGGAATGGACTGCTGCAATCCGTCAGCCCCTAATCAAGGAAAAATTTATACACCAAGTTAAAGCTTATTGATAGAGGAATAAACTGAGTATAAACGATATGTGCCGCAATGACCATTAGAGGGGTTACGGAGGACCTAAATGCCAAAATACGCGTGAAAATTAAGAAATAGCCAATTTTGAATAATGAAATGGATATTTTGAATAATGGAATGAACTGCTGCGACCCTTTAGCCCCTAATTATAGATATACCTTATACCTCATTCGAAAGCTTATTAAGAGAGGAACAAAAGGTATATAGTCAATATGTTCCGCAACGCATATTAGAGGAGTAACGAAGGACCTAAATATCGAAATACGCGTGAACATTAAGAAATAGCTTATTTTGAATAATGGAATGGACTGCTGCAATCCGTCAGCCCCTAATCAAGGAAAAATTTATACACCAAGTTAAAGCTTATTGATAGAGGAATAAACTGAGTATAAACGATATGTGCCGCAATGACCATTAGAGGGGTTACGGAGGACCTAAATGCCAAAATACGCGTGAAAATTAAGAAATAGCCAATTTTGAATAATGAAATGGATATTTTGAATAATGGAATGAACTGCTGCGACCCTTTAGCCCCTAATTATAGATATACCTTATACCTCATTCGAAAGCTTATTAAGAGAGGAACAAAAGGTATATAGTCAATATGTTCCGCAACGCATATTAGAGGAGTAACGAAGGACCTAAATATCGAAATACGCGTGAACATTAAGAAATAGCTTATTTTGAATAATGGAATGGACTGCTGCAATCCGTCAGCCCCTAATCAAGGAAAAATTTATACACCAAGTTAAAGCTTATTGATAGAGGAATAAACTGAGTATAAACGATATGTGCCGCAATGACCATTAGAGGGGTTACGGAGGACCTAAATGCCAAAATACGCGTGAAAATTAAGAAATAGCCAATTTTGAATAATGAAATGGATATTTTGAATAATGGAATGAACTGCTGCGACCCTTTAGCCCCTAATTATAGATATACCTTATACCTCATTCGAAAGCTTATTAAGAGAGGAACAAAAGGTATATAGTCAATATGTTCCGCAACGCATATTAGAGGAGTAACGAAGGACCTAAATATCGAAATACGCGTGAACATTAAGAAATAGCTTATTTTGAATAATGGAATGGACTGCTGCAATCCGTCAGCCCCTAATCAAGGAAAAATTTATACACCAAGTTAAAGCTTATTGATAGAGGAATAAACTGAGTATAAACGATATGTGCCGCAATGACCATTAGAGGGGTTACGGAGGACCTAAATGCCAAAATACGCGTGAAAATTAAGAAATAGCCAATTTTGAATAATGAAATGGATATTTTGAATAATGGAATGAACTGCTGCGACCCTTTAGCCCCTAATTATAGATATACCTTATACCTCATTCGAAAGCTTATTAAGAGAGGAACAAAAGGTATATAGTCAATATGTTCCGCAACGCATATTAGAGGAGTAACGAAGGACCTAAATATCGAAATACGCGTGAACATTAAGAAATAGCTTATTTTGAATAATGGAATGGACTGCTGCAATCCGTCAGCCCCTAATCAAGGAAAAATTTATACACCAAGTTAAAGCTTATTGATAGAGGAATAAACTGAGTATAAACGATATGTGCCGCAATGACCATTAGAGGGGTTACGGAGGACCTAAATGCCAAAATACGCGTGAAAATTAAGAAATAGCCAATTTTGAATAATGAAATGGATATTTTGAATAATGGAATGAACTGCTGCGACCCTTTAGCCCCTAATTATAGATATACCTTATACCTCATTCGAAAGCTTATTAAGAGAGGAACAAAAGGTATATAGTCAATATGTTCCGCAACGCATATTAGAGGAGTAACGAAGGACCTAAATATCGAAATACGCGTGAACATTAAGAAATAGCTTATTTTGAATAATGGAATGGACTGCTGCAATCCGTCAGCCCCTAATCAAGGAAAAATTTATACACCAAGTTAAAGCTTATTGATAGAGGAATAAACTGAGTATAAACGATATGTGCCGCAATGACCATTAGAGGGGTTACGGAGGACCTAAATGCCAAAATACGCGTGAAAATTAAGAAATAGCCAATTTTGAATAATGAAATGGATATTTTGAATAATGGAATGAACTGCTGCGACCCTTTAGCCCCTAATTATAGATATACCTTATACCTCATTCGAAAGCTTATTAAGAGAGGAACAAAAGGTATATAGTCAATATGTTCCGCAACGCATATTAGAGGAGTAACGAAGGACCTAAATATCGAAATACGCGTGAACATTAAGAAATAGCTTATTTTGAATAATGGAATGGACTGCTGCAATCCGTCAGCCCCTAATCAAGGAAAAATTTATACACCAAGTTAAAGCTTATTGATAGAGGAATAAACTGAGTATAAACGATATGTGCCGCAATGACCATTAGAGGGGTTACGGAGGACCTAAATGCCAAAATACGCGTGAAAATTAAGAAATAGCCAATTTTGAATAATGAAATGGATATTTTGAATAATGGAATGAACTGCTGCGACCCTTTAGCCCCTAATTATAGATATACCTTATACCTCATTCGAAAGCTTATTAAGAGAGGAACAAAAGGTATATAGTCAATATGTTCCGCAACGCATATTAGAGGAGTAACGAAGGACCTAAATATCGAAATACGCGTGAACATTAAGAAATAGCTTATTTTGAATAATGGAATGGACTGCTGCAATCCGTCAGCCCCTAATCAAGGAAAAATTTATACACCAAGTTAAAGCTTATTGATAGAGGAATAAACTGAGTATAAACGATATGTGCCGCAATGACCATTAGAGGGGTTACGGAGGACCTAAATGCCAAAATACGCGTGAAAATTAAGAAATAGCCAATTTTGAATAATGAAATGGATATTTTGAATAATGGAATGAACTGCTGCGACCCTTTAGCCCCTAATTATAGATATACCTTATACCTCATTCGAAAGCTTATTAAGAGAGGAACAAAAGGTATATAGTCAATATGTTCCGCAACGCATATTAGAGGAGTAACGAAGGACCTAAATATCGAAATACGCGTGAACATTAAGAAATAGCTTATTTTGAATAATGGAATGGACTGCTGCAATCCGTCAGCCCCTAATCAAGGAAAAATTTATACACCAAGTTAAAGCTTATTGATAGAGGAATAAACTGAGTATAAACGATATGTGCCGCAATGACCATTAGAGGGGTTACGGAGGACCTAAATGCCAAAATACGCGTGAAAATTAAGAAATAGCCAATTTTGAATAATGAAATGGATATTTTGAATAATGGAATGAACTGCTGCGACCCTTTAGCCCCTAATTATAGATATACCTTATACCTCATTCGAAAGCTTATTAAGAGAGGAACAAAAGGTATATAGTCAATATGTTCCGCAACGCATATTAGAGGAGTAACGAAGGACCTAAATATCGAAATACGCGTGAACATTAAGAAATAGCTTATTTTGAATAATGGAATGGACTGCTGCAATCCGTCAGCCCCTAATCAAGGAAAAATTTATACACCAAGTTAAAGCTTATTGATAGAGGAATAAACTGAGTATAAACGATATGTGCCGCAATGACCATTAGAGGGGTTACGGAGGACCTAAATGCCAAAATACGCGTGAAAATTAAGAAATAGCCAATTTTGAATAATGAAATGGATATTTTGAATAATGGAATGAACTGCTGCGACCCTTTAGCCCCTAATTATAGATATACCTTATACCTCATTCGAAAGCTTATTAAGAGAGGAACAAAAGGTATATAGTCAATATGTTCCGCAACGCATATTAGAGGAGTAACGAAGGACCTAAATATCGAAATACGCGTGAACATTAAGAAATAGCTTATTTTGAATAATGGAATGGACTGCTGCAATCCGTCAGCCCCTAATCAAGGAAAAATTTATACACCAAGTTAAAGCTTATTGATAGAGGAATAAACTGAGTATAAACGATATGTGCCGCAATGACCATTAGAGGGGTTACGGAGGACCTAAATGCCAAAATACGCGTGAAAATTAAGAAATAGCCAATTTTGAATAATGAAATGGATATTTTGAATAATGGAATGAACTGCTGCGACCCTTTAGCCCCTAATTATAGATATACCTTATACCTCATTCGAAAGCTTATTAAGAGAGGAACAAAAGGTATATAGTCAATATGTTCCGCAACGCATATTAGAGGAGTAACGAAGGACCTAAATATCGAAATACGCGTGAACATTAAGAAATAGCTTATTTTGAATAATGGAATGGACTGCTGCAATCCGTCAGCCCCTAATCAAGGAAAAATTTATACACCAAGTTAAAGCTTATTGATAGAGGAATAAACTGAGTATAAACGATATGTGCCGCAATGACCATTAGAGGGGTTACGGAGGACCTAAATGCCAAAATACGCGTGAAAATTAAGAAATAGCCAATTTTGAATAATGAAATGGATATTTTGAATAATGGAATGAACTGCTGCGACCCTTTAGCCCCTAATTATAGATATACCTTATACCTCATTCGAAAGCTTATTAAGAGAGGAACAAAAGGTATATAGTCAATATGTTCCGCAACGCATATTAGAGGAGTAACGAAGGACCTAAATATCGAAATACGCGTGAACATTAAGAAATAGCTTATTTTGAATAATGGAATGGACTGCTGCAATCCGTCAGCCCCTAATCAAGGAAAAATTTATACACCAAGTTAAAGCTTATTGATAGAGGAATAAACTGAGTATAAACGATATGTGCCGCAATGACCATTAGAGGGGTTACGGAGGACCTAAATGCCAAAATACGCGTGAAAATTAAGAAATAGCCAATTTTGAATAATGAAATGGATATTTTGAATAATGGAATGAACTGCTGCGACCCTTTAGCCCCTAATTATAGATATACCTTATACCTCATTCGAAAGCTTATTAAGAGAGGAACAAAAGGTATATAGTCAATATGTTCCGCAACGCATATTAGAGGAGTAACGAAGGACCTAAATATCGAAATACGCGTGAACATTAAGAAATAGCTTATTTTGAATAATGGAATGGACTGCTGCAATCCGTCAGCCCCTAATCAAGGAAAAATTTATACACCAAGTTAAAGCTTATTGATAGAGGAATAAACTGAGTATAAACGATATGTGCCGCAATGACCATTAGAGGGGTTACGGAGGACCTAAATGCCAAAATACGCGTGAAAATTAAGAAATAGCCAATTTTGAATAATGAAATGGATATTTTGAATAATGGAATGAACTGCTGCGACCCTTTAGCCCCTAATTATAGATATACCTTATACCTCATTCGAAAGCTTATTAAGAGAGGAACAAAAGGTATATAGTCAATATGTTCCGCAACGCATATTAGAGGAGTAACGAAGGACCTAAATATCGAAATACGCGTGAACATTAAGAAATAGCTTATTTTGAATAATGGAATGGACTGCTGCAATCCGTCAGCCCCTAATCAAGGAAAAATTTATACACCAAGTTAAAGCTTATTGATAGAGGAATAAAC
The DNA here is from genome assembly GCF_021869535.1 of Mytilus californianus. Classification (NCBI taxonomy): domain Eukaryota; kingdom Metazoa; phylum Mollusca; class Bivalvia; order Mytilida; family Mytilidae; genus Mytilus; species Mytilus californianus. The sequence goes on from NW_026262626.1 coordinate 13,833,102, forward strand.
TGAGTATAAACGATATGTGCCGCAATGACCATTAGAGGGGTTACGGAGGACCTAAATGCCAAAATACGCGTGAAAATTAAGAAATAGCCAATTTTGAATAATGAAATGGATATTTTGAATAATGGAATGAACTGCTGCGACCCTTTAGCCCCTAATTATAGATATACCTTATACCTCATTCGAAAGCTTATTAAGAGAGGAACAAAAGGTATATAGTCAATATGTTCCGCAACGCATATTAGAGGAGTAACGAAGGACCTAAATATCGAAATACGCGTGAACATTAAGAAATAGCTTATTTTGAATAATGGAATGGACTGCTGCAATCCGTCAGCCCCTAATCAAGGAAAAATTTATACACCAAGTTAAAGCTTATTGATAGAGGAATAAACTGAGTATAAACGATATGTGCCGCAATGACCATTAGAGGGGTTACGGAGGACCTAAATGCCAAAATACGCGTGAAAATTAAGAAATAGCCAATTTTGAATAATGAAATGGATATTTTGAATAATGGAATGAACTGCTGCGACCCTTTAGCCCCTAATTATAGATATACCTTATACCTCATTCGAAAGCTTATTAAGAGAGGAACAAAAGGTATATAGTCAATATGTTCCGCAACGCATATTAGAGGAGTAACGAAGGACCTAAATATCGAAATACGCGTGAACATTAAGAAATAGCTTATTTTGAATAATGGAATGGACTGCTGCAATCCGTCAGCCCCTAATCAAGGAAAAATTTATACACCAAGTTAAAGCTTATTGATAGAGGAATAAACTGAGTATAAACGATATGTGCCGCAATGACCATTAGAGGGGTTACGGAGGACCTAAATGCCAAAATACGCGTGAAAATTAAGAAATAGCCAATTTTGAATAATGAAATGGATATTTTGAATAATGGAATGAACTGCTGCGACCCTTTAGCCCCTAATTATAGATATACCTTATACCTCATTCGAAAGCTTATTAAGAGAGGAACAAAAGGTATATAGTCAATATGTTCCGCAACGCATATTAGAGGAGTAACGAAGGACCTAAATATCGAAATACGCGTGAACATTAAGAAATAGCTTATTTTGAATAATGGAATGGACTGCTGCAATCCGTCAGCCCCTAATCAAGGAAAAATTTATACACCAAGTTAAAGCTTATTGATAGAGGAATAAACTGAGTATAAACGATATGTGCCGCAATGACCATTAGAGGGGTTACGGAGGACCTAAATGCCAAAATACGCGTGAAAATTAAGAAATAGCCAATTTTGAATAATGAAATGGATATTTTGAATAATGGAATGAACTGCTGCGACCCTTTAGCCCCTAATTATAGATATACCTTATACCTCATTCGAAAGCTTATTAAGAGAGGAACAAACGGTATATAGTCAATATGTTCCGCAACGCATATTAGAGGAGTAACGAAGGACCTAAATATCGAAATACGCGTGAACATTAAGAAATAGCTTATTTTGAATAATGGAATGGACTGCTGCAATCCGTCAGCCCCTAATCAAGGAAAAATTTATACACCAAGTTAAAGCTTATTGATAGAGGAATAAACTGAGTATAAACGATATGTGCCGCAATGACCATTAGAGGGGTTACGGAGGACCTAAATGCCAAAATACGCGTGAAAATTAAGAAATAGCCAATTTTGAATAATGAAATGGATATTTTGAATAATGGAATGAACTGCTGCGACCCTTTAGCCCCTAATTATAGATATACCTTATACCTCATTCGAAAGCTTATTAAGAGAGGAACAAAAGGTATATAGTCAATATGTTCCGCAACGCATATTAGAGGAGTAACGAAGGACCTAAATATCGAAATACGCGTGAACATTAAGAAATAGCTTATTTTGAATAATGGAATGGACTGCTGCAATCCGTCAGCCCCTAATCAAGGAAAAATTTATACACCAAGTTAAAGCTTATTGATAGAGGAATAAACTGAGTATAAACGATATGTGCCGCAATGACCATTAGAGGGGTTACGGAGGACCTAAATGCCAAAATACGCGTGAAAATTAAGAAATAGCCAATTTTGAATAATGAAATGGATATTTTGAATAATGGAATGAACTGCTGCGACCCTTTAGCCCCTAATTATAGATATACCTTATACCTCATTCGAAAGCTTATTAAGAGAGGAACAAAAGGTATATAGTCAATATGTTCCGCAACGCATATTAGAGGAGTAACGAAGGACCTAAATATCGAAATACGCGTGAACATTAAGAAATAGCTTATTTTGAATAATGGAATGGACTGCTGCAATCCGTCAGCCCCTAATCAAGGAAAAATTTATACACCAAGTTAAAGCTTATTGATAGAGGAATAAACTGAGTATAAACGATATGTGCCGCAATGACCATTAGAGGGGTTACGGAGGACCTAAATGCCAAAATACGCGTGAAAATTAAGAAATAGCCAATTTTGAATAATGAAATGGATATTTTGAATAATGGAATGAACTGCTGCGACCCTTTAGCCCCTAATTATAGATATACCTTATACCTCATTCGAAAGCTTATTAAGAGAGGAACAAAAGGTATATAGTCAATATGTTCCGCAACGCATATTAGATGAGTAACGAAGGACCTAAATATCGAAATACGCGTGAACATTAAGAAATAGCTTATTTTGAATAATGGAATGGACTGCTGCAATCCGTCAGCCCCTAATCAAGGAAAAATTTATACACCAAGTTAAAGCTTATTGATAGAGGAATAAACTGAGTATAAACGATATGTGCCGCAATGACCATTAGAGGGGTTACGGAGGACCTAAATGCCAAAATACGCGTGAAAATTAAGAAATAGCCAATTTTGAATAATGAAATGGATATTTTGAATAATGGAATGAACTGCTGCGACCCTTTAGCCCCTAATTATAGATATACCTTATACCTCATTCGAAAGCTTATTAAGAGAGGAACAAAAGGTATATAGTCAATATGTTCCGCAACGCATATTAGAGGAGTAACGAAGGACCTAAATATCGAAATACGCGTGAACATTAAGAAATAGCTTATTTTGAATAATGGAATGGACTGCTGCAATCCGTCAGCCCCTAATCAAGGAAAAATTTATACACCAAGTTAAAGCTTATTGATAGAGGAATAAACTGAGTATAAACGATATGTGCCGCAATGACCATTAGAGGGGTTACGGAGGACCTAAATGCCAAAATACGCGTGAAAATTAAGAAATAGCCAATTTTGAATAATGAAATGGATATTTTGAATAATGGAATGAACTGCTGCGACCCTTTAGCCCCTAATTATAGATATACCTTATACCTCATTCGAAAGCTTATTAAGAGAGGAACAAAAGGTATATAGTCAATATGTTCCGCAACGCATATTAGAGGAGTAACGAAGGACCTAAATATCGAAATACGCGTGAACATTAAGAAATAGCTTATTTTGAATAATGGAATGGACTGTTGCAATCCGTCAGCCCCTAATCAAGGAAAAATTTATACACCAAGTTAAAGCTTATTGATAGAGGAATAAACTGAGTATAAACGATATGTGCCGCAATGACCATTAGAGGGGTTACGGAGGACCTAAATGCCAAAATACGCGTGAAAATTAAGAAATAGCCAATTTTGAATAATGAAATGGATATTTTGAATAATGGAATGAACTGCTGCGACCCTTTAGCCCCTAATTATAGATATACCTTATACCTCATTCGAAAGCTTATTAAGAGAGGAACAAAAGGTATATAGTCAATATGTTCCGCAACGCATATTAGAGGAGTAACGAAGGACCTAAATATCGAAATACGCGTGAACATTAAGAAATAGCTTATTTTGAATAATGGAATGGACTGCTGCAATCCGTCAGCCCCTAATCAAGGAAAAATTTATACACCAAGTTAAAGCTTATTGATAGAGGAATAAACTGAGTATAAACGATATGTGCCGCAATGACCATTAGAGGGGTTACGGAGGACCTAAATGCCAAAATACGCGTGAAAATTAAGAAATAGCCAATTTTGAATAATGAAATGGATATTTTGAATAATGGAATGAACTGCTGCGACCCTTTAGCCCCTAATTATAGATATACCTTATACCTCATTCGAAAGCTTATTAAGAGAGGAACAAAAGGTATATAGTCAATATGTTCCGCAACGCATATTAGAGGAGTAACGAAGGACCTAAATATCGAAATACGCGTGAACATTAAGAAATAGCTTATTTTGAATAATGGAATGGACTGCTGCAATCCGTCAGCCCCTAATCAAGGAAAAATTTATACACCAAGTTAAAGCTTATTGATAGAGGAATAAACTGAGTATAAACGATATGTGCCGCAATGACCATTAGAGGGGTTACGGAGGACCTAAATGCCAAAATACGCGTGAAAATTAAGAAATAGCCAATTTTGAATAATGAAATGGATATTTTGAATAATGGAATGAACTGCTGCGACCCTTTAGCCCCTAATTATAGATATACCTTATACCTCATTCGAAAGCTTATTAAGAGAGGAACAAAAGGTATATAGTCAATATGTTCCGCAACGCATATTAGAGGAGTAACGAAGGACCTAAATATCGAAATACGCGTGAACATTAAGAAATAGCTTATTTTGAATAATGGAATGGACTGCTGCAATCCGTCAGCCCCTAATCAAGGAAAAATTTATACACCAAGTTAAAGCTTATTGATAGAGGAATAAACTGAGTATAAACGATATGTGCCGCAATGACCATTAGAGGGGTTACGGAGGACCTAAATGCCAAAATACGCGTGAAAATTAAGAAATAGCCAATTTTGAATAATGAAATGGATATTTTGAATAATGGAATGAACTGCTGCGACCCTTTAGCCCCTAATTATAGATATACCTTATACCTCATTCGAAAGCTTATTAAGAGAGGAACAAAAGGTATATAGTCAATATGTTCCGCAACGCATATTAGAGGAGTAACGAAGGACCTAAATATCGAAATACGCGTGAACATTAAGAAATAGCTTATTTTGAATAATGGAATGGACTGCTGCAATCCGTCAGCCCCTAATCAAGGAAAAATTTATACACCAAGTTAAAGCTTATTGATAGAGGAATAAACTGAGTATAAACGATATGTGCAGCAATGACCATTAGAGGGGTTACGGAGGACCTAAATGCCAAAATACGCGTGAAAATTAAGAAATAGCCATTTTGAATAATGAAATGGATATTTTGAATAATGGAATGAACTGCTGCGACCCTTTAGCCCCTAATTATAGATATACCTTATACCTCATTCGAAAGCTTATTAAGAGAGGAACAAAAGGTATATAGTCAATATGTTCCGCAACGCATATTAGAGGAGTAACGAAGGACCTAAATATCGAAATACGCGTGAACATTAAGAAATAGCTTATTTTGAATAATGGAATGGACTGCTGCAATCCGTCAGCCCCTAATCAAGGAAAAATTTATACACCAAGTTAAAGCTTATTGATAGAGGAATAAACTGAGTATAAACGATATGTGCCGCAATGACCATTAGAGGGGTTACGGAGGACCTAAATGCCAAAATACGCGTGAAAATTAAGAAATAGCCAATTTTGAATAATGAAATGGATATTTTGAATAATGGAATGAACTGCTGCGACCCTTTAGCCCCTAATTATAGATATACCTTATACCTCATTCGAAAGCTTATTAAGAGAGGAACAAAAGGTATATAGTCAATATGTTCCGCAACGCATATTAGAGGAGTAACGAAGGACCTAAATATCGAAATACGCGTGAACATTAAGAAATAGCTTATTTTGAATAATGGAATGGACTGCTGCAATCCGTCAGCCCCTAATCAAGGAAAAATTTATACACCAAGTTAAAGCTTATTGATAGAGGAATAAACTGAGTATAAACGATATGTGCCGCAATGACCATTAGAGGGGTTACGGAGGACCTAAATGCCAAAATACGCGTGAAAATTAAGAAATAGCCAATTTTGAATAATGAAATGGATATTTTGAATAATGGAATGAACTGCTGCGACCCTTTAGCCCCTAATTATAGATATACCTTATACCTCATTCGAAAGCTTATTAAGAGAGGAACAAAAGGTATATAGTCAATATGTTCCGCAACGCATATTAGAGGAGTAACGAAGGACCTAAATATCGAAATACGCGTGAACATTAAGAAATAGCTTATTTTGAATAATGGAATGGACTGCTGCAATCCGTCAGCCCCTAATCAAGGAAAAATTTATACACCAAGTTAAAGCTTATTGATAGAGGAATAAACTGAGTATAAACGATATGTGCCGCAATGACCATTAGAGGGGTTACGGAGGACCTAAATGCCAAAATACGCGTGAAAATTAAGAAATAGCCAATTTTGAATAATGAAATGGATATTTTGAATAATGGAATGAACTGCTGCGACCCTTTAGCCCCTAATTATAGATATACCTTATACCTCATTCGAAAGCTTATTAAGAGAGGAACAAAAGGTATATAGTCAATATGTTCCGCAACGCATATTAGAGGAGTAACGAAGGACCTAAATATCGAAATACGCGTGAACATTAAGAAATAGCTTATTTTGAATAATGGAATGGACTGCTGCAATCCGTCAGCCCCTAATCAAGGAAAAATTTATACACCAAGTTAAAGCTTATTGATAGAGGAATAAACTGAGTATAAACGATATGTGCCGCAATGACCATTAGAGGGGTTACGGAGGACCTAAATGCCAAAATACGCGTGAAAATTAAGAAATAGCCAATTTTGAATAATGAAATGGATATTTTGAATAATGGAATGAACTGCTGCGACCCTTTAGCCCCTAATTATAGATATACCTTATACCTCATTCGAAAGCTTATTAAGAGAGGAACAAAAGGTATATAGTCAATATGTTCCGCAACGCATATTAGAGGAGTAACGAAGGACCTAAATATCGAAATACGCGTGAACATTAAGAAATAGCTTATTTTGAATAATGGAATGGACTGCTGCAATCCGTCAGCCCCTAATCAAGGAAAAATTTATACACCAAGTTAAAGCTTATTGATAGAGGAATAAACTGAGTATAAACGATATGTGCAGCAATGACCATTAGAGGGGTTACGGAGGACCTAAATGCCAAAATACGCGTGAAAATTAAGAAATAGCCAATTTTGAATAATGAAATGGATATTTTGAATAATGGAATGAACTGCTGCGACCCTTTAGCCCCTAATTATAGATATACCTTATACCTCATTCGAAAGCTTATTAAGAGAGGAACAAAAGGTATATAGTCAATATGTTCCGCAACGCATATTAGAGGAGTAACGAAGGACCTAAATATCGAAATACGCGTGAACATTAAGAAATAGCTTATTTTGAATAATGGAATGGACTGCTGCAATCCGTCAGCCCCTAATCAAGGAAAAATTTATACACCAAGTTAAAGCTTATTGATAGAGGAATAAACTGAGTATAAACGATATGTGCCGCAATGACCATTAGAGGGGTTACGGAGGACCTAAATGCCAAAATACGCGTGAAAATTAAGAAATAGCCAATTTTGAATAATGAAATGGATATTTTGAATAATGGAATGAACTGCTGCGACCCTTTAGCCCCTAATTATAGATATACCTTATACCTCATTCGAAAGCTTATTAAGAGAGGAACAAAAGGTATATAGTCAATATGTTCCGCAACGCATATTAGAGGAGTAACGAAGGACCTAAATATCGAAATACGCGTGAACATTAAGAAATAGCTTATTTTGAATAATGGAATGGACTGCTGCAATCCGTCAGCCCCTAATCAAGGAAAAATTTATACACCAAGTTAAAGCTTATTGATAGAGGAATAAACTGAGTATAAACGATATGTGCCGCAATGACCATTAGAGGGGTTACGGAGGACCTAAATGCCAAAATACGCGTGAAAATTAAGAAATAGCCAATTTTGAATAATGAAATGGATATTTTGAATAATGGAATGAACTGCTGCGACCCTTTAGCCCCTAATTATAGATATACCTTATACCTCATTCGAAAGCTTATTAAGAGAGGAACAAAAGGTATATAGTCAATATGTTCCGCAACGCATATTAGAGGAGTAACGAAGGACCTAAATATCGAAATACGCGTGAACATTAAGAAATAGCTTATTTTGAATAATGGAATGGACTGCTGCAATCCGTCAGCCCCTAATCAAGGAAAAATTTATACACCAAGTTAAAGCTTATTGATAGAGGAATAAACTGAGTATAAACGATATGTGCCGCAATGACCATTAGAGGGGTTACGGAGGACCTAAATGCCAAAATACGCGTGAAAATTAAGAAATAGCCAATTTTGAATAATGAAATGGATATTTTGAATAATGGAATGAACTGCTGCGACCCTTTAGCCCCTAATTATAGATATACCTTATACCTCATTCGAAAGCTTATTAAGAGAGGAACAAAAGGTATATAGTCAATATGTTCCGCAACGCATATTAGAGGAGTAACGAAGGACCTAAATATCGAAATACGCGTGAACATTAAGAAATAGCTTATTTTGAATAATGGAATGGACTGCTGCAATCCGTCAGCCCCTAATCAAGGAAAAATTTATACACCAAGTTAAAGCTTATTGATAGAGGAATAAACTGAGTATAAACGATATGTGCCGCAATGACCATTAGAGGGGTTACGGAGGACCTAAATGCCAAAATACGCGTGAAAATTAAGAAATAGCCAATTTTGAATAATGAAATGGATATTTTGAATAATGGAATGAACTGCTGCGACCCTTTAGCCCCTAATTATAGATATACCTTATACCTCATTCGAAAGCTTATTAAGAGAGGAACAAAAGGTATATAGTCAATATGTTCCGCAACGCATATTAGAGGAGTAACGAAGGACCTAAATATCGAAATACGCGTGAACATTAAGAAATAGCTTATTTTGAATAATGGAATGGACTGCTGCAATCCGTCAGCCCCTAATCAAGGAAAAATTTATACACCAAGTTAAAGCTTATTGATAGAGGAATAAACTGAGTATAAACGATATGTGCCGCAATGACCATTAGAGGGGTTACGGAGGACCTAAATGCCAAAATACGCGTGAAAATTAAGAAATAGCCAATTTTGAATAATGAAATGGATATTTTGAATAATGGAATGAACTGCTGCGACCCTTTAGCCCCTAATTATAGATATACCTTATACCTCATTCGAAAGCTTATTAAGAGAGGAACAAAAGGTATATAGTCAATATGTTCCGCAACGCATATTAGAGGAGTAACGAAGGACCTAAATATCGAAATACGCGTGAACATTAAGAAATAGCTTATTTTGAATAATGGAATGGACTGCTGCAATCCGTCAGCCCCTAATCAAGGAAAAATTTATACACCAAGTTAAAGCTTATTGATAGAGGAATAAACTGAGTATAAACGATATGTGCCGCAATGACCATTAGAGGGGTTACGGAGGACCTAAATGCCAAAATACGCGTGAAAATTAAGAAATAGCCAATTTTGAATAATGAAATGGATATTTTGAATAATGGAATGAACTGCTGCGACCCTTTAGCCCCTAATTATAGATATACCTTATACCTCATTCGAAAGCTTATTAAGAGAGGAACAAAAGGTATATAGTCAATATGTTCCGCAACGCATATTAGAGGAGTAACGAAGGACCTAAATATCGAAATACGCGTGAACATTAAGAAATAGCTTATTTTGAATAATGGAATGGACTGCTGCAATCCGTCAGCCCCTAATCAAGGAAAAATTTATACACCAAGTTAAAGCTTATTGATAGAGGAATAAACTGAGTATAAACGATATGTGCCGCAATGACCATTAGAGGGGTTACGGAGGACCTAAATGCCAAAATACGCGTGAAAATTAAGAAATAGCCAATTTTGAATAATGAAATGGATATTTTGAATAATGGAATGAACTGCTGCGACCCTTTAGCCCCTAATTATAGATATACCTTATACCTCATTCGAAAGCTTATTAAGAGAGGAACAAAAGGTATATAGTCAATATGTTCCGCAACGCATATTAGAGGAGTAACGAAGGACCTAAATATCGAAATACGCGTGAACATTAAGAAATAGCTTATTTTGAATAATGGAATGGACTGCTGCAATCCGTCAGCCCCTAATCAAGGAAAAATTTATACACCAAGTTAAAGCTTATTGATAGAGGAATAAACTGAGTATAAACGATATGTGCCGCAATGACCATTAGAGGGGTTACGGAGGACCTAAATGCCAAAATACGCGTGAAAATTAAGAAATAGCCAATTTTGAATAATGAAATGGATATTTTGAATAATGGAATGAACTGCTGCGACCCTTTAGCCCCTAATTATAGATATACCTTATACCTCATTCGAAAGCTTATTAAGAGAGGAACAAAAGGTATATAGTCAATATGTTCCGCAACGCATATTAGAGGAGTAACGAAGGACCTAAATATCGAAATACGCGTGAACATTAAGAAATAGCTTATTTTGAATAATGGAATGGACTGCTGCAATCCGTCAGCCCCTAATCAAGGAAAAATTTATACACCAAGTTAAAGCTTATTGATAGAGGAATAAACTGAGTATAAACGATATGTGCCGCAATGACCATTAGAGGGGTTACGGAGGACCTAAATGCCAAAATACGCGTGAAAATTAAGAAATAGCCAATTTTGAATAATGAAATGGATATTTTGAATAATGGAATGAACTGCTGCGACCCTTTAGCCCCTAATTATAGATATACCTTATACCTCATTCGAAAGCTTATTAAGAGAGGAACAAAAGGTATATAGTCAATATGTTCCGCAACGCATATTAGAGGAGTAACGAAGGACCTAAATATCGAAATACGCGTGAACATTAAGAAATAGCTTATTTTGAATAATGGAATGGACTGCTGCAATCCGTCAGCCCCTAATCAAGGAAAAATTTATACACCAAGTTAAAGCTTATTGATAGAGGAATAAACTGAGTATAAACGATATGTGCCGCAATGACCATTAGAGGGGTTACGGAGGACCTAAATGCCAAAATACGCGTGAAAATTAAGAAATAGCCAATTTTGAATAATGAAATGGATATTTTGAATAATGGAATGAACTGCTGCGACCCTTTAGCCCCTAATTATAGATATACCTTATACCTCATTCGAAAGCTTATTAAGAGAGGAACAAAAGGTATATAGTCAATATGTTCCGCAACGCATATTAGAGGAGTAACGAAGGACCTAAATATCGAAATACGCGTGAACATTAAGAAATAGCTTATTTTGAATAATGGAATGGACTGCTGCAATCCGTCAGCCCCTAATCAAGGAAAAATTTATACACCAAGTTAAAGCTTATTGATAGAGGAATAAACTGAGTATAAACGATATGTGCCGCAATGACCATTAGAGGGGTTACGGAGGACCTAAATGCCAAAATACGCGTGAAAATTAAGAAATAGCCAATTTTGAATAATGAAATGGATATTTTGAATAATGGAATGAACTGCTGCGACCCTTTAGCCCCTAATTATAGATATACCTTATACCTCATTCGAAAGCTTATTAAGAGAGGAACAAAAGGTATATAGTCAATATGTTCCGCAACGCATATTAGAGGAGTAACGAAGGACCTAAATATCGAAATACGCGTGAACATTAAGAAATAGCTTATTTTGAATAATGGAATGGACTGCTGCAATCCGTCAGCCCCTAATCAAGGAAACATTTATACACCAAGTTAAAGCTTATTGATAGAGGAATAAACTGAGTATAAACGATATGTGCCGCAATGACCATTAGAGGGGTTACGGAGGACCTAAATGCCAAAATACGCGTGAAAATTAAGAAATAGCCAATTTTGAATAATGAAATGGATATTTTGAATAATGGAATGAACTGCTGCGACCCTTTAGCCCCTAATTATAGATATACCTTATACCTCATTCGAAAGCTTATTAAGAGAGGAACAAAAGGTATATAGTCAATATGTTCCGCAACGCATATTAGAGGAGTAACGAAGGACCTAAATATCGAAATACGCGTGAACATTAAGAAATAGCTTATTTTGAATAATGGAATGGACTGCTGCAATCCGTCAGCCCCTAATCAAGGAAAAATTTATACACCAAGTTAAAGCTTATTGATAGAGGAATAAACTGAGTATAAACGATATGTGCCGCAATGACCATTAGAGGGGTTACGGAGGACCTAAATGCCAAAATACGCGTGAAAATTAAGAAATAGCCAATTTTGAATAATGAAATGGATATTTTGAATAATGGAATGAACTGCTGCGACCCTTTAGCCCCTAATTATAGATATACCTTATACCTCATTCGAAAGCTTATTAAGAGAGGAACAAAAGGTATATAGTCAATATGTTCCGCAACGCATATTAGAGGAGTAACGAAGGACCTAAATATCGAAATACGCGTGAACATTAAGAAATAGCTTATTTTGAATAATGGAATGGACTGCTGCAATCCGTCAGCCCCTAATCAAGGAAAAATTTATACACCAAGTTAAAGCTTATTGATAGAGGAATAAACTGAGTATAAACGATATGTGCCGCAATGACCATTAGAGGGGTTACGGAGGACCTAAATGCCAAAATACGCGTGAAAATTAAGAAATAGCCAATTTTGAATAATGAAATGGATATTTTGAATAATGGAATGAACTGCTGCGACCCTTTAGCCCCTAATTATAGATATACCTTATACCTCATTCGAAAGCTTATTAAGAGAGGAACAAAAGGTATATAGTCAATATGTTCCGCAACGCATATTAGAGGAGTAACGAAGGACCTAAATATCGAAATACGCGTGAACATTAAGAAATAGCTTATTTTGAATAATGGAATGGACTGCTGCAATCCGTCAGCCCCTAATCAAGGAAAAATTTATACACCAAGTTAAAGCTTATTGATAGAGGAATAAACTGAGTATAAACGATATGTGCCGCAATGACCATTAGAGGGGTTACGGAGGACCTAAATGCCAAAATACGCGTGAAAATTAAGAAATAGCCAATTTTGAATAATGAAATGGATATTTTGAATAATGGAATGAACTGCTGCGACCCTTTAGCCCCTAATTATAGATATACCTTATACCTCATTCGAAAGCTTATTAAGAGAGGAACAAAAGGTATATAGTCAATATGTTCCGCAACGCATATTAGAGGAGTAACGAAGGACCTAAATATCGAAATACGCGTGAACATTAAGAAATAGCTTATTTTGAATAATGGAATGGACTGCTGCAATCCGTCAGCCCCTAATCAAGGAAAAATTTATACACCAAGTTAAAGCTTATTGATAGAGGAATAAACTGAGTATAAACGATATGTGCCGCAATGACCATTAGAGGGGTTACGGAGGACCTAAATGCCAAAATACGCGTGAAAATTAAGAAATAGCCAATTTTGAATAATGAAATGGATATTTTGAATAATGGAATGAACTGCTGCGACCCTTTAGCCCCTAATTATAGATATACCTTATACCTCATTCGAAAGCTTATTAAGAGAGGAACAAAAGGTATATAGTCAATATGTTCCGCAACGCATATTAGAGGAGTAACGAAGGACCTAAATATCGAAATACGCGTGAACATTAAGAAATAGCTTATTTTGAATAATGGAATGGACTGCTGCAATCCGTCAGCCCCTAATCAAGGAAAAATTTATACACCAAGTTAAAGCTTATTGATAGAGGAATAAACTGAGTATAAACGATATGTGCCGCAATGACCATTAGAGGGGTTACGGAGGACCTAAATGCCAAAATACGCGTGAAAATTAAGAAATAGCCAATTTTGAATAATGAAATGGATATTTTGAATAATGGAATGAACTGCTGCGACCCTTTAGCCCCTAATTATAGATATACCTTATACCTCATTCGAAAGCTTATTAAGAGAGGAACAAAAGGTATATAGTCAATATGTTCCGCAACGCATATTAGAGGAGTAACGAAGGACCTAAATATCGAAATACGCGTGAACATTAAGAAATAGCTTATTTTGAATAATGGAATGGACTGCTGCAATCCGTCAGCCCCTAATCAAGGAAAAATTTATACACCAAGTTAAAGCTTATTGATAGAGGAATAAACTGAGTATAAACGATATGTGCCGCAATGACCATTAGAGGGGTTACGGAGGACCTAAATGCCAAAATACGCGTGAAAATTAAGAAATAGCCAATTTTGAATAATGAAATGGATATTTTGAATAATGGAATGAACTGCTGCGACCCTTTAGCCCCTAATTATAGATATACCTTATACCTCATTCGAAAGCTTATTAAGAGAGGAACAAAAGGTATATAGTCAATATGTTCCGCAACGCATATTAGAGGAGTAACGAAGGACCTAAATATCGAAATACGCGTGAACATTAAGAAATAGCTTATTTTGAATAATGGAATGGACTGCTGCAATCCGTCAGCCCCTAATCAAGGAAAAATTTATACACCAAGTTAAAGCTTATTGATAGAGGAATAAACTGAGTATAAACGATATGTGCCGCAATGACCATTAGAGGGGTTACGGAGGACCTAAATGCCAAAATACGCGTGAAAATTAAGAAATAGCCAATTTTGAATAATGAAATGGATATTTTGAATAATGGAATGAACTGCTGCGACCCTTTAGCCCCTAATTATAGATATACCTTATACCTCATTCGAAAGCTTATTAAGAGAGGAACAAAAGGTATATAGTCAATATGTTCCGCAACGCATATTAGAGGAGTAACGAAGGACCTAAATATCGAAATACGCGTGAACATTAAGAAATAGCTTATTTTGAATAATGGAATGGACTGCTGCAATCCGTCAGCCCCTAATCAAGGAAAAATTTATACACCAAGTTAAAGCTTATTGATAGAGGAATAAACTGAGTATAAACGATATGTGCCGCAATGACCATTAGAGGGGTTACGGAGGACCTAAATGCCAAAATACGCGTGAAAATTAAGAAATAGCCAATTTTGAATAATGAAATGGATATTTTGAATAATGGAATGAACTGCTGCGACCCTTTAGCCCCTAATTATAGATATACCTTATACCTCATTCGAAAGCTTATTAAGAGAGGAACAAAAGGTATATAGTCAATATGTTCCGCAACGCATATTAGAGGAGTAACGAAGGACCTAAATATCGAAATACGCGTGAACATTAAGAAATAGCTTATTTTGAATAATGGAATGGACTGCTGCAATCCGTCAGCCCCTAATCAAGGAAAAATTTATACACCAAGTTAAAGCTTATTGATAGAGGAATAAACTGAGTATAAACGATATGTGCCGCAATGACCATTAGAGGGGTTACGGAGGACCTAAATGCCAAAATACGCGTGAAAATTAAGAAATAGCCAATTTTGAATAATGAAATGGATATTTTGAATAATGGAATGAACTGCTGCGACCCTTTAGCCCCTAATTATAGATATACCTTATACCTCATTCGAAAGCTTATTAAGAGAGGAACAAAAGGTATATAGTCAATATGTTCCGCAACGCATATTAGAGGAGTAACGAAGGACCTAAATATCGAAATACGCGTGAACATTAAGAAATAGCTTATTTTGAATAATGAAATGGACTGCTGCAATCCGTCAGCCCCTAATCAAGGAAAAATTTATACACCAAGTTAAAGCTTATTGATAGAGGAATAAACTGAGTATAAACGATATGTGCCGCAATGACCATTAGAGGGGTTACGGAGGACCTAAATGCCAAAATACGCGTGAAAATTAAGAAATAGCCAATTTTGAATAATGAAATGGATATTTTGAATAATGGAATGAACTGCTGCGACCCTTTAGCCCCTAATTATAGATATACCTTATACCTCATTCGAAAGCTTATTAAGAGAGGAACAAAAGGTATATAGTCAATATGTTCCGCAACGCATATTAGAGGAGTAACGAAGGACCTAAATATCGAAATACGCGTGAACATTAAGAAATAGCTTATTTTGAATAATGGAATGGACTGCTGCAATCCGTCAGCCCCTAATCAAGGAAAAATTTATACACCAAGTTAAAGCTTATTGATAGAGGAATAAACTGAGTATAAACGATATGTGCCGCAATGACCATTAGAGGGGTTACGGAGGACCTAAATGCCAAAATACGCGTGAAAATTAAGAAATAGCCAATTTTGAATAATGAAATGGATATTTTGAATAATGGAATGAACTGCTGCGACCCTTTAGCCCCTAATTATAGATATACCTTATACCTCATTCGAAAGCTTATTAAGAGAGGAACAAAAGGTATATAGTCAATATGTTCCGCAACGCATATTAGAGGAGTAACGAAGGACCTAAATATCGAAATACGCGTGAACATTAAGAAATAGCTTATTTTGAATAATGGAATGGACTGCTGCAATCCGTCAGCCCCTAATCAAGGAAAAATTTATACACCAAGTTAAAGCTTATTGATAGAGGAATAAACTGAGTATAAACGATATGTGCCGCAATGACCATTAGAGGGGTTACGGAGGACCTAAATGCCAAAATACGCGTGAAAATTAAGAAATAGCCAATTTTGAATAATGAAATGGATATTTTGAATAATGGAATGAACTGCTGCGACCCTTTAGCCCCTAATTATAGATATACCTTATACCTCATTCGAAAGCTTATTAAGAGAGGAACAAAAGGTATATAGTCAATATGTTCCGCAACGCATATTAGAGGAGTAACGAAGGACCTAAATATCGAAATACGCGTGAACATTAAGAAATAGCTTATTTTGAATAATGGAATGGACTGCTGCAATCCGTCAGCCCCTAATCAAGGAAAAATTTATACACCAAGTTAAAGCTTATTGATAGAGGAATAAACTGAGTATAAACGATATGTGCCGCAATGACCATTAGAGGGGTTACGGAGGACCTAAATGCCAAAATACGCGTGAAAATTAAGAAATAGCCAATTTTGAATAATGAAATGGATATTTTGAATAATGGAATGAACTGCTGCGACCCTTTAGCCCCTAATTATAGATATACCTTATACCTCATTCGAAAGCTTATTAAGAGAGGAACAAAAGGTATATAGTCAATATGTTCCGCAACGCATATTAGAGGAGTAACGAAGGACCTAAATATCGAAATACGCGTGAACATTAAGAAATAGCTTATTTTGAATAATGGAATGGACTGCTGCAATCCGTCAGCCCCTAATCAAGGAAAAATTTATACACCAAGTTAAAGCTTATTGATAGAGGAATAAACTGAGTATAAACGATATGTGCCGCAATGACCATTAGAGGGGTTACGGAGGACCTAAATGCCAAAATACGCGTGAAAATTAAGAAATAGCCAATTTTGAATAATGAAATGGATATTTTGAATAATGGAATGAACTGCTGCGACCCTTTAGCCCCTAATTATAGATATACCTTATACCTCATTCGAAAGCTTATTAAGAGAGGAACAAAAGGTATATAGTCAATATGTTCCGCAACGCATATTAGAGGAGTAACGAAGGACCTAAATATCGAAATACGCGTGAACATTAAGAAATAGCTTATTTTGAATAATGGAATGGACTGCTGCAATCCGTCAGCCCCTAATCAAGGAAAAATTTATACACCAAGTTAAAGCTTATTGATAGAGGAATAAACTGAGTATAAACGATATGTGCCGCAATGACCATTAGAGGGGTTACGGAGGACCTAAATGCCAAAATACGCGTGAAAATTAAGAAATAGCCAATTTTGAATAATGAAATGGATATTTTGAATAATGGAATGAACTGCTGCGACCCTTTAGCCCCTAATTATAGATATACCTTATACCTCATTCGAAAGCTTATTAAGAGAGGAACAAAAGGTATATAGTCAATATGTTCCGCAACGCATATTAGAGGAGTAACGAAGGACCTAAATATCGAAATACGCGTGAACATTAAGAAATAGCTTATTTTGAATAATGGAATGGACTGCTGCAATCCGTCAGCCCCTAATCAAGGAAAAATTTATACACCAAGTTAAAGCTTATTGATAGAGGAATAAACTGAGTATAAACGATATGTGCCGCAATGACCATTAGAGGGGTTACGGAGGACCTAAATGCCAAAATACGCGTGAAAATTAAGAAATAGCCAATTTTGAATAATGAAATGGATATTTTGAATAATGGAATGAACTGCTGCGACCCTTTAGCCCCTAATTATAGATATACCTTATACCTCATTCGAAAGCTTATTAAGAGAGGAACAAAAGGTATATAGTCAATATGTTCCGCAACGCATATTAGAGGAGTAACGAAGGACCTAAATATCGAAATACGCGTGAACATTAAGAAATAGCTTATTTTGAATAATGGAATGGACTGCTGCAATCCGTCAGCCCCTAATCAAGGAAAAATTTATACACCAAGTTAAAGCTTATTGATAGAGGAATAAACTGAGTATAAACGATATGTGCCGCAATGACCATTAGAGGGGTTACGGAGGACCTAAATGCCAAAATACGCGTGAAAATTAAGAAATAGCCAATTTTGAATAATGAAATGGATATTTTGAATAATGGAATGAACTGCTGCGACCCTTTAGCCCCTAATTATAGATATACCTTATACCTCATTCGAAAGCTTATTAAGAGAGGAACAAAAGGTATATAGTCAATATGTTCCGCAACGCATATTAGAGGAGTAACGAAGGACCTAAATATCGAAATACGCGTGAACATTAAGAAATAGCTTATTTTGAATAATGGAATGGACTGCTGCAATCCGTCAGCCCCTAATCAAGGAAAAATTTATACACCAAGTTAAAGCTTATTGATAGAGGAATAAACTGAGTATAAACGATATGTGCCGCAATGACCATTAGAGGGGTTACGGAGGACCTAAATTCCAAAATACGCGTGAAAATTAAGAAATAGCCAATTTTGAATAATGAAATGGATATTTTGAATAATGGAATGAACTGCTGCGACCCTTTAGCCCCTAATTATAGATATACCTTATACCTCATTCGAAAGCTTATTAAGAGAGGAACAAAAGGTATATAGTCAATATGTTCCGCAACGCATATTAGAGGAGTAACGAAGGACCTAAATATCGAAATACGCGTGAACATTAAGAAATAGCTTATTTTGAATAATGGAATGGACTGCTGCAATCCGTCAGCCCCTAATCAAGGAAAAATTTATACACCAAGTTAAAGCTTATTGATAGAGGAATAAACTGAGTATAAACGATATGTGCCGCAATGACCATTAGAGGGGTTACGGAGGACCTAAATGCCAAAATACGCGTGAAAATTAAGAAATAGCCAATTTTGAATAATGAAATGGATATTTTGAATAATGGAATGAACTGCTGCGACCCTTTAGCCCCTAATTATAGATATACCTTATACCTCATTCGAAAGCTTATTAAGAGAGGAACAAAAGGTATATAGTCAATATGTTCCGCAACGCATATTAGAGGAGTAACGAAGGACCTAAATATCGAAATACGCGTGAACATTAAGAAATAGCTTATTTTGAATAATGGAATGGACTGCTGCAATCCGTCAGCCCCTAATCAAGGAAAAATTTATACACCAAGTTAAAGCTTATTGATAGAGGAATAAACTGAGTATAAACGATATGTGCCGCAATGACCATTAGAGGGGTTACGGAGGACCTAAATGCCAAAATACGCGTGAAAATTAAGAAATAGCCAATTTTGAATAATGAAATGGATATTTTGAATAATGGAATGAACTGCTGCGACCCTTTAGCCCCTAATTATAGATATACCTTATACCTCATTCGAAAGCTTATTAAGAGAGGAACAAAAGGTATATAGTCAATATGTTCCGCAACGCATATTAGAGGAGTAACGAAGGACCTAAATATCGAAATACGCGTGAACATTAAGAAATAGCTTATTTTGAATAATGGAATGGACTGCTGCAATCCGTCAGCCCCTAATCAAGGAAAAATTTATACACCAAGTTAAAGCTTATTGATAGAGGAATAAACTGAGTATAAACGATATGTGCCGCAATGACCATTAGAGGGGTTACGGAGGACCTAAATGCCAAAATACGCGTGAAAATTAAGAAATAGCCAATTTTGAATAATGAAATGGATATTTTGAATAATGGAATGAACTGCTGCGACCCTTTAGCCCCTAATTATAGATATACCTTATACCTCATTCGAAAGCTTATTAAGAGAGGAACAAAAGGTATATAGTCAATATGTTCCGCAACGCATATTAGAGGAGTAACGAAGGACCTAAATATCGAAATACGCGTGAACATTAAGAAATAGCTTATTTTGAATAATGGAATGGACTGCTGCAATCCGTCAGCCCCTAATCAAGGAAAAATTTATACACCAAGTTAAAGCTTATTGATAGAGGAATAAACTGAGTATAAACGATATGTGCCGCAATGACCATTAGAGGGGTTACGGAGGACCTAAATGCCAAAATACGCGTGAAAATTAAGAAATAGCCAATTTTGAATAATGAAATGGATATTTTGAATAATGGAATGAACTGCTGCGACCCTTTAGCCCCTAATTATAGATATACCTTATACCTCATTCGAAAGCTTATTAAGAGAGGAACAAAAGGTATATAGTCAATATGTTCCGCAACGCATATTAGAGGAGTAACGAAGGACCTAAATATCGAAATACGCGTGAACATTAAGAAATAGCTTATTTTGAATAATGGAATGGACTGCTGCAATCCGTCAGCCCCTAATCAAGGAAAAATTTATACACCAAGTTAAAGCTTATTGATAGAGGAATAAACTGAGTATAAACGATATGTGCCGCAATGACCATTAGAGGGGTTACGGAGGACCTAAATGCCAAAATACGCGTGAAAATTAAGAAATAGCCAATTTTGAATAATGAAATGGATATTTTGAATAATGGAATGAACTGCTGCGACCCTTTAGCCCCTAATTATAGATATACCTTATACCTCATTCGAAAGCTTATTAAGAGAGGAACAAAAGGTATATAGTCAATATGTTCCGCAACGCATATTAGAGGAGTAACGAAGGACCTAAATATCGAAATACGCGTGAACATTAAGAAATAGCTTATTTTGAATAATGGAATGGACTGCTGCAATCCGTCAGCCCCTAATCAAGGAAAAATTTATACACCAAGTTAAAGCTTATTGATAGAGGAATAAACTGAGTATAAACGATATGTGCCGCAATGACCATTAGAGGGGTTATGGAGGACCTAAATGCCAAAATACGCGTGAAAATTAAGAAATAGCCAATTTTGAATAATGAAATGGATATTTTGAATAATGGAATGAACTGCTGCGACCCTTTAGCCCCTAATTATAGATATACCTTATACCTCATTCGAAAGCTTATTAAGAGAGGAACAAAAGGTATATAGTCAATATGTTCCGCAACGCATATTAGAGGAGTAACGAAGGACCTAAATATCGAAATACGCGTGAACATTAAGAAATAGCTTATTTTGAATAATGGAATGGACTGCTGCAATCCGTCAGCCCCTAATCAAGGAAAAATTTATACACCAAGTTAAAGCTTATTGATAGAGGAATAAACTGAGTATAAACGATATGTGCCGCAATGACCATTAGAGGGGTTACGGAGGACCTAAATGCCAAAATACGCGTGAAAATTAAGAAATAGCCAATTTTGAATAATGAAATGGATATTTTGAATAATGGAATGAACTGCTGCGACCCTTTAGCCCCTAATTATAGATATACCTTATACCTCATTCGAAAGCTTATTAAGAGAGGAACAAAAGGTATATAGTCAATATGTTCCGCAACGCATATTAGAGGAGTAACGAAGGACCTAAATATCGAAATACGCGTGAACATTAAGAAATAGCTTATTTTGAATAATGGAATGGACTGCTGCAATCCGTCAGCCCCTAATCAAGGAAAAATTTATACACCAAGTTAAAGCTTATTGATAGAGGAATAAACTGAGTATAAACGATATGTGCCGCAATGACCATTAGAGGGGTTACGGAGGACCTAAATGCCAAAATACGCGTGAAAATTAAGAAATAGCCAATTTTGAATAATGAAATGGATATTTTGAATAATGGAATGAACTGCTGCGACCCTTTAGCCCCTAATTATAGATATACCTTATACCTCATTCGAAAGCTCATTAAGAGAGGAACAAAAGGTATATAGTCAATATGTTCCGCAACGCATATTAGAGGAGTAACGAAGGACCTAAATATCGAAATACGCGTGAACATTAAGAAATAGCTTATTTTGAATAATGGAATGGACTGCTGCAATCCGTCAGCCCCTAATCAAGGAAAAATTTATACACCAAGTTAAAGCTTATTGATAGAGGAATAAACTGAGTATAAACGATATGTGCCGCAATGACCATTAGAGGGGTTACGGAGGACCTAAATGCCAAAATACGCGTGAAAATTAAGAAATAGCCAATTTTGAATAATGAAATGGATATTTTGAATAATGGAATGAACTGCTGCGACCCTTTAGCCCCTAATTATAGATATACCTTATACCTCATTCGAAAGCTTATTAAGAGAGGAACAAAAGGTATATAGTCAATATGTTCCGCAACGCATATTAGAGGAGTAACGAAGGACCTAAATATCGAAATACGCGTGAACATTAAGAAATAGCTTATTTTGAATAATGGAATGGACTGCTGCAATCCGTCAGCCCCTAATCAAGGAAAAATTTATACACCAAGTTAAAGCTTATTGATAGAGGAATAAACTGAGTATAAACGATATGTGCCGCAATGACCATTAGAGGGGTTACGGAGGACCTAAATGCCAAAATACGCGTGAAAATTAAGAAATAGCCAATTTTGAATAATGAAATGGATATTTTGAATAATGGAATGAACTGCTGCGACCCTTTAACCCCTAATTATAGATATACCTTATACCTCATTAGAAAGCTTATTAAGAGAGGAACAAAAGGTATATAGTCAATATGTTCCGCAACGCATATTAGAGGAGTAACGAAGGACCTAAATATCGAAATACGCGTGAACATTAAGAAATAGCTTATTTTGAATAATGGAATGGACTGCTGCAATCCGTCAGCCCCTAATCAAGGAAAAATTTATACACCAAGTTAAAGCTTATTGATAGAGGAATAAACTGAGTATAAACGATATGTGCCGCAATGACCATTAGAGGGGTTACGGAGGACCTAAATGCCAAAATACGCGTGAAAATTAAGAAATAGCCAATTTTGAATAATGAAATGGATATTTTGAATAATGGAATGAACTGCTGCGACCCTTTAGCCCCTAATTATAGATATACCTTATACCTCATTCGAAAGCTTATTAAGAGAGGAACAAAAGGTATATAGTCAATATGTTCCGCAACGCATATTAGAGGAGTAACGAAGGACCTAAATATCGAAATACGCGTGAACATTAAGAAATAGCTTATTTTGAATAATGGAATGGACTGCTGCAATCCGTCAGCCCCTAATCAAGGAAAAATTTATACACCAAGTTAAAGCTTATTGATAGAGGAATAAACTGAGTATAAACGATATGTGCCGCAATGACCATTAGAGGGGTTACGGAGGACCTAAATGCCAAAATACGCGTGAAAATTAAGAAATAGCCAATTTTGAATAATGAAATGGATATTTTGAATAATGGAATGAACTGCTGCGACCCTTTAGCCCCTAATTATAGATATACCTTATACCTCATTCGAAAGCTTATTAAGAGAGGAACAAAAGGTATATAGTCAATATGTTCCGCAACGCATATTAGAGGAGTAACGAAGGACCTAAATATCGAAATACGCGTGAACATTAAGAAATAGCTTATTTTGAATAATGGAATGGACTGCTGCAATCCGTCAGCCCCTAATCAAGGAAAAATTTATACACCAAGTTAAAGCTTATTGATAGAGGAATAAACTGAGTATAAACGATATGTGCCGCAATGACCATTAGAGGGGTTACGGAGGACCTAAATGCCAAAATACGCGTGAAAATTAAGAAATAGCCAATTTTGAATAATGAAATGGATATTTTGAATAATGGAATGAACTGCTGCGACCCTTTAGCCCCTAATTATAGATATACCTTATACCTCATTCGAAAGCTTATTAAGAGAGGAACAAAAGGTATATAGTCAATATGTTCCGCAACGCATATTAGAGGAGTAACGAAGGACCTAAATATCGAAATACGCGTGAACATTAAGAAATAGCTTATTTTGAATAATGGAATGGACTGCTGCAATCCGTCAGCCCCTAATCAAGGAAAAATTTATACACCAAGTTAAAGCTTATTGATAGAGGAATAAACTGAGTATAAACGATATGTGCCGCAATGACCATTAGAGGGGTTACGGAGGACCTAAATGCCAAAATACGCGTGAAAATTAAGAAATAGCCAATTTTGAATAATGAAATGGATATTTTGAATAATGGAATGAACTGCTGCGACCCTTTAGCCCCTAATTATAGATATACCTTATACCTCATTCGAAAGCTTATTAAGAGAGGAACAAAAGGTATATAGTCAATATGTTCCGCAACGCATATTAGAGGAGTAACGAAGGACCTAAATATCGAAATACGCGTGAACATTAAGAAATAGCTTATTTTGAATAATGGAATGGACTGCTGCAATCCGTCAGCCCCTAATCAAGGAAAAATTTATACACCAAGTTAAAGCTTATTGATAGAGGAATAAACTGAGTATAAACGATATGTGCCGCAATGACCATTAGAGGGGTTACGGAGGACCTAAATGCCAAAATACGCGTGAAAATTAAGAAATAGCCAATTTTGAATAATGAAATGGATATTTTGAATAATGGAATGAACTGCTGCGACCCTTTAGCCCCTAATTATAGATATACCTTATACCTCATTCGAAAGCTTATTAAGAGAGGAACAAAAGGTATATAGTCAATATGTTCCGCAACGCATATTAGAGGAGTAACGAAGGACCTAAATATCGAAATACGCGTGAACATTAAGAAATAGCTTATTTTGAATAATGGAATGGACTGCTGCAATCCGTCAGCCCCTAATCAAGGAAAAATTTATACACCAAGTTAAAGCTTATTGATAGAGGAATAAACTGAGTATAAACGATATGTGCCGCAATGACCATTAGAGGGGTTACGGAGGACCTAAATGCCAAAATACGCGTGAAAATTAAGAAATAGCCAATTTTGAATAATGAAATGGATATTTTGAATAATGGAATGAACTGCTGCGACCCTTTAGCCCCTAATTATAGATATACCTTATACCTCATTCGAAAGCTTATTAAGAGAGGAACAAAAGGTATATAGTCAATATGTTCCGCAACGCATATTAGAGGAGTAACGAAGGACCTAAATATCGAAATACGCGTGAACATTAAGAAATAGCTTATTTTGAATAATGGAATGGACTGCTGCAATCCGTCAGCCCCTAATCAAGGAAAAATTTATACACCAAGTTAAAGCTTATTGATAGAGGAATAAACTGAGTATAAACGATATGTGCCGCAATGACCATTAGAGGGGTTACGGAGGACCTAAATGCCAAAATACGCGTGAAAATTAAGAAATAGCCAATTTTGAATAATGAAATGGATATTTTGAATAATGGAATGAACTGCTGCGACCCTTTAGCCCCTAATTATAGATATACCTTATACCTCATTCGAAAGCTTATTAAGAGAGGAACAAAAGGTATATAGTCAATATGTTCCGCAACGCATATTAGAGGAGTAACGAAGGACCTTAATATCGAAATACGCGTGAACATTAAGAAATAGCTTATTTTGAATAATGGAATGGACTGCTGCAATCCGTCAGCCCCTAATCAAGGAAAAATTTATACACCAAGTTAAAGCTTATTGATAGAGGAATAAACTGAGTATAAACGATATGTGCCGCAATGACCATTAGAGGGGTTACGGAGGACCTAAATGCCAAAATACGCGTGAAAATTAAGAAATAGCCAATTTTGAATAATGAAATGGATATTTTGAATAATGGAATGAACTGCTGCGACCCTTTAGCCCCTAATTATAGATATACCTTATACCTCATTCGAAAGCTTATTAAGAGAGGAACAAAAGGTATATAGTCAATATGTTCCGCAACGCATATTAGAGGAGTAACGAAGGACCTAAATATCGAAATACGCGTGAACATTAAGAAATAGCTTATTTTGAATAATGGAATGGACTGCTGCAATCCGTCAGCCCCTAATCAAGGAAAAATTTATACACCAAGTTAAAGCTTATTGATAGAGGAATAAACTGAGTATAAACGATATGTGCCGCAATGACCATTAGAGGGGTTACGGAGGACCTAAATGCCAAAATACGCGTGAAAATTAAGAAATAGCCAATTTTGAATAATGAAATGGATATTTTGAATAATGGAATGAACTGCTGCGACCCTTTAGCCCCTAATTATAGATATACC
The DNA here is from genome assembly GCF_021869535.1 of Mytilus californianus. Lineage (NCBI taxonomy): Eukaryota > Metazoa > Mollusca > Bivalvia > Mytilida > Mytilidae > Mytilus > Mytilus californianus. The sequence goes on from NW_026262626.1 coordinate 13,859,533, forward strand.
TTATACCTCATTCGAAAGCTTATTAAGAGAGGAACAAAAGGTATATAGTCAATATGTTCCGCAACGCATATTAGAGGAGTAACGAAGGACCTAAATATCGAAATACGCGTGAACATTAAGAAATAGCTTATTTTGAATAATGGAATGGACTGCTGCAATCCGTCAGCCCCTAATCAAGGAAAAATTTATACACCAAGTTAAAGCTTATTGATAGAGGAATAAACTGAGTATAAACGATATGTGCCGCAATGACCATTAGAGGGGTTACGGAGGACCTAAATGCCAAAATACGCGTGAAAATTAAGAAATAGCCAATTTTGAATAATGAAATGGATATTTTGAATAATGGAATGAACTGCTGCGACCCTTTAGCCCCTAATTATAGATATACCTTATACCTCATTCGAAAGCTTATTAAGAGAGGAACAAAAGGTATATAGTCAATATGTTCCGCAACGCATATTAGAGGAGTAACGAAGGACCTAAATATCGAAATACGCGTGAACATTAAGAAATAGCTTATTTTGAATAATGGAATGGACTGCTGCAATCCGTCAGCCCCTAATCAAGGAAAAATTTATACACCAAGTTAAAGCTTATTGATAGAGGAATAAACTGAGTATAAACGATATGTGCCGCAATGACCATTAGAGGGGTTACGGAGGACCTAAATGCCAAAATACGCGTGAAAATTAAGAAATAGCCAATTTTGAATAATGAAATGGATATTTTGAATAATGGAATGAACTGCTGCGACCCTTTAGCCCCTAATTATAGATATACCTTATACCTCATTCGAAAGCTTATTAAGAGAGGAACAAAAGGTATATAGTCAATATGTTCCGCAACGCATATTAGAGGAGTAACGAAGGACCTAAATATCGAAATACGCGTGAACATTAAGAAATAGCTTATTTTGAATAATGGAATGGACTGCTGCAATCCGTCAGCCCCTAATCAAGGAAAAATTTATACACCAAGTTAAAGCTTATTGATAGAGGAATAAACTGAGTATAAACGATATGTGCCGCAATGACCATTAGAGGGGTTACGGAGGACCTAAATGCCAAAATACGCGTGAAAATTAAGAAATAGCCAATTTTGAATAATGAAATGGATATTTTGAATAATGGAATGAACTGCTGCGACCCTTTAGCCCCTAATTATAGATATACCTTATACCTCATTCGAAAGCTTATTAAGAGAGGAACAAAAGGTATATAGTCAATATGTTCCGCAACGCATATTAGAGGAGTAACGAAGGACCTAAATATCGAAATACGCGTGAACATTAAGAAATAGCTTATTTTGAATAATGGAATGGACTGCTGCAATCCGTCAGCCCCTAATCAAGGAAAAATTTATACACCAAGTTAAAGCTTATTGATAGAGGAATAAACTGAGTATAAACGATATGTGCCGCAATGACCATTAGAGGGGTTACGGAGGACCTAAATGCCAAAATACGCGTGAAAATTAAGAAATAGCCAATTTTGAATAATGAAATGGATATTTTAAATAATGGAATGAACTGCTGCGACCCTTTAGCCCCTAATTATAGATATACCTTATACCTCATTCGAAAGCTTATTAAGAGAGGAACAAAAGGTATATAGTCAATATGTTCCGCAACGCATATTAGAGGAGTAACGAAGGACCTAAATATCGAAATACGCGTGAACATTAAGAAATAGCTTATTTTGAATAATGGAATGGACTGCTGCAATCCGTCAGCCCCTAATCAAGGAAAAATTTATACACCAAGTTAAAGCTTATTGATAGAGGAATAAACTGAGTATAAACGATATGTGCCGCAATGACCATTAGAGGGGTTACGGAGGACCTAAATGCCAAAATACGCGTGAAAATTAAGAAATAGCCAATTTTGAATAATGAAATGGATATTTTGAATAATGGAATGAACTGCTGCGACCCTTTAGCCCCTAATTATAGATATACCTTATACCTCATTCGAAAGCTTATTAAGAGAGGAACAAAAGGTATATAGTCAATATGTTCCGCAACGCATATTAGAGGAGTAACGAAGGACCTAAATATCGAAATACGCGTGAACATTAAGAAATAGCTTATTTTGAATAATGGAATGGACTGCTGCAATCCGTCAGCCCCTAATCAAGGAAAAATTTATACACCAAGTTAAAGCTTATTGATAGAGGAATAAACTGAGTATAAACGATATGTGCCGCAATGACCATTAGAGGGGTTACGGAGGACCTAAATGCCAAAATACGCGTGAAAATTAAGAAATAGCCAATTTTGAATAATGAAATGGATATTTTGAATAATGGAATGAACTGCTGCGACCCTTTAGCCCCTAATTATAGATATACCTTATACCTCATTCGAAAGCTTATTAAGAGAGGAACAAAAGGTATATAGTCAATATGTTCCGCAACGCATATTAGAGGAGTAACGAAGGACCTAAATATCGAAATACGCGTGAACATTAAGAAATAGCTTATTTTGAATAATGGAATGGACTGCTGCAATCCGTCAGCCCCTAATCAAGGAAAAATTTATACACCAAGTTAAAGCTTATTGATAGAGGAATAAACTGAGTATAAACGATATGTGCCGCAATGACCATTAGAGGGGTTACGGAGGACCTAAATGCCAAAATACGCGTGAAAATTAAGAAATAGCCAATTTTGAATAATGAAATGGATATTTTGAATAATGAAATGAACTGCTGCGACCCTTTAGCCCCTAATTATAGATATACCTTATACCTCATTCGAAAGCTTATTAAGAGAGGAACAAAAGGTATATAGTCAATATGTTCCGCAACGCATATTAGAGGAGTAACGAAGGACCTAAATATCGAAATACGCGTGAACATTAAGAAATAGCTTATTTTGAATAATGGAATGGACTGCTGCAATCCGTCAGCCCCTAATCAAGGAAACATTTATACACCAAGTTAAAGCTTATTGATAGAGGAATAAACTGAGTATAAACGATATGTGCCGCAATGACCATTAGAGGGGTTACAGAGGACCTAAATGCCAAAATACGCGTGAAAATTAAGAAATAGCCAATTTTGAATAATGAAATGGATATTTTGAATAATGGAATGAACTGCTGCGACCCTTTAGCCCCTAATTATAGATATACCTTATACCTCATTCGAAAGCTTATTAAGAGAGGAACAAAAGGTATATAGTCAATATGTTCCGCAACGCATATTAGAGGAGTAACGAAGGACCTAATTGTCGAAATACGCGTTAAAATTAAGAAATAGCTTTTTTTGAATAATGGAATGGACTGCTGCGACCCTTCAGCCTCTAATTATAGAGGAAGAAAAGATATTATCAATATGAGCTGCAATGCCGTATTCAAATGATAGTAAGGACCAGAATCTTACAAATATGCTTGTAAAAAAATACCAGTAAAAGCTTCACTGCCAACTGATGCTCCCCGAACTACATTTTATGTACATAGGCTTGCAATTATAGTGAGAAAGAAGCAGGAACCTTAATTGAAAATAATGTCTGTATACATGTGTTGCAATTAATAATTGATAATGGGATACTGTACCGAACCTGTATTTGAACTTATAGTAATGTTAACCTATTCCCTATATCAACCATCTGTATAAGTTTCATTCCACCAAGCAAGATAAATCTGTGCTACTATCTGTATATCATTTTTTAGCTCACCTGGCCAAAAAGGCCAAGTGAGCTTTTATCATCACTTGGCCGTCGTCGTCCGTCGTCGTTAACTTTTACAGAAATCTTCTCCTCTGAAACTACTGGGCAATTTAACCAAAAATTGGCCACAATCATAATTAGAGTATCTAGTTTAGAAATATGTCTGATGACCCCGCTTGCGAACCAACTTGGCTGACATGGCTTAAAATAGACCACAGGAATAAAATGCAGGTTTTGTCTATTATCTTGAAAACTGCTACTAATTGAGGCAATAGAGAAAAATAGACAAATAGAAAGAGGTTGAAATGTTCAAAATGATCAGGTCTACTTATTATCTTTTATTTCAAAACTTTTGGCTAATATTCCAAAAATGATCAAAGCACATAGTCGAAATCGTCAGACGACTCTCGAGTTATTGTGCTCTAATGACTTTTTTTTTTTTATCAATTTGAAAAACTGTAATCAGATAGATAAAAACATAAGAAAGCAAAAATGATCAGCAAGTCAAGTACCACAAATAAGTTTTTGTAGAAGTTACTGTCGATTTTTACCAATATTTTACGTCTTTGCCTACTATCTTGAAAACTATAAAAAAAAAAAAAGAATAGATAGACACTTAAAAAGCAAAAATCAGTGTATATAATGTGCGAATCCTGAAATACCATTTTTGCTGTATCCGTTATGAATTTATAATATAGAATGATAAATAAACAGATGATTTTTGAATAAAATAAGAAATAATACATCATGTGTACTGTTTTTATAAATTCTCAATATAGGTATGAGATGCGGACGGGTTTTCATCGCGCCTACAGCCATCCAGGTGTAAAATTGATACACAAATAGATAAATATTAAGAATAGTTCACGAACAGAGCGTGCAAGAGATTGAAACGCAGCAGTTAAGGTTCATTTGCTGAAAAATGTACCTTTTAACATAATTATTAATGTTGTATAACTTAAAACAGGTTTTGTTATTCAGCATGTTGATATTGAATTAAATTCCACTATTCTGTTTTCGTTATGCGATTCATGTTAACTGTCGAATAATGATACTAGACTTCATTTTCACTGTAGGGGCGATTCATTTCTATTGTACATGCGATGCATTTTCACAAAAGGAAATTAATTAATTTTCATCATATAAAGTCTTAATTCAGCCGAATTTCTAGCAAAAATTGTGAAGTCAGAAGGATTGATTATATATGCATACTTTGTGAGTGAAAGTCTGGGGTAATATATCAATAAATTCCAAAAAAAATAGCATTTATTGCTAATATTTTCCATTCTATTTTCTGTAATAATTTTTCCGGATTCAGATCTACATGTAGGATAAAATTTATCCTTTCATATGACACGCCATCATTGAATACATATATCTTGGACAGTTAAGGCAATCCACGTCACCGAAAAAGCAAAGTTTTCGGTTTCGGTCTAAATCTACATCACATACAAATAAAACGTCATTAGAGCTATTTTCCTAATGCATGTAGTTTAAAGGTGCGGTTGGCTTGCTTGCTTTGTTTGTATAAATGTTTGCTTAGGAATTGAAATTAAGTTGAGCAAACATTTATAAAAACAAAGCAAGCAAGCCAACCAAACCTTTAATCTACAAGAATTAGGAAAAATAGCTCTAATGGATGCATCTTAGATAACAGAGAGCATTCAAAAGACTATCTTCATTTCACGATTGAATGAGTGGTAACGTTTTCATCTCGCACAAACAATTTCTTTACATTTGACGCTTGGATGACTGGATAATTGATATTTCTCATGCCATTGTGTATACATCTTATACAGTAAAGAAAGTTCGAGCAACAGTTGAGTCACCTTAATTTATGTTTGAATTTCTTATAAATCGTTGTTACAAATAAGCAAATACGTAATTGTAAGAATGTTTAAATTGTTCGGGGTATAACCGCCGTACAGTTGATTCCGGACGTTAATCGCTGCATCGCAAAGCGATTTTGGTAGATAAACCGTCCTAATATTTTCACCAAAGACTAATTGACGTACTGTTCAGTTAAGTATTCGATGTTTATGAAATCAAAGTTTACTGCCCCTGACAGCATTATATATTATTTATATTAGATGAACACCATGTGACTATTTTAAATAGACAGGTCTGTGAATTACTTGTAAACATCGATAAAAACATACACTCTGTGTAACTCAAACTTGATTAAACTACAAATATAGCATAGTTGGTTGGCTCTTACACTAAATGCGACCGTGTATTTTGTGATTTGTTGTTGATTAAAATACATAATGCGAATGAGAAACCCGTTGTTTTATTCTATTTGCAGACATTTATTTGAAAAACTGACCTCAGAGTTTTGGCACTGTACGATTTATTCTCTTTGTAGTTTGTTTGCTTTCTTTAGAACCGTTCGTTGTACATTCTTGTACTGTTCGTTGTGCAAAAGCCTATCAATATGGAGGAAATATGATTGAAACGGTGTGACAAATTTTCAAAGCTTACAAAGCTTTGAAAAAACGTCATAGTCATTGATTTTCTACTCCAGTATATTTCCGGATCCATGACACACTAATAGCAAACTCATCAAAAAATATTTGAATATGCATGATATGAACGTGTATCATCTTAAGGCGATGTGACACATATTACCCTGACCTTCGTATGAGATTGACCTTTGAACTCAAGATCAAAATACTGGATTTAAAAAAAAACTGGAATTGCAATCAGGCGCTGCCGATGAGTGGGCTTCTCTAGCTCCAATAAGTTCTGTTTCACGTCAAACAAATACAAAATTCAGGTTGTTTTAATCTTCAATATGAAATGTTAGAAATGTTTAATAGTTTTAGTAGTTTCAAATGCTTGCTAACAAAAAAATAAAAGATAGGTATTTCAATAGAAACAGCTAACTTTGTTCTCGATGTTTTACTAACGAACGGTACAGACCTTTGACGAAAACACGCAACGAACGTACTGAAAAAAAAAATTGACGAACGGTATACAACGCACAACGTCCGGAATCAACCATACGTTGGTTATACCCGTGTATATTTAAGTAAGCATCTGCATAGCTTGCATTTCAAATTGTAAATATCATCAATATTAAAGTCATTAAAAGACTATTTTCAGTTGTTGCATGTCGAATTATCATATAAAACAACAATGAAAATTCATCGCACCTCCAAAAAATCCACATCAGAAATGATCGCACTTACAGTGATAATGCATCGAATTTATAGTTAAATTGAATCGCATTCAGTAATCAATATTATGGATTCAGCTGCTTTTGTTACACTATTTTGGATTTTAATCCTGTTTTTATACATTAAAAAGTTATTATATTCTAATGAAATTGTGTTAAAACATACTTTCAAATCAACTATTTTTTATTTTCAAAAAGTAAACAAACGCAGTTTTTTCCATCATCTTTTTTTTCTACAATAGACATACTCGCATACGACAGTGAAAATGAACTAACTGGATTCGCACTTTATATACACTGAAAATGATCACCAAGACAAGATCTACAAATAAGTAAAATTTTGCCGAAATCGTTGGTTTACTCTATACTGGAGTGATTTCCTTAAATGTTATTTTTTCATCTTTTTTTTTTGTGTTTTGGGCTAAAACTAAAGAGAAAAGAGAGAGAAACTTTAAACAGAAAAATTGATCAGCAATACAAGGTAAAAAAATTCTATTCTAGAACTTAGTTGAAGATACCCATAGACCTAGGTGAGCGACACAGGCTCTTTAGAACCTCTAGTTAAATAATATTCTTCTTTGATTAACATAAGACGGTAACCATACCTTTATTCTATAGACCCAAAAATGAACAGGCTTACACAATTGTTTTAAAAGAGGCGATGCCTCCTCAGCTAGATTATTCAACAAAAAGGCACGTGGACATCCACAAATATTACCGTGCAATGCCAGAAAAATGACAAACCTGCTCCAGATTATCCTCAGATAATACTGTTCGGTCATCAGTGAACGGAAGAATTGTTTCTCTCTGCTTTTCACATGACATAACTTGAAAACCCAAAGCCTCATATATCTTGTAACATGGTCAAAACCGAAATGTGGTATTCAACATGAAGGGCAAAACGTGAGTTTTTCAAAGGAATACGAAAAAACATCAATATCTCTTCCGCAGACCTAACAAATTCAAAAGTTTAATTTACCAACATTTAGAAAAACAAAATTAAATTATCAAAATTATAACCACTTCAAACTGTCCAGAAACAACCAAGCCACTCACATTAACAATTAAAAGATTCCCGTAAAAGTTGCAAACTGTCTTGGATTAAACGACTACAGACAGCGTTTCCCTAGATCTTAATGACAATATCATTGACCAAGGAAACATATCGAAAACTTCATTAATATCATTACTATTTTTGATAAAAGACAACGCTATCATGGGTCTCATGCCAATCGCATTAACCACAATCAACAAAATAAACATCGTTCTAATTCTACGATAAATGATCCCGTATATATGTTTAAAAACAACGGTAGACATCAAATGGGTCAAATGCCAATTAGTAAAATTACATAATATTTATGACGAGTATGAAAAAAATCGTTTTTTAGTCCAAAATATATGTGTTCACGTATCATTACAGCTTTTTGTCACCATAGAATGTTCCCTCAAATAAACAAACCCGAAGATCATAAAAGGTATTTTCTAAAAAAAAATACATTTACATTATTTTTTCTAGTTTTTTTTAATGACTCTACCATTCAAAACATTATACCTCCATATTTTGAACCACCTAAAATTTCTCATACGTATACAATAATTCAGTACAAGTTAAATTTTAAATTATAAGTCAGTTACATAAAACGTCAGTAATGAAAAAAAATGCTCCTAAAAGGTATAAACATTCTGATTAAAAAGATAGAAATATTGTCCTCCGTCGAAAATAAATATGAAAGTGTGTCGTCAGGTCATTTAAGATTCTCTTTCATCCTATCGTAAAAATTGGTATAAACAAGAGAATTCTCACAAAAAGACACTTGATTCCTATTTCAATATTAAAATGTCTGAATATTGTAGATATCCGCATATCACATTTTGAAAATAATTTAGAAATAAACAAAAGTAAGTAATACTTCCAATTATAGGACTAAAAACACAATTTAAGTAATCGCAAAGCATTTTGTGTTCGTACCGGCCGACAAAGCAGCCAACGATGTGGTGGTGGTATGACGTAAATACTACACGGAAGTCCTTAAGAATGAAATTACTCATTCAACTACATTCAAGGCCGTGCGCTCCATACAGAGTCAAATAGTAAATAACCTTGTCGCTACCACAGCACAGCTAAAGGACACCTCTGAAAATTTGAAAGTCCCTACTATGTATTGGCATCCTAAACTACACAACAAAAACGTGCATATTTCGTTTCCTCTCGGGTTTTAGTAAATGTTCTACTTCTAATCTTACTTGGCTGTTAACTGGTCCCCTTACTTTTATTACAAAACTTGTTATTAATTTCTGTAATAAAGCATATGAAAATAATTGAATTAACTATTTTGGAGTGTTATAAACTATTTGGATGTTTTGGATAAATTACGTGCTTTTGATGGTCCGTTCAATTCGGTTGACAGTTATGATATTTTCGACTCTATACACTATATTACAATATGGTCGCAGACTTAATTGCTTCAAATCATATAAGGTTCTTCTGTAATGAAAACGGGAAATATGCTACTTTTCAGTATGTCTTTTTACCGTCCCCGATTTAGTGGTGTTGCATCTTACAAAGTCTACCCGAAGTATTTTACAAAGAATTTCATTCAAACCGGTGCTGCATGGGGACCGTCTTACTCTTGCAGTAAGGTGAGAGTTTATCTTTTACTCCGTTTTGAAGACCTCACTGTGATTTGAAGAGATGAAGAACAGCAATGGAAGTGCTGTTCCTTTGCTTTTTGTGTGTTTGGTTTTTTTTTTTGCTGTGCATGTACTGATTTTGTGTCATGGATGGATAACCCATATCCTTTGCTTTTCTATCAAATATGCTTACTGGAACTGTGATGAGATGATTAGAGCTTTAAATTTTCTTCTTGACATAATATATGTACGTTTCAGCAATAAAGGTTAACGAAATTATGTAGGTATTCCGATGGGTACCAATTGCGCCCCTTTAATAGTAGACTTGTTGTTGTATTGTTATGAATCACATTTTATGGCCAAAATCAGTAAAAATCCGTTTTGCTTTAAATAATCCAGAATTTTCGAATTTTACTGTGGGAATTCACCCAAAGGTAATTAGTTTGAATAAATCTAATACATACAGCAATATTTTCTTTATCTAGATTCGGACATTTCAGTTCCACACGGAAACTCTATACAAAAATTTACGACAAAAGAGACGATTTATTGTTAATTTTCGCCTTTAGAATGGTGACGTTCCTTTCGCCCCTACTTACGGTGTGTATTTTTCACAATATGTTCTCTTTGCCCATGTCTATAGTCATGTTTTAGATTTCAATGAATGTAATTCATGTTTAACTGATAGATTATTAAGTCAGGGATTTCGTTATCAAAAATCAATTAAAACCATCCAAATTCAATATTTAGTTTAGAAGTTTGGCTGTATCTGAAGAGTTCTTATTAAAAATGGAATACCACATCCTAATTTTTACGACAATGTTGATTATAAAGCCCGTAAATTTAAATACGATCAATGTAAACTAATTGATCTTATATATAAACTTATCATTAAAGGTTATAAATTTACCACAGTAGAAAAATCTTTAAAGATTGTTTTTATTGGTATTAACATTGAGTTTGTTTTTGATAAAATTGAACCATGAAAACTAAAATTAATATTGCTATATATATTCCTACATCCTGTCGATACTGTTAACATATATTTGGGCATTGCACAGGGTAATGCATTTCTCAGACTGTTTATGACGTCTTCACATTAAATATGTTGGATGTGTAAAGATTGATATATAAGTCTGGGATAACATAATTTATCTTTTACTGGTAATTGGGTTTGAGTAACTGCGAGTACTCTTATTTCGATGCTTTATGTTGTGATGTAACACCACTTACCCAGGTTAGGGGAGATTGAGCGCTTACAAACATGCTTTAACCCGTCATATTCTTTATGTACTTGTCCAAAGTCAGGGTTTTTTTTTTATTTCAGTTGTTGTCGTTTGTTCATGTCTGTCATATTTGTTTTATTGTAAACTGTTTTGTTATAAAATAGGCCGTTAGTTTTCTCAATTGAAATGTTCACATTTTTGCATGTCGGGGTCTTTTATAGCCGACTACATGGTATGTTTTCCCCCTCATTGTTGTAGGCCGTACAGTTGCCTATAATTGCTTACATCCACTTCGTTTGAACTTTGAAGGATAGTATTCTCAGTAGCAATCATACCACATCTCCTTATCTTTATATAACTTCCTTTCCCAGTTCAATATATTACTTGTGTAAATGTTTCATTCCAATCATGCAAAAAAAAAATCAAGTTAGAATAATCCTACAACCATTTAAAAAAAAAGAATAAGGATAAGCGAATAAGGAACGAATAAGTAACAGGGCATCAGTCAAGCGCGGAAACGGGTACATATGCGCTAATAGGACAATTTCACCGCTACGAACTAAGAACTAACACCAGAGAGAAGAACAGAAAAGAAAGCATTAAACAGGTGCAGCGTATAAAAGGCGAATAAGGAACAAATAACTAGCGAATAAGTAACAAGGTATCAGTCGAGCGTTGAAACTGGTACATATGCGCTAACGGGCTTTAAATATTCTAACTCTGCAAAAACAGAACTAACACCAAAGACATGAAAAGAACTAAAAGGGATGTACAAGTACCTGGCCACGTCCACTCTGTGTTTTTGTTAGATGTATTTCTATTTGTATCCATGTGATGAGTTAAGCCTTTTTCAACTGATTTTTATAGTTCGTTCTTATGTTGTACTGTTACACCACTGTCCCAGGTTAGGGAGGGGGTCCCGCTAACATGTTTAACCCCGCCACATTCTGTGTGTATGTGCCTGTCCAAAGCCAGGATCCTGTAATTCAGTGGTTGTCGTTTGTTGCTGTGTTACATATTTGTTTTTCGTTCTTTTTTTGTACATAAATTAGGCCGTTAGTTTTCTCGTATGAATTGTTTTACATTTGTCATTTCGGGGCCTTTTATAGCTGACTATGCGGTATGGGCTTTGCTCATTGTTGAAGGCCGTACGGTAACCTATAGTTAAATTCTGTGTCATTTGATCTCTTGTGAAGATTTGTCTCATTGGCAATCATACCACATCTTCTTTTTTATATCAACACCAAAGACATGAAAAGAAATAAGACGAATTCATTAAAAGGGGGCAATGTATAATAAGCAAATAAGGAACGAATAAGTAACATGGTATCAGTCGAGCGCAAAAACAAATACATACGCGCTAATAGGGCAATTTCACCTCTACGAACCAAGAAAAGAAAAGAAAATAAAGCATTAACAAGATGCAACGTATAAAAATCGAATAAGGAACAAATAAGTAGCGAATAAGTAACAGGGTATCAGTCGAGCGCAAAGACGGAGACATCCGCTTTAACAGGAAATATCAACTCACCGAACCCATAGCTAACATCAAAGACAAGAAAAGAAAGCATCAAAAAGGGGTAGCGTATCAAAAGGAATAAGGAACGAATAAGTAGCGAACAAGTAATAGGGTATCATTCGAGCGCTGAAACGGGTACATACGCGCTTACAGGTTATTTTTACCTCCTCAAACCAGAGTTAAGGAAAGAAAAGAAAGCATTAAAGGGGGGCAACATATGAAAAGATTATAAGAAAAAACAAGTAACGAATAAGGAATAATGATTCAGTAACGAATAGGTAAGAAATACGGAATTAGGTATAAAGAATAAGTAACGATCAATAAATAAGTAATAAGTAAACAAATTGGCGAACCTAAGGGTCGCAGCAGCGCAGCAGTTCATTCCATTATTCAAAATCGTTTTTCCATTATTCAAAATTGGTTATTTCTTAATGTTCACGCTTATTTTAGCATTTAGGTCCTCCGTAACCCCTCTAATGGGCATTACGGCACATATTGATTATAACCATTTTGTTCCTCTGTCCATAAGCTTTCGAATGGTGTATAAGGTTTCTCTGTAATTAGGGGCTGAAGGGTCGTAGCATTCCATTCCATTATTCAAAATAAGCTATTTCTTATTGTTGACGCGTATTTTGAAATTTAGGTCCTCCGGAACTCCTCTAATAGGCGTTGCGGGACATATTGACTATATACCTTTTGTTCCTCTATTAATAAGCTTTAGAATGACGTTTAAGGTTTCTCTGTAATTAGGGGCTGAAAGGTCGTAACAGTCCATTCCATTATTCAAAATAAGCTATTTCTTATTGTTGACGCGTATTTTGACATGTAGGTCCTCCGTAACCCCTCTAATGGTCATTGCGGCACATATCGTTTATACTCAGTTTATTCCTCTATCAATAAGCTTTAATTTGGTGTATAAATGTTTCCTTAATTAGGGGCTGACGGGTTGCAGCAGTCCATTCCATTATTCAAAATATCCATTTCATTATTCAAAATTGGCTATTTCTTAATTTTCACGCGTATTTTGGCATTTCGGTCCTCCGTAACCCCTCTAATGGTCATTGCGGCACATATCGTTTATACTCTGTTTATTCCTCTATCAATAAGCTTTAATTTGGTGTATAAATTTTCTCCTTGATTAGGGGCTGACGGGTTGCAGCAGTCCATTCCATTATTCAAAATAAGCTATTTCTTAATGTTCACGCGTTTCGATATTTAGGTCCTTCGTTACTCCTCTAATATGCGTTGCGGAACATATTGACTATATACCTTTTGTTCCTCTCTTAATAAGCTTTCGAATGAGGTATAAGGTATATCTATAATTAGGAGCTAAAGGGTCGCAGCAGTCCATTCCATTATTCAAAATATCCATTTCATTATTCAAAATTGGCTATTTCTTAATTTTCACGCGTATTTTGGCATTTCGGTCCTCCGTAACCCCTCTAATGGTCATTGCGGCACATATCGTTTATACTCTGTTTATTCCTCTATCAATAAGCTTTAATTTGGTGTATAAATTTTTCCTTGATTAGGGCTGACGGGTTGCAGCAGTCCATTCCATTATTCAAAATAAGCTATTTCTTAATGTTCACGCGTATTTCGATATTTAGGTCCTTCGTTACTCCTCTAATATGCGTTGCGGAACATATTGACTATATACCTTTTGTTCCTCTCTTAATAAGCTTTCGAATGAGGTATAAGGTATATATATAATTAGGAGCTAAAGGGTCGCAGCAGTCCATTCCATTATTCAAAATATCCATTTCATTATTCAAAATTGGCTATTTCTTAATTTTCACGCGTATTTTGGCATTTCGGTCCTCCGTAAACCTTCTAATGGTCATTGCGGCACATATCGTTCATACTAAGTTTATTCCTCTATCAATAAGCTTTAATTTGGTGTATAAATTTTTCCTTGATTAGGGGCTGACGGGTTGCAGCAGTCCATTCCATTATTCAAAATAAGCTATTTCTTAATGTTCACGCGTGTTTCGATATTTAGGTCCTTCGTTACTCCTCTAATATGCGTTGCGGAACATATTGACTATATACCTTTTGTTCCTCTCTTAATAAGCTTTCGAATGAGGTATAAGGTATATCTATAATTAGGGGCTAAAGGGTCGCAGCAGTCCATTCCATTATTCAAAATATCCATTTCATTATTCAAAATTGGCTATTTCTTAATTTTAACGCGTATTTTGGCATTTCGGTCCTCCGTAACCCCTCTAATGGTCATTGCGGCACATATCGTTTATACTCAGTTTATTCCTCTATCAATAAGCTTTAATTTGGTGTATAAATTTTTCCTTGATTAGGGGCTGAAGGGTTGCAGCAGTCCATTCCATTATTCAAAATAAGCTATTTCTTAATGTTCACGCGTATTTCGATATTTAGGTCTTTCGTTACTCCTCTTATATGCGTTGCGGAACATATTGACTATATATCTTTTGTTCCTCTCTTAATACGCTTTCGAATGAGGTATAAGGTATATCTATAATTAGGAGCTAAAGGGTCGCAGCAGTCCATTCCATTATTCAAGATATCCATTTCATTATTCAAAATTGGGTATTTCTTAAATTTCACGCGTATTTTGGCATTTAGGTCCTCCGTAACCCCTCTAATGGTCATTGCGGCACATATCATTTATACGCAGTTTATTCCTCTATCAATAAGCTTTATTTTGGTGTATAAATTTTTCCTTGATTAGGGGCTGACGGGTTGCAGCAGTCCATTCCATTATTCAAAATAAGCTATTTCTTAATGTTCACGCGTATTTCGATATTTAGGTCTTTCGTTACTCCTCTTATATGCGTTGCGGAACATATTGACTATATATCTTTTGTTCCTCTCTTAATAAGCTTTCGAATGAGGTATAAGGTATATCTATAATTAGGAGCTAAAGGGTCGCAGCAGTCCATTTCATTATTCAAAATATCCATTTCATTATTCAAAATTGGGTATTTCTTAAATTTCACGCGTATTTTGGCATTTAGGTCCTCCGTAACCCCTCTAATGGTCATTGCGGCACATATCGTTTATACGCAGTTTATTCCTCTATCAATAAGCTTTATTTTGGTGTATAAATTTTTCCTTGATTAGGGGCTGACGGGTTGCAGCAGTCCATTCCATTATTCAAAATAAGCTATTTCTTAATGTTCACGCGTATTTCGATATTTAGGTCCTTCGTTACTCCACTAATATGCGTTGCGGAACATATTGACTATATACCTTTTGTTCCTCTCTAAATAATCTTTCGAATGAGATAGAAGGTATATCTATAATTAGGAGCTAAAGGGTCGCAGCAGTCCATTCCATTATTCAAAATATCCATTTCATTATTCAAAATTGGGTATTTCTTAATTTTCACGCGTATTTTGGCATTTAGGTCCTCCATAACCCCTCTAATGGTCATTGCGGCACATATCGTTTATACTCTGTTTATTCCTCTATCAATAAGCTTTAATTTGGTGTATAAATTTTCTCCTTGATTAGGGGCTGACGGGTTGCAGCAGTCCATTCTATTATTTAAAATAAGCTATTTCTTAATGTTCACGCGTATTTCGATATTTAGGTCCTTCGTTACTCCTCTAATATGCGTTGCGGAACATATTGACTATATACCTTTTGTTCCTCTCTTAATAAGCTTTCGAATGAGGTATAAGGTATATCTATAATTAGGAGCTAAAGGGTCGCAGCAGTCCATTCCATTATTCAAAATATCCATTTCATTATTCAAAATTGGCTATTTCTTAATTTTCACGCGTATTTTGGCATTTCGGTCCTCCGTAAACCTTCTAATGGTCATTGCGGCACATATCGTTCATACTAAGTTTATTCCTCTATCAATAAGCTTTAATTTGGTGTATAAATTTTTCCTTGATTAGGGGCTGACGGGTTGCAGCAGTCCATTCCATTATTCAAAATAAGCTATTTCTTAATGTTCACGCGTGTTTCGATATTTAGGTCCTTCGTTACTCCTCTAATATGCGTTGCGGAACATATTGACTATATACCTTTTGTTCCTCTCTTAATAAGCTTTCGAATGAGGTATAAGGTATATCTATAATTAGGGGCTAAAGGGTCGCAGCAGTCCATTCCATTATTCAAAATATCCATTTCATTATTCAAAATTGGCTATTTCTTAATTTTCACGCGTATTTTGGCATTTCGGTCCTCCGTAACCCCTCTAATGGTCATTGCGGCACATATCGTTTATACTCAGTTTATTCCTCTATCAATAAGCTTTAATTTGGTGTATAAATTTTTCCTTGATTAGTGGCTGAAGGGTTGCAGCAGTTCATTCCATTATTCAAAATAAGCTATTTCTTAATGTTCACGCGTATTTCGATATTTAGGTCTTTCGTTACTCCTCTTATATGCGTTGTGGAACATATTGACTATATATCTTTTGTTCCTCTCTTAATAAGCTTTCGAATGAGGTATAAGGTATATCTATAATTAGGAGCTAAAGGGTCGCAGCAGTCCATTCCATTATTCAAGATATCCATTTCATTATTCAAAATTGGGTATTTCTTAAATTTCACGCGTATTTTGGCATTTAGGTCCTCCGTAACCCCTCTAATGGTCATTGCGGCACATATCGTTTATACGCAGTTTATTCCTCTATCAATAAGCTTTATTTTGGTGTATAAATTTTTCCTTGATTAGGGGCTGACGGGTTGCAGCAGTCCATTCCATTATTCAAAATAAGCTATTTCTAAATGTTCACGCGTATTTCGATATTTAGGTCTTTCGTTACTCCTCTTATATGCGTTGCGGAACATATTGACTATATATCTTTTGTTCCTCTCTTAATAAGCTTTCGAATGAGGTATAAGGTATATCTATAATTAGGAGCTAAAGGGTCGCAGCAGTCCATTTCATTATTCAAAATATCCATTTCATTATTCAAAATTGGGTATTTCTTAAATTTCACGCGTATTTTGGCATTTAGGTCCTCCGTAACCCCTCTAATGGTCATTGCGGCACATATCGTTTATACTCAGTTTATTCCTCTATCAATAAGCTTTATTTTGGTGTATAAATTTTTCCTTGATTAGGGGCTGACGGGTTGCAGCAGTCCATTCCATTATTCAAAATAAGCTATTTCTTAATGTTCACGCGTATTTCGATATTTAGGTCCTTCGTTACTCCTCTAATATGCGTTGCGGAACATATTGACTATATACCTTTTGTTCCTCTCTAAATAAGCTTTCGAATGAGATAGAAGGTATATCTATAATTAGGGGCTAAAGGGTCGCAGCAGTCCATTCCATTATTCAAAATATCAATTTCATTATTCAAAATTGGGTATTTCTTAATTTTCACGCGTATTTTGGCATTTAGGTCCTCCATAACCCCTCTAATGGTCATTGCGGCACATATCTTTTATACGCAGTTTATTCCTCTATCAATAAGCTTTAATTTGGTGTATAAATTTTTCCTTGATTAGGGGCTGACGGGTTGCAGCAGTCCATTCCATTATTCAAAATAAGCTATTTCTTAATGTTCACGCGTATTTCGATATTTAGGTCCTTCGTTACTCCTCTAATATGCGTTGCGGAACATATTGACTATATACCTTTTGTTCCTCTCTTAATAAGCTTTCGAATGAGGTATAAGGTATATCTATAATTAGGAGCTAAAGGGTCGCAGCAGTCCATTCCATTATTCAAAATATCCATTTCATTATTCAAAATTGGGTATTTCTTAATTTTCACGCGTATTTTGGCATTTAGGTCCTCCGTAACCCCTCTAATGGTCATTGCGGCACATATCGTTTATACTCAGTTTATTCCTCTATCAATAAGCTTTAATTTGGTGTATAAATTTTTCCTTGATTAGGGGCTGAAGGGTTGCAGCAGTCCATTCCATTATTCAAAATAAGCTATTTCTTAATGTTCACGCGTGTTTCGATATTTAGGTCCTTCGTTACTCCTCTAATATGCGTTGCGGAACATATTGACTATATACCTTTTGTTCCTCTCTTAATAAGCTTTCGAATGTGGTATAAGGTATATCTATAATTAGGGCTAAAGGGTCACAGCAGTCCATTCCATTATTCAAAATATCCATTTCATTATTCAAAATTGGGTATTTCTTAATTTTCACGCGTATTTTGGCATTTAGGTCCTCCGTAACCCCTCTAATGGTCATTGCGGCACATATCGTTTATACGCAGTTTATTCCTCTATCAATAAGCTTTAATTTGGTGTATAAATTTTTCCTTGATTAGGGGTTGACGGGTTGCAGCAGTCCATTCCATTATTCAAAACGCGTATTTCTTAATGTTCACGCGTATTTCGATATTTAGGTCCTTCGTTACTCCTCTAATATGCGTTGCGGAACATATTGACTATATACCTTTTGTTCCTCTCTTAATAAGCTTTCGAATGAGGTATAAGGTATAGCTATAATAAAGAGCTAAAGGGTCGCAGCAGTCCATTCCATTATTCAAAATTGGCTATTTCTTAATTTTCACGCGTATTTTGGCATTTCGGTCCTCCGTATCCCCTCTAATGGTCATTGCTGAACAATCGACTTGTTATATCTATAATTAGAGGATGAAGAATAGCAAAGGTCCAGAGAAAATAAAAAAAAGACCACGTAGAGTATTTTAATTTATAAATATATGTTTTGGTATTCAGGTCGTCCATACATTGAACAAAGGAATTTCTGTTAAAAATAGTTAGGAAAACCCCCTAGTTTATCCTCCGAAACTAGGAACCAGATAAATAAATCAAATTAGAATTTAAAGAGTGTTTTTATTTATTTTTTCTGATATCAATTTGAATATTTGTAAGATAACACCAAAAAGACTAATTTAGAAATACGGGATATAGCTAAGATGTCACAGTCAATTTTTTTATTTTTATTTCACTATTCACCGCTTTAACTTGAATAATGAAACATAAACTATTTCATTATTCATTAGTCATCACTTGATATTGAATAGTGAATAGTGAACTATTTCATTATTCATTATTGAATTTTGAATAATGAAAAATGAATAATGGACGTACTTCAGCGTGGTGTGAAAATCGTCAATATCAAACGTGATCTCCATTGTGTCATCAGTAGCAACATAGTAAAATGGCTGATCATGAACGGTTCATAAGTTTTATCGCGGAAACGACACATGATGCCATTTTCCATTCTATCAAGGACCATAAATGATTACTCCTGAACAGTATTATTGAAAATTTTCAATTTAAACTTTATCTCTATCCTATCATAAGTAACTTGAAAAGCTTTGATTGAATGGCTTATAAGATATTGCACGGAAACGACATAAAGAGCCTTTTTTTCAATCAACTAGTATTTAGGACCATAACTCTTGAACAGTAAAAGCGTAAATCGGTCATATGGAACTTGACCTCCATTTTGTCATCAGTAGCATATTAAAATTTTTAAATCATTGGTTGACCAGTTCATCATTTAATGCACTGAATCTGTCGACAGCCACCCGTCCGCCTGCTTGTTTGTCGTTCGAGTACCTCATCATTTTAAAAACCAGATTTTTCATTCCGAAAACACAGTTAAAACCAAAAAAGACCTTTTCTTTTTGTCAGTTAAATCGTTTTCATATCATTAAGTGATTTTATGGGATGATTCCTGAATATACGTTCTTTTATGTACAATCTGTAGAGGGATCATAGAATACAAGCCTTGAGAGGAAAATTAATTCGCCTTGCTGCTGAGAAAATTTTACCTCGTCACGAATGGAATTTTTTGCAAATGCCCCTTATGAAAATGATGCATTTGATCAAAATAGACATCACAACAAAAGGATAAAAGAAGTTGTTTGTGATGTATTTATGTTGTTAATATATTTTCTTTCGGATAGCTTCATCAATAAGATTGCATGCAAACACAATGGAATTCTTAAATGTTTAAGGTCTTGATATTTTTCCCGAAGATCAAAATTTTTGTGAATTTGTTTAGTACCTCGATGTCCTGCATTGTTAAATCATATTTTATTTTATCAATAAATCATTGACATTTTTGAAAAGAAAGTAACTAGATTCAATCTGCATAAATTATCATAACCAAAATATTTTACACATCTTGTCCAAGATTTAAAATCTCGTCAACAATGAAATCCATATCAGATTTTTCACATACAGGATTTGCAACAATAACCCTGAAGAAGTTGACTAATCCCTTCGAAGATAAAGGTTGATAGCTGATCATTATAGAACCTTTGAGCATCATCCGACCCTTTATAGCTGGAGCTACCTATAAATCAAAACATATTGAAAATTATAATGTTAGCATACTAATAAATCATGGCCCGTTTTAATTTAATGACTAGTGATTAAAGAAGTAATGATATTTTACATCTCTTTGTAAAAATCTGCGTATAAGGTCATTCAGTAAGAAACACGCTGCATTGTGACATTTGCTTTGTAAAGAACTCTCCTTTCTTTTTTAGCCATGGCGTTGTCCGTTTATTTTCGACTTACGAGTTTGAATGTCCCTTTGATATCCTTCGCCTCTCTTTTATGTTGCGTTACTTTGAATTTATGTCAGACATAAACATAGGGGCTTTCTAAAACGAGCATGCTAGACAACTAAGCACTTTGAACAGTTGAATTTTTTTTTCGAATTCAAATCGTGAATAACGATGTGTAAAAAATTGATATAAAAATGAAATATACATGAAGTAAAATAAAAGTGTGATTAAATGTCAATGTTAATTGCTATGTATATTTCTTATCTAATTCCAAATAACGACCATTTGTTCGAATATATGAAACGATGTAGCTCCTTTGTCTTAACATTTTCTAAGAGCAGGGATAATTTAACAGTCAAAGGATACTTGCTTTTAAGAAAAGCAGTACTAGGTTAATCTGTTCCAGGTACAGTTATAACAACAACAACAACAATCAGATACCCATTGAAGATTTCAAATACTGATGAAAGATTTGGAGCATGCATTGTATATTTTTATGTTATACGCTCTTGTACTAAGCCCATCTGTAGATTATAAAATATTTTGAGAGGTAACATACCTTAAAGTTATATGCAACTTACCTTCCCAACCTCCTCCCACCATTCTGTAGTTTCTTTTTTACCACGCAGGCGTGGTGGGATATACCAAAATGAAATGTTTGTACACTGGAACTGAAATTTTTATTTTCGTAAAAATAGATTAAAAAAAAAAATGTTAGTAAAATTATCATTATAATAATGCTAGACACAAGTATATGTTTTCAAAAAATAAGAGTTTTTGGGTAAATACTAATGGGACAGTCATCAATATTAATCTTTTGCTCTGACAAAAAATACGGAAATGATGAGAAATCTGACTGACTATAGCGGTGTATAATTTGTAATAAATTGACACAGAGTTCAGTGTAGAAGTGGTGTTCACCACAAGCTTTAAGTACGTTTTCTTGTATATTTTGGAGATATTTTTACCCTCATGATTTTTTTCTCTGATGACAGCTGTATTAATATCTCTTATTGTGAATTGGTTGATTGATTGATTAGCTTTTACTTATTGTCCAGTGGCAAGTATTTCAAATATATTCAGGAAAAGAATTGGTATTTTTGTCATGGGAACATGCATGATCATACGTGTTTGATTGATTGATTAGCTTTTACTTATTGTCCAGTGGCAAATATTTCCAATATACTTGTCAACAAAAGTAACGATACACAAGTTTGAAGTCCAATTTATCATAAAATATAATAAATAGGAAAATCTGTTAAATTATCCAATGAAAAACATTCATTTGCAAAGCAAATGCATATTATTAAAAGAATCTGACCACATTGGAAAGTGAGAAAATACCGTTTTATTGCACATAGGGGTCAAATTTATTTTGCGGAAAATGATGACAAAAGTCGGCACTTAATTTCGAAGATGAGAATTAAGTATTCAAATATCTGCAAAGGCATTCAAAATTTTAAGCAGACCATGTTTAAGTTTAAAGTTTTAAGTTCTAATATCGATTTTTGAATTTTTTGGTGAAAATACGATTTTTGAAATTACAAAAATTGCAAAAAAAATCGCATATTTGCCTTAAATCAATGGTTTTGATAAGAAAAAATCACTCTGTAAATATTAGACCAATTGGGTAATTATTAACCTTGGTACAGTGTATCCAATTTCATTATATAAGGAAAATACATTGCCATGTATCGTTTCTTTTGTTGACTAGTATATATTCAGGAAAAAAGAATTGGTATTTTTGTTATGGGAACATGCATGATCATACGTGTTAACCTGTAGTTCATTTACTAACACTGGGTCTACATATCTCCTAGTGGGCTGCAATTCCACGAGGATAGTTTATCATCAATGCATTTGCTTCGCCACTATCATGATTTATTAAATAAATTTCAAAGAAATAATACAGAAACTAAGGATCCAACTCCCTCGGGCATAATTGACCTCGAATGGTTGTTTCCCAGTTTTGTATATGTGTTTTTTTTGTTCTAAAGCTCGTTCATGTGTTCATACTGTTTTTTGAAAATATTTGATTTTAAGTGCCCTTCTACAGTAACTTCGTATATGATTTGGACTTCTAACTGTTTTAATTCGCGCGCCACTGATGCATTTGGTCACGTAGTAAATTTTGGACCTTGTATCTTCGAGTTTTGAAAAAAACTGCCTTATAATCGTACAGGTATGCAATTTTAAAGAATTCTCTTATTCTTCTATTAAAAAAATTTGATTTTCTTTTCAAATCATTGGACCTTTTATATATATACTTATGTAAACACAGAAAAAGGAAACATTTTATAATATATAGGAAACAAGGGAAAAAAAGGCATATTTTATAGTGTGTCTTTCTATGTTGTGATGTTACACTATTGTTTCAGATAAGGGTGAAGGTTTGGTACCTTTAAAACGTTTAAACCCGCTGCAATTGTTTGCACCTGTCCTAAGTCAGGAATCTGATGTTCAATAGTTGTCGTTTGTTGATGTGGTTCATAAGTGTTTCTCGTTTTTTATATAGATTAGACCGTTGGTTTTCCCGTTTGAATGGTTTTACACTAGTAATTTTTGGGGCCTTTTATAGCTTGCTGTTCGGTGTGAGCCAAGGCTCCGTGTTGAAGACCGTACTTTGACCTATAATGGTTTACTTTTGTCAATTTTGACTTGGATGGAGAGTTGTCTCATTGGCACTCATACCACATCTTCTTATATCTATTTCGTATGGAAATGTATTTTATCTTCTTATTAATATAATTTTCATACCTCCGGTAAAACTAAACGGAATCCTTCTGTTGATTTCAGTTTTTCTGTTAGATAACTGCAAAATTCAAATATATAACAGACTTAGTAATTCCACTTGGATGTTTGAAAAATAGAAATAATCACACTTGTCAATTTTAACTGTTCCCCTTTTTTACGAAAACTTCCCTTAAAACTATTCATATTTCTCATTCTCTTACTTGTTTTCATAAACGAAAATTTAACTTGATAACTAACTCTATATTGTTTTTGTCGAGCCTGCGACTTTTGTCGCAGAAAGCTCGACATAGGGATAGCGATCCGGCGGCGGCGGCGGCGGCTACGGCGGCAGCGGCGTTAGCTAACTTCTTAAAAGCTTTATATTTTAGAAGATGGAAGACCTGGATGCTTCATACTTTGTATATGGATGCCTCATGTTACGAAGTTTCCGTCAGTCACATGTCCAATGTCCTTGACCTCATTTTCATGGTTCAGTGACTACTTGAAAAAAAAGTTCAGATTTTTTGTAATGTTAAATTCTCTCTTATTATAAGTAATAGGATAACTATATTTGGTATGTGCGTACCTTGCAAGGTCCTCATGCCCGTCAGACAGTTTTCACTTGACCTCGACCTCATTTCATGGATCAGTGAACAAGGTTAAGTTTTCGTGGTCAAGTCCATATCTCAGATACTATAAGCAATAGGTCTAGTATATTCGGTGTATGGAAGGACTGTAAGGTGTACATGTCCAACTGGCAGGTGTCATCTGACCTTGACCTCATTTTCATGGTTCAGTGGTTATAGTTAAGTCTTTGTGTTTTGGTCTGTTTTTCTTATACTGTATGCAATAGGTCTACTATATTTAGTGTATGGAATGATTGTAAGGTGTACATGTCTAGCTGGCAGGTGTCATCTGACCTTGACCTCATTTTCATGGTTCAGTGGTCAAAGTTAAGTTTTTGAGTTTTGGTCTTTCTTTCTAATACTGCATGCAATAGGTCAGCTATATTTGGTGTATGGAATGATTGTAAGGTGTACATGTCTAGCTGGCAGGTGTCATCTTACCTTGACCTCATTTTCATGGTTCAGTGGTCAAAGTTAAGTTTTTGAGTTTTGGTCTTTTTTTCTAATACTATATGCAATAGTTCAACTATATTTGGTGTATGGAAATATTTTATGATCTATATGTCAGTCACGCAGGTTTTATTTGACCTTGACCTCATTTTCAAGGTTCATTGCTCAGTGTTAAGTTTTTGTGTTTTCGTCTGTTTTTCTTAAACTATAAGCAATAGGTCAACTATATTTGTTGTATGGAAGAATTGTTAGCTGTACATGCCTGCCTAGCATGGTTCATCTGACCTTGACCTCATTTTCATGGTTCATTGGTCAATGTTTAGTTTACTTGGTTAATGTTAAGTTTATGTGACAGTTGTAATAAAGCTTTATATTTAGGACTACCAACATAATATCAATGATTAGTAAAGAAGGCGAGACATTTCAGCGTGTGCACTCTTGTTTTTAATTACAATTCTCATTCATCAATAGAAAAATTATTTTAACCAGTTGTTTTTCTTACGCTGCAAGTTCAAATGCTTTCTCTATCCTAGCAGCCATAGCTTTATCACCACGACCTTTCCACATCAACCACAATTTAAGGACATCATTTTTACGACCACATTGGATTGTTCTGTCCCCTGAATAAATACAAAGGGAGTATTAATAATCTACAATTTAGAGCAACGATCTACAAAATACTGAAATAGAAACATTTTTTTTCTGTTACAAGAAGTGATTTTTTTTTCTCATTTTAAATTTAATCAGCTATGAACTCAAAAGTTATAATCTTTGTTTGAACAGTACGGTTTTACTTTCAAAACAGGATCATATTTCGTTATTATGTTAATTAATCTTGTCGTTTAAAGGGAACAAGATCTCTTTATTATATTTTTTCATCAAAATTTTTCTATAACTTTGTATTTTAATACAGCACGCCTTAATATGTCGAGAAGATATTTACCTATATCAAATGACGTGTCGTAAATTTTGTCTGGTTGAAACAGATACTCGGCTCTATATGCATTACACTTTTCCAGAAATCCCTGTTAAAATATTGATTACAAATGTATATCTTTGATCTTGAAGCCCGTTTATTTTCCATTTATTTTGGACTTAGATGTAGAGATGAGATGATGTGGTATGACTGCTGTGAGACTACTCACCAGTGACCAAAGAGCGAAAATGTAAACATGTAAACGTACGGCCTTCAACAATGAGCACATCCCTATATTATAGTAAGCTCTAAAAAGCCCCTGGATGACAAACTGTGAATCAATTCCATAGAGAAAATTAAGGGTTTCTTTGAGATAAATCAATGAACAAGTTATATATGTGACAGACAACAAAGAACGACAACAATTGACTTACAGGACATACATAATATGGCGGGGTTTAACATTTTCGTGAGCATCCCTCCTACAACATGTTATTTAACGTTCTTTTGTATTGTTAGTTTTAGTGGATAAACATCAGATGTAGTTGTATCATTCTAATTTCAAATATCAGACATAAAGGCTATGCATGTAGTGAAAAAAAATATATACTGAGCGCAATTAAGTACGATGTCTGTATTGCTGATATTTTTTTCAGTATCTACCGTCGAAGTGTACAATTTTAATGTTTGAAGCAAAATATTTGAGAGAAAAATGTATACAAAAATTTTGAGATCTAAAGAAAAGTATGCCGTCTTTCGAAGAAATGATATAAACTTAATATTAAAGTTAACCTTTTCCTTAACAACAAAAGCTGAACACTGGATACCTGCGCCAGACATTTTGTGTATATTCCATGCTACGGAATCAGACCTACAACATAAAATTAACATTACTTTACCATCATTCGCAAAAAGACAATTTTTTAATGCAAAGTTCGGTATTTGTGTTATTTTGCTTTTTAATAGTTTAACTTATGCAAAGTTTCATGAATAAACATGTTTTAAGTCGCAGAATATAACATGTGTTAGTTTTACAAACCTTTCAATGCCCTTTGTAAGATATTTCAACTTATCAGACAACATGACACCACCTCCCCATGCTGCCTAGAAATAATAAGAACAATATTTAAAGGGAATAAAAAGTACATTTTACATACCTATTGATCTCTAACTAAATGTATTTTTTAGTGTTCTGGGTAGCTGTCTCATTCTTTCATTGCACCTCCTATTATTCATACAAATATTCAGAAAGTTCCGTTCTCAATATGGCATTATACCATCGAAATTACACACACTGTCAGGCGAGTCGTAACACTGAGTAAGCAATTTATTAAACTGTACCATTTCCAGATAAATCATTCAATCATGACCATTCGCCTTTGAAACATTTGCATAGTTTACATGTTAAAGTTAAAACATTTGAAATATACCTTCTGGATAAAACAGGCGAGACATGATAGTAATGTGTCAATAGATTGCGTTTTTAAAAAACATGAATGCTTCACGAGCTATTGTACTCATTGAATATACGAATAGATGATGTTAGTGGCAAGAGATATGAGATAGCAAGTCAAAAATACAATGAAACAAAATGAGCTCCTTCTCACAATGGCGATGCCAGTAGTGCAACTTATATAACATTGCAACAACGACACATTTTCAATGTTTGCATACAATTTGTACATAAAACAGTATCAATCGACAAACGGAAAGTGTTTTTTTGGTCCCCGTTCAGACCAGGCAATGCTGCGTATTTATACATCCCGCACAGCCAAACAGGCGCCCCACTTTGGCAAGGGTTGACAGCTGATCGAAACACTGAAAAAGTTACAATATTTCTATTTCCCAGTCACTCACTAGGGGATGTTTGCATAATGTAAAGAGACGCAAATATCATATTCGTTTATAATGCGGATATATTTTAGGCAATAATCGCGTTAATTTCTCGTAATAAGTTTTCAAAACAATACTTACATCAACGTGCATCCAGACGTTATATCGTTGACAAATATCAGCTACAGCCTCAAGATCATCAAAAGATCCCAACACCGTTGTCCCACAAGATGCCATAAACATGATAGGAGCACATTTCTGAAATGCAAGCAAATTTAGTAATCTACAAAAGAAAGTCATCTGTATTGGCAAATGATGAGCTTCATATGTGTTAAAGGATCTATAACCTATAATAAAATATATATATATATATATATATATATATATATATATATATATCATGGTTTAAATGTAATACATGTATATTAAACGTCTAACCATTAAGGGCTTTGGTGGCCCAGTGGGAGTGAAAATTTACTTATAATATCACTGGCCTGTCAACACCGAGGTAATGAGTTTGAACCACATGGCAGGTGCGTTCGACTCTGGTTTTAATTCACTTATATTGCATGTTTTCTTGCGGATCAGGAAGGCCGGTGGTTCTCTTCGAACATTTCGACTTCCTCCACCAACAATAACTAGTCGTCATGATAGTGGCGTTTAACACCAACAATCAATCAATCAATCTAACAATTATGTAAAAAATTTGAACGAGCAAATATAATAATGCTACTTGTGTAAATTGTATGCAAAATTAATGAAAAACAGGAAATGTATAGCCCATTGGGAAACAAAAATATTCAGCAAAATTAGACACCAAAAGATAATCATCTTGTCTTCAACCATTGCATATTGACCACAACACAAGACGAGAGTTTATAGACTTTCAAATACTAGTTCTGAAACAATTGAGCTTTTATTCATCCCTACGTTTTGATCGTAATGCTGTACACGTATTAATTACACTTTTACGTTTTTTGTTTGGTTTGGGTTGAATACTTTTCTCTTGATTTTTAGATAGATATAAAAAAATGATCTACAATCTGTCAAAGTAGTTGTTTGGAGAATTAAAGTAGTTTAATAGAAAAATAATCGTGTACCCTTAATTTTATTTTGAAAAATGCACATTTCCTGCAACGATTAAGGTTTAAAATATTTTGTATAAAGATCCGTTGTGGACAAACTTTTAAAACCCTGACTATATGCGCTTCTTAAATAAATGCGAAAGTGCATCTGATGTAAAAAAAAGTTAACAATTTTTCAATCACAGGTATGTTGTATATAAGATTTTGTATTTTTTTTCAACATAACTTCTGCTAACTTGACGTGAGTGACACATATTTAATCATGTTTATTCTAATTGTGTTTTATACTAATATATTTTAAAAGCGTGCATCATACCTACTTTTTGTTTGCATTGTTGAATCTTGTTTTCTAAATCTTCCGGAATAACTCTACCTCTATCATCGGATTTGACTTTGACAACATTGTCCGTCCCAAATCCTAGAAAGTTTGCACCTTTCTCAACAGAATAATGTGCGTCCTCGGACTTTAAAATGACCATTGGTTCACACGAAAACATGCCTTTTTCCTTTAAAGTGGGATTGTTTCTAAATCTAGCTAAATGTATAGCTATAAGATTCGAGAAGGAACTACCTGTAAAACGCAATTATAATTTGTCGAACCATTTCAGTAAAGAAATATTTAAAAAAACAAATAATTACAGGTATGTGTATGAAATATTATCATGCAATTAGGATCAAAGAGGGTTTTAGTTGGGGTTTCTTTATTTCTTTATTTTTAAATTTTTTTTTTCTCAATTCTTTGTTTATTTTGGCAGTTATTCTCTTTTCTTTAAAAAAGCTTTTATGCTGGAATTGTTGGGAAAAATAGTTATAGATAAAAATTGTCAGAAAATTGCAACACAAGGTTGAAACAAATATAAAAGTACATGTATCTGCGATTT
This sequence comes from Mytilus californianus, assembly GCF_021869535.1. Classification (NCBI taxonomy): domain Eukaryota; kingdom Metazoa; phylum Mollusca; class Bivalvia; order Mytilida; family Mytilidae; genus Mytilus; species Mytilus californianus. Next base: position 13,888,740 of record NW_026262626.1, read on the forward strand.
AAATGCTAGCATGTCTAGATTTCAAAACTCTACAAGACAACATAGTTTTGTACGATAAATACCTGGACAGAAAATGCCTTCACCGTTTGGATATCCGATCAATGATGATATCTTTTTGAAAATATAATTTTCTAGCGTCACCATGGCGGGTGACACTTCATATGTGTGTCTGAAAATATATGTTTATTTCTTGTTACACCCCTGTAATCAATTGTATCACTGACAGTTGTTTTATTTTTTTTTTTGGTAGAGAAGACAACTACATGTATTTAAGTATTTATTGAGACATGTGTTTTCGAATTATCCGTCCGAAGCACATGAGATCCCACCCGTTTTTTTTTTGTGGGATTAATGTTGCTCAGTCTCTAGTTTTGAATGTTGTGTTTGGTATACCTTTGTTTGTCGTTTGATGTTTTTTTGTTTTTTGCCGTGGTATTGTCAGTTTGTTTTCGGCTCATGAGTTTGAATATCCCTTTGGTATCTTTCGTCTCTCTTTAGTAAAGAACAAGAGTGCACACGCTGATATGTCTCGCCTGCTTTACTGATCATTAATTTTATGTTGATAGTCCTAAATATAAAGCTTTACTACAAATATCACATAAACTTAACATGATCCCAAGAAAATGAGGCCAAGGTCAGATAAACCAAACAGGAAATACATGTACACCTTACAATCATTCTTTGCACAAAATATAGTTGACCTATTGCTTATAGTTTCTAAGAAACAAACTTAACCAAGAAAATTTAACATTGAACCATGCCAGACAGACATGGACACCTTACAATCAATCTATGCATTACATATAGTTGACATATTGCTTATAGTATCTAAGAAACAAACCTCACCATGAAATTTAACATTAACCAATGAACCATGCATGAAAATGAGGTCAAGGTCAGATGATACCTGTCAGACAGACATATACACCTTACAATCATTCCATGCACCAATTGTTATTAGTTGACCTATTGCTTATAGTTTAAGAAAAACAGACCACAAAAACTTAACACTGAGCACTGAACTGTGAAAATGGGGTCAAGGTAAAAAAAACCTACCAGACTGACATGTACATCGTAAAATATTTCCATACACCAAATATAGTTGACCTTTTGCATATAGTATTGGGAAAAAAAAGACCAAAACACAAAAACTTAACTTTAACCACTGAACCATGAAAATTAGGTCAAGATCAGATGACACCTGCCAGTTGGACATGTACACCTTACAACCATTCCATACACCAACTATAGTTGACCTATAGCTTATAGTTTAAGAAAAACAGACCAAAACACAAAAACTTAACACTGAGCAATGAACTGTGAAAATGAGGTAAAGGTCAAATAGAACCTGCCAGACTGACATGTACATCGTAAAATATTTCCATACATCAAATATAGTTGACCTATTGCATATAGTATTAGAAAAAAAGACCCAAAACACAAAAACTTAAATCCACTTAACCATAAAAATGAGGCTAGTTGGACATGTACACCTCACAATCATTCCATATACCAAATATAGTAGACCTATTGCTTATAGTATCTGATGTATGGACTTGACCACGAAAACTTAACCTTCTTCACTGATCCATGAAATGAGGTCGAGGTCAGATGAAAACTGTCTGTCAGGCATGAGGACCTTGCAAGGTACGCACATTCTAAATATAGTTATCCTTTTACTGATAATAAGAGAGAAATTATCTTAACTTTTTTCTTCAAGTAGTCACTAAACCATGAAAATGAGGTCAAGGTAATGTACATATGACAGACGGAAACTTCATAACATAAGGCATGTATATACAAAGTATGAAGCATCCAGGTCTTCCACCATCTAAGATAGAAAGCTTTTAAGTAGTTAGTTAACGCCGCCTCCGCCAGATCACTATCCCAATGTCGAGCTTCCTGCGACAGAAAAAATGGAAAAGATACCCAGGAGCACTCAAGAATCATTAATCGGAGCACAGTTCAACAATACAACAACAAAATGAAAACTAAAGTAAACTTAAGGTAGAGCTATTATAATAACAGTATCAGCAAGGAATGTTATAGTATAGAACTAATATTACTATACAAATCTTTGTATAAGAGATTTTATAATAGCGCTAGAATGAACAAAGAAAGACGAACAACCAATGTCCTTAAAACAAAATACGTGGTGATCGTTGATGCTAATTTCTGCGTAGATCAGCATTTCATTGAAAGTTACCAAGAAACTTTATACTTATATAACAAAAACCTTTTTACCAGAATTTGTTACATTTGTTTATCACTCACTTACACATTACAATTCAGGACTTCGGTCAACCATGCTCCAAACAAACTGTATGGATCAACACCGGTATACAGTTGGTTGAAGAAACGTGGATGACCTACAAAATCGTATAGAATATAAGTGATTTGAAATGGAAAAAAAGCATATCAGAAATACTGTGCGAAACAACAAAAATACTTAATCGCATATCTGGTTACATTGGATTGAAATAATGTGTTCATAAATTGCTATTTACATATATATAGTAAGACGTACAATAGAAAGTTGATTTTTTACAAATTCTGACTTAGTATAATTATCTTAATGAACAACGAAAGTATATATAGATATAAGAAGTTGTGGTATGAGTGCCAATGAGACAACTCTCCATCCAAGTCACAATTTGTAAAAGTAAACCATAATAGGTCAAAGTACGGCCTTCAACACGGAGCCTTGGCTCACACCGAACAGCAAGCTATAAAAGGCCCCAAAAATGACTAGACTAAGTGTAAAACCATTCAAACAGGAACACAACGGTCTAATCTATATAAAAAACGAGAAACACTTATGAACCACATCAACAAACGACAACCACTGAACAACAGGTTCCTGACCTGTTCACATATTAAGTACATTTCTGCTATATTAATTTAATACTTCACAATTAATCATTTCATCTAGCCGTATCACCAGTCCGTATGTTCGAGCGGGGTGTATAAATACGCTGACACGTCCGGTCTGAACTGGGACGTTTAATCAGATGTCTTGTATATGTACAGTGCCTATTCCGGTCGATCCATGCACTATGCAAATATATCATTTATATGTGCTCGTCTTGAATATCGATAGAATATTTGACACTGAACGTAAAGATACGAACCAACAATCTATGTAAAAAAGAACGTGTACCCAGAACCCCTGTTCATTTTTCAACATACCATTTTGTGTAAAGTAACTTATCGTTTCTATATACGGTGATCATACCTGGTACAATGCTGCCATCTATTACTTTCCTTCCTAATTCTAACAATTTCTCACGTGGCACGGGTTCTTCGTATATTTCAAGATCTAAAAATTTCTGTTAAAAGAATTGATTATTAGATGCGTATACCAAAGCATGGACAGAGTATCGCGCTTTCCTCAATTATGTGCCAGACATAGTAGTATATTAGCACATCATAGAAACCAGATTTATACGTGATATAACCAATTCAATCTTGAAATCTTTAAAGGCAAAATTAGAAAATATTAAGCAATTTCCGTCACTGATGATGGGAATAAGCGGAACTAGACGTGACAACTTTTTTCGAATCGATTTAATCTGCGCGTTTTTGGGGGTCTGAATGAGAGGAATTTGGGGGATGGGGGATTCCTTTATTTCTGTTATTTTTCACTATAATCTTTATAATTGTTTGCCAATTATCCTCTATTTTTTATATTTGAGCGTCCAAATATTCTGGTTTTTTTTTTGGCCCTTTTTTGTAGTATTGGCCCATTGTTCTCTTTTTTGTAACCCTCATCCAGACCCTCGCTCATTGTAACATATGAACATTTTAAAACGGGCCTATAAACAATATGAAAAATTGATCTCGAAGGACCCAAATGTTACTAGACACCTTTCCTAACATCATACGAAATGCTGTTGTCTTCCGTAAAAAAAGCCCGAAACATTATCATAATTATGAAATTATTTTTAAAACCAAGCGATACACCACAACCATATCAATTATTATTTACTTACTTGCAAGTCTAACGGTTGCCTAAAATTGAGAACTTTAGTATTTGGATCTGTTTGTGGTATGAGAGCTTCATCTAGTATAAGTTTACTAAAGTCTTTAACAAATTGTTGGATTTCTGGTTCTGCATAGGAATAACCTGAAGATTAACATACAAATCAATGAATAAGACTAGAATACTTCATATACGGTTTACAGTCTTTCTATAGTTAGTGTGACAAGTCTTGCTAGTAGTCGTATAGAAAGACTACAAACATAACCACTGGACTGATAATTGACTATAATTTACTTTTCTTAGTTAATCTATTCTTTACAAGTTCGTTTAGTCAGGTAAAAGAAGTTAAAATGACAGACAAGGAAAATAAGTATGGAAGAAAAATTAATACAAACCAGGAATTCTCACTAATATTGAGTTAAAGGAAAAAGTGACAAAACCTTTACAAAATAGGGAGGTTCTCTTATTCACAAATAGGACGACATTGTGAAATTTCGCACAATACTGTAGTTAAAATTGTTCAGAAATTCCGAATTGATGGGACGTTGTCGCCTGTGAAAACCCGTTCTGGACCCGAGAGAATAAAGAGTTCAAACGAGATTGTACAAGCGGTACAATATTATAAATCAAGGAAGCCGTCTATTTTTTCTCTCCGAAATACATAAGCGATTGTTAGTTGAAGGTATAACAACACGAGAAAACGTACCAAGTGTATCAACAATATCAAAAATTTTAAATAACGACTTAAAGATGTCATTTAAGAAGCTGAAAACATGTGCAAGAGAGTCCCCAGATGCAGGTGTTCAAGTTAAGTTTTATGAATACATTGAAAATATAAGTACAAAAAAATCAATATACACTTCATTTTTTTATGAATCATCTGTGGTCAAAACTACTGGAAATAGACTATATGGACATTCACTTATTGGTGAAAAGGCTATTGAAGTCCAGAGGTATTTTTTGGGACCTTTTGGAATTGAACATTTTGATATAATTGATAGACCATCAAACGGACTTGTTATACTAGACTTTTTTTATAATGCATTCCAAGCAGTAGATATAAATGGAAATGCATTTCTACATGCCGGGGACACCGTTATCATGGACAATTGCGGTTTTCACCATGGCCGGTTTATTGAGGGTCATATGAGGACTTTGTGTAACCAACATAATGTCGAACTTTTGTTCCAACCACCATACCATCCAGACCCGAACCCGTGCGAAAACTGTTTTAAAGTTATGAAGGATTTTTTTACGTCGCCACACCAGGTTTGCTTCGGATTTCACAGAAATAGCTATATGCGATGGTCTAAATAGTATAACCCTTCAAAAACACTGTCAATGTTTCGTGGATGTCGCTATTTGTAAATTAAAAATATTAGAAAAATAAGAAAGCTTTTATTATTATTTTTTTCGATGCTTTGAATTTTCCTGTGTGTGTGGCTGAATGCGAGACATATGCATTATTTTCTTCCAGGTTTATTGTTTGTTATTTTACTATACGGTTATCAGATGCATTGTTTGTCATTTTTCTATACTGCAATCAGGTGTATTGTTTGTCATTTTTACATAGAATGTGACCTTGAGAGGTCATACCGGTATTATGTTGCGGCAGAAATTTCTTGCGTTTTTGACTGATAACCGAACGTATTTCGTCTAAATACGCGGATATTATCGAGTGCAAAATAACATTCCTTATCGCTTGTTATAAATTTATTTCTTCAATGAATACTCATGAAAATATTTTAAATGATGTGAAAATGTTTTGTCGTGAAAAGTATATATATCAATATCAAACTATGAATACCGAAAATGTGTGTAAACGCATGCGGAAGAATATCTCGAGGACGTTTTGCACTGACAAGGATGCCATTAGAGCTATTAAGATGATCTGCTATATATATATAGCTGGTATACAAATATTAATATAATGTATAACAACAAACCAGCTTTATTATTTTGATAACAAATGATTATATCACTACAATATAATAATTATTACGGTGAGGTTGAATTCCCTATCATTTATTCACCATTCACACAGGAACTTGTCTTAGAAAAAAAATATATATCTATGTACCTTAACCTAACTTTCTGGTATAGAGACACGATTTTTTTTTCTGAAACAAGTGCCTGTGACCATCCACCAGAACTTACGGTCATCCGATGTTCAGTACTTTGATTCTATACTGTAATCAGGTGTTGATTGAACAATTAAACCAAACAAGGTAAAATAAATCTTGTGGTACATGATGCGTTACTAAAAGAACTTGTAAAGAATAGATTAACTAACAAAAGTAAATTATAGTTAATTATCAGTCCAGTGGTTATGTTTGTAATCTTTCTATACGACTACTAGCAAGACTTGTCACACTAACTATAGAACGACTGTAAATGCATGGTTTTGATTTTGGTATTTTTATGCCCTCCCGAAACAAAATTCGAAAGCATACGATCAAATCTTTGTACGTCCGTCCGTCCATCCGAAACAAATGCTTTACGAATAGTAGTTAGAACTTGATCGTTCCCTCAATAATTCACACAAAACCTAAATATAACTGGATGATATAGGGAAGTGGAAAACGCCTTTGATTTTAGGATCAGTAAGTAAAGGTTAAAGGTCACTTTTTCTGAAAACGTCCACGGTGATTTTCCGGTGATAATATGAATATTCCATGCTTAGTTGGAACGAAATTTGTATAGATGGAAGAGGGAAATTGGTACAGTGTAATTGGATCAATAATTCAAAGGTCATAGTCACTTTTACTAATACTTATATTTTAGTGTGAAAATTTGTTTCCGGATTATTTTAATTTCCTTTCTGGAAGTTCGTTTAAAATGAAACGTACGTAGATTGGATTTATATATAGAGAGAAGGAAACATTCAAATCGATTTCCAGGCCAATAGGTCCAGGTTATAGTTCTAAAGACATTATTATTAGCTTATAAGTTGGTAGACTAGACGCGCGTTGCGTCTACATAAGCCACATCAAAAGCGCTCGTATCAAAACAGTTGGAAAGCCAAATCGAATACGCAGTTGAAAAGCATTAAAAACAAAAAAAATAAAACAAGAAGAAATATAGACTAGATTGATATTTTTGTCTTCGATGCATGACTTTTTTTATTAGTTGTTATTGGTTTTGAATTAGCTGTCAGTAACTGCGAGTACTCTCAGATCTTTGCTTAGTGTCTTTTTGTTGTTAGGATGTATAAGTACCCATCCACGTCCACGCTGTGTTTTTGTTAGATGTATTTCTATTTGTAACCAACTGATGAGTTAAGCCTTTTTCAACTGATTTTTATAGTTTGTTCTTATGTTGTACTGTTACACCACTGTCCCAGGTTAAGGGAGGGTTGGTGCCTTCAAACTAGTGTAACCCCGCCACATTCTGTATGTGCCTGTCCAAAGTCATGAGCCTGTAATTTAGTGGTTGTCGTTTGTTGCTGTGTAACATATTTGTTTTTCGTTCATTATTTTGTACATAAATTAGTTTTCTCGTTTGAATTATTTTACATTTGTCATTTCGGGGCCTTTTATAGCTGACTATACGGTATGGGCTTTGCTCATTATTGAAAGCCTTACGGTGACCTATAGTTGTTAATTTCTGTGTCATTTGGTCTCTTGTGGAGAGTTGTCTCATTGGCAATCATACCACATCTACTTTTTATATAGAATATAGAAGATACAATTTGATGATACAGGGCTATTTCTGGAGGAATAGAGGAACACTTCCTAAATTTTAATAAAACTTATACCAGCGCTTGAAGTCAGTAGGTTAGATGTTACAATTGCTAAACATAGCTGTACATGTACATTGTATGAAATAATTCAATATGAATGTTTCTATGAAATGTCTGAAATTTTGTATATAATTTTTCAAGAAGTTTTTCATAGGCATGTGCTTCAGGAACAAACAGTTAAGCAAGTCACGACATCCCCTAGCTCAAACACCGAGGGTCCAGAAAAAGAGGTTTCTTTGTTTTAAGTTTCTGAGGGAAGCCTTTATAACACATGACAGCTGTATACCGAATGAGTGTTCATCAGAATCCATCCTGAATTCAAATTTATGATAGACAAAATTTCTTGAAATAAAACATTTTTAGTTAATTTATGTGGCATGTGATTCCTCAAACCCTGTCAGACTGACCAGAGTCCTGAGAAGATGGTCCAATACTTTGATTGATCACTTGAAAAATGAGATGTTTCATATTTTATATTTTTTATTTACTATTTTGCACCAAGAAATGCCGGGAGATAAAGCAGACTCTCTTAATAAATTTTGGGTTATTTTATTCGTGTAAAGTTTTGTATTACACACATTTTGTTTTATATGAAAGTCTTGTATAAAGTTAAGCTTATATAGACTCGACATGGTATTAGTAACATGACTAGATACATGTGACAAACACAAAACAAATAGATTCCTAATATTTTGACAACAACTCAAATGTTATTTACAAAAAAATTGTATCACAGTATACATGTAGCCCTTGTACAACATGAAGCTTTACAACATACCGGCTTTTGAAGAGTCCGTCATTTCTACATGCAACGTATACAAATAACAAAGTAGTAACGCACCCAGAAGATTATGCAAAGGAATACAAAACAGCTAATACACCTATAGGAATTGAAACTTTCACCTAAAATTTACACCTGTTAAATTGTCAGCTGATAAAAAAAGGTAAAAGTAATTGTATGACAGTACAATGACACTTACTTAAGGTTTGTGATTAATTTAGGGACTTGAATGGAACCAGTCGTATGGCATCGAGGGGCAGAATCAATTTGCGCCAATTGCAGTTTTGAAAAGGTATCAATTGCGCCACTCTGTTTTTCTTATGGTGTTAATTGCTCCAATAAATGGAATCAAATTGCGCCACATTTACCTGTACATTTTCTTACCTATATCATGTAACATGTACTATAATTAACCTATCCACTTTAGATTAAACTAAACACTCATCAAAATTAAGAAAACTCCCCAAAAATAAATTGTTTAGTAAAAGAATAGTTTTTCACGTGTAAAGATGTCTGATATATGATCGTTCAAGAAAATGAAGTCTGATAGAGGAAAACCTGTCATCATTGTCGAAGAACACAAATTTCGTCAGGCATTTGTAAAGAAAAATGAAGCTGCAAGAAGTCGACACGACTCGGAAAAAGAAAACTTTGCTCAAGAAATTAGTATCAAAAACTAATTGGAGGAGAAGTGAGCAGAAAGGAATATGTGTCTATTCTCAGTTACAAATACCAGCCTTTAGTTTAATGTTGAACAGAGACATATTATGGTTTTAACTATATATATGAGTGAACGTTTTAACTCAGCATATTTTTTTTATTAAAATGACTTTAACTCTGCCAGTCGGTAAACTGCCGGTCCCAAGCCACGATAAAGGAGGAGGGAAGTCAATCATTTAGTTGTTATATATAAATAAAAATAAATAAAATTGGCGCAATTAGATGATTTCTTTATTGGCGCAAATGATACCTATAGTTTTGAAAATGAAGTGGCGCAGAAGTAGCATTGGCGCAAATAAGTTGTGGCGCAAATGAGTTCATTTTTGGCGCAAAATAGATATCGCCTGCATCGAGCAACTGCTAAATGTAGTACATGTCAAGTAAATTAAAAAGTGCCGAAACTAATGGCACGAGTTCCATCTGACACCCCACCATACTAAATGAACAAAATAAACGTATAAGTTTATTCCGTGGGATGCCGTACGGAATTATGGACTGTATTAAAATTGATATTGTAAACTGATATTATTAACGTTATTCTCGGAATTATAATAACATTTTTCTCGGAACTACTGACATTTGCCTTGGAAATTCCAACTAAAATCTTGATATTATCACCTTTATTATCAGAATTATCGATTTTAATCTTGGAACTATCGGTTTTAATCTTCAAATTATCGACTTTCTTCTTGAAAGTTTCCTTTCATTTTATATAAAAACACTTTTTGGATTCTAACATATACAACTATCATCTCCTCCCCCCAGGATAAAACTAGGGAAAATAATCAGATCTTATCATATCAAACAAGAATTATATATATATATATATGTATGGTGTTTTGATGATATGGCAATACTTTGATCCACACTAGTTTCAAACCAAAGTTTGATCGACCAAATGTCCGTGGCTAATTAAACTCACGAAAAGGCTACACCACACGTCCATTATTAGTCTTGTAAAACGACCCCTCCTCACGTTTATTCCTAAAATATTCCTACATGTATTGGACACACTTTTGTCCACACCAAGTGCAAATGAAAGATATAGGTATAAAGTTCCCAGATGCATGGTAAAGTCATTGAATGCCTAAACTACAGGTCAAAAGTCTGACAACAAATTTGGATGAGTCATAAATTGTGAAATATTTTAAAAGACCTTTCAGTATACATTTTAGAGAAAAAAATCTGTATTTACCATAATTCGGAATTTACAAGAAAAAAGTCGATAATTTCTAGATTAAAGTTGGAAATTCCATGATATTAAAAAGTAGACATTTTAATAAAATAAAAAAAAACAAAACAATAATATGTCACTAATATGTTTCCGTAGTGATTGCATTTTTATGCAAGATCATCACAACAGGTATAATCACTATTCGAATGTTCAACAGTTTGATATAATCTTGCTTTTCAGAGATATTTAATTGTAGTTAACTTTAGTTGACTTCTCATTTTATTTAAGAAAACAAGGTTAAAGTTCATTGCAATTTAAAGGTTATACAACGTTGGCTATTTGTTCCAGAATTATTCCTTTCTACATTTGATGCCAAAATCACATTGTTTTTCAATATATTTTAAGAAATGCAAGTTTAACGCAGATTTGGAAACTGTTAGCGATTATGTATGAACTATGCCTACCTTTCAGACGGTTGCTGTTGTCGTATTCAGCCATTACACATTTGTCGACTGATTCTATTTATAACTTTAATATATTTATATGATGTTTTAAAAATATGCACGAGTTTCAAACATGGCAAAATTATTTATTTTCACAGATAAATTCATTATGTTATATATATGTCACAAAACGTAGCAAGTTTATGTTAGAAAATTGACACTGTTGACTGATTTTCGATTTTTAAGTATTAAAAACTTTATAGACAAAATATTTATACCTATTGAAATTTTGCTGAATTTTAATGTATGCATGTTAAAAGGCCGTAAAGCTTCGGAACGATAGGTTGATAAAGCTGGCGACATTCTTTTACTATTATTTATAGAAACTATTTATATAATACGATAGATAAAAGTACATATAAGGTGACTTTTGATACGAATGCATTTTTTACTATTATTTATACATCATGTACATGTTATAGAAACTAGTTCTATATATGTTACAGTGTAATTTCACCCCCTACTTGCTATTTGAGGCCTAAAACATAAAGAAATAAATTTGGAAGGGGTATGAAAAAAATTTGCAAGTAATATCCACAGTAGGGATTACATTATTTTGTAGACAAAGAAAATCAAATGACGATAACTGTGTTCCCGATTCTAATAGAATAGAAATTAACCAATCTTAATAAAACTTAGCATGACAAAAGCTTAATGAATTACAATGCTGTTGACCAAGTTTCATGGCAATAGGATATATATTATAGACAATATGGTCATTTTTTATTCCACTTTGGGTGTTCAATTTTTACGTTAAAATTGAAAAGATTCAACAATTAACATTAGGGCTTTAAAAATTTAAATATTGCAAAAAGTTGTTTTTTGAATGACCTCATATTCAATGTATCACGTATTTAAAGCAACATAATTCTCATTGGATGTAGCAGATTTATAACAATTATTCAAAATTCAAATTGATGTTGTTTTAGTGAAAAAACTTTGTATCAGTCCATACTTTTTGCAAAAAAAGTTGTATGCAAGAGCCCTTTTTTACTCAGACTTCTTGTATCATGTCACCTGAGCAACCTAGAAACACAAACACTTTTTTTGAAAGCTGTTGAAAAAATTGTTATGTGTCCCTCCATATAATAAAGATAAATCAAGAAATCTTCATCACCTAAAAAAACAAACGTATTTCGGATTATATAATAAAATATGGTGTAGCATGTTTTGCATTTATCAATTTTGTTAGTTTTTAAGTTTTTGTGCATATACTGAATTGTAAGTACCTTGCGATGACTGACTGGCCATGTTGCTGTGATTTGAGTTCAGATTCTGTGACTGGCATATACAATTCTTGTTATTTGAAGATTTATAAGCTAAAAAAAAAATACTAATAATTTTTAGACATGCCCACAAACTATTTGTATACGGTAGTAAAGTCTCTGTTTTTTTTAGTCTTAAATAAACGTGTGTATGTACAGTATACTGCAGAAATGTTTCAGAGTTTGCGATTTAATATTATCGGATTGTTCTACATAAAAATGATAAAGGGTTGCAGCTTACAAGGAAGCTATTGAAGCAATGGTTCTGAATGATAAAGCTGAAATGTTTAACGACTTTGATTATAGTTATGCACTGACGGTGTCGCAGATGATTAACAATACTTTCTACTTACCGTGACCACAATGTCATGACTTGTCACTGCTTCCAACTTATCACTGGATTGTCATGCATAGAAGAAATTAACACTAAATATTGAGCAATGCTAACCAAACTTTAAACCAAAGGTGAACAAATGAAGTACTCTGGTAGGATTACCAGTTCCTATCCCCCTTGTTCATCCCGGTCAACTTATTGCAGAGGCTATTTTATTGATTTATTGTTGACAAGTTTTCGTCCTACATATGTATGAAATACTTGTCACAGTACGTTAAATAAACTATAATCATTAATCATCAGGAATTACGACGGATATCAGGTTAGGAGACTAAAAAGCACAATGTTATACCTCCGATTCGCTTATAGTAAGTTCAATCCCAGTAATTGGTTAGATATGCGTTGCGCAATCGTTAATTTGCTAGTATGTAACATCTGTCAATGAGACAGCAACCCAATAAAAACGAAACCCGAAAAATAGTTTTTTTAGCTCGAGTTGAAAAAATGCGTTATTTATTCGAAAATTGAGTAAAAAGTACAAATTTTAAGGTAAAAAGTATCGCGGTATAAAGGTGTCATCGCTAAGTGTATCCTATGTACATAATGGTAATCTAATTGAACTAAAACATAATAGAAAATAGGGCCTTTTGTCTTCTGAAATAAAATCAATACGCAATATGTATCGTAATTATACTTATTACCTGTATTTCATGATTCAATTTTTAGTATCTCTTAATCAAACTGTAGTATATTGAGAATTTTAAACAGTTATGCTATTGCACATTGGTAAAATTATCTGGATATGAGCGATTGTTATTTCATTATTTTTGAGTGATATGCAAATATCAATGCAGGTGCGTGATGCTGCATGCGAGCACGAAACTACTACTTCGCGTCCGTTAGTATGAATAACAATGCTCTATAAATACATAATTAGGTGTATCTTTTCAATGCGTTCCGTATTTCTCAAACTAAATTTTGACCCGTCTTTTGACCGTTTATCCCAATGAAGATTTAAACCAATCCGATATATAATAGATTAATGTGAGTGACATAACAACCTAGCCGATGTGTGGGATATGCAGAAAAACATCTAGAAGTCGCCATGGTTGTTCAATTTATTGATTGATTGTTAGTTGCTTAACGTCCAGTGACAAATATTCCATGCATGTTAAGGACGAGAATAATTTAACTATAAATACAATAGGTAGGTCCTGTAATAGTGGCCGGAAGAAGGTCGGTAAATTTGGACTGCCACTTCAAGTTGAAAATGAGGATATTTTGGATAGGGTTTTTCGAAGATGGAAATCAGCTTTTATCGATATACTTGTAAATCGTCCTGTGCCTAGACAGCAGTTGGTCGGAAACATATTTGTTTTACATTTTGTTTAGATCGCTACGTTAAATGTTAATAGATGTTAAACTATTCAAGTGACACATATCGTACAAAATATCGTTCAAAATATAGTACACTTACCTTAAGATATAATCTTCGCTTAAGTAAAGGACAAATAATTTTATCATCATTTCTGACACACCTTGAGACCTTGAATACATACATGTAATATACATGTAGATATTCATGGGTGGATTCAAATATTTTGTCCCAAATCGAGTTCATTTTTCTCTGTGTATATATTTAAATCAAAATGTAAAAACACACGTGTACAAGTGATTAATAATCAGAAGATACAAGTTTAAAAGAAATAAAAGTCAATATGTAATCGGTCGTGTCTTTTATTTTTCCGTAGAAGTATTTTAAATCCAAAACAAATAGTGTTGTTTAGTCTTGGAACCCCTTAACAATTAAGAGATAATAAATCTGGTTTAATTGGGCGACTTTTAATTTTGTAAGATTGCTTTTATTAATCTTGTGCGAACAACTTTAATTTTTAGTGGGCATTTTAAAACAAATGGGATCTACAGTCGCATTCTTTATTTCCAACTTTCATACCAATGCGTAGACAAACAATTCCTAGAGTAATAGAGTTCTCTTTGACACTTTAGCCATACTAAATTAGCTAAATACAATGAAGAATTGTCACCAGGACTTCCCATCCCGAAGACGTGCGACCGTTTGGTTCTGTGAGATGTATAAATACGCAGCCACGTCCGGTCGAAAAGGAAACGTTACCTTAAATCTATATATTCTACCTCGTGAGGGGAATTGTAACACTCTCTGCACTTCAAATATCTCTTGCACAAAGTCTTTGATGGGTCCTTAATTGGTCTCCCGGTTTACCAACTTTGCCTTTTATATTAATTGAAGAATTTTATACATAGTCCTCGACCTGAATATGCATGGAATATTTGCCACTGGATGGAAAGTAAAACAATCAAGCAATGAATTTATCCATGCTTTCAACATAACATTATTATTGTCCTCTTATCTCCCGAATGAGTAGACGAGGTATGGCCAATTTTCCGTATTTACGTTTCACTCAAAGTTTCAAAAATCTAAAAATCTTGGAGTTGGAATATTAAACATTTAATTATCAATATTTATAGATGATTCCATGAAATAAAAATATTATACAGTGGTAAAAATTTCGGTTGAAGGCTTCATTTTGACAACAAAATTATAATTTAAAATTTACAGGTATTTGATTTTTTTTTCACGCATAGGCGAACAAGTCCTAGAGTAATATATTTCTTTACCGACATTTTAGCGATCCTAAATAAGCTTAATTCAATTCATTCCGTACTCTAAGGGTAGACTTGGGTATATAAATATAGACAACAGGACTTCTCCCATCAGGCAGTAAAACCCATGCTAAAAAGGTGCGACCGTATGCTTGTGTATGATGTATAAATACTCCGCCACGTCCAGTCGGGAAGGGTGTTAAATCTAATACCTCGTGTAGGGAGAGTGCAACACTATCTGCACTGCAAAAACTCTTTGAGGGGTCCGTTATTAGACTTGTTATATACTTTTTTTTACAATTATATTTATTTCCAGACCTTCATCCAGGTTCCCTCACTTTAGCTATATTCTGTAAGTATCAATTGTGAATTAATTGTCCTCGCCCTAAATATGCATGGAATATTTGCCACTGGACGTAAGGTAAAAACAATCAACCAATTACTTTTTCCCTGCTTTCAACATAATACTGTTTTTATCCTTTGATCTAAATAACAAAAAGAGGTAGGGATAATTCCCGTATGTTTATTTCATTCAATGTTCAAAATCAAAAATTTGTCATATCTTATTGGAATTGGAATATTAAAGAGTCTGTTTTAAATACTTAAACATGTTAAAACTCATTTATACACAATGTTAATTATTTTCATGATACAACGCTGAATGTCTCCGTTAAAGGCATTTTTACAACAAAATTCCAAATTTTACAGGTTTCTGAAAAAAATTCTTCAAAAGAGTATCTAACCAAAATGAATTGATTTTTCTCCGTAGGACAATATATAGATTTACAGTATTGATTTCGGATAAGATTATCCTTCTCGTTAATTGTTTTGTAAATATTTAAAATCTGTCAAAATTGCGCTATCGTTTAAAACTTGATCGTCATCTTGTAATAAATAAATAAAGATATTGTTAGAACCTCAAAATGCACACAATGAGCTGGGTACTGTGAATTTAAGTATTGATTGCAAGCTTTACTAAATGAATTATGACCCTGATGTGAAATAAAAACTGATGAAATTGTCCTACAAATGTACGTCTTTAATAAGCTAAACAAAAGAAGCTGAGAAGGAATTAAACAGTACAAGCTTAACGTCATGTACTTTGAACTTTAAAACTATCGTTTCAAGTAAACACACTGTGTGGTAAGCCCATCGAGATGTTATTATGATCCAACATTGTGTTGTCTTAGCTGAACATCATGTTCGTTCAACGTAGCGTGTACACAATAAGCCTATCGCCACAAAACAGTGACTTATCATTATGCTTTCACATCTTAACACTAGCAATGGTAATTGAATATATGTAATAAGTCAGCATAACACAATTCAACTAATTATATAAGCATATTGTAATTTGATTTTAGCATTTTGATGACTCGATTTTTCGTCACGCATTTACAACTTTATCATATTATGTATTTTAAAAGTTCGTTTTGGTACTATCCTCCCTGAAAATTATCTGCATCCGCCCTACTAAAGTAGTAAAACAACTGAGGCTTAAGTTTCCATAATATATTGAAAATAATACACTATTATACCCCAATAAGGTTGATGGTATACATTAAAACAAAATAACACATTACATAATACATCACAAAAATAATTAAAAAGACATGAATTTATATATGTACATATCGTACAGTTATTGGATCCACTCTCCTCAATATATGTGCATGTACGGTACGGTGACCTATAGTTGTTAATTTCTGTGTCATTTGGTCTATTGTGGAGAGTTGTCTCATTGGCAATCATACCACATCTTCTTTTTATATGTAAATGAATTATTGCCGTGGGATTTACATTGAGGTTAACAGACCCGATAGCGATGAATGTGTTAACGAATAATTATTACACCTTTTTACTGGTTATGAGGGTAATAGCAAGTTTGTTGTCCCTGAGATACCATCTATTGCTCGAGGCGAAGCGTCGCCAGGTAAACTAAATTTGCGACAGTAAAACTACCGATGGACGTCCGCAAAGTATGAGTGGCCGTTCATGTCATTTGCGCGATTATATACGCGTATATAATTTTATACGCATATATATACGCGTATATTACCTACATATACGCGTATATTGTTGTTTTAAACGCGTATATTGTCGTTTTATACGCGTTTATTGTTAAAATATACGCGTATATATACATGTTACTGCTGAAAATGATTTTTTTTGTGTAAACGCGTATAATAAATGTAAATTTTTTGTGCTATACGCGTATATAAACGCATTACTTCTGGGAAGATGTCAAATATTTCAAATCCAATCAAACCTGTCCATGTTACTGCGTTTGGTTTCACAAAGGGGACATAACTGGCATATTAAATTATAATCCTGGGGCGTGTTTTTTTGTTCTGCGGTAGTGAACCAGAAGAGGTCCATTTCTGTTTTTTTTTGCATTGGGAAGATCTTCTGGCTCTCTTCTACCTCTTCCTTTTAAATAGGTAGTTTAGACGGCAGAGGCACATAACAAACAAGGCGTCGTTTAGTCTAAATGACATAAATAAATTTATGAATGCAGCTATAATAGAATGTGTGCTGTGTGATAAACGTTTTTATGGCATGGCAGCCTTAGTAGGGATGATAAGTTGGATAAATGTAAGAACTACACGGACAATAACAGTAAGGGGACGACTATTTGGTATTCTGGGGAGGGAAAGGGGCAGGAGGATTTTTTGCAGATTTATTATTCATTTTAATCTATTGCTAATCAGGCCTATTTTTTTTTTAGGTCTTGCTAGGCCACTATATTCATTTTCAAAATCCTCCTGTCTTCCACCCATCGCCCCCAAAAAAAATAAATACTAATTGGTTTTCCCCTTAAATAATCACAAGTTTAAATTGATTGATTGTTGGTTGCTTATTTTTAACGTCCAGTGACAAATACAGGCTCCAGATTTGGGACAAGCACATATCTGTGAGCGCTCAACTCTTCCTTATACTAGGATAGTAGTGTAACAGTACAACATAAGAACAAACTGTAAAAATCCGGCCAGTTGCAGTTAGAATAACTCAAAAGAAACAACTAACATTAAGGCAATAGACACAAAGCACCGAAATAAGAGTATTGGAGTTTAATACTAAAAGTTTGTTCAAAGCCAATTACAACTAACATTGAAATAAATCTTGTTCTCCCAGACTAAAGTATCAGTCAGTACACAACCAAAGAATTTAGTAATAAACAGTATGCAGGGGCGGATTCATAAGGGGCGGGCGTGCGCCCCCTCCCCCACCCCCCAAAAAAAATTTGCAAAGCATGGGTTGTCCTCAGCTTAATAATGAATATTTCGATAATTTTACCTAAAAAAATTCGGAGCTCGGCGAAAATTTAAGTTTGCGCCCCCTCCCTTTAAACCTAAAATCCCGGATCCGCCTCTGGTATAAGAAACGCCATGACCTTGTATGCCTTGTATATGTTACAGGCATTTTCTAAATTTAGGCAATTTGTAAAATGACTGAAATTTTGAAACACAATTCAACAAATTGCCTGTTCAGTTTCGGGCAATTTGTAGGATATCATTGAGATGCATGTGACAATAAGTGGACAAAAACACAACATCTTGCAATGAAAATAACTAATGGTTCGGTAGCCTGAATTGATTTATTCTTCAAAAACCACATGGGAAAGTTTCTATGTCATATGATATGTTCTTTTTAGTGAAACTATGTTAAGTATGAACTCACTCTGTATTTCAGATAGTAAATTTATGATCATGTTGTCAAAATTGCAGAAGGACAAATTGTTCTTTCTTTAGAAGCAAAATTTACAAACGATGTATGTGACTGTCCCAAGTCAGGAGCCTGTAATTCAGTGGTTATCGTTAGTTTATGTGTTACATATTTGTTTCGTTCATTTTTGGTACATAAATTAGGCCGTTAGTTTTCTCGTTTGAATTGTTTTACATTGTCATTTCGGGGCCTTTTATAGCTGACTGTGCGGTGTGTGCTTTGCTCATTGTTGAAGGCCGTACGGTGACCTATAGTTGTTAATTTCTGTGTCATTTGGTCTCATGTGGAGAGTTGTCTCATTGGCAATCATACCACATCTTCTTTTTTATATTTACACAAACAAAAAGGCATATAGACAATGCGCCTTAACAAAACCAAAAGAAAAGAATACCACAGCGCAATAAACACTATGACGGGATGTCCACGTACCGAGCCATGTCAAATGAGCACTGCCAAAAATAGGCTAAACAGTTCGAGTAATAAATTACAAAGGCTAATAAAAGAATACTATAACACGTTATTAAGATGATAAACAAAGTCAGTACCTAGAATTTATACTTCAAGACTATCGTGAATTATTTGTGAAGTTTAGACGGAATATTTATCAACAAGGTCTTGGTTTCTTCCAATGAACTTTTTTTTTAGAAGTATGTGTTTTAGAGCACAACATTAAAAACTAGGATGCCAAGTTTAGAAATAAAAAAAAAGGCAGGTAGTATGGGCCTAGTAATGTGAATTCGGTAATAGTGATTTAAAAGAGTTTTATTAATTATATAATAATGTTTTGGTAACATGGATATGACATTACTAATTGTTCTATGGTCATATACCAAAAGGTGGTAGGGATTCTTCAGATCATGTCCTAGTCAAGAAGTTGTACGGTGATTTTAAACAATTCCTCCCCATATTCAAGTGATGAAATGTTTGACAATGGGTTAACCTCTTCACATATCTTTTGACGTTTGTCTCCAGGTATATTGACATCAACAACATAAATAATTGCATCGACATCGTTTTCACTATCACTACCACCATTATCATTATCTTCAACTCCATATTCTTCTAGCAGGTCTTGATAGTATCTGTCATTGGTGGATCCAGCATCCTCAAGTACTTCCTCTATGGACTTTAAGTTGGACATAGCGTTTGTAAGCACACCTTGTATGAACAGCTGATTTGGGCTCCTATTGTGTTCAGTTGAGACTGGATGGTTGTTATATTGAAAGGCGAAGGACTTTAATCTTTCATTTATCCTTGGCAGAAAAACATAATGGAGAACATATAGGTGATAATCATTTGTGATGTCTAATATATTTTTAAGTTCCATATAGAAAAACAAATCATAAAATTCATTTGAAACATCTGTTTTTGTATGGCGTCAGTCGTCCCAAGCCGGAAACAATCATCAACGGTCTCTTTTACTCTCTTCAAAAATCTCTCTCTGTCCCCGTTTCCGCTAAAGTTGGCAGCCATATTCGTTATATGGCATCAGTTGTCAAATACAAACCAGTTTAAAAACGCAGTTTTCATTGGTTAAAACAATAAGACAAACGAATGTTTATTAACGCGTATATAATGATTTCATACGCGTATATTTACGCAAATAACGCGTACATTAACGCGTATATTTACGCAAATAACGCGTATATTAACGCGTATATTTACGCAAATAACGCGTATATTAACGCGTATATGATAAATAAATTGGAATAAGGTATAAACGTGTTTTTTCTAACAATATACGCGTATAAAACCACAATATACGCGTATATGACAGCCATATACGCGTTAAAAACCACAATATACGCGTATATGTAGGTAATATACGCGTATATATACGCGTATAAAATTATATACGCGTATATAATCGCGCAAATGACATGAACGGCCACTCATAGCAAAGCTTCAAATACAGTTATCTCTTAATTATATTGTTTACGATATTTCAGGGTTTAACGTTGCCAAGCGCACAAATCCAAGCAGAATAATCAATGACGTCATTGTTGTCCAGTGAAAAATTAGTATGTAAAAGTCCGGGAAATGTGTTCATAAAACTATTGACCGGGGTAATAGTCTTGGAAACTATTGACCGGGGTAATAGTCTTTGAAACTATTGATTGGCAAATAGTCTGTGGAATGAAATAGCACAAATATTTCATTCTCTTTAATATAGAAAAAACATACGGAGGTATATAGTGTTATCCTCACAACAATTCATGAAAAGGATAGATGCCAAATACTACTCGATGTATACCTGCTTTGAAATCCCGAAAAGGTCGTGTAGTTTCTGAGGGGTTAACCGTGACAAGGAGGAAACATTTTTCAAACCAATTGTGAATTTTTCTGTACCTTTCTATACGACAGGAACAAGATTAATTAATCGTTTGGTTGTTGATTGTGTAAGGTCCAGGGACAAGTATTTCAAATATGCCCACTTTACGGATAAAGAACTTTCTTAAGTTGAGGAAATTACTGAAAATCCAGTGACATATATTTTTGGAATATTTATTTTTACAAGATAAACACACCAAAATGCCAATTTCTCCTTTAAATTTTTTTTTGTACTGTGACTGGGCGGGGTCGCTACGAAAGGGAGAACAAAAGAGGGCATGGTCTACCTTTATCAACATTTTAAGGTATGAGCGATCTATTTATCTATATTAAAGTTTTTTTTTTTTTTAGAAATTTGAAAATATTTAAAAAAGAAATTCATCATTATCGCTTCTTTGTTTAATAGAAAAACAGTATAACAAAAATACCGAACTCCAAGGCAAATTCAACTAGAGGCTCTAAAGAGCATGTGTCGCTCATCTGCATCTTCAGCAATGGAGACTTTTCAGTAAAAATCATCTTAAAAGGGAAATAACTCTATTAAGGGTTAACTGACAATTTCAGTCATGTTGACATATTTGTAGATCTTATCTTGCTGATAATTTTTCCTCTTCAAATAAAATTGAGAATGAAAACGGGGAATGTTTCAAAGAGACAACAACCCGACCAAAGAGCAGAAAACAGCTTAAGGCCACCAACGAGTCTTCAACACAGCGAGAAAATCCAACACCCAGAGACGGGATTCAGTTGGCCCCGAAACAAAAATGTATACTAGTTCAGCGAAAATGGACGTCACACTTAACTCCGAAACATATAAATGAACCAAAATTAAAAAAAAAACATACAAGACTAACAAAGGCCAGAGTTCCTGACTTGGGACAGGCGCAAAAATGCGGCGGGGTTAAACATGTTTTGTAAGATCTCAGCCCTCCCCTATACTTCTAGCCAATGTGGAATAAAAAAACAACACAGCAATACGCACATTACAACTCAGTTTAAAAGAAGTCCGAGTCCAATTTTATATAAGGTAACAGAAGAAACTTAGCAAAATGACAATGATCAACATAAATTAACAAAGGACTTCTAGCAGTTACTGACATGCCAGCTCCAGACCTCTATTAAACTGATTGAAAGATTATGTCTTCATCTTTTTAAAGTTTCTTTGAACCTATTATAGTTTTCAAGATAATATATGCAAACATGTTAAAAAGTATCATTAAAGGGCAATAACTTCAATAACGAGTCGACTGAAGATTTTGGCCATTATGGCTTAATTGTGGATCTTGTCTTGATGATCATTTTGGTATTCATCTATCTCTTACAGTTTTCAAGATAATAGGAAAAAATGGGAAATCGTCATTAAAGGGCAATACCACCAATAACGAGTCAACTAACAATTTCGGTCATGTTGACTTACTTGTAGTTCTTGTCTTGCTGATCATTTGTGCTATTTAAAATTTGTATCTATCTATTACAGTTTTCAAGATAATAGGCAAAAATGGGAAACATCGTCATTAAAGGGCATTGACTTCAATAAAGAGTCTAACAATTTCGGTCATTTTGACTTTTTTGTAAATCTTGTCTTGCTGATCTTTTTTGTTATTTGAAGTTTTAATTTATCTTATATAGTTTTTAAGATATTAGGCAAAAACGCAAAACATGGTAAAAGTTGTCATTATAGGGCAATATCTCTAATAAGGAGTTGACTGAAGATTTCTGCCATGTTGACTTATTTGTAAACCTTGTCTTGCTGATCATTTTTGCTATTTAAAGTTTCTGTCTATCTATTATAATTTTCAAGATACTAGACAAACAAATTTAAAAATGGTAAATTTCATCATTTAAGGGCAATAACTCCTATTAGAAGTCGTCTGACAGTTTTGACATACATAAACAATCGGTAGAGCTCAACATTCTCTTGGGAATTCTTTTTTCTACAATTATTAAGTTTTATAATTTGTTGTGTAAGCTTTAAACATTCCATTTTAATTAATATAGACTTTTTATGATCAGTGATATTGCATTTTGTTTAATTCTTTTATCATTTATAACTAGTCCAAGGAGGCAAAGAATGACAGTGCAATAACAACTTTTGAGTTGGACGTTAATAGATATAAGAAGATGTGGTATGAGTGCCAATGAGACAACTCTCCATCCAAGTAAAAATTTATAAAAGTAAACCATTATAGGTCACACCGAACAGTAAGCTATAAAGGGCCCCAAAAAATTACTAGTGTAAAACCATTCAAACGGGAAAACAAACGGTCTAATCTATATAAAAAACGAGAAACGAGAAACACTTATGAACCACATGCACTGTTCTAAGCTCCTCTCATTCCTTGCTTTTTTTTGTCCCAAGCGGTGAACATTGGGATTTGATAGTGTAATAGATAAAATAAACAATCAGTCAATGTACTCCTCTAAAAAAAAACACCCAGAAGTTAACTAACTCGAAGATCAAAGGAAAAATTGCCATTCATGTTATATGCCTTGTTAATAGACAATTTCGATAACTCTGGGCACCGACTAATGACACCTACAGTTTACATGTGCCAGGGAGGGGTCGTATTTTTTTATAAAAATAAAAATCATTCTGACAGGGTTAAGATAAAAAAAAAATTGCATATTTAAGTACTAGACTATCTGATGTTCAGTAGTTGTCGTTTGTTGATGTGGTTCATAAGTGTTTCTCGTTTCTCGTTTTTTATATAGATTAGACCGTTGGTTTTCCCGTTTGAATGGTTTTACACTAGTAATTTTTGGGGCCCTTTATAGCTTGCTGTTCGGTGTGAGCCAATGCTCCGTGTTGAAGACCGTACTTTGACCTATAATGGTTTACTTTTATAAATTTTTAATTGGATGGAGAGTTGTTTCATTGGCACTCATACCACATCTTCTTATATCTATATATTATTGAAAAAAGAAACTAATCTCGTTATTAGTTTTTCCTTAAGGATGTACTTAGGTGAAATTAAAAAAAAAATCTAGAATTTAAAATTGGTACTATAATTCAGAAGAGCATTAGTTATGGAACAAAATAAGCTAAAAATATTGATAGGTTAAGGAGCTCCTTTTCGAGATATTTATTTTTATTTAAATAGCGGGAAAAGGCTGACTCGCACTTTTATCTTGTATTTGCACTGGTATTATTTGGGTCTGAAATCGAATTAAAGGAAATCTAGAATCTATTTAAATTATGGTAAATGACCTTTTATGAGCTATTGAAGTCTTATATTAAAAAAGGGTATTTTGGGGCAAAATATTTTACCCTGTATCGTAGGAAAAAAACCAAAGAGTCCGAAGATTTGGCAAAAATTCCTAAACCTCACTCAAGTACATCCTTAAATATTCAAAATAAGCCATTTGGTATGATAATTCTGAACTATAGACTGATAAAGAAAAAAGAAGAAGAAAGAATTGGAGCAATATGTTTGAGACAAAATTTGATGGCTTAATTTCCAACCAATCAGATGACATTTGTAAGAGTTGTTCCCATTAGGATGCTTCATTTTTAAAATGCATTGGATGTAGCATCATGGCTGGGTCCTTTGCATTCCGTTGAGAGACAAATGAAATTGGAAAATGTCAACCGGAAGTGTCCTTGTGTAAACAGAATGTTGCCCTTTTTGCAATTTGTTTTTTTCAAAAGTACGTGAAAACCATATATCATTGGAATCAATCGGCGTACAATTACTAATCATCACGTCATCATTGGCTTTCAAATATTAAGCTTTGAGCGTTCCTGATGAAAGTAAAGCCAGAAAAGCGCTTTGGACGCAAGAAAGTGTTTTTTTTTCAAATTTTACGGGACTGGGTCGATTAAAACAAACCTTTCTTAAATTGTCCATTATGAAAATTAGAAATTATTAAGAAACTAAGGTTTCAACTCCCTCAGGTAAAGTTGACCTTAGATCGATTAGGCTATAATAGATACGTCTTTTTTTGTCATATAACTCTTCAACTGTTTCGTTTGTTATACATCCTTGGCTTTCAAATATTCGTTCCTGATCAAGATGAAACCAGAAGAGCGCTTTGAACCCATGACTCTTAAAAAGTCTTTCATTTTTTATATTGTCGGGTGTCTTTTACCGTATTGAGATTACACGTATACTACTAAAACATAACTGATCATTCCCCAAAATCGATGAAGCCAAAGAAAATGTTTTTTTTGTACAATGATTTTTGTAAAATGTCAAATTTTCGGCAAACTGAAACAGGGAGTGACTGCATGGCGGAAGTACAAAGTAATTGCTTTCACGCTACAACTCGTCATTATCAAGCTGCAAAGCAAACATAAAATCAGTCCCTCTCATAGAAGTGAGAAAACTCACGAAAGTTTTCGAAACAAGGTCTTTCGGACAGACGAACAGACGCATGGACGGATTGAATAACTGACGAAATCGACAGGAGTCGTTCATATACCTTCTTTCGCCATTGCCGAAACAGGTCGTATATTTATTAGATCTTAATGAGGAATTCATCGGTCTATCTATAGAATAGCCCGACTGGTTTACCACAGGCCTCGATATTGCAATATTACATTCAGTTTTGGAGTGTTTCACTAGTAACTGTTTTCACTACTGAAACGGTCATTATAAACTGAACAACTCTTAAATGTCTGAATTCATCGCAAGGAAAAATGTCAAGATCTTTTTCAGTCGTTCAGTACATGTTCAGTGCACTGGCTACCGCGAGCGATCAAGTATCGGACAGTACTGGTTCAGGTAATTAAGAAACGATCACTAGCAGTTAATTAAGTACCGTCAAGAGCGTGTTTGTACAAATCAGTACATCGATAGATTAAACGTCTAGTACCGTTCAGTGCAATAGAACAATACAGGGATTGCTTCCCTTTGACAAGCAGAGGATCTTAAAAGAAATCGAAAAAAAATTATTTATAAGATAATAACAATGAATGTTTAAATAAACCGGCAAATAAATATATGCATAAATATATGTTTTCATGGTGTATGTGTTCCGTGATTATTACTGTAATAAAACAATGATTTGTATAGAAACTTACTTTAAAATCTTTGATATAAATAAGAGTGAAAATTATTGATAAATTATTTTTTTATTGAAATAACAAAAATCAAATCGACTTTCTATGTTTTAAGAATGAAAGACTTTCATATTCGGCGTTGGTCATTCGTTACGGTTATAATGATGAAGAGTCCCGATAGCTTCCGAAAATACCCACGCTATTAATTCGCGCCATTTGTCATTTAATAATATTTACATACAATAGTCTGATAGCATTTCAAGAAGTAACGTAAGTACATTTCTTTGAAGATACGTTAACTATCTTTAGTTAAAAATAATCCTGAGCTGTACAAGAATGTTTGTTTGCAAAATAATACCGACAAACATCTACCAAGCATTTTCATCAAAGTCAAAGAAGGAGGGGGTGTATACAGCTGTTTAGAAATCAACACCCTTAGTTTTTTTAAACATAAGCATCGAAATATTTGCGTTATATATGTAAAATCATACAATTTCTAAAATCTCTTCGCTAGTACACAAGTGTAAAGTTTGTGAAAACTGCAGTGGCAACTTTAGATGTCTATTAATGGACTATTGATCCATGTATAAACTATGATGATGGTTTTGTTGCTTTTATATTAATCAAACAATATTGTGTACCACACTATCATGTACTGGGGCTTATCGTCTGCACTTAAGCCTTTGGCTAAGGAAACAAGCACACTGTTATTTCCTCCTCTTGTTCAGTTAGAGACCATTCATCATGTTGTATGTGGGCAGTATTTGGAAGAAGAAGAAGAGACAAAAGTATCGGACACTATGTTCTGTGTGATAGATGTAGTAAAACACTTTTTGTCCTAAAACACGCTATATTGCTTCAAGTGACTTATTTCAAGAAGTACCGTGCAATGTTTTGGTGTGAAGTCATCAATGGTCATAACATGTTAATTATACAAATGCAATATTAACTTCAGTGTCTTCCTTGCAAATGTCTGATGAAAAACTTTGTTACATGTATTAATTATTTCCCAATATGTCACAACTACATATCTTTCTGTTTGCAAACTCGCCAGTTAGCTATAGAGATCCTCCAAAACATACGTTCTAGATTTATTTACAAATTTGAAACATTTCTAATAGAGTCTGACAAACATGATAGCTTTACCTTAATTACTGATGCTAACAGTTACTTCTCTATTCATTTGAAATGATCATTCTATTCTGATTAAATGTATATTTGACTTTTTTGTTAAGTTATATCATTTACACTTTCCTTCCGGAGTCATTAGAGAAAATATATTTATGCAGTTTTGCAGATATAAGATGAAAATGAAATACTGACTAGTGAGTGAGTGTGCAAAAAATAAATTGTTTTATATATTTTATCTAAAAAGAAATGGTTTTCAACCAATTAACAAACTTTCATTTTTGGTACAATTTATAGTTGTTGCTTTGCAGTGGGGTATAGGTTTTGCTCATTGTTGAAGATTGACAGTGATTGTGGTGACCAATAGTTGCTAACTTCTACATCATTTGGTCTCTGATGGAGAATTTTCTTGTTGGCTGACATACCTCATTTTCTTACTTTTATATTTAACTTTTGGACATAGACAGAACTGTCAGAATGATATATACACTGCATGTAAACAATATTCATAGTCAGAGACTTGCAAATTTCTCCATAAAAACACCTGGCATCAAGGAGTAAGAGAAGACTTGTTCGTGCAGTCATAATAACTTCTTTAAATAGTAATGTTTTTTCCTGCCAACTGTATATACTGTACCTGAACTAGCACATACAAAATCCAGCTCAGCATGTCAATCTGGTAAATGTTCAAAATGTTCAAAGCAGGGTTAATGTTCATATTTCATTAACATTTTTTCATCCTGAATATGTATTTACATGTAATCATGGTAATTGTGATACTGTGATTTATTCATGTTATAATATTATATACTAAGCATCAATAAGATATTTTTGGAGTACACTCTATGTGAAACGAACAGAAGTAAACAAGCCATAAATTCACAACAGAATGTCAACTTTAACAGTGCTTACAGGTGTGATGTCTGACACAATTATTAGTGTTGATATTTAGGCAGTCAAACATGTCAAATATCATTGACCATATTCATATTTGATATACATGTACAGTTAGTCACTGACTCTATATGGCCATGTTTATGACATTGACGATGTGCTTCATTTACCATGTTTACATGTATGACATCAGAATGGTCCCCACCAGAATACAGGTTTTCCAAATTTCCTGCTCCGCTTCAAATTCAAAAATGATTTTTACCACAAATATCTATAGCTGCATTTTTGTAGAAGTTGCTCTTGAAATATAAAATTTTATTTGCCTCGTATACTGTAATAAAAATTTGTCCAAAGCATGTAATAAAAAGACATTAATATATAGTTATTAGGAGGACCCTCAGGATTATAATTCTATACTGGAGTGGCAGTTTTATTACAGGAAAAGGATAAAAAAAAACAAGTTCAAAATGGCTATTAAATTCCTCTTTAATCGGATCTCAACAAAATGACCAAAATTATTGTAAAAAAATAAAATTTGTCCCAAATCCCAATCTGTCATTTAGGACTTATAGCATGTATACAGGTATAGATTTCAGATTCGGTCATGTCTGGCAAATATGATTGTTTCCAGACCCTTGGTGGGAACCTTTTATAGCCTACCATCATGACTATATATAAGGTATTGATTTTTTCATTGATGAAGGCTGTACAGTTGCCTATAATTGCTTCCATCCACTTCATTTGAACTTTAGTGCATAGATGTCTCTTTGGCAATCATACCACATCTCCTTATTTTTATTTTATTATTAGTTTATCCAAGTATATTGTAAAGTTTTAAACATAATACGCTTGACTTATTTCTATTAATGCATGATTCATATAAAAAACTATATATATAGTTCGGTAGAAAACTTGTGCCAGGAAAGAAGAAATCGCCAACTCAACATGCTCAATGGCCATGATGGCTGAATTTAAACCAATTATGATGTACTTAAAATTAAATTGATACTGATAGACACAATAGACATGATAGCCAGGTTCATGGATTGTCATGTTAATAATTGTTCAGTAATTATTACTCTACAACATGCATGTACAAGGGGATAATCTGTTGTGACTTTTTCATGAGTTATACATTTCTTCAAATATATTTGCCTCAACTTAGAATGCTAGATAAGTCTATTATTATTATGTTCGTCCAATTGATACAGAAGTTTTAATTTCATGAATTTAATAAACAGCTGCGCCATGAGCGCATGATACGCCCGTCGTCTTGTGTGTGAATTTTTATGCAATAAGCATAAATAGTTTCTGACATACGACGTGACATGCGAAAACCCCCTTTTTTTTAACAAAATACTCAATATCTCTAAAATAAAATTTTGAATCAAAACCAAAAAGTATACAGATCTTTAGATTAATATAACTAAGAAGTGTGTAAAATTTTAAGCAATAATCATAAATCGTTTTTGAGATACGGCACGACATGTGAAAAACCCCTCCCCCTTTTTTTACAAAATACTCAAGAACTCAAAAATAAAATTTTGAATCATCACTTTGAAATTTGTATTATCTAAGGAATAGGTGAAATCATGGAAATGTTATTTGGCAGAACATTATTCATCATATTATGTGTTAAAATACTTTTTTTTAATTGTTCAACTGTTCGTGTTCAGTTTTCTTAGAGATAAACATGATATAGCAATTGTGACAATGTATTTCATTGATAGATGATTGCTGTTTTCAAAAAAGCTAATTGATCCAAAGGTTTTTAATATTGAAGCTTTATTATGAACTTTTTGAACTCTTGCATTCTTGACTTGGTTAGACATAACAGAGAATATGTGTGATTGATTTGCCGTAGCAAAAAATGTCTTATTGACTTACATGCGTAGTACGGAATTTTAATTATCATGAGCAACACGACGGGACCCCATCATCTAATTAGAATTACTTATTTAACAAGAGCACGCGACCTCTGTTTTTGTATGGGGTTTATGTTTGGCTGGTAGTCAGTTTTTAGTATTTTCTGTTAAATAATTAGGGTTTTATTGACTTTCTCTTTTAATCTTTATCTGTGATGACCATCTTTCTTTGAAAAGAATTTATTGTGTCCTCCAAATGATGATGTTTGACCCATTGGTAGCGTTTTACTTTGTTTTAAAACATTTGTTGTACATCATAAAAGATATTGATACGTTTATCTACTTTAAATACTTACTGCAAGGTAAAAGAGAAACGAAAGATACCAAAGGGACATTCAAACTAAGCTGACGTTTATTTAAGAAAAAGATAAAAGGTTTCTTTCTGTGTTTACTTTGTAGATATATCCTTATTTACTTTATAGTTCCACAAATTTAATTTCGAATCCGTACTGAACCATAGAAAAATGGGTTTATAGCAACCTCCAAACGTTCCACGATTCTCTTATAGGAGTACCTAAATTGCACTCATGCTTTACTAGACATCCGTTAAATTTAAAAAAAAAAACCAAAAACTGATGTTTTGTTTTATGTTTATACATTTTAAGAACAACTTGACAATATTCCTTCTTACTATGCATTTTGTAAGAAATGGATGCCTGTTACATGTACATATTTTAATTGCTCATTTTTAACAGTTGACTTTTTGTAGACGTCGCATGCGACATTTCTGTAGATTTCACTTTTTTCACTAGATACTTCATCTGTTTATATATAAATGTTAAATTTCGGTGTACATTTGAATATATTTAGTTATGTTAAAAGACGTGCATAATGGAAAATTATAAAAAGACAAATTGTTTAGTCTCTAAGAAAACCTATAGGATTTCCGATGCTTGTTTTTGCAAATTAGGTGCAATTTGGGTACTATTACATTTTAAGTACACAGTTTTTATAATAAAGGTTCGGTTAAAGATCGCGATGAGTTCGAATGTAAATACAAATTTATACAAACATGTACATGATGTATGTGAATAGAAAATTTGGAAAAAAGGAAATGAATCCCAATGAGCTATATAACACATTCCATTGTCCATACCTCACAAGTTATAATAAAAAAGCTGGCACATGGAAGCATATCAAATAATATAGAAAGACAATTTATTAAAGAAAATTGGTTATTGGTTTTTCTGTGTCATAAGACTCTTCAAAAGACTTCAGCAGACCATCTAGTCTTAGAAACCTGAAACAAATGAATCAATTAGTATAAAAAAGTAAATACTATGCCATAATTTTATGTTGAGTATGCTTATAAAATTGTTTCACACAGACACACACTCATATTATTTAATGTTTTATTGATTACTCCATCTGTTTATATATAAGCAACAAAGAAGGAATATGGATGAATTGGAATTACGAGTTAAATCCATGCCCGCTTGATCGAACGGACAACATTTGTAAAGGGAGTATAAAGTCTACAGCTTTTTATCGTTTTCACTTCCAATTGTTTCTAATTTAATTGGTTTACTAGTTTTGTGGAAAAATGTTTTCTTAAGGATGGAGAAAACGTTATTCCTTTTCAAAAATGTCATGCCACTTCCTATTCCTTGCCAATCCTGGCTATTTTCCACCAGTCATTCGTATGTATACGTATTTTAAGAAAATTATTAAGAATAACACTCTTTCCAGATTGACTTAATCACAGAATGAAATACATGAGGAATTAGAATAATAAAAAAAAACAATGTACAAGTACATTTTTACTTGTGGGCAGTTGGTATGTCCATGTAGAGCACATTTTTGTCAAGATCCGGTCAAATAACACCAACTACAACATATATATATATATATATATATATATATAATGTACCATTAGATTAAGCAACTGCAGTTATTTGCGACCGTGTCGTCCCAATTGACGGCGGCAAATCTTCAACTACAATACTGATATTCATATTCTAATGCATTACAATAATAATAATGAGCATGCAAAAATGTATAAATTTGAAATAAAATAGAATTTCGCGAAACTTCATGAACGATTTTGGCGCTTAAATGTCATGGCTAATTGTAAAGTCAAACTTTCAAACTGAAGGTTATTACATTACTTCTGCCAATTTAGATTTCACGTAAAAACGGCGTTTTTGAGCTCGAGGTAGGTATTATAAAATATTCGATTATATTGTATTTATCGAATATTTATTTTGTGGTGGCAGCCCAATCCTTGGTTACGACAAGTCAACATCGGATTTGACGGTAAATTTTAGCCAATGAAAACAATTGTTAAATATTGAATTAGAATGATAGAACTGATATGATTCATAGAACAGTACTGTATAAACTTTAGTTTACTTACAGAAGTTGCTCTCACAGATGTATCACATCTTTGAAGAGCAGTAGTAGTCGAAAAGTTTTAGTTTATTAGTCTTACAATTGGCAGCCACACAGTTGAGACCTGTTCCTTTCGAGCCAAAACCTGGATACCAATATGTAACCACAGCTTTACTCTGGTCATATGTCCAGCGAAAGTCTCCTTCGTTCAAGTCTGTCAAACCTATCCAGCTATCATAGACTATGAGAAAGTAAGACCATGTTTATATCAGGTATATGAAAGATATTTAATTGGTCAATAATTATCGTATCAATCCCTTCGGATATAGTTTTGATTTAATTTATTTTTAATAAATATACTGATTAGAACGAGTTGATTGAATGCAAATGAAGTAACAACTTTACCGCATTTGCCAAACAAAGTTTTAAAAAGACACATATTCATGAATCAATTGGTTATCGTGGTGATTGTATGTGTAAATACCGGAATAAAGCACTCACTTTTGTTTGCATTGGAATAAATGTTGTTCTTTTCTTGATCGTTGTCGAGTTTAGCAAGGTATGCTCCAATTTGTCTACATTTTCTCTGCATATAAGACAAAACATAGAAAATTATGAGATTAAGATGTCAAAAAATACATTAACTGAAGCCCGCCTCCGGGAGCGGGATTTTCTCGCTGTGTTGAAGACCCATTGGTGGACTTCGGCTGTTTTCTGCTCTTTGGTCGGGTTGTTGTCTCTTTGACACATTTCTCATTTCCATTCTCAATTTTATTAAAAATGATTGAAATTAGAAAAAGTTAACAATTATAGCACACAATTCACTGAAAAACAGTACATCTCCGTCCGTATGAAAACAAAACTTGTACTTAAAAACATCAGGAAATCCTGATATAAGAATAAAATTTACGCAATGTTGTGGAACTCTTTTTCATGCCAAATATTTCTGGACTGCTGGTGTTG
The DNA here is from genome assembly GCF_021869535.1 of Mytilus californianus. NCBI lineage: Eukaryota > Metazoa > Mollusca > Bivalvia > Mytilida > Mytilidae > Mytilus > Mytilus californianus. The sequence goes on from NW_026262626.1 coordinate 13,922,184, forward strand.
AAAAGCACAACTGCTTTTTTTTGGTACTGACACTTGGATGTTAATAAGACCGTATGTTGACCTCAAAGCGTTCTTTTGTTTGTTTGATTTCTGTCGCCCTGGCGTATTTTCAACATCTCATTATGTACTCTAACTTCCCTTCAAGAATTCCATTTGAAATCAATAAGCTGTCAAGTTAGATCTACATTGTGTATACTGAATCCCATTAAGACAATTATCATTGTTTATCAATGTGTTTACCTCTGCAGTAAACCAGTCTACGATTTCAGAACTATAGTAGTAACAATGTCCGTCAAATTTGATCCACTTTGTCTCTGTAATAATAATGTTAGATATTATTGAATTAACCAGAACAACGACAAAATAACAACAACAGTAAAAATACTAATAATTCTTTTAAAACGTAGACACTGACTAATATTGGGACAATGCTTTATGAGAAAATCAGTTGTGTTTTATGATTTGCAACCACAAAGCGGAAACATAAACAAAACAATAAAATATTTTAAGGTGAACTAGCGCACAGTCTTTAACAGACAAAATTTTGAACAATGTTCATCAAATCAACATCTAAATCACCTGCAAGTCTAAAAATGGTGGGAAAAAACTCATCATAGACACCAGACTTAAAATGTTCTACGCTAGACGCGCGTTTCGTCTACAAAAGACTCACCAATGACGCTCGAATCAAAACGTTAAGACGGCCAAATGAATTTAAGACCATTGAAGACCCAAAATGTCGAAAAGTTGTGCCAAATACAGCTAAGGTAATCTATTCATGAGGTAGAAAATCCAACGTATTTCGGAAAAATCACTATCTTCATGTTAGTTCTTCTTTGTGCTTCTTGCCAATCTGATAAGTCAAGTCTTTTGGACTGATTTTTACAGTTTGTTCTGATTTTGTGATCTTGCACCATTGTCCCAAGTAAGGGGAGGATTGAGCGCACACACATTTTGTTTAACCAGCCAAATTCGCTATGTGCCTGTCCTATGTCAGCAGCCTGAAATTCAGTGGTTGTCGCTGGTTGCTGTCTGCAATATTTGTTTTTCGTTTATAATTTTTTTTTCTCGTTTAACATATATATTGTTATTTTGTACCCTTTTACAGCTGACATTACGATGTGGGCTTTGCTCATGGTTGAAGGCTTTACAGTCACTTCATTTGGAATTGATGTTTCACTGGAAGTCATACCACATCTGCTTTTTACACTATAAAAGATCTACAAGCAATATCAACTTCCATTCATGACAAAAATGTAAATACAAGTAATCACTGACCAGATTTTTGAATTAGGACAGACACCTGCCTATACTTAGGTTTCAAACAACAAAGTAACGCAGTATATTGTACATTGGCAGAGATGTTCATTAAAAGATGAACGATTATTTGGACATTGTTTGGTAGTTGTCACATTGGCAATCTTACCGCATCTGCTTAGTTTATATAAATAATGAAGATACTTTAGTACAAAACATTTTCAGGTAACTACAGTATAATATTCTATAGCCATAAGTTCATTAAGTATAAAGGCAAAATTAAGAGAAAACAATCCTAAGTTTTAACTTAAAGCTTGATGACATTTTCATAAAAGATCAGACATACCATTTTTTTACTTAACGGCAGCAAATGGATGAAAACGTCTATATTTATAAAAGTTTACATTTTTCGGTAATGAGTATATTCAAATCATTGAAATCGGAGACGGCATTGCAAACGCGAGTATACTAAACCCAGACCTGAAAAAGAGAAGCGAAAGATACCAAAGGGACATTCAACCTCATAAGTCGAAAATAAACTGACAACAGCATGGCTTAAAAAGAAAAAGACGAACAGACAAACAACAGTACACAAAACCCAACATAGAAAACTAAAGACTAAGCAATATGCACACAATAAAAAAGAGAAAATTGCCCATAACCACCAAGGAAAGGAAAATTAACAATATGAAAGGATGTTTAATAATGACTGTTGTAGACTATATATATTTAACAAGTAGACTGATTAACATGAGCACTTGTTGCTTGTTTCTGATTCATATTTGTGAATGGGAATATAAATTGTAATTTGTATAACTTATAATAAGATATATCAAACACCATAATAAATATAACTAAACTTACTTTGGAAATCTTTTCCCAATACTTTAAAGTCAGTATCCAGTTTCTTTAACTTCTAACCCATGCTGTTCAGAGTTGATTTAAATTTTCCGAGATTGTTCATAAGTGTTGACTCTAATATTTTAATAGTTTGTTGATAGTTACTTTCCAGCGTATTGACAACTTTTACGATATCGCTTTGTACCACTGTTAGGGCTTTTCTGGATTTATCGAAATCCACCTTTGACTCATTGGTTAAACATGGAAGACAAATCACGTCCTCTGAGACGGTTAGAACCAAAACGATAGTTCATGTCATCTTCATTTCCTTATTATACTGTCAAAAAAAGTTTTAAAACGAAATGTACTCGTAAAAAATATATTCAGAAAATATAACCACCACATAGATAAATACTGAAATACATTGAGTGGAACATGCGGTCTTCATCAAAAGGCAAGATCCTATTCAATACGTTCCGATACTAAAAAACTAGATATCATTGAGATGGGAGCCATCTCTGTGGGCCCCGCTGTGAGTAATGTGTGGTAAAAAAATTGTATCTTTATCATTGAACATGGGATTGTCAACTGAAACCAAAGTTTTTGACCTTGACCTTTGACCTAAGAAATTGTACATAAATTATGACACACCCTCTGGTGTTGGTTTATATACATATCAAGTATAAATTTTGAAATCATAACGTTTCTCAAGATATAGAGCGGGCACGATCTTTACCATAGGACATGGGGTTGTCAACTAAAACCAAAGTTTTTGACCTTGACCTTTGACCTAGGAAGTTGTACATACATTATGTCACACCCTCTGGTGTTGGTTTATATACATATCAAGTATAAACTTTGAAATCATAACGGTTCTTAAGATATAGAGCGGACACGATCTTTACCATAGAACATGGGGTTGTCAACTAAAACCAAAGTTATTGACCTTGACCTTTGACCTAGGAAGTTGTACATACATTATGACACACCCTCTGGTGTTGGTTAATATACATGTCAAGTATAAACTTTGAAATCATAACGGTTCTCTAGATATAGAGCGGACACAATTTGTTAAGGACGGACGGACGGACAGACGGACGGACAGACGTACGGACGGACAGACTGATCACTATAGGGCGTCCGCCTTTCGGCGGGACCCTAATTTATGTAGATAAAATTCACCAGTGAGACTATTAATTTCATAAAAGAGCTGTGAAGATATAATAATAAAGTTTAACAGGCAAATATATTTATAATAAAGAAAATGTATTAATCTAACATGGAAATAAATAGTTTGTCAGTTAATGAACAATGATAAATTTTGCTTTTGCATATTTTAATATACACATACTATTATGCTCATAATCAGATAATATTTTTAGCTTGCTGGAATTTTAATATTTAAGGGAATAAATAAAAAAGGTTAACTTAAAAATATTTTTCGGTACTTTGACAAACATCTATAACATAACAATTATATTCAGATTGATTGATTGTTGGTTGCTTTACGTCCAGTGGAAAATATTTCATGCATGTTCAGGACGAGAACAAATTTACAAAAAAAAAAAAATATATATTTAGGTCCTGTAATAGAGGCCGTTTGGGATGAAGGTAGGGGAAATTTGGACCGCCACGGGAAAATGAGGGTATATTGGATAGGGACAGAAATTTGGCCTTGCAACAGGCCACCTACAGACCCGTCAAAGAGTTGTGGCAAAGGTTCTTAACGAGCAGAGAGCGTGGCACGAGGCATCGGATTTAACGTCCTCATTCTGACCAGACGTGACTGCAAACTTGTACATCCCGCACAGCCAAACGGACGCCCCATTTTGGCGAGGGTTTTACTGCATGTCGGAGGAAGACCAAAGGTGACCATATTTCTATTCCCCAGTCACCCTTGTGGTGATTATATTCAGTGTTAAACATTATCTCGGAGGAAATTCTTGTATGATATTGCACGTAGTTGTAAAATGTTGTATTAAATGCGATTGTTATTCAAAGTACATTTTTATCTGAAAGACAATACCAAGCTTAAGCTTTACTTTGAATGAAGTTTGGTCTGGTGTATATGCATGTAACGTACAGATTTTGAAAACAAACATTGAAAATTGATAAAAATATGTTGAAACAGTTTTGAAATTATCTGCGAACTTTTATGTTATGTTCAGATATATGCCATACTCCTGTAAATAAATACAACCACGGAACAGTGATATTGCGAATGTGAGTGAATGTTGAAAGAAATATGAACAAAATAACCCTGGCTCGAAATAAATTCAAAGAAATTAACCTTACCGTTTTTTTTTTACATTTTACGCTCAAAATTAAACATGTTAACTTACAAGTGTATCGCTTTATATGCATTTACATGTATTAACAATGAAATAACACATCACAAACTTTCGTATATATCTTATCCAGATGCTCTGTAGACAAAAATAGTGTCTGGTATGCCTTTTTGAAGGTACAAAAGGATTTCGGAAAGCCTTTTCGTCCACAATTATAACCATACATGTACATTTATCACTTCTGTGTGTATACGGGGAGAAGTTAAAAATGAGAAATTGTAATTTTTATTGAAAAGAGGTCGGGTCAATTTCTCCTCATTAATTTCGAATTCACGCCAGGACCATTTTCGAAAATCTGGCGCGCTAACTTACAATACAAACATTTTTAAAATTCAAAACGAAGAATACGAAAACACGGACCCGGCTTAGAACCAGGTTCGAATTCGGTCCGCCTGTATTGAATTGTTACTATGTGATTAATGTCACATTTTTACCACTTGATTAAAATGTTGGGTGACGATTGTTTATGAGAGCCTTTCAGTTTCAGTTCCCGAATAACAATAACATTTGTTTCTTTCAAAGAAAATGTTTTTGAAAATTGGTTAAAGAAAGGTCTGTACAGAAGCTATTATTCAAATTTTCTATGTAAGCCAATAAGTTTTAGGAAAAATAAAAAAAATAAATATATTTCCTGTGGTATCCATGTTTTTTTTTTTTTACCTCGATTGGAACTACAGTACACGAGGATTACTTGTATACGATATCTCATATATGTTCTTTTTTCGAGAAGTTAATAAAATGAATTGTCAAAGAGTTTTAGTATTAACTATTAACAACCGTAGGGAAAGTTTGTAGATATTCAAGTTTGCTTTAAATTGGATTGGTAGCTTCAAATCAGACAAAAAAGAAGAACATACATGTACATGTACATGTGATTTTTGACAAGGTCAATGAGAACTATGTCCCACCAATGTCGCTATTTCTGACATCCGATTAACAGAAAACGAGTCGTGTGTTAAGGATTTTCAAATCATCAATTTTGTCATTTTCATCGTACCATCAAAAGAGATTTTGTTATTAGCTAATCGTAATCGTAATAAACGATTGTCTCTGCTGGCCAGTGTTTTTCTCCGGTCGAGACCAAAGGAGTTCATTGATCTATCATGTAAGGCTTTTTTTATATTCAGAGAAGAGACTGTTTACGGACGACAGACGATGAGAGCAAATGACGAGAGACGCATAATAACTACAACAGCTATGATTGCATTTTATGCCAATAATGAAAAGACTGTTTCATGGAAAACCGATTATATATTAAATTTTAATGTATGTGCATTAGAAAGGACTGGCAAACATGCAGTTGCAATTTCAAAATGTATCAATAAATAATAACAAAAATAAAAGAAGGTGATGCGTACCAGTTTTCAGACGCTCACTCAATAACCATCTATTCTAGAATGTGAATTGATATATGTTAAAACGAAATATAATCTTTGTTTTTCAATACATCTGTCACGCAATGAAACGATTAACCTTCCAAAAGAATGAATTGAGTTCTAAGAACGTATTTTGATACATTTGTATATAAACTATTTGTAAATATTTCACGTTCATAATTTGACCAGGACTTTATTTCGTATAGCCTACAGAAAGAAGTTTGACGACTGCAACAGTCAGTTGAAGCAAATTTCATAGCATCGTTTCAGCATGAACAAATCCTCAGTAATAATGAAATATAATTATTTCATTAGTTTGTTATTGACTAAGTGTCATATTATCTACTAATTTGTAATGAATGTACTATTTTACATTTGCAAAATAATGTTTTAGCGGAGGATTTAACTTTGATCATAAATCATATACGGGTGTAAGATGTTAATGAACTTTACAGTCAATGGCACTGTAATATTGAGGTTAAATTATGTTTGTCTTAGTGTTTTAGTTTTTTAATGTTCCAATGTAATCGTAGATAAAAAAATGTCATATTGGCTACTAGAACAGCAAGGGGTTAAATCAAACGAATTTGTCATTTAAAGTTTTTTTTGTTATAGATCCCCCCCTTCCCAATTTCGTACATTTTGTCATCGTACGGCCTTCAGTAATAACCCAAACACTCGCAGCATACATAGCAAGCTTACACAGTAGTCTTCATATTATACTAGTTTCCTCTCATTATTGGCAAAGATAACAAGGGCTCGTGCGAAATATCAAATAAAAAATAAAATAAAAAGTGTCATCGTGTGTCTTCGTCAATTAACGCAATGATATTTATAGATTTTCAGTACATTTAACTATTATTGTCATTAGTTACTTATGAATTAATAAATCAATTATAATAAATAAGCGTTATTTAGAGTCGGCATGGTATACAAATAAGGAAATAACATAAGCTCTAATGAGGTTTTAACAGACATACAAGACATAAGTTGAGGAATTCTTTGCCTTTAAATTTGAAAGAAAGTAAAAGTGTAAATAATTTTAAAGCAAACTGTCAATCTTATCTCTTAAAGATACAAGAAGAGAACTTTTTGTAGTTAAAATGCTATAACTTTACTGTAGTCATACTTTTTTCATGTTAGTGGTATTGGTCTATCTGTACTATATATATGTGATCTGGTACACATGTAGTGTACTAGCATTTTGTTTTGTTTATCTTTGTGTATGTATAAATATATCATGTAGATGTAGAAGGCCATGGGGGTGGATTAACTGTTTTGTTATCTGTGTTACCTTCTGAAAATAATAAATTTATTATTATTATTATTATAACAATACATAGTACGCATGCAATAAGTTACATAACACAAAAAGAAGCACTATAAGCATGGTGGTAATAAGCAGATTATAAGCATGCTAAGCTAGGTATTAAGGCTAATAGCATACTATGTATTAAAGCTAAAAGCACATACACATGATTAGAAAGCTGGTAAAATGCATAGCATAAACATATTATAAAAATAGGATATGATCGAAACGGTAAGAATTTAACATTAGATATTAATAAATAAAAAATACTATTAGTGTAAGCACAACTGTAAGTGTATGTATAACTGTATGTATAAGCACAACTGGTAGTGTATGTATAACTGTTAATGTAAGCACAACTATTAGTGTAAGCACAACTGTTAGTTTAGGCACAACTGTAAGATTATGTATAACTGAAAGTTAAGCACAACTGTAAGATTATGTAAAACTGTTAGTGTAAGCACAACTGTCAGTGTATGTATAACTGTAAGTGTAAACACAAATGTAAGTGTAAGCATAACTGTAACATTATGTATAACTATTAGTATTAGCACAACTGTTAGTGTATGAATAACTGTAAGTGTATGTATAACTGTAAGTGTAAACACAACTGTAAGTGTTAGCACAACTGTCAGTGTATGTATAACTGTAAGTGTATGTATAACTGTAAGTGTAAACACAACTGTAAGTGTTAGCACAACTGTCAGTGTATGTATAACTGTAAGTGTATGTATAACTGTAAGTGTAAACACAACTGTAAGTGTTAGCACAACTGTTAGTGTATGTATAACTGTAAGCGTATGTATAACTGTAAGTGTAAACACAACTGTAAGTGTATGTATAACTGTAAGTTAAGGACAACTGTAAGATTATGTATAACTGTTAGTGTATGTATAACTGTAAGCGTATGTATAACTGTAAGTGTAAACACAAATGTAAGTGTAAGGACAACTATAAGTGTAAGGACAACTGTATGATTATGTATGACTTTTAGTGTAAGCACAACTGTAAGATTATGTATAACTGTTAGTGTAAGCACAACTGTAAGATTATGTATAACTGTTAGTGTAAGCATAAATGTAAGTGTATGTATAACTGTTAGTGTAAACACAACTGTAAGTGAAAGCACAACTGTAAGTGAAAGCACAACTGTAAGTGAAAGCACAACTGTAAGATTATGTATAACTGTAAGTTTAAGCACAACTGTAAGATTATGTATAACTATTAGTGTAAGCACAACCGTAAGTGTATGTACAACTGTAAGTGTATGTATAACTGTTAGTGTAAACACAAATGTAAGTGTAGGCACAACTGTTAGTGTATGTATAACTGTAAGTTAAGCACAACTGTAAGATTATGTATAACTGTTAGTGGAAGCACAAATGTAAGTGTATGTATAACTGTTAGTGGAAGCACAAATGTAAGTGTATGTATAACTGTTAGTGTAAGCACAACTGTAAGATTATGTATAACTGTTAGTGTAAGCACAACTGTCAGATTATGTATAACTGTTAGTGTAAGCACAACTGTAAGATTATGTATAACTGTTAGTGTAAGCACAACTGTTAGATTATGTATAACTGTTAGTGTAAGCACAACTGTAAGATTATGTATAACTGTTAGTGTAAGCACAACTGATAGTTTAAGTACAACACCACAACAACTCATATTGTGAACATAAGTGTTATTGTATGATAAAGAACACAACAAAAGAATAACCTGCAAAAATAAAAATGTTCCGTCTTTCTTAATAAAAAATTATTATTTTAGAGTTTTATTCTGCTTGACAGTTAAGCAAAATTGCATATTTATTCTGACTTCCGATATCGGATTGTTCGGTATTACGTTCAATGGACGAGATACGCCGATTCCAACCTGAAAACAAATATACATCGTAACCCTTGTTGAACAACGAGGAGTATTTCCAGAGATCGAACAAGGCAATTTAGAAGAATAATCGATATATTTTATCCGACAAATTTGATTGTTATAAACTACAATAGAACAATAGCAGAATAAAAGCCTAGTAGATTTGAAACCCTATGCAGGATTCTGATAGAAGGAGTCCGGATTTATGAAAGAAATAATGGTCTTTGTAAGGTAAACGGTCTCATTGAAATCGTGTAACATTTTGTTTTCATTTAAAGAGAGCACCTTTTATGTTCTAAACGGTTTTTAGACGAAAGGGGTCAAATATCGATACAAATGCGGTCTCCTTAAATGTTGGCCTTTTCCCTTGTGCTTATAATAAGTAAAAAATTTGTTTGTATTTTATTATAAATCTAACTAAGCTGTATGCGTTACATCTTTACTTAATTACTAGTATAATAACCTATTGAATGTTGATACCAAAACAAATTAATCCATTAGGAATTTAAAAAATAAAAATATCCAAACCCATTTTAACATATAGAATATTACTTAAAACTCAGGAAAAAACTTTGTACACAGGATGATTATAAAAAGTATTAGTAATTAATAGCTCACCTGGCGTACAGGACAATGTGAGCATTTTCTATCATTTTGCGATTGTCATCGTCGTCAACTTTTTTCTTGTTCTCCTCTGAAACTACTGATTCAATTTAAAACAAAAACCAAAAGTGAATGATTTTTAATCCAGTCAGTCAGTCAGTCAGTCAACAAGCATGGCCGCAATGGTTAAAATAGAGCATAGGGATAAAATGCAGTTTTTGGCTTATATCTCAAAAACTAAAAAGTAGGCCAATATCAATATGCAAAAACATTTTCAGACGAATCGGACAAATCAATTTGGAGTTAATAAGCCCGAAATAATAATGTTTATGAAATGACGCAGGTTTTAGCTACAAATGTATGATCTTGAAAACTTTTATAAATAAAGAATAATTTTAAACATCTAAAATGTTGGATAAAATAAGATCTACCAATAAGCGTAACGATCTAATTCGTCAATTGATCTCTCTAGGTGTAATGGCCTTAAAAAAGTTTTAACATTACATTTTTTGAGAATTTTTTTCGTCAAAAACTGTGATAGATAGCCAGAAATTTTAAGGCAAAATGTCCAGCAAGGTATGACCTACAATATGTTACATAACTGAAATTGTCAACTAAACACTTACAGGTGTTATTCCCCTCGAACGACAATTCTTTTTTTTTGCCAACACCATGAAAGATAGAAAGAAACATTAAACAGGAAAAATGGTCAGCAAGGCAGTACCAGAAAATGAGTCAACATGACCGATATCGTCAATTTTTCTGTAAAAGAAGTTATTTCCATTGAAAAATGATTTTACAAACTTCTTTGTATCATCTTAATTGCTTTGTGAATAGGACTGAAGACAGCAGTTATGTTGGTAAAATGGGACAATGTAGGTTTTGACAAAAGTTTGCAAACTTTACTTGTTGTTGAGGACAATACGGTGACTTAAAGTAATAGTGAATGACTGTGAATTTTATGTATACTTTTTTATACTCGCCTGACATATAGTTTACCTTCTGGTTATGAGATCGTGTGTTTTCGTCGTTGTATATCAGATTAATTTTTCCTATTAGATATTTCTAATTGGGAAACCTTACTGTCAGTATTTTATGTATGCTTACTCTCTGTCCGCCCAAACGTCTTGTAGAAAATTTACATTTGGATTATTATAGAACAACTATACTTGGCAAATGTGAACGATATTTATCCGTTATAATGTATTAATTTCGAGGAAAATATTATTATGATCCTTGTTCACTGTTGATTGATTTGCACACGTAAAATTTTGTTACTGATAATTATCATTGAAACGTTCCAGAAAAAAACATATTTACCATCCCGCATTCAAACAAAAGACCAATCTAATCGAGATAAAGCAGCAATTATAAGTAGACGAAGCTACATGGATGATATGATTTGAATTAACGACTACAGAACACAGTTTTAAGACTTAAATCCGCTGATTTTATGTTCCATTTTCAATAATTCTAGTATAAATTCACAATTTTCCTTGAATTCCTACATACTGTATTTATCGTTCAATAAAATGTGTACAATTTACATGTCTTGTTTGTTCATTAGCGAATAATGCGCGTCCATTTCATGTACGTTTTCTATAAAGTTTTATACGACTGTCATATAAGAGAGAGTTTTAGCTAGCTTTAAAACCAGGTTTAATCCACCATTTTCTACATAAGAAAACGCCTGTACCAAGTCAGGAATATGACAGTTGTTGTCCATTCGTTTGATGTGTTTGAGCTTTTGATTTTGTCATTTGATTGGGAACTTTCCGTTTGAATTTTTATCGGAGTTCAGTATTTTTGTGATTTTACTTTTTCTTTGTTCTCTATAAACATTAATTCACCTATAAGTGGCAAGGTACGAGGTGTATCCATAATGATTAAAAAGATACAGAAAGTCTCTTTCCTGTATACGGTATAAATCAAAAACAAATTTATTAAATAAGTCATCATGCATTTATTCAAATGTATCTAACTAGTTAATCAACAATAATTACATTTATAAGGAAAATAAATAATTCAATGATTTTTTTTTCCATTTATTTCATATGTATGCTGTTATATACAGAATTAATAAGCTATACATATAAAACACAATAAAAAAAACACAACTTTCATTTAAAAAATTTCATATTGGTAAAAAGTGGTTTGTGTGTTATTCAATAATATATAAGTTGCATAAAAATACTTTAAACATTTAACTGTGGTACGTTTGTATACAGAAGCTTTATATTTTCTTGACTCCATGCACATAGTTGCAATCAGTTTAATAAGATTGGTTTAAATGCTGTTGCATTGAATATGATGCATCCTGTAGAAGATACTAACCATAATGATATTATGTATCAGATGCATATTTATTTTGGGAACATCAAAACATGTAAATTCCCAAATGAATCAAAATATTAAAAACTAAAGATTTTTATATCAATTAGAACTGAAGTCATTGACCCAACAGCTCATAATGAACAGAATTTTATTTCAATAAGACAAAGGGAATAAGACTTTTGTGACTTTGAGAAGAAGACCAAGAAAAGAAGCGCTGTTCTTTTGTGATTTGTTTTTGCTGTGCAATTACGGAACTTGGGTCATAGATGATAGCCCATATCCTTTGTTTTTCTGATACCTTACAATGCTTTACTTTTGAAATTTTACTATTTTTCAGGAAATTTAGAAGAATGAAGTGGAGGGCACAAGTGATTTTCTTCCATTATAATTTCTGTTATTTTACATAAAGCTTCATTAGAGACAGCACCTTTTCCTGGTATCCATATCACAAGTTGGAAACGATCACGTGTGTGTCCCTATTTTTGGTATAAATTTTAGAACTGAAAGACCGACACCATCATACAAGGGCTAACAAAGACTATAAATGTATTGAATGTCTGTTTAATAATAATACTTAATAACTGTAAACCTTTGAAGGTATATGATCGTCGACCTCGACGACACAATATTCAATCAACTGATAAAACAGAGTTCGCCTATTTTACATCGATCGTGCCAATATTTTACCATATTCAACGGTATCAGTACCATACATTAAATTGCCAACCGGTTGTTAATTAATGAAATGAAATTAAAAAATCAGAGCAAAAGTGATTTGCATTCTCTACAAATCATTAATGCTAAAGATACTGTAAAGCTTCAGTGTGAGTCAAGGCTCCGTCTTGAAGGCCATACTTTGACCTATAATGGTTTACCTTTTACAAATTGTGACTTGGATGGAGAGTTGTCTCATTGGCACTTATACCACATCTGCTTATATCTATATAATACATTTAAATGATAGAAGAGGGGACACTCATCAAAGATGACGCATTGTTAGATATTTTATTATACTGTAAGTTATTAACAAAAACACAATAATGACATAAAAAGTAACAAATGAATGATATATATAAATTGAAAATGCTGAACCGCCGTGATCAAACTCAAGTTAAATGGTCTGCTACTGTGTTTATTTATTATATAATGTACAGTTATCTTTCTAAAAATAAATAAACGGGCGTGCTGACGGTTTTTGCGTGAAATATTTTATTTGCTGCTAGTTTTGTTCTTCAATTCTAAGGCACGTTTTCAGGTTTTGGGGTCTGAAAGGTTATTTTTTTTTAAACGAGACAATTGTGGTACAATCGACAAACAATTACAGTGGGAATTTTTGTATATATTGAGTACGTTTGTCGTTGCTAAGTCTATTAATTGTCTTATATTCTTTTATTAATTCAACTCTATTAGAATACAAAAAACATATTATTTTACACAGTATTTTACATGGCAATAAAACCAAGGAATTTTCAAGATTTCTGGTAAGGATTAACAGCTTCCTTATCACCACAGATTATCATGGTACTAAAATAGTCAAAAAGTCATGATCAGCGTTAAAATAAACCTATCTTCATTATGTCCATCATACAATTGTTTGAGTCAGAACCTGAAATTCTCAGATGTTCAATCCCGACGAAGAAATAATGTAATATAAACTTTTATGATGATCAACATAATTCTTATCGTATAACCTCGGTCTGCACAAAAAAAGGAGTTGCAATTTTCAAGATTAAAGTTGATAATTCCATGATTAAAGTTGATAATTTCAAGATTTAAGTTGATTAATTCAAGATTAATGTTTGATAATTTCCAAGATTAAAGTTTGAAATTCCAAGATTAAAGTTGAGAATTCCAAGATTAAAGTCAACAATTTGAATAAAAAAATAAAAAAAGGATGGCTCTAATACGCTTCCGTACAAAAGTTTGTATGCAATGATATATATCATATTGCACTAGTGCAAGTAAAGCTTCTAATTAGTGAAGTCATTGCTAACAAATTATAATATACATAGTTTTTCGACCTTTTTTTCTCTCAATAAAAGGGTTATTTAACAATGTTTAATGGATAAGGGTGAATATTATCACATGTAGAATATGCATTGCTTCGCAAGCTCGTGCAAAATAATGATCTACTCGGAATAATATTCAAAACTATCTATTCAAAAAGCGTATAAATTAAAATAATCATAACATAAAGTGATCGATAAGCATTTTAGTATAAGGTTCTAATTATCATAGAGTAAATTATTGTATATTAAGATTTGGTATAAACATTTTTTTTCATCAAAATTTCATAGAGGCAAAAACATAGCGAAAATTGTTTCTGAAAAACTATATTATACATGTAGTTATGGGAAAAAAATGTTCGAAACGGTTACATTGTGTAACTGCAATGTTAACCGTTACACACGTACATAATTTTGTTCGATACTAAAAGTTAATGCGATACCCTGTTTATACTAGGTTAACTTATTTTAATATATGTGATGAAATGTATTCTTCTGATAAATACTATTAGAACTCTAAGTTTCCTTAGTTGGAGGGACTTAGACAACCATTATATACACTTTGTAATAACGAGCAATCAGTTTTTGTAATTTGGTAACGCACTATTAAAGTAAAACGGTCTCATTGATAAACATTATGTTAAATTTACAAATACCAACAAAGAATACACTAACTAAATATGTATTTTCAATTATAGTATATTTTTGATACGTTCTCATTGTTGTCTTTTCTCTAATTAGTGTCATAATTGTAAAGACGTTTTAACTAAATCTTATTTTATTGAACTCTTTGTGATACGAACGAAATAATGTCACTAGCTATGCTGAGACATTGGTCAGCATCTTGTTGACTATAAATTGTTGATGGAATATCATCACCACTGATCTGATCAGGATATCTCATTCGGGTGTGATGTCCAACAACACTAACCATAGCCCTTGCAAGAACGGTTAGTTCTTCTGGCAAACCGTTTGCAATTGAAGACAGTTCGTGACTGTTAGATACATTATTTGCGTCCAAATTGTACCACATAGCTTTCAGGGCCTTCTCTGCTGACTAGAAAATATAAAAATATTACGTTTCAATTTGATGCGTCCGGTTTGATGATAATTCATAACCATTTGATAAACGAAGAGAGAACTCTCCGTAATTCATGCACATTATTTTCTATAATAAGAACATAATTATAATCATAAACTATCGAGAGCATGACTTTAATTTATCTATTAAATTCCCTTAGTTCAGCAGCTTTACTTAACTATATTTAAAACACAGTCATGAATACAGAGAATTGAGTTGCTATTTAAATGCGATCAACAAACCAAGCTACATATACCTCGGTACTTAGCATCTTTTTCAGAATCATCGTGTTTTTATTAAGCACGATTCGTGGATTCCTTAATATAAAAAGAAAGTATTCAGAATCAATAAATTTAAATATACGTTGAACATTTCCTCTTCATGAAAAAGACCTACCTTTTCGGTTTATAGTTAAGATGATTTCGAATGAAGAAAACAGTTATGATTCCTTTTACATGGACCGTTCAATACCAGCAAGTGGAAAGCCAAAATAATATACATGTAAAAATTAAGGACCCATATGATATAAAGAGATCTAACAGCAACAGCCAAAATAATACAAGGTCAACTTTGCCTCAAGAAGATGGAACCTTAAAAAGTATTCAACGGAAAATCAGAATAAAACAAAAATGTATGTCATATATCATATCAGTGGCGAATGAATATGTGAATCTCCTAAATCGCTCAGTCGGTCAGTTAATTTCTTCAAAACACTGAATACCAAAGTAAATATATAACCAGATTTTGTGCACAAATAATAAACTCTTTGATCCTTGAATACAATTTCAATTGAAGGAACCTTTTTTCATTTATCTTGTATTAGACAATTACCATGATTTAGATCCATGAGAAGTTTAAATTATTCAGGACTCTAGTTTTTTCTCGTTTAAATAATGTCCCATTTTGTTATGTGTGGGTCTTTCATGCCTGACTAAAGGATATGGGTTTTGCTCATGGTTGAAGATCGTACGTTAACACATAGTTGCTATCATCCACGACATTTGAACTATTGTGGATAGATGTCTCACTGACATTTATACCACATCCCTGTACTTTAAAATAAAGTTGATACAGATAATTGTCAACAACTTACTGTATGCATCTTATATTTGGCAATGTGATTTCGAAATTGTCTTACCTGATGACAATGGTAGCATATCCAGTTGAATGCTGGAATAGGTGTTGCATAAGGATTTAATGCCTCGGCTGCTTGTCGGTCACACTTAGCCTGTCTCAACCATTTGCGAGCAACTTTAGGTATTGGAATTTTTTCTCTATTTACCCCATGAGTAAAACGGTTGTGTGATGAAAAACTGTTTGAATTATTTTTAGGTGGCGGTGCAAAATAAGGAGAACTTGGTATATCTTCACCCTTATATCGAGATTGCCTGTTGAACTCTTCGTCAATGATTTTACCATCCTTTAGATCACGTATGAGACTTTCGATGAATTGGAAAACTTGGGTTGTTTTTTCTTCGTTTCCAAAGTTTTGATCTGGATGCCATTTAGCCCGAAGTCTTCGTATTAACAATCGGCGTTTTGTTTCATCGGTTATTTTCAAAATTTCAATAAAATGCTCCTTCACTTCGTTTAATAATTCATCGACTGTCTGCGAGTTGGCAGAGTGAAAGGCATTATCTGTTGGTACAACATCTTTAGATTTCGAAGTTAAGGCTCTCTTTCTTTGAAATTTGAATATCTTATATGCTGGGATCTGTTTTTCTTCTGTTTCACCAACGTCTAATAAATATACCTTCTCAAATTGCGCAATATTGCAGTTTCTTGAAAGGTTTTGCGAATCATTAATGCAATTTATTACTTTTGCATAGATATAAACTGGGTCAATGAATTGTCCTGTGCTGTTTTCCTCCTCTTCATAAAGCAAAAGAGCAACGTAATCATTCATTGCAAAATCAGAGTTATAATTGTCAAGCAAGTAGTGTAATGAAAGTGGAACATATGTTCCGGGATCTGGATATATATCAGCAGATACATTCTTAGAGTTTAAGTGAGCAATACTTTCCATATCAAACTTGTCCTTAATTAAGGCTGGATTAGAAATACTGTGCAGAAGGATTTGTACGAAGACCAAGTTTTTTTGAATTTTGTTCACAGTGATTTGTTCAAGAAGCTTTACAAAAGCAAACTGAATACTGTTTAGCCATTCGTGTAGATCCATTTCATTGTCTATACAGTATAATATCCAGGACCGGGTATCATCAATCATCACGGACTCCACAAAAGCGTTCTTTCTTTCTGTACTCTCTTCAAGTTGCCTCCCTTCCAATAATAGTACAGTTTCTAAATCTGACACTTGTTTAACTTTAATTTCACCAATACTTTTTGCTATTATACCTTGTTCATGTTCATTAAAATTCCAAGTACCATGGTTAATGTCTATTTCTGAAGGATGTTTCAATCTTTCATCAAAAACCAAACGAAGTAAACCTTCAATAAATTCATCGGTTTTGATAAACCTAGATAACATTTGAACTTTATCTCCAGTATAACATTCCAATGCATTAAAAATTGTCTCTGTTAAAAGTTCAGACAAAAATTTAGGTTTATTCTCATCTGGTAAAGATTTAAAAGAATAAATTGAAATTTCTTGCAAACCAAGTTTCTCAAATCCGGCAAAAAACATGTTGGTTGTAAAATGTTTCGCTCTTTCTTCCATTCTATTGTTGTCAGATACTATCAATGATTGCGATGAGTGTAATATGAAATCACGATTCGGCAAGAACAAATCAGTTATGCTGAAATCAACAGACATTTTTAATTGAAGATTCAAAAACAAATTACGCACTGCTGGAACAAGAATATCTTTCCTCTCATTTGGTCCAAGTATGGTTGGTTTGCCGTTATCTCCCAAGCTGTCATTATGGAGGCATTTGAGCACCTCTGCAAAATGAAATGATGATGCTTTTGCTGTTGAACCGAGACTTATAAAAAGATCCATGCAACCTCGGTAAACAACAGGAAGACGCATTAGATAAGGTTTAATCACCTCTTTTTCTTCTAGTTGCATAACTATTTGTTGACATAAAAGACATATTGTAGCCTCTTTAACAAAAACTATTTGTGTTGTCTTTAATGTCAGCAAACTTGTGTTCATAAGTCCATTATTTTGCAAATACATATAATGCATTACAAACAGATCTTCAAAAAATGATGCAGTGTTATCTGTTATGATTTCTAATTCATTGGAACATTTTTCATGGACGGAAACAGCAATATTTTGTAGGTTTTGTACAACGTGTTCAACTGCTGGCGAGACACGAACTCCTATAGCTGTGTATACTTCATTCGTGGTACACGTTACATAGTCTGGCATTAGATATGTTGATGTCCATACAAGCTTCATCGCATTCGTGTCATACAATGTACATTCATCAAACGATACCAGCTTTCGACGGTCATACTGTTCATAAATCCATGACAGACGATGATCAATGTCCAATTCAAATGGTTCTATAAATCTGATCGACTTAACTTCAGACAAGCGTGTACAATTCAACTCTTCGAGAATGTCTGCGCGGTTCATCAAATGCATAACTAACAACTTAGACTTGCACTTTGTTTCCAAAGACAATGTTTGCAGTCCCTCTCTCGCAACCTCTTTTGCAAACATAACTACCATTTCCGGAGTAGCTTCCATTTTCATTCCAATGATTTCCATGAAACATTCCCACTCTTTTCCATTATATGGAGACGGAGGAAATGTGTCATCTTTGCACATTACACTGAATAGCTTATTATGTGGATTGCAAAAATTCAATGCACAAAGTAAAACATTGTTTTTAAACAAGAAAGGGCATCTTGATAATTCGGTTATCAAGTGTTTCAGTGTAGATTTAAATTCGCCGTCTATTCCTTTCACAAATATTTTATCTCTGATGTACTCTAGATGTTTAAAGTGTGCCACTTGTGGCATGTTTTGAAAGTTTGGTATGATGTATTTCGAATAAAGTTCACATGTGTTGCAAGCTACAAATCCAAGTTTAATATGAAGATGTGTTATTCTTGTTATCTTCTTCAAAAGTACGATACCCGATGAATTTGCCCATTCTTCGATTCCAACAAACGGGATATTGGTTGGTAAAACCAGGACTGTAGTGTAATAACTTTCTACATTTGTGTTATATCCACTAACTGTAATAAACACGGGGATGCTCCGTAGCTTTTCCAAGATTTTATTGATAGGGTATTCTAATTCAAACGTCTCTATATTATCATTAATGTATTCTAAGATTGCAGAACAGTCATCCTCAGATATTGCTTTCTTGTGACTTCTAAGGTTGTGAACAAGACATTCAAAAACATCTAATGAATTATCACACGATACCACTAATCCTTTTGCTACTTTAAATGCTGCTTCAAAATGTTGTAGCTTTTTTGTAATTTTATTTTCCCTCCAAAATATACGAGTGTCTAATTCTGGCATTTCTATCCTTTGTAAAGCGTCATGCAGTGGTTTATCAATTGTAAAGGATTCTCTATAAATAACGTATTTAGACATTCCAATCCTTTCAAGTTCATATTGTTGACCTCTACGTATAGGAAGTAAGTACCATTTTGACAAAACATGTGCAATAGAATCATTTTCGTTATGTTGCTTAGAAGATTTAAGCGCAGATAGAACTTCTGCAAAATAGTCCCATACACCTCTTAACCAATTCTGATTCGGAATGCTTTCTTTGGCTGGATTCCATGGAAATGATGTGTTTGACTCTCTGTACGTCCGGCGACATATAACATCTTTTATCAATATCTCAAATTCAAGTAAAGTAAACTTTTTCAGACATGGTGATATAATGTCTTTCAGTAGGTATTGTATTTTCTTGTTGATGAACTTTTCTTCTAAACCTTGCATTATGTTACAGTGTTTGGTGACATAGAAAGGTGTCATCTCTGAATATGCCAACAGGATATTATCATTTGTAATGCACAATGGTAATCCAGGCAATTGTTGATTGAAAGAGCTACTTTTTTTGCAAAAATTCAGCAGGTTATCCACATTCAAATTTGTTTTTAATGTTGTACTTCCTAAATCCTTTCCCAGCCCAACTAGCTTGCATGAATCATAGTTCGCATTTAAATGAGACTGAAGAAATGTTACAACAATGTCCGGGGTTACACTTTTTACTTCGAGTTCACATGCCGACATTTCTTCAAAAATACCACATGATAAATCAATCACCTGTAGATTTAGTAATTTCATGAGGCTCACTACTGAGTAAGCATCCAAAGACTCTTTTTCTTCTAAGCAAAAAACTGATGAAAATTCAGAATTTTTTTTCCTCAGACAAATCCAGTCAACATTGCATTTAGTCACATGTATACTAGTATAATCAACAAAGTTAAGAAAAATTTTTGAAATTGTTGGGAACAACTGGATCTCCTCTATAATTTGGCGGTATATTTCAACGCACAAACTTTTCCAATTATTATCTTTTGCTTTCTTTATGGATGGAAAATGTTTAAAGTATTCTTTCAACTGATTTCGGACATGGAACTCACTGTTGACTTTTTTTGTAAATTCGTTACAGATATCACGTCGTTTTTCAAGTGCTGCAATGTACGATGGGGCAATTACCGATGCCATCAGAGTTCGGTTCCATATTACCTCTAGACTTTCTTTGTTATCCTCCCATAAATTCCTTCTAGACTCGTGATTCAGAGCAAAATGACCATTCACATGCATTGGTAGACCAGTTATAATTGGCAATGGTAAGATACAAAAGGCACTGAATTGTAATTTTGCAATGTTTGAGAGAGGAAGTGCAACACCTCCCTGGGGCAAAAGTCCTAAACCACCAGCAGAGTAAGCATTGTGTACTTCTTTCGGAACTACGCCTTTTTTTAATCCAATTGTCTCCACAACAAACCAGCTTTCCTCATCTTGTTCTACGTTTTCATTATTCTCATCAAAAAAACATAAGTGCATCGTTGTCCTTATTTGAACAACGTGTTCAGTTGTTATTTGTGTTCTATTTTTTATTTTTTCTGCAACGTTTAGTCGTTGTTCATGAAATTCACGCTTCTGTCTGTTGTCTTCCTGAGACATTTTTATAGTTACAGAATATTCATTTATTATTTGCCCATTCTCAACTCGTGAAAATAAAACCTTGCGGATATGATTTAAAAAGAACAAAGAACGTCCAGCTTGGGTTTTAAATTTTCCAAGCAATGCTATTATTTGGTCCGTATCCATAGCGTTGTCCGATATCTCTGAAGGTGTTTTTCTAAGAGGAAATCTAAATATTGTACCCTCATCTCCCATAAGACATTCTTCATGATACGGCACAAACACATCGGGGACTGTATCCTTTAGTGCATCCAAGTCACAGTATCTACTACCTGGTTTTCGCTTATTTGCAGCAGTGGCATACTTGCATAACGGATCAAAAATACAAAGAGTTCGATTACCTTTAGCCATCTTTTCTCCCTTGGTGATAAAACTTGGCACATCTGTCAGATGATATACGGCATTAAAACCATCGCCGTACTTCCCTGTTGAGGTTGGATCTTTTCTTTTACTTCCAATTCCTAGCAGTTGAATACATTTTAAGTCATTTTCCGCAAAAGAACTGTTGTTATAAACAAGAACTGATGGTCCCTGAAGCTCTTTGAAATCTCCATCAAACACTTTTGCAGATGAATAGTTATTGAAGTCGGTGACAAAATGAATCTCCGTTGCCCCGGCATCATCAGCATTTTGTAACAACTCTTTAAAAATTCCTTCATCTGCTGGATATCCTTCCAACAATTTCTTTATTCGTGTAGTTAAGTCTTCCGTTTGACCAAATGGCATTTCATTATAGTGTTCTGATATTTTCTTTCTTTTCTTGGATATAATTCCCAAGATATTTGCTTGTGCGCGAGATATGTGTTTACAAGCAAATTTCATAGATTCAGATCTCTCTATTTCGACATCGTCATTGAGACATAATAGATGCACCGGATTTAAATAGTTCGCATCGTCAGGTACCAGAATTTCTCCGTCTTGCAATGGCGGATATAAACCTTCTTCAATTTTCTCTTCTGTCAATGCAATGCACAGAGCACTCAAAAGTGAACAATACTGATGAATATGTTGTTCACCTATGGGTTCTTTAATATCTATCTTTACTTGAAAAGACATAAGAACTTTTGAAATATCATTCGTTGAATATCTATCTTTTACGTCAAGGAAATATAATAATGTTTTACACCTGCTCAAGTATGTATCTTTCTGGTTGATTCCAACAAGATAAGGCAGACAATTGCCATCAAAGTTCAAAGATACTTGATTTGGACTCCACAATGTGTCGTTTATTAACAAACATGTTGAGTTTTGCAAAGGTGCTAATAATGATTGCATTTCCCCTTCGTTTCTATCGATTGACGTTTTGCATTCATTACTAAGCCATTCGAAAATTGTCTCCAAAACAGGACGTACATATTTTACATTCTCTTTATCACACTGCGATATAAGAATTTTTGTTTGTCGTACAACATGGTCCAAGGCAACACCCGTTTTCTTATACCCTTTAAGACCCAGACTTTGCAATATTTGGTCTACATTTTTTGTGTGGATAGCCCTTGTATACACAACTAGATTGGTGCAACAAATTAAATCTTTGCAGTCATCGAAGTATAAATTTTCTGAACATTCCATTGTAAAGAACTGAGGTAAGTGCATCAATGGTGAGACTTGTTTCAGTTTATGTTTTGGTCCACATGTTTTATTCATTTCCTCATTTCCTGCGACTTTCCATTGAAAAGGCCAATTTTTCGGTTTCATCATAACTGGTAGAAATTTGATTTTCGTCAATGCATTCACTAATTCATTGTTCATTTTCGGAGGGGATCTTTCGAAATATTCAAAAATATCCTTGCACCTTTGCATAGCACAGTAAACACACTTCTTAGATATCTTTTCAACTGATGCACATCTATCAACTATAAGACAATCAGGTAGGCTCTTATAAAGCATTCCTAATTTTTTGAAAAGCTCAACGCGGTGTTCAGTTTCCTGCTCCACACTTAAGTCAAGGAAATAAGCATCACCTGGAACAAACAGTTTACTCAAGGAACTTTGCTTTAAGATAATATCAGAGGGTTTCCTCAAAATCCCTCTTGTTGTTGAAAAGCAAGCATGGTTTATGAGTATTTCGTTTATTTTGTCATTGTTTTTGTCAACTGCAAACAATAACAAATTGTTTCGATCTATATCTGAAACTTTTCCTTGATAAACTAATGGTAAAAACACTTCCTCATAAAACATTACTGTGGTAAACAAGGAATCAGTTATTGTATCCCCACAACTCATCGTGAACTGGTGTAGTAACCAATCCGGCATTTGTATAAGGATTTTCCCTTTATCTTTGAGGTACATTAAACTATGTCTGTAGGCAATATGTCCAACATCAGAGTTTGATAATTGTGGGTCCATCATTCTGCAAGAGCTAAATTGTGTCCAATGGTCAAGGTCAGACTGATAAATGACCTTTTGGTTAGACGTCAAAAGTTCAGCTATAAATCTATCTTGTGTTTCTTTATAAATATCTAGGTCTACCACACGAGAATGGAAAACCGGCCACAGTAAATGCAGATCTTTTCCTGGCTTTACATTAATCTCTTGCAAACCCTGCAAAAGAGAAAACAGAGATTTCACAACTGCATCTTTCATGACTGCTCGGTTCCAGTTTAATTCAAAACGTTGTTTATCATCACTCGATTCAATGGAGAGTTGCGTTCTGTCTTGTGTGACGGCAAATGACCCACTAATGTGAAAATTAAAAGGGGTCATTATAGGTAGTGGAAGCACACAAAACAAATGACTAGAATCGTAAAATCCAAACGGTGCATCAGACAATGGAACAGCAATACGTTTTCCGTTGTTGTCCTGTATCATTACAGCAGTAGCTGCTATAGGTAACTTGTGAGCTCCAATATCTTGCATTGATTGTTTTACACATTCATTTGTTCCTGAAGCCCATGAAACCATCCAAGTTGTTTTAGTTGAATTTCCATTCTGTCCATGAAATTGTTTTCCGGTTTCTTTGAATTTCATGACAACTTCAGCACTGTATTGATAAGTGCCAAAATTAGCATTCTTGTCCGATGAATTATTGATTTGTTGTGAACAATGCTTCAGGACTGGTACTTTGTTACGTTTCTTCCCGTCGTTTTCATCTTCTTTATACGTTAACGGGGAGTGCCATTTCAAATTTCTAGAAGCTTGAAAAATAAGTCGTTTTCTTCTGGTGTCGATATCAGAAAGATGAAAAATTTCAATTTCGCTCACGTTTTGAGTAAACAATAAAAGGTTTCCAGCACTTTTTATGAAAATCTCTAACATTTGTCTCATTTCATCGTGATTATAAACTAAGCTGCTTAGTTCACTGCCAGACTGTTGACTAGTTCGGAGAGGCAGTCGAAAAAGTGTTCCGTCAAAATGAGGAATCCTACTGCCTTCAGTGCTTAGGTCACATCCAAATATATTTTTGAATGGTTTGAACTGATCACTCCATTTGTTAAGCATTCTCTGATTTTTCAGTGATTTCATATCAATTTTCATTCCTTTTGTCTTTAGACAGGAGCCCTGTGGATCAAAGATTACCATTATGTCTCCAGATACAAAACTTGGAACATCAGTTAGATTGTAAACCGAACAAAATCCAACTCCAAATTTACCAATTTTAGAAAGATCTTTAGTCACTCCTTCTACCTTCGTTATATTCTTAAAATCGGTTTCACTAAACTGAGCATTGTTGTATACCCAAAGAGCCGGGCCTTGACATTCACTCATCTTGTCATTAAGAAGATTAGTTCTGCAGTCTAGGTTTTCACGTTCGTCATATAAAAAACATACTTTTGTTGCACCCGCATCATCTGCATTCTGAATCAATTCTTTTGGAACAGATAGGCCATCTCTATACCCTTTGAGAAGGGATTTAATTCTGTTGACTAGAGACATTTCTTGTTCCCATTCAAGTACTCCTGTATCCGATAAATAGTGTTCTTCCATTGATTTTATGCCAATGCTTGCTGCAAAAGTTATATCAGGATGGACAGCGAAAGGTTCCTCTTCATCAGTTACTTTAACGTCTTCTGACCAATGACTACTGCGGTAAGCACATTCATGAATGTGTTTAAGTGATAACTGATTTTCCACCTCAGTTTCGACAGGAATTAATGCATTGTAGTCTATTGTACAATGAGAATGGCTCCTCTTGAAGAAAGTAAGAATGTTTATATTATGACGTAAATCCCTCCTATACTCCTTTTCTGTACGAATCTGAATATGGTGTTGTTTAATCTGTTCTTGGACATCTACAAGAAGCTCTGGGGACTGACACATCTTACAACCAAGTCGATGAAAGAAGTCTTTCATATATAAAAATTCACCAGGTAACTGGTAAAGGTACGGTTCAAGGTGTATGTCATCATTGCTGCTGTTTAAGTAAATTTTCTGGGGTTGACAAAAGCCATTTCCTGTCCATACAATGGACCTGTTCTTCATCGATTCAATAAGTGCATTGTCTATTGTTGCGTCGTCTAGAAAACTATATATCTGTTTAACAAAATGATGTAGCTCTGGTTTGTACATTTCATTGTAAGACTTGTCCAGAAGAAGTAACTGTTCAAAGACTTTCATTGGAGGTATATCGCAACAATTTGGATTAAGGTTTTGAATAAAGTCAATAGGCAAATCTGGAAAGAGTGGCATCGTCGAACCGACAAGATTTTCAGCCATGTTAACGACCATCTCATAAGGTCTACAAAGAAAATCTTGACCAAACCATTTCAATACTTTTGGATAAGACTTTGGTTTTCTTAATGATGGAATACAATTCAAGTCGACTAATATATCTTTTAACATCTTTCTGTTGTGACACGTTTCCAGAAGATTTTTATTCTTCATTAATACGTTCAGTAAGCAATTTGCTTGTTCCCTAACCTGAGCATCTTGTCTTTGTGCTGAGGACGCCTTTTGGTTGATACACATGGCAACATCATATATGTCCGTTGCGTTCAAATGTGAGGACGACTTCAGTCCAAACGTTTTTAGAATGTTTAAATAAGCTGTGTCCTGATTTTGAGGGAATTTTCCTTTGTCATTGAACATTTGTACAAGAAGGGGATCTGCTGGATCGAACAATTCATTAGGTGTTTTCAAGAATCCGTTTCCAGATTTAACAAATTCAACCCGTTTGACTAAACACATGATTGCAGTATTGTGTTGGAACAAAGACATATGTTCCATGATGTAATTCATCATTGAATGTTTATGAGTATCGTTGTAGGTCCATGCCCTATCAACTAATTTGTTTAAAATTGGTTCAACAACTTCTGTTAGATTAACTTGTCTTGCACCCAGGCGTATTGCTAAATGGTTCCCTTTGTAGGTCTTGTGTTTGATCATTTTTTCTGGTAAAGGTACAGGAAGCCAATCGTCAGGTGCGACTAGCTGTACATCTTCAACAGAAACAAACTCGTCAGTTTTTCCACACCTAAACATTTTCAACCTTCTTAAAATATGTTCAGCATCTCTTAAGGTATAGTTGGATCCTACAAATTCTACAAATTCTTCCCTGTCTGAACTTTGAACATTGTCGTTGAAGTTTTTCACAAGTTTCTGGCTTAATGCTGCTACAAGTTTCAATACTCCATCAACTGTTGGTCTCTCTACATATTTATCGTAGACTTCGGAACAATAATTAACGTAATGTGGAAGAAAATTTAAAACAGTGACTCCAATTTCATTCAGACATCTCACGACTGATTCCGGCAGAAAGCATCGGTTATCGGCAGCAACAATCAGCGGTTGATTAAGTCTGAGAAGATAGCTACTTCCAGATTTTTTGTCATAATTTGGTAAAATATATAGATTATCGGGAAGACTGATCGACTTCAATTTGAAAAATTCCCAAACAAACTTTAACCAGTTCTCATTCAATAGTGAATGGTTATGCCATCTAACCCTCTTATAGTCTTGACTTTTTCCGAGACACTTTTCTATGGCCTGAGATATGAGTCCAAGAACATCATCTGTTGTCGGCACTGCCAATTGGCTTTTACCTAAAATGAATATTCTACTATAAAATGTACCTGCCAATAAAACAATATGGTTAGTAATATGAATATTACTTAACGAAAGTTTTCATCTACAACATCTAAAAACAATTTAAATCATATTTTGAAAAAAGAGCTCAAATTTCAAACAAACGAAAGTCAAGTTTCATATTGTTATTAATCTGTTTCTTAGATATTGTTATTCTTCTTATGTATATTCTTTCAACGATTAGACCAAACCTAATAAAACTTTACAGAAGGTTGCCAGTGAGATAATTGTAGATGTGCAGGTAGAATTTGAGAGTTTCAAACTGTCAGCTTTATCGTGGGAACCGCAAAATGTGAAGAAATTAAATGATGTAATATTCTTCTGTCTATTACTTTGATTATGTATCAACGAAACCTTATTATTTCTCGACTTAACCTTTTAAAATGTAAACGTATTATAAGTATTTATTTAGAAGAGGTCTAATATGATTTTGAAGTGTAACTGCAGCGGATACTTCTAAGAATAAATTTACAATATACACGTTTATGAAATCACGTAAGTAATAATTTCTTCAACGTTATTGAATCAAACCCAATACAACTTATCGAATATGTTACCTTTAATGCGAAGTGTTAAAGTAAAAACAAAATCAACGTTTTCAAACTGACCACCGCTGTCAAGGGAATAGCAACATTGTTAAAAATTAAAAAAATGTCATTTACTGAATCAAATTTGCATGAATAAAAAAGTATCAATCAAAATACCGAACTCTGCGGCAAATTAAAAAAAACCCTGACAAAACAGACACTCGACTATATCAAATAACGAAACGATACATGTGGATATATTGTTGACAATTGCAATTCTAGTTAACCTTGCCAGATAATTTCATTTGGTTGAATTCTGTATAAAGACTTTTGGCTTTACTTTTAAAACTAGTTATTTTGTGTTATAATCTTTTTATAAGACAAACATGTAACATGTGTAAGTGTAACTACATTTTATGTCATCTATAAATAAACATGTTCATTAGAGTCTGCACATATATATATATATATATACAAGTCTAAATTGAAAATAACGTTCAAACCTATGATTGCGTTGGAAAAAAACCGCAATTTTTATACGTGTGCATGCAAAACAAATTTCTTGATAGAGGGGTCTAAATACAGCACAAACAACATTTTCAAAAGACCAAAAAGTACAAAAGTATATTTTAACAAAACGCATTTGACTAACAGGTCGAACAACAGATGTTCTTAAACCCTGCTGACTGCCATTGGCGATTGACAAATAAACGGATCACAAGATGTTACAAAATAGATCTTTTAAAATTTATAAATTTAATACCAAACAGAAAACAATAAACTTGCGGAAAAGATGGTATACCGCAAACAAAAGGTGCAAAAATTAGTACACCATATCCGGATTTCGACAATTAATGTCTCTTCAGTGATGTTAGGGATCGAAACGGTATTTGGAAGGCCATTTAATTTACCTCAATTTAGGATAGACTCTTGAATTTTGAAGAGTCGAAATATTAGAAATAGGATGAACGGATCATACAAACCCGAAGGAAAATATAATACAAGCCCAAACGAAAAAATATAAACAAGTCTAAATTGAAAACAACGTTCAAACCTATGATTGCGTTGGATAAAATCCGCAATTTTTATACGTGTGCATGCAAAACAAATTTCTTGATAGAGGGGTCTAAATACAGCACAAACAACATTTTCCAAAAGACCAAAAAAAGGGAAAAAGTATATTTTAACAAAACGCATTTGACTAACAGGTCGAACAACAGATGTTCTTAAACCCTGCTGACTGCCATTGGCGATTGCCAAATAAACGGATCACAAGATGTTACAAAATAGATCTTTTAAAATTTATAAATTTAATACCAAACAGAAAACAATCAACTTGCGGAAAAGATGGTATACCGCAAACAAAAGGTGCAAAAATTAGTACACCATATCCGGATTTCGACAATTAATGTCTCTTCAGTGATGTTAGGGATCGAAACGGTATTTGGAAGGCCATTTAATTTACCTCAATTTAGGATAGACTCTTGAATTTTGAAGAGTCGAAATATTAGAAATAGGATGAACGGATCATACAAAACCGAAGGAAAATATAATACAAGCCCAAACGAAAAAATATAAACAAGTCTAAATTAAAAACAACGTTCAAACCTATGATTGCGTTGGATAAAATCCGCAATTTTTATACGTGTGCATGCAAAACAAATTTCTTGATAGAGGGGTCTAAATACAGCACAAACAACATTTTCCAAAAGACCAAAAAAGTGAAAAAGTATATTTTAACAAAACGCATTTGACTAACAGGTCGAACAACAGATGTTCTTAAACCCTGCTGACTGCCATTGGCGATTGCCAAATAAACGGATCACAAGATGTTACAAAATAGATCTTTTAAAATTTATAAATTTAATACCAAACAGAAAACAAACAATTAACTTGCAGAAAAGATGGTATACCGCAAAGAAAAGGTGCAAAAATTAGTACACCATATCCGGATTTCGACAATTAATGTCTCTTCAGTGATGTTAGGGATCGAAACGGTATTTGGAAGGCCATTTAATTTACCTCAATTTAGGATAGACTCTTGAATTTTGAAGAGTCGAAATATTAGAAATAGGATGAACGGATCATACAAACCCGAAGGAAAATATAATACAAGCCCAAACGAAAAAATATAAACAAGTCTAAATTGAAAACAACGTTCAAACCTATGATTGCGTTGGATAAAATCCGCAATTTTTATACGTGTGCATGCAAAACAAATTTCTTGATAGAGGGGTCTAAATACAGCACAAACAACATTTTCCAAAAGACCAAAAAAAGTGAAAAAGTATATTTTAACAAAACGCATTTGACTAACAGGTCGAACAACAGATTTTCTTAAACCCTGCTGACTGCCATTGGCGATTGCCAAATAAACGGATCACAAGATGTTACAAAATAGATCTTTTAAAATTTATAAATTTAATACCAAACAGAAAACAATCAACTTGCGGAAAAGATGGTATACCGCAAACAAAAGGTGCAAAAATTAGTACACCATATCCGGATTTCGACAATTAATGTCTCTTCAGTGATGCTAGAGATCGAAACGGTATTTGGAAGGCCATTTAATTTACCTCAATTTAGGACAGACTCTTGAATTTTGAAGAGTCGAAATATTAGAAATAGGATGAACGGATCATACAAACCCGAAGGAAAATATAATACAAGCCAAAACGAAAAATATAAACAAGTCTAAATTGAAAACAACGTTCAAACCTATGATTGCGTTGGATAAAAACAGCAATTTTTATACGTGTGCATGCAAAACAAATTTCTTGATAGAGGGGTCTAAATAGAGCACAAACAACATTTTCCAAAAGACCAAAAAAGTGAAAAAGTATATTTTAACAAAACGCATTTGACTAACAGGTCGAACAACAGATGTTCTTAAACCCTGCTGACTGCCATTGGCGATTGCCAAATAAACGGATCACAAGATGTTACAAAATAGATCTTTTAAAATTTATAAATTTAATACCAAACAGAAAACAAACAATTAACTTGCGGAAAAGATGGTATACCGCAAACAAAAGGTGCAAAAATTAGTACACCATATCCGGATTTCGACAATTAATGTCTCTTCAGTGATGTTAGGGATCGAAACGGTATTTGGAAGGCCATTTAATTTACCTCAATTTAGGATAGACTCTTGAATTTTGAAGAGTCGAAATATTAGAAATAGGATGAACGAATCATACAAACCCGAAAGAAAATATAATACAAGCCCAAACGAAAAAATATAAACAAGTCTAAATTGAAAACAACGTTCAAACCTATGATTGCGTTGGATAAAATCCGCAATTTTTATACGTGTGCATGCAAAACAAATTTCTTGATAGAGGGGTCTAAATACAGCACAAACAACATTTTCCAAAAGACCAAAAAGTGAAAAAGTATATTTTAACAAAACGCATTTGACTAACAGGTCGAACAACAGATGTTCTTAAACCCTGCTGACTGCCATTGGCGATTGCCAAATAAACGGATCACAAGATGTTACAAAATAGATCTTTTAAAATTTATAAATTTAATACCAAACAGAACACAATAAACTTGCGGAAAAGATGGTATACCGCAAACAAAAGGTGAAAAAATTAGTACACCATATCCGGATTTCGACGATTAATGTCTCTTCAGTGATGTTAGGGATCGAAACGGTATTTGGAAGGCCATTTAATTTACCTCAATTTAGGATAGACTCTTGAATTTTGAAGAGTCGAAATATTAGAAATAGGATAAACGGATCATACAAACCCGAAGGAATATATAATACAAGCCCAAACGAAAAAATATAAACAAGTCTAAATTGAAAACAACGTTCAAACCTATGATTGCGTTGGATAAAATCCGCAATTTTTATACGTGTGCATGCAAAACAAATTTCTTGATAGAGGGGTCTAAATACAGCACAAACAACATTTTCCAAAAGACCAAAAAAGTGAAAAAGTATATTTTAACAAAACGCATTTGACTAACAGGTCGAACAACAGATGTTCTTAAACCCTGCTGACTGCCATTGGTGATTGCCAAATAAACGGATCACAAGATGTTACAAAATAGATCTTTTAAAATTTATAAATTTAATACCAAACAGAAAACAATAAACTTGCGGAAAAGATGGTATACCGCAAACAAAAGGTGCAAAAATTAGTACACCATATCCGGATTTCGACAAATAATGTCTCTTCAGTGGTGTTAGGGATCGAAACGGTATTTGGAAGGCCATATAATTTACCTAAATTTAGGACAGACTCTTGAATTTTGAAGAGTCGAAATATTAGAAATAGGATGAACGGATCATACAAACCCGAAGGAAAATATAATACAAGCCCAAACGAAAAAATATAAACAAGTCTAAATTTAAAACAACGTTCAAATCTATGATTGCGTTGGATAAAAACCGCAATTTTTATACGTGTGCATGCAAAACAAATTTCTTGATAGAGGGGTCTAAATACAGCACAAACAACATTTTCCAGAAGACCAAAAAAAGTGAAAAAGTATATTTTAACAAAACGCATTTGACTAACAGGTCGAACAACAGATGTTCTTAAACCCTGCTGACTGCCATTGGCGATTGCCAAATAAACTGATCACAAGATGTTACAAAATAGATCTTTTAAAATTTATAAATTTAATACCAAACAGAAAACAATTAACTTGCGGAAAAGATGGTATACCGCAAACAAAAGGTGCAAAAATTAGTACACCATATCCGGATTTCGACAATTAATGTCTCTTCAGTGATGTTAGGATCGAAACGGTATTTGGAAGGCCATATAATTTACATCAATTATATATATATGTTTTGGATAAGAAAGTTAAGGACAGTTTCCCCAAGAGGGCATTCATGAAAAAACATAAAATGAGTCCCTACCATCACTTGTTTCCTGTAAATCGGTCTTCAGTTCAAGACTCTCACAGTTTTAAGGAATTTATTCCTCCTACCAAACATCTATATTGAAAACAATTACCAGCGTATTGATTCGTGATAATATGTATGACGATCAAGATGATTATTTCAGTTCGACTACCACATGTCAAGATAAAAATCATTTGACATCTTACTGATGAAGGATATTAGTAATCCGAAATATTTAATATTTGTTCATGATTCTACTATTTTTTTGGTGATGTTGTACCCTTTTAGACTTGCTATATATATATATATATATATATATATATATAGAGTCTATAAGAATCTACCAACCAGTAAACTTAATAGGTATTGGATCATCAAAATTGACAATACTACACAAACAGGGAAAATTATATGAGTCTAAAAGATTGTGTAACAATACCGATAAATAGATGGAAAACAAAACACTAAAAAGTGTTGAATATCATCGCACAAAGATGGAAAAACTGAACAGATGATATAAATTATACAATAATTGCAAATATTTCGGCTCAACAAATGGCCTTCCTCAGTGTTAAAAGTTTTAACAATACTGATATATAATGTATAAGGTGTACACCTTATACATTATATATCAGTATTGTACACCTTATACATTATATATCAGTATTGTACACCTTATACATTATATATCAGTATTGTTAAAACTTTTAACACTGAGGAAGGCCATTTGTTGAGCCGAAATATTTGCAATTATTGTATAATTTATATCATCTGTTCAGTTTTTCCATCTTTGTGCGATGATATTCAACACTTTTTAGTGTTTTGTTTTCCATCTATTTATCGGTATTGTTACACAATCTTTTAGACTCATATATATATATATATATATATATATATATAAATATATATATATATATATAAACAAGTCTAAATTGAAAACAACGTTCAAACCTATGATTGCGTTGGATAAAAACCGCAATTTTTATACGTGTGCATGCATATATATATATACAGAATTTTCAGATTTATATATATTTTCAGACTTATATATATATATATAAATCACATTAAGTCACCTGATTTTGCTAATCTGAGAATCAGTTCAGTTATTTTAGGTGGTAGCTGATGTACTAAAGTCTCATTTAATTCAGGACAGAGCTGTCTAACAGATGTGGAACATACAATTTTTTTTGGAAATCTGCTGGTCTTGAACATGATGAATTCGCCATTGGCCAGTGGCAGGAGTTCCAATGATTTGAGCAGGTCAAATTCTTCGCTTGATATCAAGTAGGTCAAGATATTTAGCTTGTCTTCCCTTTCAAACTTCCTGTACACTGAGTTCAATTTCAAAAGCCTGAAATGTATTTATATCACTGTATTTATGTTTCAACCTATCGAGCAATGTTTGAATAACATGTTTATTAGATAATAGTCAACGCAACGATAAGTCATACAAAAGTGTCGAACGTTATCAAATACCATACAGAATACATTACATGAATTAAAATGTAAATGTTTGTCTCAAAGTATATAACCAAAAAGTAAAAGATAAAATAACATCATCACTAACGGCTCCATAAGGCCTTGATCCTAGAATAAGTTTAATTTTTCTCTGTTATCGGTTTCACATATCTATTTCGTTTTCAATATAAACATTGATAAATATAATAATCAAAAATATTTATATCGCCAATTACTCTAATGTTGAGTCAACTGATGATTTTATGCTCGTGTTTGACCTTTGTATATCTGTTTTAGTTGGTCTAATATACTGTTACCATTTCCATGGGACTGCTGTTGATTTCAAGATGATAGCTTAACATGGATAAAATTAATTATTTAAGGATAATTATTTCCTTTTGGACTACATTGAAATTTCAGTCTTGTTCATCTATTTTTAGAGCTTGTCTAGCTGATCAGTATTGCTCGTCAGAGTTTCTAACTATTGTATTATTTGTAAATAATAGAATAGCCAAAAAATAAAGCCACTAAAAAGCCCGTTCACGATTTTTGTAGGTCTTGAAATGCTTATCTAACTTGATATTAACAGTTTTCGTAAATCTATTATAGTTTACAAAATAAAACATTAGGAACAAATGCTCAAATTGATAAGAATTGTCCTGTTAGGGCAATTACTCCTATAAAAAGCCAACAGTTAGTTTTTACTTGTTAAACATTTTGTTGTTTGCCGTTTTCAATATATATAAAGCCCAATCTTAGAAAACGGTTAAAATATATAATTGATAACATTGACATTCTTAGGTCTCTGGTGGATTGTTGTCTCTTTTTACTTCTGTAGTAAGGGCATTCACTCCTAAAATGATTCTTTTAAAAATTTATGGCAAATTGATTTTCTGTCTGGCCGATTATGTTTTGTGCTTATTACACACCCAAAAGAAAACAAAAATCGGAAAGAATTGTCATTTTGGGGCAACACATATATAAGGGTTAACAAATGATTTCAACCATTTGATGTTTTTAGCAGATCTTCTCTTGCTGATTAATTTTACGTTTTAAAGATTCCGTCTCTCTTTTATAGCTTTTAAAACAATAATTGAAAACAGTAAAAATAAACAATAAACGTTAAAGTATATTATCTGCTCAAAGTGAAAATTAGGGCCCCGCCGAATGGCGGACGCCCTATAGTGATCAGTCTGTCCGTCCGTCCGTCTGTCCGTCCGTAACAAATTGTGTCCGCTCTATATCTAGAGAACCGTTATGATTTCAAAGTTTATACTTGAAATGTATATTAACCAACACCAGAGGGTGTGTCATAATGTATGTACAACTTCCTAGGTCAAAGGTCAAGGTCAGAAACTTTGGTTTTAGTTGACAACCCAATGTCCTATGGTAAAGATCGTGTCCGCTCTGTATCTTGAGAACCGTTATGATTTCAAAGTTTATACTTGACATGTATATAAACCAACACCAGAGGGTGTGTCATAATGTATGTAAAACTTCCTAGGTCAAAGGTCAAGGTCAAAAACTGGTTTTAGTTGACAACCCCATGTCCTATGGTAAAGATCGTGTCCGCTCTATATCTTGAGAACCGTTATGATTTCAAAGTTTATACTTGACATGTATATAAACCAACACCAGAGGGTGTGTCATAATGTATGTACAACTTCCTAGGTCAAAGTTCAAGGTCATAAACTTCGGTTTCAGTTGACAACCCCATGTCCAATGATAAAGATACAAATTTGTTACCACACATTATTCACAGCGGGGCCCAAAGAGATGGCTCCCATCTCAATGATATCTAGCTGACAATGTCACTGATATTTATTTATTTATTTATATATCTTCTTTTGCTGTTCATTTATGACGAGGAGACTATTGACGATTTCAATTCTTGCGGTCGAGATATTAGGAATGATAGAAATGATTCTGATGATAGTTTTAGCTATCTAAATTTTCTGTCTATTTATTATGCAGTCTTCAAGATATAAGGTTAACATATTATAATTGTTCTGTTAGCATCCCTACGTGCAATACTCCTATTTAAGACTTTTGGAAACACTTGATAGATCTTATGTTGCTGATTATGCGTGTTGTTAAAAGTTTCTTTTTCGTTTAGAATTGTCAACATATATTGAAGGTAAAAGCACGAAAATTAGTCACAAATCATAATTGAAGTGTAAAAACTATACTAAAAGGTTTGACTATGTCACTCAAATTGACATTTTATACTAATACATTTTGCTGTTTACTTTCTGTCTACTTTTTGTACTTTTCAATAGTATATTTATAATAGTCAAAAACTCAAACATTCGTAAATATTTTGATTTAAGACAATAATTATTGTAAGGAGTCTTATCGCCATTCGAATACATTGTGTGGTCTAATAGATTTTCGTTTGCTGACTATTTTTAATTTCAATTTTCTATTTCATTTTAAAAGTTTTCAATACAACAGCAAAACACATAAACGAAATCAGTATAAATCGCATTTCAAGGGCAATAATCTCAGTGAAAAAATTGACCATTTTAATCATATAGACTTTTAATAAATCAAATAGTAACAAAATGTTTAGTTTAAATGTTTCTGTCTTTTAATAGTCTTTATCATGTAAACGCACTATCATTGATTTAAAAAAAACAAAAGAAAAGAGAAATCACCCCTCAACAATGTTGATTGACGATTTAAGTCTGTTTAATGAATCAGAAGACCACACATTTGTGATAGTTTTTGTTCTTAACGTTTACGTCTATATATTGTGCAGTCTTCAAAATATTAGATAAAACAAAAAAATCTACATTTAAATTGAAAGGGCAATGCTTCCTAATGAACATTTTAGTCATATCGACTATTTTGTAAATCAAGAGTTGCTGATCAATAAATTGTTATGTTTTAATTTCTATCTATAATTCATTATGGGTTTCAAAATATCAGGTTTAAGCAGTAAAATAGTTCTTAATAATCGTCTTATAGGCAATAATTCAAATAGATGTAACTTATATTGACTTTTGTAAATATGTCTTTATGCCTCATTTTTGTTCTTCATGGTATCTCTTTTTTATTCTTATAGTTTTAATAATTTAAGAAAAGCACAAAAATCAATTGTCATTTTTAGGCATTTATTTTATAAAGTGTCAATTGACGATTTCTATAATAATGACTTATTTTTAGATCTTGTATTGCTGATCATTTCTTTTTTAAACAGTTTTGTTTATCTATTAATGCTGTCAATATACTATGCAAAATAATAGAATTGGTAAAATAAAACCATTTGATGTTAATAACTCCTAAAAGGAATCCTCTGACAATATCGGCCTCATTGTACATTTAGAATATTTTTCCAATTTGTAGATATTTGGCGATTATACAATTACTTGCCTTTTACTACTATGTAATTAACCAACAATCTTGACTATGACTCATTGACGGCAGACATAATCAATACAATATTTTTTAAAAGAGTTCACCTTGTTAATGACGACGATGAACGTAAAGTGTTATCAATAGCCCACATGAATCTTATGGACCAGTCGACTTGAAAAGAAATATCAATAGATTTACATAAAATTTTAAAGTACTCTAGAGGAAAATGTCCTTCATCGGAATAAAATGCATGCTGTTAAAATTGCTCTGTAACATAAAGATCAGTAAAGTCTCAAAATTACGTATATATTAACCTGGACCTAATGCATCCTTTTGAGGCAAATTTATCGACAGGTATTGTTAAAGGAGCCCATTTAATATTGTGTGTATGAATCGTATTCACTGGTTCCGTCTTGATAAATGACAGATTACAGTCAATAAATTTGAAGTAGAAGTATACACAATAAATATTTTATAAAGTTTGCCTTTCACTGATGAACTGTGGTGAGGCGTCTTGTGGTGGATTATCATATGCCTTGCACAGAATATCATACATTCGTTGAAATCCTTGTGTTTCTACCAAGCAACAATTGTACTGTCTCATGGTGTACATAAGTGTTTCTGTGATGTTCATTTCTGTATAAGAAAACAATATTTGAATTGACGTTTAATTTGATGAATAGCTTGGAAAATATATAACAATTATCATTATAAATTATGACGTTATCGGCCAAATTTTGCAGGGTTATCACTACAATAGACACATGTTGTACATACGAAACACAGATGAAGAGGCTCATCAAATAATGACAGCATAAAACACAACTAAAGAAAAATGCATATCAATAAAGAATTTATTGCGTTTTTGGAGGTCATGTTATTCAAAATAATAGGCATTCGCATGGGAACCAACTATGTTCCTCGTTTGACGACTTTTTCTGTCATTTGTATGAGGAAAAACTCATACAAGAAGAGCTAACATTACCGTTTAACATAGCGTTCCTCTATAAAATGGTGATCTCTCAATTAGGATTGAATGTTTGGTGACTACAAATGTATGTTGAACGCATCTATCCCATCGAACTTGAAATGAAGGATAGAACAGATACAGTTAAGTAGTAAATCTTATTTTCCCCATAAAACAAAAACACCAATTGCCTTTCTGACGCACTTATCTTTCATATCGACGCTTTTGGGTCAAAAAGTCGTCTCTTGGGACTATTAAAATATCATTTTTCTTAAAAATCGTAAAGGTAGACATATATAAATAGATAGAAATTTGTGAATAAATTAACACTTGAAGTTATTTATAATTTGTAACCCAAAAGATTACATATGTTCCTTAAATAAGTGTTGTTACTAATTCTTTCAAAGATTTATCTCTACATACGCCTCTAAAATTTAATAAATTCTTCATTTCATGATATAAAATGATGTAAAAATTCATGAAGACTACATTTAGGTTGCACTTTGTAAATACAGCTGTTTCTTTTGGGGAGATATATAATATTCATAGATAATTAATTTTGTCAACGAACTGGTTCCCAGTTATGATCTCTATGTTGGGAATGTTACCAGTAAATATGAATATGCATATCAGTCATATTGAAATCTGTGGAAATCCTAAAGTCAAGGTAGGGGTAGTACATAATTTTAGTGTAAGTTTTGACCTTTGAAAAAATAGTAGTGCATATGAACTTTCCATTCTAGGATATAATTTTCATCAAAACTTCAAGGTAAACGTAGTATAGTTTTGGCCGTTATAGGAGTTCCTATGGGAAATTGCATCGTGGCTATTTACAGAAATGCAACCTATAGTCCATGCTTCTTTTGAAATTTAAAATAACTCTATTGAGTAATTTTGTAATTTTTTTTAAACAAACATTACTTATATAGGTAACTGTAATATTGTAACTTTCATTCATCCATAAATATTTATACAGTTCAGAGTTCACGCACGTGTTGTGTTGATAGACATAGCAGAAAAGAGCGCGTCGTATTGCAATATGTATTTGTGTGGATAACCTAGTTCTAGCAACATGTTAAAGTATGTTAACCAGTACAATGGCCTGTCTCTTAGTTATTATATATAGGATACCAACGTTACATTGGCGACGAGGATAAAAGAGTTGGAAATGAAAAAAAATGTATGAGTTTTCCGGTACATGAGACCAATGCCGAATATGGTGGCGTAAATGGATAAGTAGACTAGAAAACTTATTCATCGGTTTAAACATAAAGGACAGCAAATGACAAAGAGCACTCTTGTTACTTAACGCTGGAAAGATGAATACGAAGTGTTTGATACCCTAGACAATACAGGAGAAGACTTTGCTGCCACTAAACACAAGTTAACAGCTTACCTTGCTCCAAAAAGAAATGCAGAATATGAAATTTATAAATTCAGGCAAGCCAAACAGATATCTGATGAAACGATCGACAGTTTTCATACGAGACTACGCTAGCTTGCTGTAAATTGTGAAAAAGAAGTGAAATTGCAATTAATCCATGGTTATCATTCAACGAGACTAAGACGAATGGCTCTTCGGGAAGACACGACCCTTCAAGGATCAATTTAATCAGCTAGGGCGTTGAAACTTTCCGAGAAACAGGCAACGGAAATTTAACAATCAGACAAACAATCCGCAAATGTTGTGAGAAAAGGAGGTGGAAGACGTCGCAACGGACCACGATTTCTACAAACACAAACGGACCAAAAGGCAAAGAAAAAGACTACTTGCAGAAACTGGAGGTAACTTTCCGCATTCAAACAAGTGTCCAGCATTTTTAAATAGTTGTCACTCTTATAAAAAGATGAATCATTTCGCCGCTGTATGCAGATCCAAACGTGATGGAACTAACACTTACAAAAGGAAAGTCAATAAAGTTGACAGTTATGAATATGATGATGCTCACCATAGCAGTTCTTACGAAAGATACATATTCGGATTAGGAGAAAATACTGTGAATAAAGTACAGGAAGGACAATCGAAAATAATCGACACAGGATCCAATATTAATGTTATTGATATAAGCACATTCGAGAAAATCAAGTGTAAACCAAAACTTTCTAATGCCGACACAAGAGTATTCGCATATGGATCAGATAAAAATCTGAAGTTGAGGGGAAAATGTCATGCTACGATAGAAACTGACCGTAAAATAACAACAGACCGGTGTATGTGATGAATATATGGGAATTTATTGTGCTACAATACATCTGTTGATTTAAACATAGTGCCAGTCATTCCTTTCGTAGCAAATAAACATGAAATATTACGCAATAAATATAGCGATGTGTTCAACGGAATCGGTAAATTAAAAGATGAAAAAGTGAAAATATTCATATTCATGAATGTGTTAAACCGGTTATTCAGCCGCATAGACATATTCCGTGTCACATACGTAAACAAGTGGAAGCAGAACTCGAGAAACTCGAAAAGCAAGATATAATAGAAAAAGGTGGATGGACCAAGACCTTGGGTGTCCCCGATAGTTGTGGCCCCAAAACCGAAAAACAAGAGCGAAATTCGATTATGCGTAGATATGAGGGAACCGAATAAGGTTTTTTTGCGTTCACGTCATATTACACCAACACATGATGACATGATTTTGGATTTAACGGATCTAAAGTATTCTCGAAAATGGACCTTCGTAGTGATTATCATCAATTAGAGTTAAACGAGGAATCCCGGAACATTACAACGTTCACGACACACGATAATGTAGATACAAACGTCTTAGTTTCAGTCTAAGCACTCGAAGGATTAGATGGAGTCCGAAATATATCCGATGATATTATCGTATTTGGAAGGAACCAGGACGAACATGATAGGCGATTGGAACAACTATTCGCACGTCGTAAAGAGAAGAAGCCAATATAGAATAAGGCAAAATGTGATTTAAACAAGGATAAACTGGAATTCTATGGTCACATTTTTAGTGCAGATGGAATATCAGCCGATCCAAGAAAAATAATCGCTATCAGGAACACTACAATACCGAAAGACGTAGTGTCCTAGCTATGACAAATTATGTTGGACGTTTTATTCCAAATATTCAACTATTACTGAACCGCCCTTCAGGTTAACAAAGCAGGATTCGAAGTGGGAATAGACATCTGAACAACAACACTCATTTGACAAGCTAAATAATGAACTTGTTGCTGACCGTGTGATGTCGTATTTTGACCCAAACAAAGACACAATTTTGATAGTAGATGTAAATCCCGTTGGATTAGCTGGATTTTGAACACAAAATTGGAAAATAATCGCCTATGCTAGCCGATCTTTAACAGATGTTGACACTCGCTATTCGCAAACAGAAAAGGAAGCATTGGCAATTATATATGGGCAATTGAAAACTTTCACCTTTATGTGTACGGAAAGTCTTTCACATTGGTTTCCGATCAATAACCGCTTGAAACTATATTTAACAGTCCAAAGACAAAGAACCTAGCACGCATTGGAAGATGGAGATTACGATTACAAGGGTACACTTTCAAAGTACAGTACAAGCCAGGAAAGGTGAACGCGGCCGATTATTTATCAAGACATCCGACCACGACTACATCTATTGCATATAAACATTCTCAATTAGCAGAAGAGTATGTCCGATACTTAACTGAAAACGCTCTGCCGAAGGCAATGACCTTAATGAGATAGCTGAAAGTACACAAAAGGACAGTGACCTACAAACCGTTATTACTGCATTGAAATAAAAAAAGTGGGACGAGCATGAGAGCACTACGCTGGATACATTCTCAAAATTACGATAGGATCTAGCAGTCGTTCCCGTTAATGATAGGGAGATCATAACAGAATCATTATTCCGAAGGATTTACAGATGCGTGTGATCGACATTGCACACGAAGGGCACCAGGGCATAGTACGTACAAAACAGTTGTTACGTGAAAAAGTATACTTCCCAGCTCGAATATACAAACATGTTGAACAAACGTGTAAATCATGTATACCATGTTTAGCGGTAACTCCGAGAAATGGCTATTACACAGTGATAATTGATGAATTGATGAATATTAAGGTATCCTGTTATAGAAACCTTACAAAGTCTGATTGCAAAATCCGTTATACCGCTACTAGATAAAACGTTCTCTATTTTTAGAATACCAAAAGAACTCAAAAGTGACAATGGACCGCCTTTAAATTCCCAAGAATTCCGAAATTTCGCGGATAACATGGGTTTTTAGCACCGAAAAATTACACATTGATGGCTCAGCACTAACGCAGAAAGTGAACGATTCATGAGAACAATAGGGAAGGCGATTCGTGCAGCTCAAACCGAACATCGTAGCTGGAAGCAACAAATACACACATTTCTTTGCAACAACTTTTTTGTAATTTATTTTTATTTTATCTGAAAAAACACAACTAACGTGTCACCGGCGATCTTTTATTTGGAAGGTAAATAAATACCAAAATGCCAAACATCCCAATAAATGACCAAGCCGACAGTGAAGTGCGAAAAGGAGACCACAGAAACAAAAGTAAAATGAATTCATACTTCGAAAAAAAACAACACTTCAGTTAAAGTACCTGATTTTACAGTAGGAGACAACGTCCTAGTTAAACAAGAAAAGAAAGATAAACTGTCTATCCCGTATAATCCTCAACCATTAACAAGTAAGAATAAAAAAGGTTGTAGGATTATGCCAACGAACAAACAACATAAAGATATAACTCGAAATTCGTCCCACTTCAAAAAGGTTGGAAAATCTAAAATCATGAATGACGAGGACTTAGAATAAATCATTGATAATGACATTATACCAAACACACCATTGAGAAGATCATCACGAGAAAAAACAAACACCGAAATGTCTTGATAATTAT
The DNA here is from genome assembly GCF_021869535.1 of Mytilus californianus. Taxonomy (NCBI): domain Eukaryota; kingdom Metazoa; phylum Mollusca; class Bivalvia; order Mytilida; family Mytilidae; genus Mytilus; species Mytilus californianus. The sequence continues at coordinate 13,965,383 of NW_026262626.1, forward strand.
GTGCGTTAATGAGCTGTGTTACAGGCATAATAATCCTGTGGTCTTTCTAATGTATCAGTGAGGTTTGATATTGATCTATATGTTTGTGAATATATGATAGAAATCATTTTGTGGAATTTACTATTCGCACTCGTAATGATAGCCTTATCAGATTGATCAGATGATCCACTAATTACATTGACATTATCGTACGAGTATCGAGTAAGTTACATTTATCACAGACTATAAAGTTCTAATTTTCTATTGACATCATTTTACGGATCTTATCAGTTTTATTTGTTTACACAGACAGTTACAGATTTTATGACTATACAGACAGTAACAAATAATTGAAATAGAACTTAATTCTGATAAAGGAAGAGATGTAATATTGTAACTTTCATTCATCCATAAATTATTATACAGTTCAGAGTTCACGCACGTGTTGTGTTGATAGACATAGTAGAAAAGGGCGCGTCGTATTGCAATATGTATTTGTGTTGATTACTTAGCTTTAGCAATATATAAAAGTATGCTAACCAGTACACATGGCTTGTCTCTTAGTTATTATATATAGGCTACCAACATTACAGTAACTAAAAAAATTTACTTGTTTAAGTAATGCCCTTGACACATATATATATATCTTCAAGTTGATACGACATATCAGATATTTCATGTTATGACATGTCGGAAGGTTGGTGATTTCATGAAAACTGTTAAACTAAATGATACAAGTAGTGAAATTTGTATTTATCAGAGCAACACAACAGGTCTTCTAGAGCACCTGAGCTCACACCCGGTTTTTGATAGGGTTTCTGTTGGTTAGTTCTTAGATTTGTGTGGTTTTTTTTATAATTGTTGCTTGTATTTAGGTCATTTTCTCTTTTGTCCATAGCTTTGTCAGTTGGTCTTCGACTAATGTGTTTGCCGTGTTCTTTGGTATCTTCGGCCTCTCTCTTGTTATATTGTATATTGCATTTTAAAAGAAATCTAACAATAATTTATGAGATTATGCATGCATGTTACATTACTATTTTACTGACATGAAATATCATTGATAGGTCTTTATGGAATATTCATTGACATAAAACAAATTAATTCTTTCGAAATACTCTGGTTTTTCATATTGAAATAGTAAGTTTATCACAAAAGTAGACTGTACCTGTTCTTGAAGAGGCTCATCAAATCATGACAACATACATTACAGTTTTATGTTATCTTTTAATGAATGTATTGTAGGCTCTAATGCAATATTTGAGATTGAGAACTCGATAGTACGTTAAGATGAAATAATCATTTAATTACCGAACACATTTTTGAATTCCAAGTGCCTTATTCATGTTATTTAAGGTAATCGTTTTTCAAACAAATGTCAATTAGACAGCAATAATCATTACCCTTGGCATATTTGAATACATTACTTGAATTAGATTATTCTTCAATTTTACACTTTCAATATGTCATTAATGTTAAAACTGAAACAGTAATCCGTAGGTTCATTTCTATTTTGTCTTATAAATATACAGTAAAAACTGACATATTAGGTTTGATAAGTCTATTTATGTTATTTGACTCTTGAAATAAGTCATTACGTTGAGGTTCTAAAAAAGGAAATCACGAATTCACCAACAATCCAACTGACTCCACGTTCGGAAAATGACATCTGCAACAAACACAAACCTTTAGCTACATCTTTACAAGCAGAACCAAATACAATGAAAGTTCCAACTATGTACTGGCTTCCGAAGCTGCACAAAACTCCTTACAAAGATAGATTTATTTCGTCTTCAAGCCATTGTTCCACTACTAAACTATCTATTCTACTTATTAGTACACGTGGTACAATCAAAAAACCTGGTAATACATTGCTCAAATAAGGCCTTTGAAAATACTGGAATTAATAACTTTTGAAGTGTCAACAATTCGTTGGAAGTACTTGATAAATTGTATGCTTATATTGGTGATTTCAAATCTGTTCAAAGTTTTGATTTTTCTACCCTATATACCACTTTGTCTCACAATCTTATTAAGAAAAAAAACACACACCTGATTAAATGGGCATTTCAAAATTCGGAATGCGAATATATATGTTCAAACTCTTTGAGGTCATTTTTTAGTAACAACAAACAAAAGAACTATGTCAATTGGACCTGCTTTAATACTATAACTGCCCTTGAATTTTTACTAGATAAAAGTTTTGTTCGCTATGGAGATTCGTCAGGTTATTAGAATTCCCAAAGGAACCAACTGTACACCACGTGTTGCGGACCTGTTTCTGTATTGGTATGAGTTACAATTTATGAATAAAATCAGCAAAGACCCATCGAAACAACATCTGATTCAAAAATTTAATAACACTTTTAGATATTAAGATGATATATTGGCTCGCAATAATGACTTCAGTATGTACACTAAAGAGATTTATCCTGCCGAACTGACTTTAAATAAAGCTAATACTAACAATGAACAATGCCCTTTCCTTGATCTTGATATCTATATTTTTAACGGGAGGCTTAGTACCAAAATTTATGATAAAAGAGATGATTTTTCATTTCCTATTGCTAATTAGCCATTTTTAAATGGTGATGCGCCCTTGTCACCATCTTATGGTGTTTATATATCTCAACTTGTTCAATTCGCTCGTGTATAATATAACGTATTTGATTTCAAGGAAAGAAATCTCTGTATTACTAAAAAAACTATCACACCAGGGTTTTTGATACTAGTATCACAAACTAGTCAAAACATTTACAATATTTTATCATCGGTAACAGGACATCATTTGTAAATATAAATCAACATGCAGACATCTTAAACATTCAGGTATTTCCCATCTAATATCTTATGGTAATATTCTTTACAAAGCACAAAAATGTCGGCATTCAGTAAAAAAGCTTACCAAACCTTTAAACAGACTTGTTTAGAAGGATATAGTTACGATACTGTTGTCAGGTCATTAAGGATTGCATATTTCGGTATTAATATTGATTAACTCATGTCTTTGCATCGGAATTAAACACATTTATTATAAAACCAGTTGTTGGCATGATACGGGTTATGTTCCTCTCATAAATTTTATGATGGTATGATACTAAACCCCTAACGGGAGGGATTGTACTTGATTTTCATACGATGAAGACATAATCTTTCTATCAGTTTAATCGAGGTCTGGAGCTGGCATATGTCAGTAACTGCTAGTAGTCCTTTGTTAATTTATGTATCATTTTCATTTTGCTTAGTTTATTTTGTTATCTATTCTGACATCGGACTCGGACTTCTTTTAAACTGAGTTTTACTTTGCATATTACTATGTGCTTCTTTATTCTACATTGGCTGGAGGTATAGGGGAGGGCTGAGATCTCACAAAACATGTTTAACCCCGCTGCATTTTTGCGCCTGTCCCAAGTCAGGAGCCTCTGGCCTTTGTTAGTCTTGTATGTTTTTAAATTTTAATTCATTTGTATGTTTTGGAGTTCAGTGTGACGACCATTTTTACTTAACTAGTACACAATTTTATTTAGGAGCCAGCTGAGGACCGCCTGCGGGTGCGGAGTTTTCCCGCTGCGTTGAAGACCCATTGGTGGCATTCGGCTGGTGTCTGTTCATTGGTCGGGTTGTTGTTATTTGACATATTCCCCATTTCCATTCTCAAGTTTGTTATATAAGTTTTTTGTTTGTTTTTTGTTTTATTTTTTTTTCATTTCATCAAACTGACTTTTAATTAACTTATTATAGATACCAATATTAAAATGCTGTACGCCAGACGGGTGTTTCGTCGACAAAATATTCATCAGTGACACCCGTATAAACAAGCTAGAAATATCAAATGAGGTACGAAGAGCATTGGAAACCAATAATAACCAAATCATCCTGTATACAATAAAGTGTCCAGATTATTGGTTGTCAGGCTTTTCTGATAAATCTTTCATCATTTTACATTTTTACCTGTATTTTCTGTGAAGATTGGAAAAACTGCATCTTGCCAACGAATCCATTTTCCCCCACTGCTTTCAGTATATAAGAATGGTACATCCATTATATTTGTGAACAGCTTGCTAACACATTCCTTGAATCTATAGTCTACTTTCTCTGGATCAGGAATACATCTAAATATCAGCATTTTATCGTTCAATCTTTTAATAATTGTCAAAATAACGTCATTGTACACCTTTGGCAGAACTTCAGATATCAGCAATTCATTCCACTGTACTGAATCTTCCTTGAAACTAACAGTGAATTTATCGGCCCATTTTAAATTTTGGCGGTTCTGACTTAGTGCGAATGTCCCGTTTACATGCACAGGTAGTTTAGTCATACTGATGTTTGGTACTGGCAAGGGCAGGAAACAAAAAAATATGTCCAGTATACGTGTTCGGTGACACAGGTACTGCAATTCCTACACAAGGCAAGTATGCTAGCTTTTTAGCTAGTCTTAATAGGTTTTTGGATCCCTCCGATATCCCTACGAGACGATTAAGAACTAACCATAATATCTGTTTTATCGGTTGTCTTTTACGAGTTGTTTCCAGTTTCAATAAGTACATTGTAGTGAGAGAATTGTCAGGAATGCATTTGGGTTTATTTACTCTTCTATCTTTTCTGGTATTATCATTCGAACACCCACTAATGGTTACCATATAGTCTGGATTTTGCTCAAATAGAGACCCTAAACTTTCATATAAGAATATTTCTTCAATAGAATTAAGAAAAAGCAATGTTAGGGAAGCCTCTTCTTTGAACATCCATAAAAGATGATTGATCTTTTCCTGATTGTATACAGAATCTGAAAGCTTAGTTGATGTCTGGCGCAATGGGAATCTGAAATTCATTAAAAAATAATAAAATGACTAAAGCTTACGTAAAATAAACATTCAAAGCACACACACGATGTTTTGATGTTTGGCAAATAGAAATGCTAAATCAACTGTTAAATGTGTGTTTGTTTAATTGGTATTATTTAGGCGATGACATTGATTTTATAGGTATATAAGGATTGTATAGTTAAATCAAACTTTCCATCTTTATCATGACGATAGAGTCTAATAAATTTGAAAAAGGTTTCAGGCATACCAAATCATAAGCTGATATTTTTTTTGATGAATTTTCACTTTGTTGGGCCAGCTTAGTAGTGAGCACTTTTGTGCTAACATACACGTCACTTTTTGTAAATTACCTGATTATAAACAAGTGAAATTATTGAAAACAAAAAGACAATGAAACATTTTGAGTAGGCATAAACGGTGACCCTAGTCACATTTGGCACAACTTTTTTTCTAACTTTGAGTGCCAATGCTCTTCAGGTTTGAAAACATGTTTTTCGAGCGTCACTTTTTATTATGAAGACGAATAATTTTTTTTTTTTTAAAGATAGATTAAACAACAAATTGAAATGAAGAGATTGAAAAAAGGGAGTTAATAAAATGTTACGCGAGTACAAGACTGGTAATAGTTATCTGTGGAAATATTTTTATCAACGATAGTTGTAAAAAAAAAAAAGTCTCCATATTTTAAACTGAGGCTTCAAGTAGCCTGTGTCGTTCACCTGATATTTTTATTTACAATTGATGCATGAAATAATGCAACTGTTATACTTTTGCTTTATGTATAGAGATATAAGTCAAAAACTGTTTTTTTCCCCTAAGTTCTATTTTAAGCCATATCTGCCATGTTGGTTGGCAGGCAGGGTCATTGGACACATTTTTCAAACTAGATACCCTTATGCTAATAGTGGCCAAGTTTGGTGAAATTTGTCTCAGTTGTTTCCGGCGAAGACTTTGTAAAAGATTACAAAAATTTACGAAAAATTGTTAAATTTGACTATAAAGGGCAATAACTCCTTATGAGGTCAATTAACCATTTTGGTCATGTTGACTTATTTGTAGATCTTACTTTGCTGAACATTATTGCTGTTTACAGTTTATCTCTATTTATAATAGTATTCAAGATAATAACCAAACTCTGCAAAATTTCCTTAAAATTACTAATTCAGGGGCAGCAACCCAACAATTGCTTTTCTGATTTGTCTGAATATTTCAGGACAGATAGATGTTGACCTGATAAATATTTTTCCCAATGTCAAATTTGCTCTTAATGCTTAAGTTTCAGAGATATAAGCCAACAACTGCATTTTACCCCTTTGTTCTATTTTTAGCCATGTCGGCCATGTTGGTTGGCAAGCAGGGTCATCGGACACAATTTTTTAACTAAATACCCGAATAATGATTGTGACTAAGTTTGGTTAAATTTGTCTAAGTAGTTTCAGAGGAGAAGATTTTTGTAAGATTACAAAAATTTACAAAAATTTGTTAAAAATTTACTATAAAGGACAATAACTCCTTAAGTGGTCAATGGACCATTTTGGTCATGTTGACTTATTTGTAGATTTTACTTTGCTAAACATTATTGCTGTTTACAGTTTATCGATAATAACCAAAAACTGCAAAATGTCCTTAAAATTACCAATTCAGGGGCAGCAACCTAACAAATAGTTGTAAGATTTGTCTGAAAATTTGAGGTCAGATAGATGTTGGCCTGATAAACAATTTTACCCCATGTCAGATTCATGTCAGGGGAGGGCTGAGATATAAGATATCAGCCAAAAACTACATTTTAGTAGTTAACGACGGACCACAGACGACGGACGCCAATTGATGAGAAAAGCTCACTTGGCCCATTGGACCAGGTGAGCTAAAAATTTGTTAGATATACGTTTAAGGCAGAAATTAAAGATGTTACCTAAACATAGTTCCTTTGAAATATCCATTATTTGTCACATTCTCTACAAAATTGAATGCAGGGTCTAAAGCTTCGAAGCATTCTTGCAAACAAAATCCACGATATAACCGTAGCTTAGACAATCAAAGTGGTATACAACACTTATCCTCATCTAGGTATGGATCCAAAATCATCATTTGTTGTCCACTTATAATCATGGGGTAATCTACAAAAATAAAATGCCAGCTCTATTTACCTCAGATTTATGGCAGATTTGAAATCTATGACAAAAATGATATCACAACCGCCATACAAAACGTAATTAAATGACAGTTTTTTTGTTTTCTCCAACAATGGCAGATTTTTAAATTCCCGGAATTTTTCGAGGAAAAAGAGTAAACTATAACGATCATAATCAAGCATCGTCATATTACGTCACAGCCGCCACTAACGACAGCGGAACACATATATTCGAAAACCATTCAAGATCACCTCCCCACAATTTTATGTTCACCAGAAAAAAATCTGACATCGGGTTTGAATGGCATGACGTCCTATTAACCATAGATTTGGAATCTGCCATTATCTACCAACAGCCAAGGATGTGAATCCTAACATGAATTGGTAGAAAATGACTGACCAGACCAAACTTCTTTTCAATGTTAACCTATCCGATACAACCAGTTAACCAACAAGTTACTGTAGTCTCTTAAAACAAGAACAATCTTTCAAGCATTGCATGTCGACTTTTTATTTTGTTAATACTTTCATGAACTTTCTAGCTTCTGGTATTTTTATATATTCTTGATTAGACACAATTGTGCAGTGTGTCTAACACGGATAAACAATTTGAGGAGATTATAAGCACAGTTGTCTTTCATGTATTACCTGTAAATACACTCGCATCAAAACATACCATATGTTGACAAGTTTTGTTTATCCATGGCATTATCAATTATATTTGACTTACGAGTTTCAATGTGCATGTGGTATCTTTTCTTTTCCTTTAAAATGTTTAAGCTTTTTAATGATGTTTAACGTTTGTTAAAATCAAGTCCAGTTATTAAACAAAATTCGTGAATTCATGCATCCATTCCTTTAATTAAAAAATTTACTAAAATAATTCTCTCGTTTCTTTAGCCAATTTTTGCAATTTTGGCAATACTCCTTTTTTTTCTTTGGCTACAAATGTATATATATCGTTTGAATCAATAATTAATTTTATTATTATGGCTATTCGACATAATTCAAACCATGCTGTAGTATCAGGCAGTTCGACATATTTCAAACCATGGTATACTATCATGACAGGTCGGGTCCACAGATATGTTTGTTTCCTAATTTATAATGAAATACAATCAATTCTTCAAAATCGTTGTACTTACCAGTGATATGAAAAACGGACTTAAATCCCAATCCAAATCTTCCAACTTTTGATGGATCAAGTTCTTTAATGCTTGTACCGATTCGAAGAATCCCTTCCCAGTCATCCACAGAAAATTCTTCATTATTATAAACAATTAATGCTGGACCCTTTTAAGAAATAATTAGCAAATTACAACTTTATTCTGACTACCAAAATAAAAAAAAAAAAAAAAAGAAATAAAAGCGAAAACTAGTCTTCCCCTATAAAAGATTAAACGGGACAATTGCTTAAATCAGAAAATGTGAAAATGATAGGTATTATTTATGAAATCGTTGATTCAATAGTATTTTTGAACATTATAATTCAAAGAATTAACTTTACCCTGCATAAGACGTTTTTAGATCATAACGGTTTCAACAATACTATATTGGATATTCACAAAGAGAAGTTGTAAGGTATTAAGTAATTAGTGTGTCTTAATGTTCGATGATATTTCTAACTCTTACTTTTTAATGTAAAGACCTCTGGGTCAATACATTTTCAAAATGCAAATTGAAAACAGGGGGCAACGTTTGTTTGTCGTTCAAATACATTGAGATAAACGAAATTACAGTTATTGTTTATGGGTTTTATAGGAGAAAATCAATTTTTCCTTGTAGAGGAAATATTTATTATTTCCTTATAGAGGAAACTTTTAATACATTTAATGACACTTGATTTTTTTATAGTTAGATTTTGATTCATGTGTTATATGTTTCTATTGTAAATTGAATGATATTTGGTGAAATAATTGGTAAACTACTTTGAAACCATATCAATATTTTTCCCAACATGCCTAAAAGGGATGCTCAGAAAAAAAAACTACAGGTCTACCTTAAACAGTACTGTAATTGGTGTATAATTATAGGTTTCATAAAGAGTGAAAACGGGATATCGCTTGATATCAACTCGACTTATTTAATTTCAATATAATAATAAACGAGCCTTGATATCAAGCGATATCAAATTTTCAAAAATTAAACCTATTTCTCTTATGCATGTTATGGTCAACACTCTCTGTGTGTAAATTAAAAATTCTGCAAAATATTAATCTAGTCTTTTGCACATTCCTGTATGACGTCATATGTCATTTAAAAGTTTTCCTGTGTCAAACTTGAATATCATACATTTAAACACTTTTGTATGCTTCAGAATGTAAAGAAAATTGACAAAAGGACGATTGTCTGGTGAAATGTGTGAGTGTTTTGTATCACATATGTCCGTTATCATGGACAAAATGCACATCTTATTAATATTTGAAAGTCATCAACGACCTAAGATTTTCATATCACTTTTCGTATCACACTCCGTGCAGTGTGATACGAGAATTAACATTTCAGGCAGGAAATAGATAACTACCATTAGAGAATAAACCTAACATGTACACAGGGATGCACTGTACTTTTATTATACTATTATTTCTATTTTTCATTTCATATTTTGGTTTTAATTTAATCTACAGGTCTTGTTGGCAGAAAACTTTACAAAAGGTAGAAGATTGTAGGTTATTTACTATGATCTTTAATAAAAATGCTCCGCTGAGCGGACTTTGATACAACTGCAGAGGTCGAACCTTAAACAGTTTGGTAAAGTAATGACTATCTTCAAGTTTAATACAGCTCTGAATTTGAATTGTGAATGAATATTTATCGAATAGTAGGTTTCCGACACAGAATGAATGTGGTAAAAAAACTAAAAAATTTTAATTGGACTGTTATCTAGTATGGTATTTATCTTAAATCTAAATACATTGTTAAATTCAGCATATCGAAGTAAACTAACAATTTAATCTATTTGTTCATTATTTAAGTAAATTTTGGCAATCAGGCCACGAAGTGAATATTCATTTTGATTACAAATACGTTCATCATAGTGTAATTGTCTCCATCTCTTGTATAGAATACATAACATAACCTTTATCATGAATTACTCTACTTATAAAGAAGTATATATAATTTTTGTCTAGAAGTTTCTTTAATACCAATCTGAAAGTATTTGAAATAAGATGATGTGTTTGTATTACATTGGGCGTATGAGTTTGTCTAATTTTCATTACAAAACTCTCTTAGTTTGTTTTATGTTTTTAACAGAAATTTCTTAAATACCAACCTGAAAGTATTTGGAGTAAGGTGATGTGTATGAATAACGTTGGGCGTATGGGTTTGATGGTAACTGCCGTTCATCGTAAAGTATGGCAATTCTAACAGCACCTGCATCCTCTGCATTTTGAATCATCTCCTGTGAAAATAGTATAAATAAAAAGATCAAGAAACATGATTTTCATTAACTTTCACCACCAAGCAGTCTATTGGGAAGAAAATATGATACCTAGTTTACCTTGTCGACGTTTACCAACATTATCCGAAGACTACATAACCCTTCTGATCCCTCCTCCTTCCTTTTATTCTTCAATTCAACCATTCCTTAGTGGTACTTTTATTGATTGGTTATAAATGGTCTTCAGAAATTTGTAATGGTACATTGTTTGTTTCTAATAATGCATTTCCGGTTTAATAGATATAAGAAGATGTAGTATGAGTGCCAATGAGACAACTCTCCATCCAAGTCACAATTTATAAAAGTAAAACATTATAGATCAAAATAGGTTTAAAATGAAATACATACTTTTAGAATTTGTCCATCATCTGGGTATTCACGCAAAATTTTTGTAAGCTCCTAAATGAGCGTCGTTCGTCTCATCCCAGTGCATTCAGGCTCTATTTCTTCTTCCTCCATCTTTCTTGTTGTTTTCTAATAGACTATTGTGTACATTTGTTGTATTATCATGTTGAAATAATCTTTGAATAAAATGAAATGTCAATGAATAAACAAAGATTGATTTTTTAAGTTTATAAGATTTGAACATCGGTAAACTTCTGTCACCTTAATTTAGGCCAGGTCGGTCGGCCTAAGTAGCACCTACTGTCGTGAGAAAAGATCAAAATATATATACAATGTACCACTGGGTCGGAAGCAAAGATCTTCGATGTTTTGGTGTATCACTAGCCAAGTAGATAGCTCTCATTTGCCGACATGTACATGTTATATCATAGGTTACTCTGTACAAATTTACTTACAAAAAATATGGAATGGGTATCAACAGATTCTCAATTAGCTTAGTCTTTAGTTATCTATGTTGTGTTTTGAAGACTGTAATTGTGTGGTTGTTTTCGTTTTTGGCATGGCAATATGGTTTTGTTTTGTTTACCCAACGAAATGAGCACATGATTAATTACCTAAATGTTTTGACGTAATGACGCTAACATTTAAGGATCCGAAAAACGAACGATATCAGAACTTCTGTTTAATAGAAGGATCGATAAAATTTAATGTACCTTTGGTATTTTTCGATTCACTATTTGGTAGAAATCCATACATATGAAACGTTTAAAAGCCTCAAAACTTGAAGGGGCCAACCAGAACAGTAAAAAAAAAAGATCATTGAATATATCTATCTACTTGGGGTTACCTGGCATGAACCTAAAGGTTGTTAGGTGTAACATGTGTAATACCACCATCGATTTCCCCTATTAGTCTTTATTACATTTGCACTTTTCAAAAAATTGTGTAGAATTTATCTTTGTTTCAAATAAAGAAATACTTGACATGAGTAAAGATGTATCCTGTCCAGTACTGTAGACAAAATTTCACATAACATTTCATCGCATATGAGAAAAAACTATCACTGGAAGTTAACCCATATAATATTTACCTCTTTTTTACATGTACCTGTGTATAAGCTTCAGTAACCCTGTAACCTCAAGTTTCCAAACTATTCTATAGAAACCCCAAATAAAAAAATAATGGTGCTTTGAAATACCCAAGACATATGTGTATGAACCAAAAATATTTTACTGCAATGAAATGTAGGATTAATTACCTACAACTGTCTAATTCAGGGGAATAATTTTTTGGACCCTTTTTCGTATGCGACGGATGTGACGTACTATAGTTTTGTGGTATTACACCTGATTAAGTGCCATGAGAGCCTGTTACAAAATTTTACAAGACTCAGTTTGGTTGTGCAACAATTGTCGAAATTGACGAATTACAACCTAAATATTTCACCAAACAACCAACACAGTTTGGATACCTGATATTCATATTATAGATTTGAATACAAGTGAAAATAAGTGAAATTCGTGAGAGAAAAATGAATGAATAAATACTTACATTAACACGCAGTAAGTATAGTCCTGACGAATATTACAACGACAGAGGTTATATCGCAAATATGTATACTTAGTTTAAGAGAAATCAGTTGTGCAGTAAGCTTATCAAAATATATGATCCGCTGTCAAGTTTTAAACCTTTTTATAAATATATGTACCATACATTGTTACAATGATATGTGGTATCGTCACATGGTTACTGAACAATTTGCACAAAACATTTATCGGTTACAATAAAAATAACTGGGTCTAATTTTATATGCGACATTTATAAGGAACATTAGAGTCCCAGAGTTAAGTGACACTAACATTTGATACAATTGGTGTAATCAATAAAGACCCTCCTTTGGGATTGGACCCAATTTGTGTCTTTCTTTTTTTTTTGTAAATCCTGAATAGGCCTTGAATTTTGCTAAAAAGCAGATTAGGCAAAAAATTATTGTTTTTGTTTAAAAAATCTACAAAATTGTAAAAAAGTTAGAAGTATAAAAAATCGATGTCATTTGTCAGACAATAAAGACGCTAGATAAAGACCCAAATGGTTCAATTGTAAATGTTACAACAAATTTAAGCTGCCTTTGGTGGTACAGGCTGATTTCCAGTTGAAATTAAACAAGAGTAGAGAAACCTCTTTATTTCTAAGGGCTTTTAGAGTTGAATGTAGAAAAATAGTTTAAGGTTGTATGCATCCTCTACACGTGTTTTACATAAAGTAATATATTTTTTAACTTTTAAATGAAAGATTTTTTTTACAAAACAGTGGATTGTGGTATGTTTGAGTATGTGTGATCTTTTTTGTGTGCAAACGCATCATTACCGTCGATCGATATTCCACAGAAAGATAAAAGATTATATTTGTTTTATAGCATGGTTTGCCTCTTTTTGCCCCGGTGACAGTTTTTGGGACACAAATCCTACAAATTGCCAATAATTTCATCGAGAAGAGACATTTGAGTATGCCTTTTTATATTCAGGCGTGTTAGTGTTTACTATTATGTCTTAAAACGCACCAATCAAATATCTTCTCGCATCAGATTCTATTTTTTTTTAAATATAGTACTCAAGTTTTTAAAATAACATTTAAAACTCACAGTATTAAAAATATATCTTGAAACTGTATCACTTCGTATTTGTGTCGTTATCTAAGGTTATTCGTCTTCCTTCTTTCGAAAATCTTTTAGTTTGTTCAATCACAAAATATTAAATTTGATTTTTTTTTTATAACTTTCCAAATTACCCCTTACAAACGATTACACAATAGTGTTAAGTTGACTAAAGGCCTAAAATACATAAAACGACGCTTATTATCTAGACGATACATTTGTATTTTAAATTACAACTGGTATATAGGGATCGTCATGATGATATGTGGATAAATTATTCGGTTTTCAAGGGCTAAATTGAGAGCGTGTCATCTCTTCAATGGCTCACATTTCTGTGGCGTAATACGGATTCCGTGACAATTTTAAGGATGTATAATCCTGATTGTAAGTTTGCAGTATAAAGTCTGCAGTTGCTGTTGATTCCTTAAGGTTTAACAAAATCTACTTTAAACAGGGTATCTTTTGAAGCGGAAGTACAAGACAAATATCTTACGACATAACATTTTCCATTTAATTCTTTTGTATTATCAGCTCACTGTCGATATTACCGCTTGGACTTTATGTTGATATTATCAACTATGGATATAATATATCTGAGAGCAAAAACGTCATTTACTAATCTGATAATACCTTGCCCGGGATCAATAAGGGAGGAAAATAAATTAAAACCTATCTGATTAAAGGTACACATTGATTCAAACAACAATAGGTACTTGGAAAAAACTATAACATTCAGTAATTTGCAAAGTGTCAAAGGGAAAACTAATTTGATCATAATAATATAAACAGTTGACATGTGTCGTTTCACAAAATATTTAGATCGGCGACGACGGACATTAGATATCAATTCATGACAAAAGGTCTGGTACGTTGGCCTTCTGGGCTAGGTGAGCCAAACCGGTTTTTTATAGATATACATATACCGATTTAACTTATTTGTTGGGTCTCATTGGGGTCTAAGCGTGACCTGGGATTGCCGATTTTTTGTAAGCGTTACACGTGAAAGTCAAATTATTGTGCCGTGAAAACGGGAAATGAAGTCTAGCGGGACACGGGAATCTGACAAAACAGTAAGCGGGATCCGGGATCAGAACCCCCAATGAGACCCCCTATTTAGTGTTATCTAGATGTAGGAGTCATCAAGTTCGTGTGATAAAGACAAGATACCTGTATTTGCAAAACTATGAAAATACACACGCATATTTGTAAATCAAATGTAGGGTTTCTCCTGTTCCTTGTTTATGCATATATAGTGTGCTAGTAAAAATCTCCTTGCAAGTATTTGAGAGTTATTACAAATCTCAGTGCATCTATTTAATTTAAAAGTTTATTTTTAGCACATGACCATCTAGATAACCATAACACTTTTCATTTGCACACGTCACGAACTTTATTCGCCTGTTATTATTTCAAATACATAACGTTTTGTGTTTGCTAAATGTACTTCATCAAATAACACATGTAATAGATAAAGACATCCTACATAACTCTGTATCGATTATGTTCTCTAATCAGACAATTATTGTAAGCATGCAAGTAAAATACAATTATAACCTACTTAAATAGCTGTGAAGTGAATCAATATGCTGTGTGTGCAGTGATCGTTGCATTTAATCTGTTATACAATGTGTATAACATGTATAATTAAACGTTTTAGATGTTAACTAAATTAAACGTATATGTGGCGTGTGCATGTGTTGTGTATTACTTTGATCGACTACTTATAGTCTACCGTTAAAATACAATGCTACACACCTATAAGAAAGAATATATATATTCAATGTTGAGTTGCAAAATTTGCTGTATTCATATAAAATAAGACACTTAGCACACAAAATCATAAATAAAACATCAAAAACTCTTTAGGCGCAACGATACTGTATTGGGCAATTCAACATTGATTAATTATACATTTATATAAGTTTTCAAAATTATCCTTTGTTCTTCTTTTTTGGACATTAAATTGAACTTTAGAGTTAACTGACTTTAATTTGCATATACGGTGAGATAACTCCAATATGGAAACGTGGCTATCTACTAAAGTGTCTGCATCTGTATGACAATAATATTGTAGTAAGGTTCTAGGGACTAGTAAACATATAATATAAACAAGATGACACATTGAAGAACTAGGCAACAAGTGAAATCTTAAGGTTCTTTTATCTGACAGTATATGGAACTGAGAACAGGGACACGTAATGACATTTGTTATGAGATTTTTTATGTTTTATTTGTTGTGTTGATGATGCTGGTCGTGTTAACCTTTTTTACAAATATGACCGTATTCACACACCATATTTTATTTGAAATACAGTCAGGGGTGATAAAGTGTAAAGGCATGGCGGGATATCGATAATTACATATCAAATGCATTTCATTTTTCATTTTTTTCAAAAAATTATAATTTTTATAGAATTTAAGATTCCTATTTTTTGTTCCCACAGAAGATGCCATGTGGGGAAAAACAAACAAATGTAATTTCAAAATCAAGGTAAATTTTGACTTTTTTTTTATAGTTCTGTCAAGCCGGACAACTTAAGCAGTTTTTACAATTTTTGACCTGTCTGTACATCAAAGTAAAGGTTGGGATGTAAACACGGCCAAATTCTTCAACAACATTGATATCATATTAAAGTAAAATGTACAAGTGTAGTGTTTGACACTATCATTATGATAAAATGTTTAATTTGAACTCAATGTAGATAATGCTAAATGATGATTCTTGGCTGTATAAACAAGAACGATATTCGAATCGAGTTGAACTGTAAGCAAATGCTATAAGTCTTCGGAAAAAGATATTTGATGAGCGAGGAACGTTTAAATGCGTCACACGGTTATGCATATTCACATAACGCTAAATATAAATTTCGGTCTACGTCGTAGTTTCTGAAGAAAGTAAATGGAACGATATATAAAAGTGCAAACGGAAACACAGACTGACAGAGGTAAAACAGTAAAATATAACCGTCGAAACGATGGTATTACAGAAAATCTAAATGGTACACTGAATTAAGCATAAATTGCCAAAAAATCGAATTTAAACCTGCTAGATTTGTGAAGTATTTGCTGTATTATATATTTCTTTAAAAAAAGTAGTGTATCATACATCCATTTTGCATTAAAGAACCGAAGAAATCGCATGATCTTAAAATGAGGTAGGTATTGGTGGTGATCTGTTACAAAAATCTACAAGCAGTCAGTCTGGTTATGCAACAATCGTCAAAATGATTGCGAATTAAAACCTAACTATGTCGTTACATGTTTACCGTTAACATTTATTTGTCAAAACAAAGATCAAAGAACTAGATCTTAATCAGTATTGTAATATTGAATGTATTTTGAGCAAGTCTGTTATTAAGGATATTGATAACAACCTTTGTATTATGTACCAGAATATATGGCATTCAAATTTGCTAGCTAATGAAAGCAGTAAATTGCGTACTTACAAGTTATTAAAATTAAATTATTGTACAGAAAAATATTTGAATATTACTACCCCGGGTAAATATAGAAGTGCATATGCTAAATTTAGAGCAGGTGTTGCTCCGATTAGAATTGAAACTGGCAGATTTGAAGGTATGGATATAAATGAAAGGTTTTGTTTTAATTGTAGAAAAATTATTTGAATATAATTGAAGATGAAAAATAATGTGTTGTTAAATACCCAGAATATGCAGATTTGCAAACCAACTTTTTTTGAACAGTGTATGCAATGTAGAAAGTAGTTTTAGTACTTTGAGTAATCAGGAAAAGTTTTAATTTATGCTTCATGACAGAGTTTGCTTTTTACAGCCAAAATCTATCATCACGTACTTTTTTAAGAGAAAGTGTATTTTATATTCGTAATAAATGTATAAAATGTTGTTTGTTTTTTGGTATAATTGCTTTTTAATATTATGATGTTTTATGCTAACATATTGATATATGCTATAAATGTAATATAAACGTATTTTTAATGTGTGCTTTACAGTCTCTTATAACTTTTGTTAGCATGATTAGAGTGGCTCTTTTATAAATTGATCTGTTTATATTATATTGTGTTCTATATCAAATGTTTTAAAGAGGTGAGACTCTAATTAAGTATTTGTTGTTGTTGTTGTCAATAACTTTTTTACAAAACAATCTAGACAGGTTCAATACTTGATATTCATATCAATGATTTGAATATCAATGAAAGCAAGTAAATATTTACCTTTACACGCTGTAAATAAAGTCCTGGTAAATATGCCAAAGACGGAGGTTATTTTGCAAAAATGTCCACGGATTTTTAAACAAAAAAAAATTCATTGTGTAATATGCTTATCTAAATCATGTATGATCCTCTGTCAAGTTAAAACCTTTTATATATGTACCCAAACAATAATAAATATGTGGTTTATGTATCGTCACCTGGTTGCTGAGAAATCTACCGAAAACATTGATTGATTGGCATATAATAATTTGGATCACACTCGGGTGAAATTTGTGTATTTCAACTTTATGAGAAACGATAGCTAGCTTAGATTATAAGTCCCAAAGCTAAAGTAACAATAACATTTGTATACAATTTTTGTTAGCAATAAAGGCACTTGTTGGGGGTCAGGGGTTGTCACCATTTGGTTCTACATATTCTTTGTAAATCCTGAATCCGCCTTTAAGGGTTGCTAGAAAGCAGTGGAAACTTATTAAGAGAAATGAAAAAAATCTGAGAAAATTGTAAGAAGGTAAAAACTATACCAAAATGACTTATTCTGTCAGAAAATAATGACAATGAAACTTCACAGTTCATCAATATTTAGCGTGTGTAATTTCTTCTTATTACAGGGAGATGATTCATTGAATGATTCGCAAACTCTCTTTTAATGACAAAGTCACCAAGTAGTAGACCAAAAAAGGGGTGGGGGTGTTAACAACTCATGCTTTTGTATGTGGACATATGGTTGGAACCCCCCTTTTTTATATAACTTGCACGAGTTGGACTGATGATCGTTAGTCACTCAACGTCAAATGAATCTAGGAATGTTCAGGACGATGCATGCATGTGCCCCCTCTTTTTACAAGTTCCTAGATCCGTGCTTGGTACCTACTTTGTGCTGAAAATTTTACATGAATCAATTGCTTTTGTTTATTTTCCGTGTGTATGAACATGCACGACAAATTATTGTTTGGTTATTTGTTCCCATCTGGCAAATACTGAGATGTACGTCAACATCATGATTCCAATAAAAGCAAGCGATACAGTTGGATAAAAGAGATAATTTGAAACAGGACATTTATATTGATTGAAATCCAATACAAGTTATACAGTATATACATGTAGTGCCTAACATATTTACTGTTTTCTCTATAAATGTTATGCAAGGATTATACATTTTTACTAATTAAGGTACGTATAAAATGATTATACAATTTATATTTTTTTCCATTCAAAAAATAAATTGCAAATCTTAATTCATTTTTCGTAAGATTCATTTGTATTATCAGCTCTCTATCAATATTACTACTCGAGACTTTGGTGCTTGTGTTTATATCATCACCTATGGATGATAATATATCTCATAGCAAATATGGCATGCACTAATCTGATAACACCATTTCCCGGATCAATAAGGAAGAAAATAAAATAAAAACTATCTGATTGAAGGTACACATTGAGTTAAACAACAATATGTACGTGCACAAAACTAATAAATTTTTAAAGAACAGCATTTGCAAAGTGTCAAGAAAAATTAATAAAATATTCATTCAGAAAGAGCAACACAAAAAAGTATTCACTTCCATTGAAAAACAAACAGTTATGAATTATGTTTTTGAGAAGTTTGGCCATAATGTGGTGTTCCAATGTCTATAAATAGATAACGTTTAGATCCAAAAGCCCTAAATTGAAAAAAAGTAAATTTTCATGACGAAAATCAAACAAAACACAAACAAAATTTAGGGATATTTTTTTGGACGAGCCCATATTTAGGAAATTTTGTTAAGTTATCTTCTAGGTTTTCAAAATTCTTAAGTAGCACGAACATGCAAGGTTTACATTTGTCGTTGCATGCAGTGTAAAGGTCATTGAAAGGACTTGATATGAAATCATTTAGCCGAATAGCCAAACGCCATCCAAGTCCTCTGACAACTTTGATTTTAATTACACAAATATGACATACATCATAAAAAATTATTCAAAAGTCAAAATTAATTAAGGATCCTTCACACGGGTTCAAAGTATTAAAATTATTCGTCAAAATTGTAAGAAAGCTCTAAATGACATTACCATCTTATCGTAAACATTGACGGTAGGTAGATTGTGAAATTCTTATCATTTGTGTTTTTGCCATGTTTTCAATTTTCTATGAACAATGATGAAAGGTTTAGAAGTTAAATTTTTTTTTATTCCTGTGTACCATGTGTACAGGTTGACAATTTGGACAATCAGACATTTTTTTGCAAGACTCCCCCAGGTTATTTATGGCAAATTTTAATTTCATTTGACCTAGTTGTTTTATTTTAAGTAAACGGACGACAGACGACGACCGAAGACGACAGACTCCGAATCATGACAAAAGGTCCGATTAGCCGCCTAGGGCAGGCGAGCAAAAAGTATCTTGATTTTGCCGTTATCCAGATGCAGAGTTATGAATTTCGTGTGCTAAAATGACGTCTAAAAACAAGATGACTGTATAAACGCAAACTTGCGAATATACACATTCATATTTGTAAATTAAATATTATAGTACTACTCCTGTTCCTGACTAATGCAAATGTAAACATTAAGTAAAATCAAATTGAGAATGGAATATATGTGCTAATAGAAAGCTCGTTGCAAGTATTATTGCATTTATTTAAAAGTTTGTTTTTAGCACTCGACCATCTAGATAACTACACTATTTATCATTTGAACATGCCACGAGGAGGATATAATTCACATGATATAGTTTCAGATACGTAGAAATAAACAAAGTTAGTATGTTGTGTGTTGAATGTGCGTCCTTAAATAACAGATAAAGACATCCTACATGTTCTTCACAATTCTTTATCGATTCAGTTATCTCAATAAAAAAATTACTTTTAGCATGCAAGTAAAATACAATCATAGCTTACTTGAAATAGCTGTGAAGTGAAACATTTGTTTTGTGCGTGCAGTGATCGTTGCATCTAATCAATTTTCACCGGAATTGTTCGCATGTGTATAATTAAACAATTTTATATGTCGTCGTTCTTAAATTAAACATATATGAGGTGTGTGCATGTATAATGCTATATTTGAATCGACCAATTTAGATATCTTATTAAATAAAATTGAGAATGGAAATGGGGAATGTGTCAAAGAGACAACAACCCGACCATAGAACAGACAACTAAAGAAGGTCACCAACAGGACCTTAACAAGTCTACCTTAACAATACAATGTTACAAACCTATAAGAATGAATTTATATTCAGTCAATGTTGAGTTTTAAACATTGCTGCATTTTGAAATACAAATATGACAACAACCACACAAAATAACAAATAAAGTGACAAAAACACTTAAGCCACATCAAAAAAGTGTAAATAGATGTTTACTGTCTAAGTATTGCCATCTATATTTAAAATTTAAACGCATACATAATACTTGACGAGTTTGCAAAGTTGTTCTTTTAAAAAATGAATTTATAGTTCGCGCTGACCTTACTATTGAGAAACAACCACGAGTCACATACATGTTGCTTCGGCTGTTTTCTGCTTTGGTCGGGTTATTGTCTCTCTGACACCTTCCCCATTTTCATTTTTTATCTTCATGAATAATTACAAGATTCTAGCACATTATGATTCATTCCTTTTTTATTGATGAGCATTGTATTCCAATATTTGAGATAGCTTACATTAGATAAATTTATGTTTAAAAAAAAATTGGAAGAATTGTATATTAATTTTTTTTTATCAAATACAGGTATCCACACAAATATATTTTCAATAACTTCCTTGTAAAAAGTAAAATCACAAAAATACTGAACTCCGAGGAAATTTCAAAACGGAAAGTCCCTAATCAAATGGCAAAATCAAAACCTCAAACGAATGGATAACAACTGTCATATTCCTGACTTGGTACAGGCATTTTAACCCTTTCACTGCCACACTGATTCAATACTTTGCCACGGCATATTTTGGGTATACAAAAAAAAACTGTACCGCCTATGACGTCCACAATGAAGGAACGTCACGGAGAGGGGCACAGATGGAGATGTGCACAGAACATCAAGTATTTTGGGGTTTTTAAGATTTTGATCCGAAGCGCAGCAGATGAAATGCGAGTCCTACGTATTTGAGGGGTTCCGTAGTAATTTTAAGCGATACATTTATGATATTTATGATTTGAAATGTTTTCAAATTTAACCTAGTAAAAGTATATCATTTAAACTTAAATATTGAAAATCGAACATTTATTGAGTATGTCAATTCAACCTATTAATGAATTAGCTTTCTGTACCGGCGTGCGAGTACTCTCATGTCTATACCTTTTATGTTTTTGATAGTCGTTTTTGTGCTTGGTATCGATCTCTTTTCAAGTGACACGGGAGACAGATTTATAAAATCCCGCTAACATGTTTAAACCCGCCACATTCTGTATGTATGTGCCTGTCCCAAGTCAGGAGCCTGTAATTCAGTGGTTGTCGTTTGTTGCTGTTTAACATATTTGTTTTTCGTTAATTTTTTTGTACATAAATTAGACCGTTAGTTTTTCTCGTTTGAATTGTTTTACATTTGTCATTTCGGGGCCTTTTATAGATGACTAATATATGCGGTATGGGCTTTGCTCATTGTTGAAGGCCGTACGGTGACCTATAGTTGTTAATTTCTGTGTCATTTGGTCTCTTGTGAAGAGTTGTCTCATTGGCAATCATACCACATCTTCTTTTTTATATTATAAAAGTTTTTTCAACTTTACCGAATCCCATGTTTGAATTTTATGTAAAATTGTACTACAGTAACTGCAGGGTTACAATTTTTCAATAATAACTACGGTTTAAACCAAGTGATTTTTATAATTTGTTCTTATGGTGTGATGTTAATACACCACTGTCACAGGTTAGAGGAGGATTGGTACCCACAAACATGTTTAACCCCTTTTCATTCTATATTTGCCTGTCCTAATCCAGGAGCCTACATGCAATTGAGTGGTTGGCGTTTGTTGCTGTTTATAATATTTTTTTTGTCGTCTATTGTTTTGTGCATAAATCCGGCAGTTAGATTTCTCGTTTGAATTGTTTGCATTTGTCATTTCACGGTATGGGTTATGCTCATTATTGAAGGTCAAACGGTGACCTTTAGTTGCTTACTTCTACGTCATTTGGTTTCTTGTGGGGAGTTGTTGCATTTATGGGTAATTGATAGTCATACCACATCTTCTAGTTTTTATCTCTTTGTAAACATTCAGAAAGAACGAATATTTTATGCAAATCTGTGATCTCTTAAAAGTTCGTTAGAGTTTCAACAGTTGGTCATCGGATTCACCGTGAGTATGAACATTTTGAAAGTAAGATTGACCCGGCAGAAATTGAAGTAAATTATTTCGAATACACGACATGTACAACATTTAATTTAAACCGTGGTAGAATAATTCTATTGAACACATATATATATCATACAGTTAACATGAATCACCATGATAAAACAGTTTGATGGACTGCGATTGCGGACTTTCAGGCTTTCTCTTATCCTGTCAATAAATAACTCGCCAAATATTTAGAGACCCATTTTAAAAATTCTTTGATTGAAAAATACGTGTATCAATGTGTTTGGCGGGTGTTAAATTTGAAGATATAAAATTTAAAAGTAGATATCTGGTATCTTCCGCCATCTCGGATTGTAAAATACTAGAAAACAATCGGTCTAGATCTTTGATGAAATAATATGTATTTTAAATGAGGAATGCAATTCATTTATAAGACTTTTCATCTAACTGAAGATAATTTGTAGTTATTTGTTTTATTGTATTATTCCGATTATTTAAAAAAAAAATTGCAAAACCTGCAGCTTGATAAATATCTCCGTGACCTCACTTTTTATTAGGCTATAGTTTTGAAAACCACACGAGTCTTCATTTAATCAAAGTAAGAATACATTGTATCTTTTTTTTTATTATTTAAACCCCTCCTCTACATTACTTGAATAGTTATGAATAGTTGTCCTCTGTTTGCTTCTGTCACATTTTTCATGAGACGGCCATTATTTTACGATGTTGTCTACAGTTTACGATGCTGTCTACAGTTATGACGTCATATTTTAGCATTACGTCAAAAACATATAACGACAGCAATGGCAAGTCTGTCCCCTGCAGTAAACAGAAATCTTCCTGCATTGAAACCCCGTGTCGAGCCTCCATGTATTTTCCTTACCCATCTGTGACGTAGCGTGTATTGTTACAAAACAGACGACATAGGCAACCGTTGCTAAGCCTAAATAAAGACCGTTGGCATTTGAAAGGAGTACAGAAAGCCTAAATATAGGCTTTACGGCATAGTAAGGGCTAAACGACTTAAGAAGGGACCCCATTTGGTGCACGTCTATGTTTCAGGCGCGGAACTTGTTTTTGTTATAATGCAATAGAACAATTCAATACAATTAAGTGTTTAATGAACTCTGCTTAAGTTTTGCAAAAAAAAAATACTGTTCACCTAACATAACTTTTTTAAAATTAAGATACATGTGTGTCACGTATGTATTTTAACTACAATACCATTCATACCTACATCGTGGGTGTACATAGTGGATATTCAAAGTGTGCGCTTTTATCAGTTAAATACTCAAATCAAATGTTTCGATCGTTATACAAAATGTACACAGAATTCATACATCTTACCTCTTAACTTACAGTTTTCTGACATCTAGAGTGTATGATAAATTGTCTTCCTTATAAATACTAAAACCGAAAGTAAAAGTGAGTTTACACTTTCTGAAAACCTGGTTCACGATAATCGATTAATGACCACGCCACCGTCATTCACCGTAATCCTGGCGAGAATGTAAAAAGCAAGACAACGCAGCTGAAAAAGTATCATACTGGAAAAAGATCACTAGAATTTGAAGAAGATACAAAAGCTAGTTCAAGGTCGTTGTATTCAACATGTTAAAGGAGATAAACGTTTTTGAATAAATAAGTTTTATATCATTACTTATTTTTGTTACATTTTCACATTCAGTATTCATATTTGAGGTATATGACATAAAATAGAAACTGCGCCATTAAATGCCGGTGAAAAATCTTTGTAAAATTTTGTTTTCTCGAATGTGTTTCCACTGCTGGGGTAGCACTTCTCTCTCGTTATTACCGTCGATTTTGGCCATCATAATTGTTATTTCTTTTTCTAGTGCGTCTTTTGTTTTCCTGTTAGGTTTAAAATAACACGTATACTATTTCATTTTAAATGAATCCATGTTTAAATAGTATACGCACTATATTAGTCTATATTGTTCAATATTTCTGAAAAATTTTTTTCACGATCTTCGGGTAAAACAAATAAAGGTGTTAAGTTACTGCACTTTCCAATAGTCCCAACAATCTTTGTAATTTTGAACGGATGTTACACAGTTCTACTTTTACGCTTAAATTGATGAGGTCTGCGTCTAGGGTGTCTCCACTCACTCATTGCATAGCTTTTTGTTCTTCTAAATTATAATAAAAAGTGGACGTTAGTTGTAAATTGTCACGCGAAAACATTTCAGAACTGAAAGTGGTTCTATATTAAATCAAATTCGTTGCTATATTCACATTGTGAAAAAAAGGAAGGGACTGATATGTTTAAATTTGATACAAATGACGCAATGAGTTAATAATTCGTGCATTTTTATTTTTTTACAGTTTATACACGAACTATTTTAGATATAGGAAGATATAGGATGTGGTATGAACGCCAACGAGACAAATCTCCATCCAAGTCACAATTTGTAAAAGTAAACCATTAGAAGTCAAGGTACGGCATTGAACAAGGAGCACAAGAATTACCTGGATTTACCTTGATTCATTAGTTTAGTGTTATTATAACATAATCCTACATAATCCCATTGTTTACATAAAAATTCTGGAAACTCCTACATAAAATTTTACTATTTTACCTATAAAATTCAAAATGAAGGAATAGTCAGAATAAACCACGGAAGCCCCACTTTGGCGAGAGTTTTACCGCCGGTTTGAGAAAGACCATTGGTGACTATCCTTTTATTCCCCAGTCACCCTTGGTGGGCAACAAACAAGAACATATTCATTACACATCATCGTCGGAGGTTTAAATATCACTTAGTTCTTTAAATACTTGATATTTGTATCAAATGCTTTCATAATCAATTAAAACATATGAACGGAGAATACTCATATCTTAATATATGGGAAAAAAATCTATTGGCCCGTCGTTCTCGAATTAATGATTTTCATTTCTAAGTTTTAAGCACAGTTATATCTATAAATTAAAGCATTTCAAATTATTAATATTTTCAGAAAATGAAAAGAAAAAGAAATTATAACTACGGTAATAAGAAAAAAAAATGGTCCAACAAACGCCAAATAAGCAAACCAATGAAGATGAGCCAATAATGCAGTTTGCAGATGCATATAACACTACAGAAAAAATAAACGAATATTGTGAAGAGCATGTGGAGCGTGAGATTAAGAAGTTATTGGCAATTGTAATGAAGAAATAGGAAGGTTTGGATTCATTCAGTATCTTTGAATGTATTTCAATCTTATCATGCTAATAGTAAATAAGAAATCTGACTTTACAAATATTTGTTTTTTTATTGATTTGTTACATTTTGAGGTTTAGGAGCACTCCCACAACAATATCAATGCGATAAACGCAAAGAAACCAAATAGTTCTGGTATATTGGCAAAATTCGTTTCCGAAGAATTATGACAGGATACAAAAACAGTGGCCAATTATGACCTACAACCAAATGATATTATGATCCTGAAAACGCATTAATAAATGTTTGCCGTTCCCAGCCATATTCATCTCGAGACTTTCAACATAGATCCGAATATACAGGATATATAAGGACCCGGTATAAAATAAATTTTGCGTAATAGTGATGGAAAATATAAATGACAATGAGACAACCATCCAACGTAGATGTTAGCAACTACATTTGTATAGGTAACCATGCGGCCTACAACTATGAGCAAAACAAATACTTCCGAGCTAGTAAAATGCATGACAAAATGTAAAACAATTAAATGAGAAAGACAACGGACTAAATACTGATGCGGCGTTTCTGTTTATACATGTCCTATTATCAGTTAATCTTTTTTTATATGGGGGATTGGGGGTTAATATCTGTCACCCCACAGCTTTCATTAGTTCGGCCTTTTTTCTGCGTGCTATGTCAAAATGCTCATTTCTGAATGTTGATGTAATAAACACCGGCTCGTAATTTTTTTTTGTGTCCAAATTGTGACATGAAGTCGTTCCTATGATCTCTGCTTTTGTTTGTAAAATGATGCAGCTCCTAATCCAGTGGTCATTTTCCAGAATTGAGACAGGCATTTTCTTCCTAACCTCACACTTGAATGACAGCTCCATATATAAATAGCAACAGTCATAACAAATTCGGAAGGAGACAATAAAAAAAGGGAATCACCAAGATATATGATGTCTAAATATAACGCGAATAAAGCAATGAAAAAACACCATGGAGACGAAATAAATACAAACATCTCAAAAACGGAGTGTAGCCATAGGAAGCACATACTAACTGTCATGTACATATTGTTACCCTAGCATATAAATGACGTTTGTTTTGGACACCTATATATCATTACAATATAAACTATTTTACAGAAAAGAGACCCGTTGTTGGCTGAGGCCCTTCGGTTTTCCAGAGAGGGCACTTCAGATGCAATACAAGCAATAGACGAGGAGCCTATCGGCCCACAACCAAAGGTGGCAAAGAAAAGGGAGGCACATATAAAAAAAATTGAAAAGGAGACACAGTAAGTTATACTATCCAGATATTTCTTCATGGCAATACTTATTTACGATTTTATACGAAATTATACATTGATTACTCATTTTTACTTGTATCATTAACATATTTTCATAACCTATATCGTTTCAATGTATGTTGGCGTTTGCTTTTGTTGTAGTTCAGTGTTTCTGATGTTCCGTTGTTTTCCACTTATACTTGATGTGTTCCCTCGCTTTGAGTTTGTTATCCGGATTGGTTTTCTCTTAATCGGATTTTCATGAAAGAAGATATGGTTTGAGTGGCAATGAGATAATTCTCCGTCCAAGTCACAGTGTAGTTAAAGTAAGCAATTATAGGTCACAATACAGTCAACACGGAACCTTGGCTCATACCGAACAGCATCACTACTGAACACGGGTTTTCTGCTGTTCCCTATATAAATATGACATTGGCCGTACACAAAAGCTTCATTCTTTCAATTCAGTTACACTGATAGATATATTTTCAAACTCTGAAAAATACAATATTTAATATGAATTCGTACACTGAAGGTTATCTGTAGGAGGGCAGATAATTAACACTAATTAAGTTAAGTACACTTTCGTGGATAACCGCTTTCGTTGCAAATTATTTCATAACGTCGTTAATTTTCAGACACGACACCGTTAGAATGCCCTGTCCCAGGATGTAACGCTAGCGTCGTCAACCTGAAACGTCATCTTGGCGTTAAGACGGCTGCTCACTGGGCTGTTGACGTACAGGAATATATGCCTGTACGTGAAGCAACCAAACGGCAATACGGGGGCAGAGTGGTGTGTGTCCTGTGTGGCATAGATAGTATATGTATGTTCTGCATCTGGTACGTTACCACCATCTCAAACGCCACGATGCAGAGTACCTGAAGGCAAAGGCAGAGGCGAGACCATTTATGTTCGTCAGTGAAGACAACACCCACCTGCTGCATGCCATTGCAGATTATGGGTATGTATTATTTAAATAACGTTTACATATGCACAATTTACTATAACATGCATCGGATAAAATACCATTACACATTATTTCAATGTGTATTGTGTGGGCATTTCTGTTTAAATCACCAAATATCGTCTTCTTTCACAGCTGTACTTTTTAAACCTTATAGTAATGAATAAAAAAGTCTTTGTAAGTAGTATTGCGACAGGTGACCATTCTGTATGATTATATTTTTCTTTTATTTAGAAAATCAATATGTGACCGATCCAGTGGGTCCAAAAAGACAACTGCGACCAGGCAGTCTCACACATGTGCCATCAACCGGATTGGGGAGGCCTATGGGCTCATTGACACCCAGCTGGATGCCAAAAAGTAATTACCATTATATAAGCAATGTTAATATTAAAGTACAAATCATATAACACATTATTAACATTTTAAATATATGCTTTATTAGTAATGATGGTGAGATAAGATCAGCGAAAGTAGTTCTTTCATCATTCACTATTCACTTTCATTAATGATTGAACAAAAAAAAAATCATATATAAGTTTTTTTATATATCTCGTAGCTAGTGCCCCTTTAAATTTACCTGTTTTTTTATGTTCTAACGGAGATATTTAAATTTACCTGTTTGTTTATGTTCTAACGGAGATATTTAAATTTACCTGTTTGTTTATGTTCTAACGGAGATATTTAAATTTACCTGTTTGTTTATGTTCTAACGGAGATGTATAAATTTACCTGTATGTTTATGTTCTAATGGAGATATTAAATGCCTTAAGGGAAAACGGTACTATTTATTCTGCCATAGGCGACAATACTATTTTCTAAATTTACCACTTTTTATAATAAAAACCTGGATAAAACAGTTATGTGTGGTGTTAGAACTTTATTATTCTATTTTAAAAATTGAAGCCAAATAGTATCATGACCAATTTCCAACGGAGCTTGTTTATGTTATCCATGCCCATCGTCATTTTACACCAAATTTATGAAATTTTGGAAGCCTTTTCGAATAATTCTCTAGAAAATATTTCAATAGGTTTTAAAATTTGTATTGTAAATATACACACTGCAGTTATTCATAGATAAATAAAAAAATATATTGTACCCTTACATCCAATCACAGCGCTCCTAATTTGACTTCCTTCACCTGCCTAGGGTACACAAAAGGCCAACCTAATGCTGAGAAAATGTAATAGTACCGTTTTCCCTTAACCATGTTAACGGAGTCGCTTAGTAGAGGTAACCGGTGAGATCACGAACCGACGAATAATGACGAACGAACGTATTGGGAGCAGTGATTTTCATATTGGGTAAAGCTCATTAGAATCGAATAATCGACTAAAATACCCCTTGACACCTCACAAAGTTTCCTTTATTAGTAAACAATGATAAAATACGAGCTTTCAAGTAAAAGGATGGATATATAAGACTATGTATTTTTAACTTATATACCGGAAGTGCCTATGTACGGATTAAAACAAAACAGTACGTATAAATGTATACCTGTGGTGATCACCTTCTACACTTTTAATAGTCACGTGGAATGATAGCATGATTAAATCATGGGGACAATCTTTTAAATACCACGATGCATGTGTTTGATAGAAAAACATATAGAAGATATTGAATATATATTTGTTCAAAAATAAACATTTAAACTAGTAGGGACCGACCATTTAACTTGAAGGTTATTTTATGCGGAGCGACAAATTATTTTTTTCAAATTTTACATTATTTTTTGTGGTTATTATCCAAGATAAGATTTTTTTCTTCCTTATCTGGCCAGATTAATTGTTTTCTCAAAATTCAGAATCAAATATACTATTTCCGAAAGAAACATGACCCCGCCCCCTCTTCATGTTAAATGGTCGGTCCGGGACAAATGATTTTTTTTTATTTGTTGCAAATTCCTTGCAAGGGACTGTAAGGGACAAGAAATTTGCAACAAATAATAAAAAAAATCATTTGACACCCCCCCCCCCCCCCTCCATTTTTTCCCGTCTTTTTCCTATATATTATTTTATATCGCAGTTATAGCGGGTATCGATCATCTATCTTTGAGGAGGGTATAAGGAGGCAACCATTTGATTCTGAGGGGGCCGGCCTGGCAGATTTGGTCAGTCAGATTATTTATTTTAGAAAAAAAATTTCAACTGCTACACGCAAGATTATTTATTACACATGTATCATTTTACTGTATAATAGAATTAGGAGGCCAGGTTTTTTTTAGGTGGAAGCCAGCATATTTATTGCAATTGTTTTCCTGGCCAAAATCTACCAGTTCCGATCCTAGAATAAAAAGGGTCGTCCCCTAACCCCCATTTAGTATGTGGTATTGCTGGTATTATTTCAGATATTTGGTCCGGGAAAAAAGAATAGTACGCCGAAAAAAAAAAATTTGGAACTTAATACGCTGGAATTATAAAATTATATTATTATATCTTATTTGGTTATTCATCGTTTATTCTGCGAAAGAACACATAGCATATATGAAGTTTTCTGTTAAGTATTCGATATTCGTTTTTTTTCTTTTTTCCCTAAGTACAAAGAGTACAAGGAATCTTCCCCCCCCCTTTTTTTTTGTTATTTAACTCATTCTAAACAATGATCCGGATTAATACAAATTTTCAGTTAATTCTTTCTTAAGCTTTGCATGTATGCACCCAAGGAGGAGTCACTTCCTATATAAAAGTATATACAGACGTTCCGCTTGAATTGGTCATTTTTCAACTTGTCAAATACATGACTGGGTATGAAATTTAAACCTTATTATATGACTAGGCCGGTAATTTCAGGCCTAATATATGACTAGGCGAAAATTATCAGGCAAATCTATGATTTGGGCAGAAATTTTGAACTAAGTGACCAGCCATTTAAATTGAAAATGGGGCTGGGGGAAGGACATGTTCAAGGAAGGGCATGTTCAATTTTCTCGTCAGAAATTATTTTTGTCTCTTCCATTTCTAGCCATTTTTTTTTCGTTCAGTCTCTTAAAATTTTGAATCAAATTATTTATTTCTGAAAATACCCCCCACCAACCCCTTTTCCATGCAAGTTAAATGGTCGGTCCCTAAACTCATGTTTTGGTCACAATTTCAACGCGAAATGTGTGTACCGTTTGGGAGAGTTTGGTACTGAATCCAATTAAAGTTGTTACTTGTTTTTAAAAGCTTCAAGTTTGCAGGTACATGTAGTTGTATATTGTCAGATATCATTTTTCTCTCAAAGGAGTTGTTATTTGCATACATGAACTGTTGTTCTTTTTCCTCTTCCAGCATGCTCATGCATTATTCAAACCAAGAAGTAAATATAGTAATACAGATGACAGCTCCATGGTGACAAATAAATAAAAATACTAAAGCAAACGTGATCTTCATTTTAAATTTACATAAAACATAGACTGACTAAATATTCAATCTTGATTGGACGGTCTATCAGACCTTCAAAGTTTACAACAAAATGTATATATACATGTATAAGCATTAGTAACACAATGCTGTAAGTGATATGCTATATCTGCAGATAATCAGCCCTTCTTTTAGAAAGAGCTGCACACAGCTCTTCAATTGATGCCATTTCCAATCTTGGATGACGATACAAGGAACCGATCACTTTAAATGTTTTTATCTCTGTGATTACATGTTCTACATACACTCTTCTTTTTTTGTGAAGCATGTTATATATTCGTTTGCGTCGTCGTTCCATATGTTGCAATCTTAAAAGTTCTAATGTCTTATATGGCGTAACAAGATGGGCGGTGTTTGGATAAATACTATCCGCAAGTATATAACAATTGTCTGGAAAATATAATTCCATGCCCGGTCCTATCGGTTTCATTTGCTGGTACGTAAATGCATCATTTTCGTGACCTAGAAATCCAGAATGTATATAGCAGATATTTTTATATAGATTGTCTATAATAATCTGCAAAGACATAGGGTGATATTTAAAAAATCATCATGTTCTTAACTTTTGTAAATAGTCGTTTAGATAGCTTTCATTTTACTTTTGAGAGACCTTTTAACTTTTAACTTTTAAAAAAGTAATATTTGTCTCAAAGCTATTTTTAGTGTGAGTTGTTTTTGTGTGTTTATTGTCTGGTTTGTTGTCTATGGGAACAACCAATTATCTCTGATGCTATTTTTTTATACATTTTAATATTTTATTATATATCTGAGTTAGCACAGATTAACAGTGTTTTTTTGTAAGTTATGTTGTTATTAGTTTAAATTAATACTGTACAACAGGCCAAAGTATAGCTCATTCTCTGCAGTAAATCAATTTAGAATGTTTTTCCGACAAAAAAAAAATCCTCATCACATTTAAAAAGATAGAATATTAACACCCTTTCAATGGCGATTAAACATGGTGGTTCCTGGCAGTTGGGCAAGATCCATCTAAAAACATAACCTACAGATGTCTTAATTCCAATGTACACCTTTTTTTTGGGTAATTTCTGATAGTTAAAAAAAGCAAATAACCAGATTTAATCAACAGTTGAAAATATATTATTAATTCTGTGTTTGAAAATTATATTTTTTTTTGGCAAAGGTTAAAAGTCCATGCGGGTCACAATTAAGAGTGTTAAATTTAACAGAAGTACAATAATATAAAAACATTGCGTGAAAATACATTAAAATTTAAATAAATGCACCATGAAGTTCAATGACTGGGCTTTGTAATTTTTTTTCATGAAAGTGAAAAACACGTTTTCCTAGGTCCTGACTCAGACTATAAGTAAGTTCAATGATCCCCCTTTAACAATTAGGACCTGGATTATCTTCCTAATTGTGCTAAGCTTCACCATTATCCACCAAGCCGTTTAGGAGACGATGCAATGTACACTTACATCGACAGACATTGTGACAGGCAGACAGACGGACGGACAGAGGGATTCCTGTAACCCCTACACCAAAACTTTGTTCGTCAGGTTATAAAAACACAACCATCCATAGATGTACATTTGCTGTTCCATAATGAACTTTCCCATAATCAAAATAAAATGTATACAAACCTGGGTATGGATGCAGTGATACTTTCGATGCCCACTGTAAAATTCTTCCTGTGGCTCATTACTGGGGATAAGTATTTCATGGGAAGTCCCATCGATGGAACCCACAACCCGGGTCATTTCTGGCCACTCTTCTATCCTCTGTCTCCAGGAATTTATATCTGGCCATTCTACCAATGGTACACAGACTTCCCATAAGATGAGCCACATATTGTTAACTATGTCTCCAACCGTAGAAGTAGGGTATTGTCTTAACCAAATCAAAGTTATTAGAAGTCTGTTTCTCGGCTCAACCGCTCTATGTTGAAAGTTGACCATTCTGGGTGCGATGAGGTCTTGGGGGATCTTGAAAGGATTGGGCAGTTTCTCCTGACAGCCTTAAAAAAGCATATGGTCTGGACACAAGTGTACTGTACACATCTACCAAAACCAACTGATCTTGGTTCTGATCTTCTAGAATTCTAGATGTCATCCTGTCATCGTGAAATGGCAAGGGCCTCCTGAGTTTCCTAAGGTATGTCTGGTACATGCTTATCATCAATAAAAACATAAAATGTTGCTCATCCTCGAAAAATGATGGCGGTGGCAATGCATGCATTTTCAGGTGCATATACATCATCATAAGCAAAGCGAATGTCTGATTTTGTCGATTCATTTTTTCTGAGTGACCTGTGTATGTGTAAATGAACATAAGAAAGGGTTTTGAATAATAAAAATGAAAATACTGTACAATTTTAATTATCTTATAAAAAATAGTTTAAAAAAATATCAGTACAATGTTCTGATTTATCAACATTTCTACTTTGAAAATGAATAGATTATGCCTCAATTAGTCCATATTTTACAAATTAAGCCCCATTCAGGTGAAAATTATAACAAAAGAGCACGGTTTGATCAGGTAAACCGCACGGATCATTCAATCATGGCATCGAGAACCCATGTAGAGGTGTCAGTTTTTGAGCAAACTCTAATTCTGCAAGGCTATTGCAGAAGCAGATGCAACTGGCCGGCTGTTATGGAACATATGAAACAAAACCTTGACAAATTGCCAGCAGCAGCCAGAGACCTTTACCAGGACGGCGCCTTTACTAAGTTGAGAAAAAAGATGGGTGACCAAGTGAAAAAAATGACGAAGGATAATATCATCTATCCTAGCGAGGAATTGAAGGAACTGACCGCAGAAATAAGAGTGGCGGAGGCCAGATATTCAACAAAAGGAACCCCCGCACAAAGGAAAGAAATTGCAAAAAAGGTATGAATTTTTAATTGGACTTTAATTAGCAATTGTCTCCCACACCTCCACCCCTAATCCCGATTCCAACCCCTTTCCACCAATGCTCCCCGTCCCCTCTACCCCCGTATTCCCGCTTCCTCTGACGTCCCCATTTTTTCACTTTTTAATTTTAGTCTCCTCGACTCCTTTACTACGCTCACCGACCCCTTTTTCCTGCTCCCTCTACCCCGTACCACCCTCTCCACATACATGTATGATCACACATGGATGACAAAGAAGAAGTTTCCATACATGCGTATTAAATATGATCAACGGGCATCGTAAATTGCATCGTATGTGGCGTCATGGTTCAAAGAAAAATTGGGCCGTGGACTCGATAAAATTATTTCAAAAAAGAACATACCACTTATGAAAGCGAAATGAATTTGTTATAGAAAATGGCACGTAGTTTTTTAATATTTTTCAAAAGCATAACAATACAAATTTCACATCACATGTGCGATAAATATTACGAAAGTTAATGTCTCATCAGTGTCCTTGACGCTGCTATATTTCGTTTGTTGTGCAATACTTTCCTCACGTATACATTGTAAATAAACAACATTTTAGTAATGCAGCGCGGCCCATGCCGAAAACACCCCTTACTATTGTAAATTGAAGCGGATTTATTAAAAGAAATTTTTGATTGTTGTCTGTTTTAAGGCTGAACACTGTCAAAGATGAACACACCTGTTTTTAGTTTATTGTAATTTTATTGATTTTTTGGAATATATCACTGTGCAAGTATGACAATTGCGTTGCTAAAACACTGGCCCGGTCCGAGGAATTTTGTCAAGGGAAGTGCGCTAGTGTGCACATTTCTTTTAGAGGGTGCGTTTTTTCTAAAATTACATTTTCCTCATACAAAACACTATGTTTGCTTTAATAAAGGGGACAACCTTAAAATAGTGGAGGTTTTACTTTGCAGGCATGTCTCTTTCTTGAATATTGACCAAATCTGTTCAATTTCAACCCTAATGTTTTTGAATATGTCTGAATCGAATTACCCAGAAAAGAAAAAAAGTGTCAGACGAACGAGAGCGGCCCAAAAATTGTCCCTCCCGATTTTTTTCAATTTTTATCTCCAACCAAAACTCAATTTTACATTCCCAAGTTAGAAAAGATGTCAACTTTAACAATAAAGACCCAAATCTGTTATCTGTATCAAATTTAACAAATATCCTGTCTACAAAATGAATGAATTTGTGAACTCAAATTTTGAACCTCAGCAAAATTGATCAAAGTGTATAAATGCAAAAATGGTTTTCCTTAAACAATTGTTTTATAAAGAATCTTTTAAAATCATTTTGAAAGGTGAATAATGACATTTTCCACCTTTTTTCAATACCGAATATGTGTTGCTAAACTTTGTTTGAGTAGTATATAGTTGCCTAATGTCTATCATGTTGTCATTTATGTGTCATGCATCATACCTCTGTATGAATAATGTTTGTGTCAGCAGCTTGGCTCTGTCCAAAAAGTCACTGTAATTGTTGCATTTTTAGAATGGGCGAAATTTTGAGTTCGTAAAATGTCAAAATTTCTGTTATAGGTAAAATTTCAAGATTTAAAGTCAAAAGATCAATTTTATATATATTTTAATTAATACGCTTTCGTTTATACATGTATGAGGGCGTGGATTTGGTTAATGTTTACAGAATAAACAATGAAAATGGCATATAAAATAAAGAACAGACAAAAATATAAAAAATAACTATAAAAAAAATGGTCAAACATTAACATGATTAACTGATAACCGAATAAAAAAAAAAAGAATGTGCAGTATACAGAAATCAAGTAATTACAAAATAACATTTATTTCTAAAGATAAAAAATATTGACTGAAAAAAGAGAAATAAAATGAAAGACCTCATTGATTAGAAACGAGGGGGGGGGGGGGGGGGGAAATGTTCAGGTTAAGCTCCTTTTTATGATAAAACCAAAACACGACTCTGTGGCGGACCTATTTAACAACTACTGCTTTTGGATGTGAGAAAATATTGTTGGAACACCCATTTTACATGACTTGCATGTCTTGGAAATCGCCATTTTCAAGACAGCCTATGTGACTTGTTTCGAACGAAAAAGGTACCACGCAATTCTTACATACATTACAAATAATAAATAAACTTTATAATGGTCAATCACGGACCATTAGCTTTTTTTGGAGAAGGGGCTATGATTTTCATGCGGGCCAGATTTTTTTTTCGCCCGCTATATGTTCTATGTAGAAAATCAGGGGGGGGGGGGGGGATTTGGGGGTGGTGGTGGTCTAGGATGAAATTTTCTATCCTGCTTTTTTATTTTGAAAAAAATATGGGTGCTGCCTTTTTTTCTTCGGCGCTTAGCGTAGATTTAGAAAATAGGTAACACACGGCCACCGAAAGCTTGATTTTTGTCGAGCCTAGGTGGTCGAGTGATCTAGATCGCCGGACATCTAACATTATTGTGCTGTTATTTAGAGTACTTGTGTATATAATATATGTTTTCAGGCATGTATCGCCTTAACTGGTGATCCAATGTATCAATCTATCGTAGAGTTGTCACTTGTTTAGACGTACTTATAATATATTGATTGTTGGTTGCTTAACGTCCAGTGGCAAAGATTTCATGCATATTCAGGACGAGAACAAGTTCACAATAAATACAATAGGTAGGTTCTGTAATAGATTAAGGGATTAAGGTCGGAGAAATTTAGACTGCCACGGGAAATGAGGGTATATTGGATAGGGACAGAAATTTAGCCTTGCAACAGGTCACCTACGGACCCCTCAAAGAGTTGTTGCAAGGGTTCTTAACGTGCAAAGAACGTGGCACTTTCTTTACACGAGGCATCGGATTTTGCGTCCCCATTCTGACCGGACGTGGCTGCAAATTTGTACATCCCGCACAGCCAAACGGACGCCCCACTTTAGCACCGGTTTTACTGCCGGTCGGAGGAAGACCAATGGTGACCATACTTCTATTCCCCAGTCACCCTTGGGGGGCCTTATAATATATATATATATATATAATAAGTACATAATTTATGAAAAATAAGAGAGCCTATCTTTTTATTTTTTTTATGATTTCCTTATGGCTTGTCCTGCCTTTTTATTTCAGCCCCCCGTACAAATCAAACGGTCGTTCCCTACTCTAGGTGCTGGCAAGAATTATTTTTTTTACCAAAATCAGAATCAAAATATTTTTTTCTAAAAAATTTGTAAGGGTTCCGTGGAACCCAGTGTCTCGCCTACTATTGCTGTTAATCGCAGGCTCAACAAAAATGAGGAAAAAAATTAATAAAGAAATCCAGGATAGTTTAAGAAAGTTATTAAAATTTCAAAAACTTTAACCACAGAGTGAATGTAATGTTTCCTGGCAGAAAAACTAAGTCCATTTATAAGTAAAATAAGGAAAAAATGGATTTTTTTTTTACAAAATTAACTTTTGGATATTATCTTATGACCATAAACAAGCTTCTGTCCAAGTTTGGTAGAAATCCAGGGTAGTTTAAGAAAGTTATTAAAATTTCAAAAACTTTAACCAGAGTGAATATTTGTGGACGCCGCCGACGACGACAACGACGACGACGACGCCGACGACGGAATGTTGGATCGCTATGTCTCGCTTTTTCGACAATAGTCGAAGGCTCGACAAAAATATAAGCTCCCCCCCCCCCACACCAGAAAATGCTCCGTGACGGACGACCACATACAAAATAAAAAGAATAAAACAGACAGTACGCGTATCAATCAATAAAAAATGCACTTATAATCAATGCGAGATAATCATGAACACTTAGGCATCCTAACTTGAAATTAATGATCCCGCTTCGTGTCATACGGCAAAGTAGGTGATATGTTCGTGATTCGTACGTGATTCGTTGCATTATTTAACCCAAGAAGATACCAAAAGCAAATACATTGTCCTCTTCCTCCACGGAAAAAAAATAAGATTTAAAAAAAAAAATTCTTTATTCAAATATTTGCAACGCCCAAAATATTAAAATAATGAAAAAAGATGACCTTCATACTATGCCATATGCTGGTGCTCGTTTAATAACTTGTGAATCACCGTCTTTCCCTGGATAATAATCATTGTCACCTTGTGATTTCATACACATTCTCGTATTGAACCGTTCTTTTAGCGTATAATTGCATTTTGGTCCTGAACATTCATGAAATATTAGCCACTGGACGTTGAGTGATCATTACGCGTCTATCTTACAAGCATGTTAACTGTTTAATCGTCATTATGAAACCCACAATATGGATAATGCAAAAATTGTAGATTAATTTTCTTGATATACATTTAGGTGTTAAAATGTGAATGTAATTGAACAAAACGATCTACATGTTTATAATAAGTTGATCTATAGTTTAAGCTCAAGGGCAGATTTAGGAGTGAATCTTATCAGAGTACCTCTACTCAACAGACACATTCCTTTTTACTTTCAGTGTAAGGGAACGAGCATTTAACTTCAAGAGAGTTATGAATTATTCCTAAAAAAATATTCTGATTCCCAATTTGACAAAAAACAAATTATTGTGGTCAGTCAGATTACAAACAAAAAATTCTGAATCCAGATTTTCCTTTAACCTTTTAGTGTTAAAATTTTAAAGAAAAACAATTGATCGATAGCGTCGAAAAACTAAGAAAAAAAATATGATTCAGACGAAAAACCATGGTTGCTCCCATAAATAGTTTGTTTTTCTTCCTTTTTTTTAACCATTTAATGCTTGTTTAACAGTGTGAACTTTGTAACGTTCATATTAAACTAACTTTGCAATTATAGTTATAGTTTCGCATTATTTGCCTGCGATTGCATTACTTTTTTCACATTTTACATAACATTGATTGAAAAAAAAACTTTTTTTCCTAGATTTATTTCACATTACTTTTTCAAAACATTGTAGCATCCCTGTCTTGCAAATCTGGATGATCTACGTTGACAATTTGATGATAGTGTACTCATAAAAAATAAAAATAAATGTGAAACTTGTCGTGAAATTTAGTGTAACGTACTTCAAAACTGCCATCAAAATATTGATCGTGAAACTCATGCTTGAACAATTTCCGCGAAAAATGTGGGTAATCGTTGTTTACATAAGGTAAAGGAACAGTAATTGGGCTATGTCGCAGATTTTGCTAAAATTTTGGTTCGTTGAACTACAACTGAAAATCGAAAAAATAATCCATTTTTCTCGTTCATTATCTGAAATATTACAGATTGATTTCCTTTCATATGGGTAAATATTTGTATAGAAAGCACATAAAATCGGCAAAATACTTTTTAAAATTTGTCTTAAAATCACAAAATCTCTAATTTCTACTCCATAGATTTTTCTTAAAAAACTGTATGTTGTTGGCACACAAATTTCTGTTTTAATGATATCAAATAATCATATGTCACCGACTTCGTTTTTTGTCTAATAATCAATTTGTTACATTGTTGGTAGTGACGTTTTTGTCTAATAATCAATTTGTTACATTGTTGGTAGTGAAAAACGTCAAAAATCAACGTTTTACGGCTTGCAATGCGTTACCGTTACAATTATTTCGACGTTTTGTGGATATTTTTCACAAAGAACACAACTTTGAATGATGTTTACCGGAAAAACGAAGTCGGTGACCCTATCTTTATTTTGCATCATTAAAACGGAATAATCTATAAAGTAGAATCAGAGATTTGATGATTTTAAGACAAATTTTAGAAGGTTTTTCGCCGATATTATGTGCTTTCTATACAAATGTTCGCCCATTTAGAAAAATTTTAATCAGTAATATTTCAAATGATAAATGAGATAAATGCATTATTTTTTCGATTGTCAGTTGTAGTTCATTGATCTAGAGCTGTATGCAAAATTTTACTGAAATCTGTGACAAA
Organism: Mytilus californianus; assembly: GCF_021869535.1. Lineage (NCBI taxonomy): Eukaryota > Metazoa > Mollusca > Bivalvia > Mytilida > Mytilidae > Mytilus > Mytilus californianus. The sequence continues at coordinate 14,005,803 of NW_026262626.1, forward strand.
GCCCATTTACTGTAACTTGACCATAAGTAACGTATCGGACGTAAGTGTATTTGACACTATTTTTCTTTATTTTCTTATATTAAAAGCGTGTATTATTTGCGATATGTTATTTTTGAAAGCTAAATTTGATTAAGAAAAGAATGCTGTTTTACCGGATAAAACAAATACTCTTTAACTGTAATTGTGGAAATGTAATACGTGCTCCCTTTACGTTCGTTCGTACCGTAAGAAAGTTCTATTTATCGCATAATGCACGCTAGTTTCATGCGCCTTCTCTCCATAATCCTATTCAAAGAAAATTATTTTATATAAGATATCTCACGCCACTAATATACCGATATGTCTGGATGTATTTGTTGCACTCGAGAATACAAGTATAAAAGAAATCTGACTAGACATGTTAAAGAAAATCATTCCAAGACCCATGAATACTGAAATTGCACAGAAGATGGATGTTTTACGAAATTCATACGTAAAGAATAACTTTTTAGACATTTATGTTCTTTACATCAACTTTCAAAACTTGATGCAAGACGGAAAGCTATAGAGGCTAAAAGAGGAGATATTGAAACAACGGAAAACCAATACTACGTAGACATAAGCGATGACGATACAATTCTGGATTTGTTACAAGACCTGAGTGACGTTCAAGATATTGGGGAAGATTTTAATATTGATGAATTCTTATCAAGTGATGAAGTCGAAAATTTAATTCTTGATAAAGATAATAATGTGTGAAAATTTCAATTTTGATGATTGTCTTTCAAGTACTGAAAGTGTAGGCTTGATGGAAACGAATATGCCTTACGAAGACATTACATCTCCTGATACTTTTGAACACAGTGTCGAAAATACTAGTACAGATAATGAGGTAATTGTGATAAGTGATGAAGAATACAATCTTGAAACTGCTGTAGAGATTTCACATGTGACAACAAAAACACAAACATTCGTACTAACATTTACCAGGACAGTTTCGTATATCAATGGAGATGAAGTTTTTTCTGAAATCGAAACTGAACAACAATATTCTGAACATTATAATTAATAACCAAATTTCAGTGTTGGGAGTGTCGCGAACCGCGATTTATATTTTTTTCATCTTTTGAATTTGATCCGTTCATTGTATTCAATCCTTTAATTGTCTATTATTTATGTAATTTATTCACGTGACATATCTTCAACGGAGAAAAGGAATTGTATTTTGTATAAACGAAATATATTTGTATTTTGAAGGTTAGAGTAAAATTATATGTTACTAGAACACACCCGCGAAATCGCGGGAATTTAAATTTAAAATGGTTTGCCTAAGATGGAGTTGGTCCGGTAACTGAAAACACACATTGGAATTTAAATTTAAGTTCGTTTGCCTAAGATAGAGTTGGTCCGGTAACTGAAAACACACATTTCAATATGCGTAATGGATGTATAAAAAAGGTCATATATTATATATAGGATTAAACATTGTTTTTTTATTCAGTTTGTGAGCGGACAGTCCAATTAAAAAAAAACCAGACCGTTTAATCCTTATAATTCTATCTCTTGGAATATTGCGAGACTTCAGTGTAGGACTGTTTAAAATTACACAGAATAAGTCAATTACAGTTCTGTCTGTCTTAAAAGTCCGTCCGATGACGGAAACAATATCCGGGCGCCTTTATTTTCGTTTTTCTCACAAAAAAACCCAAACGGAATAATCACTAGCCAGTCAACACTGAGGTTGTGAGTTCGAACCCCGCTCGTGCGGGTGCACTCGACTCCAATCTTAATTGACTAGGATCGTCAGTTTTCTATTGAAGGTCGATGGTTTTCTCCGGGCACTCCGGCTTCCTCCACCAATAAAAACTGGCCGCCACGAAATAGCCCAAAAGCGGTGCTTAAAAGTGGCGTTAAAACATCAAAAATCAAAATCAAATCAAATTAGGAAAAATTGAGAAGTGTTCTTGAAGTGTTCGACAGGGTCAGAAAGGGAAAAGATATTACTAAAAATAATGTTCAGTGAATGTTGAATGACCTGCATACACTTTATGGACTCCATTCTTCATAGCAAAATAATGCACACGAATTTACTCATGTTACTGCTACGGGAATTAACGTCATATACACCTACAGGAAGAATCCTTTTCAATATTTAGGTAATTCCTTTTGATTATTCATCCAGTACTGTTACACATGTTATGAGACAAACAAATATTAAAAAAGACGATAAATCTTTCATGGATAGATGAATCTGAAGTTAGCTTAATTAGTATGCATTCCTTTTACCCATAATGGTGACTTGGAAATAGAAAAATGGTCACGTTGGTCACAACGGCAGGAAAAACCCTCACCAACGTTGGGCATCCGTTTCGTCATGGTTAGGGAATATATAATTTCTACAGGTCTTCTTCAGACCGACACAAGCAAGGCGTTCGTTTGACTGTGTGGGATGATCAAATACGCATCCACTTTCGGTCAGAATGAGGACGTTAAATAAGATGCCTCTTGTAGAGCGAGTGTCGCGCTCTCTGCACGTTAAGAACCCTTGAACACAAAATCCCAAAACACCTTTCTGAAGATGGACTGGTCTATAAGCGAACAGTTTAAACCCCGCCCAGTCAAATGAAATCAATCAAGTATTTAGTCGCTGGAAGACGAAATGCAAGATCCTGTTAAAACCACCGCTACAATACTTTTTTGTGATACAAAGAAATTTGGATTGTTTATTTACTGAATTTTGTCCACCAATATACAAAACAAAGAAGGAGACCTCTATAATTTTACTTTATAACTACTTTAAAAGAATTAGAGAAATGAGATTCAGAAAAAAAAATGTTATTAACGATGTTGATTCGTTGGGTATCGACCTTGCAATGTATACTATATAAATCGAATGAATCGCAAAATGATTTTAATTTCAGTCGCATTAAGATTGAAATTTAACGTCATAATGAATGAACGAAGACAACATGTCGTAAAAACCACTGCCACATTAAAGTATGTGAAAAAGAAACTTGGATTCGTTTTTTTTAAATTTATTTTTTTCTACCAATGTATCAATATACAAGACAAAGATGAAGACCTCTACCGTTCACAATATGACTATTTGAAATTGAATTATAGAAATGCTGTGTTTTACAATATTTATTCATTGATTTAAAGACGACCCTGTGACTTCTTGTTGTTGACAGGGGGAAAACAGGATCTTGTCATACGTTATTTGGATTGGTAGCAGATAATGGTGTCTTCTGGCTATTCCTACATTTTGTATTTTACTATTCTGGCTATTCCTACATGGGAGATTAGTGGAAGAACAATACATGTTGTTATTGCAAGATATGTTGTTTTAGTCATTAGTGTCTAATTGGGTCAAAAGTAAATGTACCTTTGGAATTTAATTAAAATTATTATTTATACCAATGTATGTAAAAAACGGGATTTTTTGTTTGTTTGAAAACATGCATCAAGACTAGTATTAAAATAAAGTTAGTATCAAAATTATGTGTTTTTAATATTATGGAATTTCTAGAAAATAGAAATATTTAAAGAAAAGGAGATAAAAGCATTTAGTAGTCTGGAAAATAAAAAAAAATTAAAGGAAAAAGTAGTAAAAGCATTTAAAAGTCTGGAAAAAAAACGTATTTAATTGAAAATTGATAGTACCAACACTTTCAACTTCAGCCTCAAAGAATTTATTAATTTCATTATTTTAATAAATTACGATTTTTTAAAATGAATATAATATCAAGAGTAATGCTAAAAGTGCTCTACCCGTTACTGCCCTGCCACTATCAACACACACAACATACCAACCAAAGTGGATGCTAATCACAATCATCACTCAGACAGAATGCAACTCAGAGTAGACGATGTACTAGAACGTAGGAAATCTCGTTGTAAAGATGAACTCACTGCAATTCCAACTATTTATGAAGAAGAATTGGTAAAACTACGTGACCGGGAATGGAATGATGACACACACCAACTTGTTGAACACATACAAACCTTCTACTCATGCAAAGACCAGCATTACAACGAAAAACACAAGCTTTTACCAGCACTACCAACAACAGGAGCAGATATCACAGTAGATGCTGAATGGGCTCAAACTACTACTGGACAACCTTTCCTACTTGCAGATTATAACACCAATGGGCGAATGCTTGTATTCAGTGCCCAATAGAACCTCTCCCATCTAGCAGCAGCAGACACCATCTACTGTGATAGAACATGCTATGTGTCCAACACTGTTCTACCAGCTGTACACTTTCTACGCCAAAGTAGATGGTACTATGTTTCCACTGTTTTACAGTTTCCTACCCGGTAAAGATCAGCAGATATACACGAGGCTTCTCACTATTCTTCAAGATCTATGTAACCAATTCAACATTCTACTACAACCAGCAACGATGTTCCTCGACTACGAAATAGCCATCAGAAATGCTGCCACTTCAATCTTCCCAGGAATCAACATTAAAGGGTGCTTTTTCCACTACACTCAGTGTATCTGGCGAAATGCAGAGAAGCATGGTTTGCAGACTGAATACAGTGAAAAGGGCGACATTCACCAACTTGTTCGAAGAGCTGCAGTTCTGCCACTTTTACCACCTAATACAGTTGAAGATGTTTGGTTAAACACACTGTAGGACTATGATAAATGTCAGTTTAGTGTACTTTTGGTGCTTTGTTTAGTGCAACTCAAAATTAAGTGCTTTGATTCAAAGAATAATTATTAAAATTTAACATTTATATTTCAAATGATATTATTTACTTGTATATATTAATGTAAATAATGGCAATTACATGTGAATACCATTATGCCTATATATTCATATTGTTCTTTTCAATGTTATTTACACAAAATGTGTAATGAAATTATTAAATAAAATATTGTAATACAAATTATTCTTTTTCTTTATTTTCCACAAGAATTACCTGGATTTACCTTGATTCATTAGTTTAGTGTTATTCCAACATAACCCTACATAATCCCATTGTTTACATAAAAATTCTGGGAACTCCTACATAAAATTTTACTATTTTAACTATAAAATTCAAAATGTAGGAATAGCCAGAATAAACCCAGATAATATGACAGAGTATGGTATCAAGATATTGTCAACAAATAGACGACCTTTACTTAACTGTAACATTCTTTTCCGAATAGGACCAAATATTATGAAATTTTCAACAGATGTCAATAGGGTAAGTTGAAAATTACATTACCCGAGTCGAAATAATATTAGAACTCTATCATTATAAGGTTATTAAAAGATACCAACATAAGGATAGAAGTTATTTGTTTTATGTGGTTGTTTGAAGCTTTAAAATGTATAAGCAGTAGTACGTGTTTGGATGTTAATATCAAGGTATTATATAAAAGTGTTTTTATATTTGAGCGACAAGGTGCTCACTATGCAGTCAATGTCTTTAATTCAAAGGCAATAGGTTCCAACCATCATGCAGTCAAAATCTGCATGTCAAAGGTAATATGTAGTCAATGTTTTTTGTTTAAAGGTAACAAGTTTCCTCTTCAGCAGTCGGTCAATATCTTTGATTGGTAATGTTGAATCTAAATATTCTGTTGACGAAAATTAAAGAACATACATTCTCTTTCGCTCCCTTATAAAGTAGTATCGTATCATATCTTGTATTGTCCTTGAATTTATTTTTTTAAAATTTTCAATGGATTTCATATGCGAGACAAGATGATCAACTTGCAGTCAGTGTCTTTAATCTAAAAATAATAGTGAATCTATGCACATCTCATGATCGTTTAGTCTTATTTCTTTTGCAAGTATCTATTGATTGGGAACAAACAGATGTCAGGACGAAGAAACAAAATATCACTGTATTAATTATATATGCGTCCGGCGTTTTAGCCGAATATTTGCAAGCCAAGGATGTAAAAGAATCGGAAAAAATAGAGATCCCGTAGGTCTACTTTGCATAAGGAAATTGAAACATAAGATTCGTAATGATGTTAAATATTTATAACAGGACAATTTCACAAACGTATGGTTTGTTATATATCATGCCATAAGCTTATGGTCCCCTCGAAGACTGGGAGTCAAATAACAGAGGTATCAACGTAGCAGCACTGCAAACAAATGGAAGCGACACTCGTATATGTTAGGCCTCCGACGCGATTTTTTCCCATTGTTTAAACACTCTTTACTTTATAGTACCACAGATCTATGTAATGACGAGTGTTATTCCTCTAGACTGGCGACTAAAACAATATACGACTGAGGTAGCACATAGTTTAGTATTTAAAACAAATGTACACGGAATGTTTGAAGCTTTGATGGGTATTTGCAATAACATTTTTTTAATGTTGATAAAAGGTGATTTAAGTAAAATAAAAGTATGTTCATTACTGAGACAAGGTGCTCACCGTGCAGCTAATGTGTATGAAATTTAGTAGTGAAACAAGATAGTAATCAACAAAGTTTCTGATCGTCAACAAACAAATGGTTGCTTGAATGTTCCTGTGGCAAATAATTCATAAATCATCAGGACCAGGACGAGTACTAATTAACAATTAATACAATAGGTAGGTCCTGTAATAGAGGCCGATAGAGATGATCGTTAGAGGATTTTAGACTGCCACTGGAAAACGATGGAATATTGGGTGTACAGAAATTTGTCACTTGAACCAGCCACCTACTCAAATAGTTGTCTCAAGCACGTGCATCGAGCGCAAGTCTGTCTTGAGAACAATAGGCATTTAAAATGTACGTCCCCATTCAGACAGGACGTGACTGCATAATTGTACATCCTGCATAGCCAAACGGACGCCCCACATTGACAAGGGTTTTATTGACGATTGGCAAAAATACCGGTAGTGATTCCAGGTACCAAGTCTCTTGATGTCACTAAATGAAACTAACGTCAAATAAGTGAACATGATCAAACGAATATTAAAATATAGTAAGAAAAGAATAATACAAAATACAAAGACACTATCGGACAACAACTATTCTATATTGGCATGAACAACTTTAATGAGATAAAATGGCGTCATAAGCCATGCAATTTTTTCTTAAATCTTGAATTTTATACAAATTAAATACGAAACATCGTATATGGAAACAGAAAAATTAGAGAAGAATCCAATAATCTTGAAATAAGTGTAAAATATTTTTAAAAAAATGGAAAATTTAGTTTGCTATAATATCATTTGATAAACTAAATATGAATCCAGTATTTACATCTGACGGGAGGGAGTAGTCGTATAACGGATACGCCTCATCTAGTACTGCTGGATTTAAATTACCTCTATTCGTTGATCCCTTCATGTGCCAACGTTTTCAAAATCCAAATCCTTTATACTCTCCGTATATTTCACTGCACTCTGGACCATGACGTTTTGTGGTCAAAGGCTGAGGGACGACCATATGATATTCGGGAGGGGGGATTATTTAATTTTTGCACTGTTGAAGCAAGATTATTTTTCATTAAAACAAGGGACTGATTATTTATTTTCACAACTATAATTTATAAAACTTGAAAACATACAATTTTTAAATTAATTTTTTTATTCTTAAATTAAATAAAACAATACATGTACAGGCAAGTCATTATGTACCATTTTATCAGAATTAATCACCATCCTCTGCGGAAATGAATATTCTGAAATTCAAACTGCATATACTATGTTTTGGATCGGTTATTTATTTTTGAAAACTAAGAGGACAGATTATTTAATTTCTGCACTGTTGAAGCAAGATTATTTTCATTAAAACAAGGGATTGATTATTTATTTTCACAACTATAATTTATAATACTTGAAAACATACAATTTTTAAATTCATTTTATTATTCTTAAATTAAATAAAATAATACATGTACAGGCAAGTCATTATGTACCATTTAATCAGAATTAATCATCATCCTCTTCGGAAATGAATATTCTGAAATTCAAACTGCATATACCATGTATACATGTATTGTGTTCATACACGATATTAAAGTTGGGCAGTAACTAGCATGTTTTTAAAGTACTGCCTAACATTTTTATGCCGAGCGTAGCGAGGCTAAAAAAATTAACGAAGGGTTTGGGAGCTGTTGAAGACCCGAAGAAGCTATGGAGCAAATGATGCAAAATCAAGCTTTCTGGGCGTTTCCCAGACCCTTTCTTAATCTGAAAACGCATGTTGTTTAAATATTTTTTTTACACTATTTTGGTCTCAAGCAAAATGTATAGATTTAGTGTAAGACTTTAGCTTTAGTTTTAGGGACACATTAAAAGACAAATATGTAGGATCAAGCAAAAATGTAATTCACATAGTATGTGGCTGCTGTTTTTTTTTTTTTTTTTTTTTTTTTGGTGTTTCGGATTGCAGAATTTTAATCTTTTATTCCTGTAAATTATGTTGGTTTTTTTTTAAATTAAGTTAAGAGGGGGCTGAATATCATTGATATAACTATTCCAAGTAAGTTTTTATAACACATTTCAACTACAACTTGATGTAGCTCCTAATTGGGATACAATTTAAAGAAGTTAAGTTGTAAAAATTAGCCAAAAAGTCTTAAATAAATAAAACTCATGATTAAGTTTAAAACCAAATTACTAAATTACAAAAGGATTAATGCAATACTAAGAGAATACAGAAGAACAATCAATGAACAAAAGACAACCCGGGGAACAGATAAAACAAGAAACGACAAACAATATTAAAGACAAATAACACTGAAAACTAAAAATAAATAATAAACATGGAGACCGAAAAAACAGGGGACAAGAACAGAACTTGCTTCTTGCAAGACACTCGCCGTGAAAACAATTTGATATGAAGACAAGTTTTTGGTTTTGAAATTTTCTATATGAGACAATTGCCTCAATGTAGTTACAGCCCTGTAATAAAAGTTAGGTAAGTGTTCCTGAGACAATATACCTGGAAAAAAGATGAATTTATGAAGAATCTGGTGCCATATCATACTTTTGAATAGCATTTATAAAATGGCTTATAAGACCTGTCGAGTTATTCATTTTCAATACATTGTAAGTCAGATTATTTATTTTCAAATTACCACAGAACAAACCATTTATTTTTGTGATTATCAAGGCTGAGTTATTTATTTTCAAAGTCCTCCTGCCCTGTTTTGTGATGAAGAATATTTGTATCCGAAACATCTGTAGAAATTTTGTATTCCTTGGTTAATTTTTTTATTATTGTTTCTATGTTGTCTACATTTTGAATATTTATCCAACTTTTGTTTGTTTTTATATTTTGAAGTAAGGTGCTCACCATACTCCTAGTGTCTTGCACTCAAAAGGTATTAGTGTCAATATATAACTTCGAATCATTTATAAAAAAGATGTGGTATGATTGCCAAGAGACCAAATGACACAGAAATTAACAACTTTAGGTCACCGTACGGCCTTCACCAATGAGCAAATCCCATACCGCACAGTCAGCTATAAAAAGACCCGAATCGACAATGTAAAACAATTCAAACGAGAAAACTAACGGCCTAATTTATGTACAAAAATGAACGAAAAACAAATATGTAACACATAAACAAACGAAAACCACTGAATTACAGGCTCCTGGTACAGCAACATACATACAGAATGTGGCGGGGTTAAACATGTTAGCGGGATCCCAACCCTCCCCTTAGCCTGGACAGTGGTGTAACAGTACAAAATAAGAACGAACTATAAAAATCAGTTGAAAGAGGCTTACCTCATAAGATGGATAAAAAGTACAAATAATACAAATACAAGTGGACGTGGCCGGGTACTTGTACATCCAAACAACAAAAAGACACTAAGAACAGATCTAAGAGTACTCGCAGTTACTGACAGCTAGTTCATCTCCACTAACAACTAATAAAAAAAATCATGCATGTAAGGCTAAATTATCAATCAGTACACATCCAACATCCAATGGATTTAGTGTAAAGACGTCATAAACAGTCAGAGAAAAACATGACCTTGTGCAATGCCAGTATACAGGTATCGACAGACTGTAGATCCATGAATGTGTATATGTATATAACAATAATATTTAGGTTGCTTTTAATTTACTGAAAACAAAATCAGTATTAGTACCAATAAAAACAATATTTAATGATCTAATTACAGTGTTGAATTGATAACCTTTTAGAATAGGTTTATTTAAAGGATCGAAAAGTTTACCAGGATCGTTTACCATGTTTAATCACGATTTTGGATAATGAAAATTAAAGTATAATTATATATTCTCTCTGTCTCTTCCTTGTTAATTGTTGTCATTTCTCTCTTTCCTAATTTGAACACAATATTCACCGGGAATCGCGGTATTTCATTGCAGCTCATATGTATTGAATTTATAGATAGATAGATAGATATTTTTATTTTAAAGTACAACTTCGTACATATACATGAAATACAATATATTACAATTTTAAACATATTCAGTCAATCAACATGTATATTTATACCAACCAGCCTTAAGAGGCTTATGATGCACTGTCAATATTGTACGAAAAATTATATGAATAAATTTCAAAATCATATTAATCCTTATTATATCTGAGGCCTATTTCTTAGTAGATACAATGTAGTTTTATATAAACCATTAATCCCCTCCCTGATAAATGAAATTAATATCAGCACTTGCAGTTATGGATTTAAATACTCTAAATATAAGAGGTGCAAGGGTTTTCCTTAAAAGTTTTGCAATCTATTATTTGTCGATTTTTCAAAAGATATCACAATATAATTCGGATAAAAAGGGAAGTCTGCTCCACCAATGTAGTAACTATGAGTAGATCATGCAGTTGCAATGAAAATAAAATAAATATTTGGGTATAGTATATTCTTTTATTTATAAAGTTTTATTTGCAATGAATGATACATAAGAAAGAATTTTTCAATCCCTGTCATCCGATGTCATAGCTGAAAAGTGAAATAACAAAAATCCGAAAATCCAAGGAAAATTCTAAACGAAAGGCCCTTATCGAATGCCTAATGAAAAGCTCAAACACTTCAAGTGAAAAACTAAACTGTCATATTCTTGACTTGGTATAGGCATTTTCTTATGTAAAAAATGGTGAATTAAACCTGGTTTTATAGCTAGCTAGCTAATCCTCTCACTTGTATGACAGTCGCATAAAATCGCATTACATTGACAACGATGTAAAAACAAAAAAAGCAGACATATTGGGTAACAATGTCAAAATAAGTGTAACGCAGTCAACATTGTGTTATAATCTTACTCACAATACACAAAACAAACAAATATCTCAATAAAAAAAAAAAACACTTAAAGGCATATAAACAAATCACATTAGAAAAAATGAAAGACAAGAATACAAAAATTTACCACAGCACAATAACCATGATGACGGGATGTTCAAGTACCGAGCCACCCAAAATGGATATTACTAAAAAATAAACCAAACTGTAAAAGTAATATTTATAAAGACAAATAAAACAATACTGTAACACTAAGATGATAAACAACGTCAGTACCTAGAATATCTCCTTTAAGACCATCATGTATTTGTGAAGTTGATACGGAATATTTATCAACAAGGTCTTGCTATCGTCCGATGATTTTTTTATAAAAAGGACGAGACATCAATTGACATACCCATGGTTCATCAACTTTCTGCTCAGACACTGGTGACTTTTAACAAAGTTTGAGTAGCAGCTGCAAGCTCTTGAATACCGAATAGATTTGGGAATGTATATCCTATATGTAGGTGAAGTTGGTTTATTGCTACTAAGGTGAGGGAAATTGATAATTTCAAAATTAAAATCGTTTGTCATAGATTCTGGTACTGAGCTAACTTGTACAATCTACTTATTTTACTCGAAATGATCTGATCACAACCTGAACATTTACTCGATATTCGACACTAAAATTGTAACGGAGAGATAAAATAAACACTGGACGAAAGGATGTGTGAATTGGTTTTTCGTCTGATAAATATTATTTTTATATCAGATATCAGATATATTGAATTCCCAGTAAATTAGTACATCTCTGGATAATTTGACATTTACTGTAAAAAAAATAAGCATAAATGACCCTTTAAAAACGTCACCAGTGTCTGAGCAGAAAGTGGATGAACCAGGCGTATGTCTAAAAAAGTTCATCGGAAGGTTCCAAAACTTTGTTGATAAATATTCCGTATCAACTTCACAAATAATACACGATGGTCTTGAAGTATAGATTCTGCGTACTGACATTGTTTATCATCTTAATACGTGTTATAGTGTTCTTTTATTTGTCTTTATTAATATTACATTTACTGTTTGGTCTGTTTTAGGTGAAATCCATTTGACGTGGCTCTGTTCTTATGCATCCCGTCATTGTGTTGTTTGCATTATCTTTCATATTTGTTTTGTCCGTGTGACTTTTTGTGTTTCTTTGATACATATGACGTGGCTCTGCCTGCTAATGTGTTATTGTTCTATTATAGTTTTTGTATTCTGGTCTTTCATATTTGCTAATGCTTTGCCTATATGCCCTTTTTTTGTTTCTTTCATACATAATGACGTGGCTCTTTTTTTAGAAGAAATACATAATAAGCATGAAGACAAGCAGTAAGAAGGAAAGGTAAACTTTTAATTTACATTCTGCAGAGGATATGCCTATAGAACTAAAGACTATATTATTTTCATAACTTTGAACGACAAAATCATTTTATATCTCTGCCTGTGTGACGTTTACATTCTGACGTCTAACGCGCGATTCTACGTTAGAGCCATTTTAGTCCAACCATTCGGTCTCAGTACTTAGGGTCTTTTAGTATTTTTGTGGGTGGATTTGGCTTACGTAGATAAAATTCAAAAATAAGAAAACGATGAGTGGGGTTGTTAGATTTGATGTGAATCTTTTTGTAAAACTTGTTTGTTGCTTGTCTTTCAATTTTGCTATGTGTTTTGTCTATATAGATATAAGAAGATGTGGTTTGAGTGCCAATGAGACAACTCTCTATCCAAGTCAAAATTTATAAAAGTAAACCATTATAGGTCAAAGTACGGTCTTCAACATGGTTCACATCGAACAGCAAGCTATAAAGGGCTTCAAAAATTACTAGTGTAAAACCATTCAAACGGGAAAACCAACGGTCTAATCTATATAAAAGAGGGACGAAAGATACCAGAGGGATAGTCAAACTCATAGATCGAAAACAAACTGACAACGCCATGGCCAAAAATAAAAAGACAAACAGACAAATAATAGTACAGATGACACAACATAGAAAATCAAAGACTAAGCAACACGAACCCCCACCAAAAACTGGGGGTGATCTCAGGTGCTCCGGAAGGGTAAGCAGATCCCGCTCCACATGTGGCACCCGTCGTGTTGCTTATGTTATTACAAATCCGGTAAATAGTCCAATTTGGTAGGTCACATTCGTGAAAAGGGAAGGGTATTGTAGTTACGACATAAGGAACATATCCGATATCATCTGTGAAACGGTTATTCCATAACGGTCAACCAACTCGTGATGGCGTCCGTAAAATTTACGAAGGGATGATTTCAACTTCACCATTTGGAACTCTTGGTTTAATAGCTTCCTTGTGAGCAGCAATCCTCTATCAAGGAAATCATGATAGGAAATACAAGCCCGGGAATATCGTATCAATATAAAAAACGAGAAACGAGAAACACTTATGAACCACATCAACAAACGACAACTACTGAACATCAGATTCCTGACTTAGGACAGGTGCACACAATTGCAACGGGTTTAAACGCTTAAATGGTACCAAACCTTCACCCTTATATGAAACAAAAGTGTAACATCACAACATAGAAAGACACAATAAAATATCAATTGAAATGGCTAAACTAATCAAAAGACATATTAACACCAGTGAACATATTGTTTTTCATATATTCACTGAACAAATACATTTGATGTTGATACAATGTACATACAAAATAAACTAAGGGAAGAATAATAAAAGTAAAATGTTATACAGCTGTTAAATGTTAAACAATTAAAGAGAAAAACAATATGCTTGACAAAAAAATCAGCCATTTGCAATTACTTTAAACGCAGGTAAATAAAATAATTTTGTTGTTAGGTATACGTGTACAGTTCAAATAGAGAAAGGAAATAGTTTTACAAAATAAATAATTTTGATGTTCATAGTACGAAGTGAAAATTTGTAGTAATACCAAACACTTATCAAAGCTGGTATATAGACCAAATATAACCCTAAATAACATTAAATAACAAAAATGCATTACAATTAGTATCAACAGGTCAAATAAACAAGAAAGTACGGTTTGAGAGTACTCGCAGTTACAGACAGCTAGTTAAAAGCCAAAAACAATTAATATTAATAAAGCATGCATCAGAGACTAAAATCAACTAAAACACATCCCAGGGATTTAGTATTTTAACCTATGTACTATGTTGAGAAAGTTTGGAAAATGTTGATAAGATATTTTTTATTTTGACAAGTTTGACTGTATTTTCTGTCTAACAAGACAACGCAGTTTTTTTGTAAACGAACTTACTTTCATTTATTAGTTTGCCATAGGGCCGATTTGCCGATGCAGAAACAGTACCTTTCACTGCCAAGGATCGGCCCAAAGCCGATGTTTTCCGCTGTGACGTTGTTCCTTGACGTCATAGAGAATTCGCAGTGCCCAGAGAAGCCGGCGTTGAAAGAAAATCAGCCGTTGTTCAGAGTTCTGCTACCGGGCTCATGGACTTTCTTTTCTTTCGATGAAGAAGTCCAATCACGATCCAGCCATCCTTATTATTACATTATTACCCAGAAGTGCATTGTCATTTGCTTACATTCACATATGTCTTTCTATTGATTTTTCCAAATAAACGGATATGTTTAAAAGTCGTCCAAGCTCCAATATATTAGTTGTATAAATGCGTCTTTATCATATTCCGTGTATAATATAGCAATAAAAAAAACTTTATTAAAGAGCATAAATTATTTATCATTATAATATGACGTCCTTATTACGCTTTGTAAACAAAGCCGTGTTCTAATTAGCACAAAATATGTTTGACACATGCGCACAAATTTACTGTTTATTTTCTCGTCATTTTCATTGTTATTCTTATAAAGTATATATATTTTAGCAGCTTACATCAACTTTTATTATATATTGTTTTTCAAACAACATATATTTACCCTGCTTTTAGTTTTTAAACTAATTAAATATGAAAATGTAATGTACAGACTACATGGGGAGGAAACAAGAACGGCCAAACATATTTAAGGTATTTATGTGCGCTTCGACCTATAAAATACTGTATTTGTCCTATTAGAATCGAAATAACGCTCAGTGTAAAATATAGACAAATATAATGCCTACCCATGTTTAAATGAGCATAGAGCATGACATGAAGGAATGATTTCTTAAGTAATATTTTTTACTGCATTTATCCCTCTATAAACTTTTCATACAGGGATAAAACTTAACGGTCGCCCATGGCGAGCATAATTTCACATGGGCGACTTCACATCACTTTCCAGATCGCCCAGGTGGCGATTGCAATATATTTATTTCATAACTCCAACTGACAAGTTTGTTCTACCGCTAGAAGTAATCGACGGATATTTAATCATTCAAAACACATAATGGAAAAGCTTTCCGTAGAAAAACAAAACATCGCTGGTTTTGTTTATACGGAAGTCACATGTTTTCAAAATGGGAACCAGTTAACGAATGAATAGACGAAGTGAAATCGGTACGGCCTAGTCAATCCGGTTGAATTTAATTACATTCACGCTTTTTATTTTATTTCGAAAAATACTGAAGCGAGTTTGATATATATTTCAATCATTTCTACTCAAGCAGCCAGTACCAAATTAATTTATTTATTCCTGAAAAATAATATAACGGTAAGTACGTATCGTTGTCATGCCCATGTCCGTCAAAATTTAAAATTAGAAACAATTTGTAAACTTTCTGTTTCAAAATGTGGAAATATATAAGCGGCGCTAAGCCTCCATAGAAAAGAAAAAAATGAGGATAAGGTTCAATACTTTCGCGAATATGAGAAAACAAAAAGGGTGAGAAATTACTCTTCTGATTGGGAAAAAACAGGTACTGGTTAAAAGACAGTGAGGAGGGAATGATTTGTTTAAAATGTCAAAAATATGGTGATCCAAAGACAAACATTTTAAGCTCTGGATGCAAAAGCTATAAATTAGACAGTATTGTTAAACATGAGAGTTCCAAAAATCACGAAAAATCGGTATTGATTGAAAAGGCCAAAAATGAAACAAAAAGTGAGTCCAAGGCTGCAAAAATAGTCCAAATATTAAATAAAGAAAATTTTGATAAACTAAACAAAATGTTAAGAATAACCGACCACTGAGTGACTTAAATTGGATGTGTCAACTTGATGAAATGAAAGGCCTCCATATTGGCAATACTTACACATGTTACAGGAATTCGTCATCAGCTAAGACGTTCATTAGGGCAATAGCTGAAACTGAATTTAACAAAGTGTCATCTATTGTTCAGAGTGGAAAGGTTTTGTGCTTGATAGGGGATGGTTCTACAGATTCTTCTTTTAAAGAACAGGAAATGTGGTACCCGAGAACAAGCATTGCTGGACAACTATCAGATCAGTTCTTAGGAGTAAAAAATGTGGAACGGGCCTCTGCCGAAAATATTGTAAATGGGATAAAAGATCTGTTGACTGTTAATCTGGGGTTGCAGTATTTAGACATTATGAAAAAACTGTTGCCCTTTCTTGGATAAAGTGAATATGGCATTGCCATGACTGCATTGCAGGTTCAAAATTAAAACATACTTGCCTGTCTTGTCTAATTTGACCACACTGATCATAATTTAGTTATTGCATCAACAATCTAGTTAAAACCACATTCATTAACAATTTTTATGTAGTTGTAATGTATTTATATATTATATTTCAGTTGTATAATATGTAGTTGTAATGTATTTATATATTATATTTCGGTTGTAGGGCAGGTGTTGGGGCAATACGTAGACGGTACCAAACTTCTATGCTTACCTTACACTGTATGGCTCACAGGTTGGAACTATCCTTAAAAGATGCTTCCAAAAAAATAAAATTATTCGACAAGACCATATCTACTCTTGCTATGGGTCTGTACTATTTTTATCACAATAATGCATTGAACAGAGCCATGCTATATCGTAGCTTTGATGCAGCAGTCAAGTCAAATGAAGAAAATCTGCTAATGCCAACAAGAGCTGGTGGAACAAGATGGGTTTGGCATCTCCTTCTGGCAGTTACCAATCTGATAACTTCTTTCAAGTTTATCGTAGCTCATCTTGGTCAGGTAATTATTTCAAACACTTTAAATTTTTACAACTGTATAGTTTAAAATGAAATATAAAATAAAAGTTGAATTAACATTTTATATTATTGAGTATTACTAAAAAGCATGTACAGTAACACATTGCTTGAATTGGTGTTAAAATAATAATAATAAGGAATGAGTTGAAGAATAGTTTGTATTTATCAGGTCATCAATGCTCTTCAAATTTGTACTTGTTTGGCTTTATAACTATTTTGATCTGAGCGTCACTGATGAGTCTTATGTAGACGAAACGCGCGTCTGGCGTATAACATTATAATCTTGGTACCTTTGATAACTATTTAAATACTGTATCATATAAAATATTGTAGGTCAGGGATAAAGTGAATATGGCATTGCCATGACTGCATTGCAGGTTCAAAATTAAAACATACTTGCCTGTCTTGTCTAATTTGACCACACTGATCATTATTTAGTTATTGCATCAACAATCTAGTTAAAACCACATTCTTTAGCAATTTTTATGTAGTTGTAATGTATTTATTATATTTCAGTTGACAGAGCCTATTGAGAGAGTTTCTGTGGACTCGAAGGCTAGAGCAGTAGCATTTTTAAAACTGTTGAAATCAAAGAATATTGTTTGTTTCCTACTATTCTTGGTTGATGTATTGAAGACTCTTAGACACCTTTCACTCAAACTACAGGACCGAAAATGTCCAATTGCAAACCAGTATTCTGCTCTTTCCTCTACTATTGAGATACTAACAAAATATAAAACAAGGTAACATTTGGTCTAACATATCATTTATTAAGAATAATGACGTATTTTGGTACACATTATTTAATAGTAACAAATACACAATCATGAACAAATATTTTCATGTATAAACTAATATAACCATCAACAAAAAGGTGTTGTTTTACTGAACAACTAACATTAATGATTATGTAAATGTGTCTTATGATATCATAAAAATTCTGTCAAGATTATTGCATATGAACTGGAAGATACTCGCAAACATATAATTATTATTATTAAATATTGCTTTGTGCCAAAATATTATTTTTGAAAGAAGCAAAATTGAATTAAGCATTTGTCTTTCCACTTTAGTGGCCCCCATCTTCGTAAAGTAATAGACAAGACAGAATTTCAAGGAGTAAAACTAACTTTCTGTAATAATGTGGAGTTCATTGCTGCTAGACAGAATCTCTTAGACAAACTGTTAGAATCTCTTAACAAGAGATTTTGTGAGTTTTCCTCCACAAGGTAAGTATTGTTAAAGCAACACGAATTGCAGATTTGCAGATTTGGCCAAAATCCTGGGAAGCTTTGAAAGGTTTTGAACAGACTGTTAATTTGCGTTTGTTTTATTTTCATATTTTGTTTTGGTGCATACCGATTGTGTATATTCTTTTTATGTGTCACTGCTCTAGTTTATATGCAACAATGTATCTAAACAAAAAAATCAGTAGGTCCATTGATTTTAATCAAAATTTAAATAAATAATGAGCAAACTAAACACAAATTGAAAATAAAATACCATCACAAGTATTACAAGCACTTACTGATGTTCCTAATTTTTTCTTCAGCTGTTTCCAGTTTAATTTATTATTGTTGCTTGTTTTATTTAATGTTTATTTAATTCATTATTGTTGCTTGTTTTATTCTATGTTTAATTTGCTTCAATTTTTACATTTATGTTTTTTTTAAATTATTCCACAGAAAAAAGTTTAATACAGAACTTACATTAAATAAATATCAAGGCAAAGTTGTTATACTATAAAGTCTACAATACATTTTGCCAGTATATTATTTGTATAGACAAACTGTTTTTAATTAAAAATGAGTTGAATGTTTTTTTGTAGAAATGTTTGCAAAGCTGTTATATTAAAAAAAATGTCAACTTCGTTTAGCAGGAATAATAAACCGGTTTTTCTTCTTTCTAAGATTCTTTCATAATCTTTATCTGCAATGTATATTATCAATATATTTTGATTTTCACTGCTTAAACTTATCAAAACAAATCTTCGTACCAAGTTGGGACAATATTCTCTGAAAAATTGTCTTGCAATTAAACTCCTATCTCCAGAAATTCACTTATATGATCCTGTTGAGAGCATAAATCTTTGGAATGGTTCTTGTGTGAGGTCTAGGAGGCCAACATTAAAGGATAATAGTGAAATTTCAGATCAAATACTCAGGCTTGAGGTTGAGACAGATAATAATGTTGAGAATGAAAGTGTAGGTGTAGGTGTTGTAGAACCACATGTTGATGTTGTGAAAGGTAGTGATGCTGTTATTATGGAAGGCAGTGATCATGATGTCAGTAGACAGAGAGAGATTCATGTCAATGCCATTCTAAATATGATGGAAAGGGTAATGAAAGAATGTTGTGACAATGAATGTGATTCAGGGCTTGATGATGAAGAGTATGAGTCTGATAGGATGGATGAATCCACTGTTTATTCTAAACTTTTAGATTAAATTAACTGTAGTTTCCTTAATATTACAGATACACAATTGTAATGTTTTGTTATATAGGCATTGGTAAATATTATATTAAACTAAAGAACTGTTTGATGTATATTTGTTTTTTCCCCAAGAAAAAAACTGGGCCACAAACAATTTTGTTGGGCCCCAAGAAATAAAAGTTTAGTAGCCCAGCTGGCTCCTGTAAAAAAAAGTTAAGTTTTATCCCTGCTGTATTAAAATTAACATATATTTGTAAATAATATTTTAGAAAGATTTCTCTTTTATTTTTTATTAATTTTACAGTTAAAGAAAAAAATGGATTTCATCGTCTAAGATATTACATATTTTACATTTTCTTACATATCGTGGTATTTTTGTATATCGTCCAGTTTCTATTAAAAGACAATGATCGCTTATTCTCAATTTGGTTAACATTTTTCTTGTTTCTTTATTTGGGTGCGATAGGTAGTATTTAAGAAATTTATATAGATATATTTTATTATTTTAATTCAAGTAATTTATTTTATCATCAATAAGAGTTTGATAATAGTTAATATAACCTTTTTTTAATTGGGGTTTTAAATTTTTAGTCTGTTTCAAAGTTTTAGTTTCTTCAATAAGTTTGATGTCAATATTTATATCTTGTGACACATTTTTTGCAAAAGTATACCAAGAGTATGTTCCTGTAGTATCTAAATTTTTAGTTAGTTTAAAGGCTTCATTGAGAAGTGGGTTTAGATTTTCATTATTTAATCTAGAAAGGTACATCATAGTTTGGGTTTTTATATTATTTTGTAATATCATGGTTTTAGATTTTTTTTGTATTAACTGTTAATTGCCATTTATCACAATTTCAGAGAGATTATTTAAGCTATTTTGTAGACCGTTTTCGCTTTCTGATAATATGATTAAATCATCTGCAAATAGGAGACTTCCTATGTCTGATTTTATACGTTTTACAGGGGTACATTTTGCTTTTCGAATATCTGACTGAATTCATTAATAAAAAAATGTTAAATAATGTGGAGCTTAAAGAATCTCCTTGTCTTACACCTTTATCTGTAATAAAATGTCTAGACTCTGAATTTTTATGTTTAAATGAACCAGGAGTATGATTGAATTGTGCTTTAATGATGTTAAAGATGTGTTTACCAACTCCTAGTTTACACAATTTATACATTAGTCCTAGCCTCCAAAGATATAATGAATGCAAAGTATATGAGTTGGTAGTTATGGATGGAACTATAGTAGTTAATACTGGGGAAAAAAATGTTAATGTAGAATATGTTGAAAACAAAAAGACATCGACAGACGCCTTTAATCAATTTTGCAAAAATAAGTCATCGATATATTTTCATATAACAACTAAATAAGAGGTGCAGTTAAAAATGCCGTTATTTGATATATGTTTACATAAATACTACTTTTCTATGTTAAAACCCGAACAGTATTAATGTTCCTAAAGCTCAGAACGTACGTTAAACTAAAGTAATGCTTGAAAAATAACCATACGTTAAGTTAAACCTGAATATCAGCAAATCTCAGCGACCGCGCCTAGCAAAGCTACGATTCTATCGATAAGAATAGAGACGGACAGGAACATTGGGGAACAAGGAGATAGAGTTGGATACATGTAGCATTTGCAGATTTTGTAGCGAAACAGCATTGTCATTGAAGTCGAATCACACTTTGTTTTTGATTGATCGGTTTATACTGAACTTAGAAGTAAACATTTCGAAGATATTATATCAGATATCAATATCTTGCAAATCAGCAATGACAAAAATCTTTTCCATGTGCTAATAAATAATAAAAATCTACGAAAAAAATACTAAATATCTGGTGGATGCTACAAAGAAACGAAGTCAAGTTGTATTTCGACAAGTTTAATTATTTATCTAAAACATTATTGATATTGATAAACATATATCCTAATGTAAGCAGTATATTTTCTGATTTGATTAATCGATAAGTGAGATTTTTTTTATCAAATTCGTGACACAATTTGAATATGAACTTTAATATTCATGTGCCTATTGGGTCGGATGTATATATATATATATATATATTATGGTAAATTTCGTTTATTTACACATTATTGTAATAACAACTGTAACTATATATAATATATAATCTACTTACTAAAAAAATGATGATTTCGAATAGAATTCACATATTGACATGCATGTACAAAATAATGTATGATATAAATTGTGCTGCACCATTCAGCTTTATGTGCATATTCCAAACATGTATATAAATAATACCGTTGGTTTTACTGTTTAAGGTGGCTCGGGTGTCTTCCTCCATCTTGAATTTTGAAGTAAGAGATAACAATTGGTCTAGATCTTTGAACAAATGTGCAAATTTCTGAGAGTAGTATGTAATTCATGTGTAAGACTTCTAATATTAACTTAGAAAATTATGTGTTTTATCATATTTACGGCTGTATTTTCTAAAAAAAAAACACAATACTTTTGTTTGATTCATTTTTTTTCCAACTTAGCCAAAAAGGCAAAATAATTTATATAGAAGGGGAGATAACTCGGATAAAGTATTTTTTTAAATAGAAAGTGTTGTGAATTTACCTATTTTAATATGTAGCAAGAAAACAAGTCCGGTGACCCCTTATTTTCTTTTTTTTTTATCTGAAAGCATGTTATAAGAGCTATGGTGTATTTTTCTTTTTATCACACAAAATTGGATTTTCCATGCATAATCTATACAAATCTGACAATTTTACACAACCTGTAGCGTGAAAAAAGTCCGGAGACCCATATTTTTATTGTATTTTTGAAAAAAGCATGATAAAACTTCATTTTGACAAATGATTAATAAATTCTATGGATTTAAATTAAGACGCCCCAGTAACCTTAAGTCGTTTTATATAGTCAATTATGGGGCCTTTTATAGCTGTTCGGGGTGAGCCAAGGCTCCGTGTTGAAGGCCGTACCTTGACCTATAATGGTTTCTTTTAACAAATTTTGACTTGGATGGATTATTGAATTATTAGCACTCATACCACATCTTTCTATATCTATGTGGGAAATAACCAACAATGTAACATTGAGGAAAACACTGCAAGACAACCCATTGCAAATCAAGTAACACTACGTTGTCAACAGCCAAAAGCACAATTTATACCACCTACTTCTTGACTCACAATATTCGTTTTTAATATTTTCAGACAAAAACATTCAAAGATTTGACGTTTGGAAGCTTGGTTACTCGCCTTTACGCACTGAATAACTAGATAATGCTCTTCTATTATATCCGAAAAGGGAACAGACCTACGGTCGATTACATGCCAAAGTAAATTAATTACATTTGAATAACATGGATTTTTAAATGTAATTAATAACATCACAATTACATTGGTTTTCAAATGTAATTAATTACATTACAATTACATGGCCAATGCAATTAATAACATTTCAATTACTTTTGGATAAAAATGACGGATAGCTACAATGAAAATTTTATACAGGCAACAATTTAACACAGACAACATTTGTACAAGCTTTGTTTAAATTTTTCCAATTTTAGATGTCATTGTTGCATTAATCGAATGTTTTGCCACTCAAAGAACATCTTTCTGTTCTGAACATTTCCCTAGCAATCGAGAAACGTTTCTTAACAGGAGCGGATTTAGCAGGTGTGTTAAGAATGGCAATAGCTAACTTTGAAAGAATTTAAATGTTCTGCTCATTTACTTTGCAGTACATATCACAATCCTCAGATAAATATTTTTCCACTTCTGATATTGTTCCAGATGTATGTTTTATTCTTGTTGAAGGCAGAAAGCCAGAAAAGTTGTCATCAATCTCTTTTTCATTTTTGTTGGGGGTTGACTGTGGATTAAAAGTGTCAATTGCTTTTTCCATAACTTTGTTTTTGATACGAAAAATGTATTTTTTTCTCAGATTCAGATGCACTACTACACCACCTCAGCTTTAATATTGGTTCCACAATTACAGAGAGGATATATGCAGTTTCACAACAGTATTTATTTAAAATGCTCTCAATAGATGAGGTTAATTTTGAAATAATTTCTGAACTAAATTAAGCTTCTATTTGTTGCGTTTGGTGTTTGAGACCAAGAGTAACTGGAATAGCTAAACTTGCACTTACAGTTTTTTTCTTTTGTACTATGAGAGTAGCCCTCCCGAATGGCTCTAGTATTGTACATAGCTCCTGTGAGATTTTCTTTTCATAAGTTGAAAATTTCAGATTACAATCAATGCTATTTAGGTTTTGCTCAGGTACATTTAATATCGACTTTAACATGTATAACTTCGAGTTCCATCTAGTGGAATTTGATGCCTGAAGGGTTTTTCATCCTCTAATATTTCTGTTGCATTTATTGACTTTCTTACAAAACTTAGCATTTTTGAAACCTTGGCAATAACCAGCTTCATGATTGAGCTTCATTCATTTAACCAAACTCTGACGACTAGTTGGAGAGTGTGGGTATAGCAGCGTAGGTGTTTGGAAGACAATCAGAGTCACTTTCAAACTCATTGTCATCACATGATAATTCTAGGTTTTCCTTCATACCCTCATCTTGAAAACCAGGGATTGGAATATTAAATGTCTTTACCATATTAGCAGCATTGTTATTAACTACACATGACATTGTATCGCTTATTTCATAGCATTCTTAAATCTCTTCATGCATGTCATAGTCTTGTCTAAAATATTCAGCTGTATGGTTGGCTTTAAAGCGTGAACAGGTTTACATAACAGATGTCATGGTACAATCTAATATGAAATGCCCTCTTATGCCCCAAAACCCTCTCATTTGCCTGTGTGACCACAAGTCAATAGTTAGACAAGGATTTAGTTTTTACTTTGATGTTGAATTCTGTCTTTATCATGTAATGTATTAGGCGATTTCTGCATTTGCCTTATCACATCATCTTCCCTGACACATAATTCTTTGTAATCGTCTTTTTCCATTGCATACGTAGTCCTTTCGTGATTGAAATATACACGTGTATCAGTTCAGTTTCTAGCGTCACAAAATTCTGTACAAACACCGGTACATTGACGGCTCATATGCATGTTCGACTAAAGAATTGTCCATTAGATTGACAAAAATTCTGTCCGCAGTGAAAGAGGGTCTTCAGAAATACTTTGAATCTGTTTACTCGCGTAGTGGTATTAGATAATTTTAAATCTTGATCTTTTTCTGAAATAAGTTATATCAAAACTTTTGATTTTTCAACCATGAATACCATCATTCCACATGTGAAATTGAAAACATAAAAATGTTAACATACGCTATAAATTTATTACTTTGAGATACTTTACGGCATATTTTGTTAGTAGTGAACAAAAAGGTGAAACATGCTACATGCTGGAGTTTCTTATTGACAATATATTTGTTGAATTTGGAAGTAGACTTCTTCAACAAATTGTCGGCATTACTATGGGAACGAACCCTGCGCCTTTCCTTGCAGACCTCTTCTTATTTTCATATGAATCGGAGTTCCGTCAGACACTTGTCAAAAACAAGAAGATAAAAAAAGCCAGGTCATTTAATTTCACATTTATATATATTAACGATGTTCTTTCCATTAACAATTCACACTTTTCCGATTGTTTTCCATTAATATATCCCCAGAAATAGAAATTAAAGAAACAACAGACACGGCTTCCTACGCCTCATTGTTAGACTTTTTCCTCGAATTTTACATACACGGTCATCTCAGTTCCAAAATCTATGACAAACGAGAGTATTTTAATTTTGAAATTATCAATTCCCCCCACCTTAGTAGCAATATACCAACCTCACCTGCATATGGGATATACATTACCAACTTATTCGGTATTCAAGACTTGCAGCTCCTTCTCAGAATTTGTAAAACGTCACCAGTGTCTGAGGAGAAAGTTGGAATCAGGGGTATGTCAAAGAACGTCTCGTTCGTTTTCTAAAAAAAGTTCATCGGAAGGTACCAAGACCATGTTGGTAAATATCCCGTATCAAATTCACAAATAATACACGATGGTTTTGAAGTATAGATTCTGGGTACTGATGTTGTTTATGATCTTAACCTGTTATAGTATTCTTTTATTTGTCTTTATGAATATTACTTTTTAGTCTGTTTTTGGTGATACCCATTTGACGTGAATCTACTTCTATATCCCGTCATAGTGTTATTGTTCTATGATAATTTTTGTATAATGGTCTTTCATTTCGGCTAATGTGCTTTTTCTATATGCCTTTTTTGTGTTTCTTTTATACATATGACGTGGCTCTGTACTTAAACATCCCTTCATTGTGCTATAGCAAAAGATTTTGTATTCTTGTCTTTAATTTTTGCTTATGTGCTTCATTGTTACATATTTGTTTTTATAGTGATAAAGATTATAATACAATGTTGACTGTTGTACTCCTATTTTTGACATTTTTACTTATTATGTCTGTTTGTTTTGTTCACACATCGTTGTCAATATAATGGAATTGAATGCTAGTCATACAAGTGAGAGGTTAAGCTAGCTTTAAAACCAGGTTTAATCCACCTTTTTCTACATAAGAAAATGCCTGTACCAAGTCAGGAATATGACAGTTTGATGTGTTTGTTGAGCATTTGATTTTGCCATTAGATTAGGGACTTTCCGTTTTGAATTTTCCTCGGAGTTCAGTATTTTTGTGATTTTACTTTTTTCTGTCTTCTATTACCGACCTAAATCCGTCATTTGAAAAATTATATTTTTCCGTTGTCCTCTATAACAAAACCGCAAATCTGAACCAAATTTGGCAGGAACAGTATATATGAAATGTCCATAAAACCATTAATAAAATGTTTATTTCCCTGTTTGAAACTTTGTCCAAATTTAACCAACCGCGTAGGACTGATGTATGAAAAATCTTCTATGAATGATTCACACTGGGTTCTTATCCAATTAAATGCATGATATGATGAGAGTCTGGTCAACTTACACGACACTATAGTCCAGATGGGATAGCATACTTTTCTTCAGTTGCTACGGTTTTATGTGAACACTCATATTTGCATCTTTTTGATTTATCTAATCACTTGATTCCTAGCGAGTATTGCGTACTGTGGTATTTCTGACGAGTATTGGAATAAGCGATTTTTCATTGTTCATTATTATCAACGTTTTCGTGTACAAAGATAATAATAGTTTTATTTAAGAGATAGTTTGCGGTAAAGTTGAACATATTCAATATAGTTATCATTAACTATATCAAAAGTATTGTATTGTTAAGTATTAGCATGTCTCATATAAAAGGGAGATCTTTACTGTGATACTATTTTAAATTAATGTGTTTAGAGAATAAATGAAGTATGTCTTGCAGAGCCAAGAACTTGGATTGATATCAGAATCTCTAGAAGGATAAGGATATCTACATCTTTTAAACTTTTTTTCTCCAAGTCATCGATAATGCGTAAAATCAGTTAGTGTTTTAATAGGTAGTAGACCTAGGCGTGTTTGTGAAAAATATACCAGTTTAAAATAGATATATGATGGTCTATTTATTAGTCTGTGCATTTAAAGGTATGGATTGTTTTGTTCTAATAGGTATTCTTTTGATATATTAAATGGAAATTGTATCTGAATGAAAACGTTTTTAGACTTTTAAGTTGGTTAAATGCATATAACAACACTTGTTTATTCTAACATGTGGTACACATGTGGTATATACGTTTCATTGAATTTACATTAAAATTTAATGTTCCAAACGAAGACTGCATTTGATGCGAAAGGAATATTAATTAAATCAGTAGAAACTGAGACAAAAGAATCAATCAAATCATCAGGGCATTCTTGATTGGTTTTGAAAATGATAAACACAGGAAGCTTAGTAATCAGGTACATCTGATGAAAGATTTTGGACTCTTTTTAAACACTTGAGTGTCTTCTTCAGTCGATTCAATTAGTTGATGGGGAAGATTTGAACTGATTTAGTCATTAAAGACGCCCAAATTTAAGCTTAAATATTGAAAATCTATCAAATATGCCATAAAATATCACTTTTCAGATGTTTTTGCGTTTTCGCATTCGCGTTCATTCTCAACCTTTATATATGTTATGTATTATTATCAAATACAACATACATTTAAATATTAAGACTAAACACAAATACGGCCACTTCCATTTGAGACGGAAGCTGTCTAAAAACGAGCTCAAATGCTAAAATTTTGAAGATTTGATTTATTCTGCAAGACATAATGATGGTTGTACCCGATACATGTGCATTGCATTGTCAAATTTTAAAGTATTACAGAATGACTGGTAAATATCATGCACAAATAGAAGGTGTGCGATACAGTGTTCCTGTATTTTGATTGTCTAACCAGAATCTCGTGTCATTCTGAAATTAACCTTCATTTCAAAATGAAATGTAACATTCATGATGACACGTGCTTCGACAATAAAGTGCACAGGTAAATAAATGAAAATATTCTTGTTGTCCATTCGTTGGATGTGTTTTTTTGCCATTTGATTACGGACTTTACGTTTTGAATTTTCTTCGGGGTTTTCTATTTTTGTGATTTTACTTTTTGATAGACATCCTAGAAAAAAAATGTAATTCTAGGTATTGAATGCTTTTTTTTTGTAATTTTATAGTGTTGTAAAAGCGTTGACTATGCGCACATTTTTAAAATGAAGCGCGGAAATGTACATCGGTCATTGCTTTTAAACCTCAATATATTTACAAAAAGAAGCATTCGTTTCTTAAATAAATGACATGCGACCAAAGGGTTTTGCTGGATTTACCTTCATTTAGATCTCTCAAAGCCGAATATTTAAAAGCCAATCATGTAAAAGAACCAAAACAGTTGAAGATCTATATAGCTAAAAAAGGTTAAGTAATAATAGCCAAATCCATCAAAGATAAATTTCCTGAGGGAGCATAAATCTTAGTTTCTTGATAATTTCTAAATCTATCAACGGACAATTTAAATCAGCTTGATATAAGCATATCGGTACTGAAGTCCTGTCTACTGAGCTGTTGACTTATAGCCCACCGACATCGATATCAACACATGATCAACTTAGAAATGTAAAGATTGAAAACAACACTATAAATTGCATGTTTCCAAAGCGGTTTCTGTGGACAATCTTATCTGTCACAACCATTACAGCAACTGTCGGTGTAGTATGGGTAATTTCCGTCATCTTGTGTTGATAGGTTTAAGATGCTCATTGTCCTCTATGTTCTTAATTTTATTTTGTATTGCAATTAATGCACTATATAATATATAAAATAATATAACAGATTCGTATTTGTATTTATCTGGAAAAATTACCAATTGACGTATTAATTCTGAGTTTTTTGGGTCCTTTTCAGCCTACCAGATCGAAGTCTTTATTTATAATATTTCTTACCCATTGTATTGCTCTTCCTATGTTTATTTTTGTTCTTTATTATTTTATATTATATTGTAAAAAACGTTCAAATTTGCATATACTGAACTTTGTAAAAAGAAAGTTCATCAGATCCTGCTTTCATATAGTTTGAAAAGCGTTGGTGAAATATTTTAACTTGAGAAAGGAATTCATTCACATATTATTACAAATATTGAAAACTCCAAATAAAGCTTGAAAATAAAAATCTGAAACAATAATGTCTCTCGCCTGCAGAGTTGTGGCGCTTTTTATTCTTTATTTATTCATAAGTACTTCTCACGAAATTTGAGAACGGTTATTACATTTAATACTTGGGTGCATAAAAAACTAAAAATATTACACACGACCAAAATTACCCATATACTGCCGACTCACCAGTTTAATCCTGAAATAAATACATATTTATCATGTTTATGAAATCAACATTTTTGTTTATGAAAAAAGAATTTTAGGTATGCAAGTTCTGAGAAAGTGGACACAGCGCTTACGGCACAATAGGGATTAACAAGCAGCAATCTAGATCTTAGACTATAAACAGTAAAATAAATATGTGACTTTAAACAATTGTAAGCCATTTATCTAATACTCGGAAACATATTTTGATTTGTAAAAACGATATGTTTTATTATATTGAGGTGACTTATAAATCGATTTGAATCTATAGTACGTTTTGTCTTTAGTAGGAGTTTTTCAATTGCCCTCTTTCGTAAACAAATATTTTAAGAGGGTCATGTCTTTCCGTGTAGTTGTTCATTTTTTTCAATCCTCCACCAACCGTGACTATATTATCGTCATTTGTTTTCTTATATATTGACTGCAAATATAAGTAATGGTTATGGTGAAAACGAAAGTCTAAAAGGTTTTCAATAAAAGAAGAATAATATTTTGCTTTGCATTTTGAGATTGTTTATAGATCGTTTATGTAAAATATTCATCAGAGGTAAGATAAACTTTAACACATCATTTATCCATCAGACAGGATTGTTTTTTTTTTTGTTTTTTGTTTTTTTTTGTTTTTATTTAGTTTTTTGTGTTTCATATCACTATGATTACATCATACGGTTATATTATATAAATACTTTTATTACAAGTTTCTGATTGTTAAATTTCATACGGTAACCTATTGTTGCGTACGTCCTTTTCCGATGGTCTGGTAAATAGTTGTCACATTGGCACTCATACTACATCATTTTGTATATAGATAATTAGGTTCAAAAGGTTATTATTAATTGTATCTTAACGTGAAGTGGACACTGATAAAATGATTTTACTTTTTTGTCTTTGAGACATGTTTGTATTAATAGTCGTAAAATTATGAAAGACAGTTAAACTGTCGTATTAATGATACAGTTGAATGAAACAGACAAAGGGGTACAGAAGCTGCAATACACAACCGGAACGAGAATTTTTTTTTACGGCTTACATACAAATATTTAGAAAAAAGAAGTCGGTAGATACAAAGAGTGCAAAAATAACCAGGATTCGTAAAAGAGAAATTATAATGTAGCCAAAAAGACTTTCAACTGCGAAATATTTATTACCGTTTAGAAATTCATTGCAGACAATAAGGCACGCTTTCCAAACAAATAAATGTATTGTTGATGTGTATATGTATATTGCTTAATTGACTAAAAGCGAGTTATCTGAAGAGTACTGAATTTACCCCAGTCGATTTCTTAACATTTACTGAAAAACTGAGCAAAACGAACCCAACAAGAAACTGTGGGTGCTCTCAGGTGTTCAAAAAGGGTAAGCAGATCATGCTCAAGTACAGTTCATGCAAGCACAAATTAGGTGATGAGTTGCATTTGCTGGAGCTCACATTTTTGTCTCGATTTATTACCGTCGGTTTGAAAACAATACGACATTTAAATACGTCAATAGGTTTTTGGTTTTAATATTTCTGTAGGTTGTCTCAAGTCTATACAATAAACTGACTGGTCCTACAAATTGAATTGTTTAAAAAATGGAAGAAAAGAAATAAAGATAAATTTTCAGCATTTAGACATCCATTTCTATGAACCGTGATTTGATAATTTTGCACATGAAATTTTGATATATAAAACAATTATTAATTAATCCATATTGATTTATATATAAAAGCATGTGTTTTAGTTGTAATATCACGTTATCATGTTACGTCTCATCCGGTTTCATATAACAAAAAAAGGGTCGAACAAAAAATAATCACTTGAATTTTACAGTTGTAAGAAATTAAACCTTCATTTCATTGCAGTACATAATTTCTTAGTCATAAACATATATCTTGGGTGTTTCAAGGCACAATTCCTTTTTTATTTGGTGTTTCTACAGAATATTTTGGAAACGTGAGGCTTAGTACATGGTTACTAAATCTTGAATACAGGTGGAAAAGGGGGAACATTTGATTGGTTAACTTCCAGTGATCGTTATTTCTTATATGCAATGAAATGCATTAATAATATCCTCGAATTAAAAACCCCATCGAAATTAAACCTCCAAAGATTAATACTTTCACTAACTGGAAACCATTACAATGAATTCCTATGAAATAAAGATAAAAAGATATAACCAAGAAATGGCAACATTTAGTAAATTAATGTTTGTATCCATTGCATTGAATATCATACCAAGAAATGTTAAAGTTTCTGTTATTAATGTGCCATGATAGAATACTTAGTTGTTGGCGTCAATGTTTATCATTTTGATAAATGCCAATTTATTTTTTTATGTTTCATGGGGTGACGTTGTGCTTAGTTAACAATGGAAGAATGTTACAAGTGTTTTATGGAAAGGAAATCTACCGTTTGAAACCTTCATTTACTAAAAGGTAAGAAAAAACACAGAAATTTTTGGATAGTGTACTCGTTAGTCCTGAAATGACTTTATATGTACTTTACCCATTTATACAATGTTAACGTTAACCCAGAGGTGTATAAAAATGTATTTTAGGACAAGGCTAGAAAATGATACTAAGTATTGTTTGATCCATACATGTATCTGTTTGATCATTGTACCCTTTAAAATACGAATGAAAGTATTCTACATACAGATTGTTTCGACATTTTTGAGCCAAATAAGAAATGAATAATAACCTTTTTAGTAGGCTGCGTCGTTGGAGCTGGAATAGGTGGCGATGGTGGAGTAGGTGACGTAGGAGGAGTCTGAGTAGTTGTCGTTGAACCACATTGACATGCAACACCACAGAAAGATTTAATTGTCGTCTGACAATGGATGTTGCGCGTTGGCGGTCGTTTTAACTCGTACTTTGATGTCATCTGACAACAGACATCCTGCGTTGGCGGACGTTGTATCTCGTATTTTGATTTCGTCTGACAATGGACGTTGCGCGTTGGCGGTATTTGTATCTTGTACCTTGGGGTCATTTGACAACAGACGTCGCGCATTGGCGGTCGTTGTATCCCGTACTTTGATGTCATCTGACAACAGACATCCTGCGTTGGCGGAGGTTGTATCTCGTATTTTGATGTCGTCTGACAATAAACGTTGCGCGTTGGCGGTAGTTGTATCTTGTACCTTGGGGTCATTTGACAACAGACGTCGCGCATTGGCGGTCGTTGTATCCCGTATTTTGTTGTCATCTGACAATGGACGTCGCGCGTTGACACACGTCGAACTACATTATCTATCGGGTGTTTATATATTTCAGTTTTTGAAAAGTCTTTTCATCAGCATGATCAGTTGTCGGTGTTATCGTAACATACCCAAAAGGTTTTCTATCTCTAGAATTTCTTTATTTTTTCCTCACTAGAAAGCATATGTTCTTCGTCTATATAAATATTGCCTCGTCTGCCCTCGGGAGCATATTGAACACGTGAATCTTTAATTCTAGATGACCTCACATCATGCTTACATCGCATACGCTCGCCCATTTTATAAATATCCTAGGTGTAAATTGAACACATCAGGAAAAATATACACTGTCGGCTGTTTTAACACATCAGCATGTTATTGTCTCCTTCTGTTGTTTGTTCGTTTTTTGTAAAACGGTTTGTTTTTAGTTTTTTCCGCTCTCGATTTATTATATTCATGTATGTGCTGTGCTGTCAACTGCTCATCACAGTCCATGGAATCATAGAACACAAAATTACCTCGTAAAAAATCCAGCCGCAGTTTAGGAAATTAAAGCATTTTTCTTTTTATACAAATGTGTAGTTATAATTACTAAATATAGGTCCATCCGTCAATCAAAGGCCTATTTCCTAGTTACCAGGTTTGTTTGGCAAATATAAGGTTAAACTATACTGTCAATTTCTCTACGTCACACACTTGAACTCATGTAGATCAATATCTCATTAAAAAAACCTTTAGAAAAAGAAAGAAATTATGTTTTACATTTATTCTCCGTAGAACAATGGCCATATATAAACGATTATCAATAGCGCGTTAAGTCTATCCATATCGTTGATTCAATGTCAACCCTGGTATTATTAAATTTTTAGATTGAAATTTTATATTTGGTTGTCTAATTGCGTGCGGTGATTTTTCGATTTCGTCTATTAAAAGTTATTCGCAGAATTAAAAAAAAACAAAAAAACTTTTAAAGTAACAAAATTGCAAAAGTAATTAAGCTTTATTCAGAATACCAGCATATAATAAGTATTGGTACATTTTTGTTTAATCCAATACAAAATGGCATTGTAATCGAATTAATCAGAATTACAGTAAGGCTATTACATAATTAATAGATAGTAGTTAATTGCTTTAATGTACAATTGGACATTGTTGTACGGATGCATATTTTGAATCAAAATCAATGAAAAGCACCTACCTGGAAGATCAGAGTAATCGATTTCATTGTAATCAATGATGTTATCTCGTGTCGTCTTTAAAGACAAGCGTATCTACATTATGCTATCGTGGATTTCGTGGGTACAGGTGAACCACGAAATTAAATGTTCAACGAATAACAATGTTTTAATAGACTTGTGTGCAGACT
The DNA here is from genome assembly GCF_021869535.1 of Mytilus californianus. Lineage (NCBI taxonomy): Eukaryota > Metazoa > Mollusca > Bivalvia > Mytilida > Mytilidae > Mytilus > Mytilus californianus. Next base: position 14,039,820 of record NW_026262626.1, read on the forward strand.
TCGGCAAAACCACGACCTAAAATATTCACGAATATGCAAGTTTTCCTTAATCCACGAAAATTGATACCCACAAAACTAAATGAATCCACAGTACATTGTAAATAAAATATTTATGAATATGTGTGAAAATTATTAGTAAGATGTCAATACAGGCTGGTAGATTAAAAAAATGTATTAAGACATGTAAGATGATGCTAAAAAATGAATTTAAAATAAACCAGTTGATGAACTTTAGAGTCAAACAATGTTTCATATAACCACAAATGAATATCAAATAGGTAACCAACCACAAACTTTATTCTGGAACATTAAAGACAGAGACATTTTTAAGATTTGAAAATGATTTCGATGTATTCGGAAAGTAGTGTATCAGGATTTAATCATTTTCAAAATAAGGTGTGAGTAATTGTTTACATCCGAAATATATGAAGATTCGTCAAAAATCTTTATAACACTTCGACATTTAATGTTTTATCATTAATTGATACTTTATTGTTAAGTCCAAAATCAAGAGCTGTAAGTTTTCACTGTCACATTACAAACTATGTTATACAAAGATATAAAAAGGGTTTAATCTTTCTTCGAAACTCTTATTGTATACTACTAAAATTTTTTTACCATCATTTTTAAAGTTTTGGACTAAAGATTTCCAAGTACATCATGTACTTTTTTTATTTAGTGTTGTTATGAAGTAAGTTTCAAACTTAGACAAATGGATTCAAATATTTGATTTATGATATTTTGTGGGTTTTGTTACTAGTTTTTATTCAGCAGTTTGTGCGGGTGGGGGATAAGTTATATATATATACAACATGCATGTATCGTTTCAGGCCGATGGGATTTCTTATGGTCAAGTTACACCTTTTGATGAACCTAACATTTACCAAATGACGGGGTTTTAACAGTTGTAAATATGTCAGCATGAATAAATGAGCTAGCCAATCGTCTAATATGTCTTTATCATATTCAGGGAAAATTTGAAACACATTAATATTTATTGCACAAAAATGTACGCACTTGTAGATCTTTGCTTAATACAGATATAAAGTAACGTACCAATTTAGAATATATGTATATTGAACATAACAGGGAAACCTCCGGAACTGATCTGATATAATGTCAGATCCATATCTAACTTGTTTGCTACGTCGAAGTTATGAATATACTAATGATTTCTACATACTACCTAGTATTTCATATCAGGCTAAAGTGTCACAGGCCGGTGACCATATCAACAACAAAAAGTTACGAATAATCGATTTCGTACCTTGGAAAACTGTATTCACCATTTTTAGAGGGAATATAAATTTTAAAATCTGTAAATGTGGGGTTATTGGTATAATAAACATAATTTATATGATAAGTAAAAAATCGAAAATTTTCCCTTAACCTACATGTTTGTACAATAATCATTTCTCCCGAAATTAAAAATTAGGAAGGATAAAAAACAAAAAAATCACAACCTAAACTATATATGGCCAACTTAGAGTTTACACCTTAGTTTAAAAGAAACAACATTGTTATAAAATACATAATTGATATGAAAATAGCATGTTAAGTATGCTAGTCATGCAAAGGTATGAACCTTACACCATTGACAATAAAATAATATGTTACTTCATATAAATGTACGTCATTTATCTATAATCATACACAATGGTTTGATAAATAACGTTCTTTTTCTGTTCTGCCGATAAATTGGAGTTTTGTAATTGCTGTCTTTCGTGACAGAATCTCTCCGCAGGTCCATGTCTTTCCATAGAGCTGTTCCTTGTATTTATTTCTCCATCATCCGTGACTTTATCATATATATATACCCGTCTTTCTGAAATATTGACAATGTAAATATTAGTTACAATCTCATTGATTAAAGAGATAGTTTACAGTGTTTTCAATAAACTTGAAATATTATTTTTTTCTTTGCATTCTTAGATTAATTTTTAGTTATTCGAAACATATTCAATGCCTTTCCGCAAAAATACATACATTCTATTTAGACTTTACGTTGATGTGTATGGGTACCGATATGATTCAGGTAAATATATCAGTAAATAATTAGTGTTTACTAAATATATCCTGAAAAAAACTAAACCATTAATCTATAAAACTAATATATACCATACCTATAGGATTTTCCATAGGGCTGTTTCTGGTATTCAATTCTTCATCATCCGTGACTTTATCATATATATACCCGTCTTTCTAAAATATTGACAAAGTAAATATTAGTTACAATCTCATTGATAAAAGAGATAGTTTTCGGTGTTTTCATTAAACTTAAATCACATTTTTTACACTTTTCTTTGCATTCTTAACTTTGATTTTGAGTTAGTAAAATAAACACCATATGCATTAACCAAGTAAAAAGGATATATTTGTTATTTCTCTGGATTTTTGTTTTTGTATTTCACATCGGTAGTACTTTTAGCTTTTGTATTACATCATACAAGTCAAAATGTAAATATTCAAATTAAAAAAAACACACACACACACTTTAAAGTTTTAGTAGTACACAACATGGCAAACCAGATTTGATGAATGAGATACAAGGACTAGCTGAACTGTATCTCTTTTGTTGTTGTTGTCGGAAAACACGTCATATAAATGTCAAAAATATATAACTCGACGTTTGCGTATCCAAATACGAAAAACTGATAACGATCTTGAATGAAACAGGGTAAATTATTTTTAATTTCCGCACAATTATGTGTCCATCCTTTTTTACTCTACTAAAATGATTTTAGTGACCACCAATTTGTAGCTTGTTTTTGGCTGCAGCGTTTTTCGGTTTAAAACAGCTTCTTTACATTGCAGCTGTTTCAATTGCATTCTTAGATACTAATTTTGTCAAAGAAATGTATGGATGATTGAAAAATGTTTTTTTTAAGGTATATGTAAAGCCCTCGTCGACCTCCTACATAAATCGACTTCCTTTTTTTTAACATACATCATACAACGTTTGTAAAATATGTGTCAAAGTGATATTGTGCATACTGAAAACTTTCAAATTGACAAAATGAAACAGAAATCATGTTTCTGAATTTTGAAACTGTACGTCTCAAACAAATTCATTTATACTGGCAACAAATATGTAAGTTAATGATAGTCTATGTATTGACAACGACACAAGAAAAGGCACGAGAAAAAGATAATGCCTACATGTAGCGATGCAAATTTTGAATAAAATCTTATCAAACGTGTCAATGTCAAATACGAAATGATGGTTTGTAAAATAAACTTATAGGTGAAAAACTTTGCTTTTGGATATCTCTTAAATATATAAGTTACAGTAAGTAAGTGGGAAAAGAATATTAAATTAATAAAGTTATTTTCTAAAGAAAGAACAGAGATTATTCAAAATATTTGGTATATAATCGTGAAAGTAAGCCAGTTAGTAAAATGTAACAAGTGAATCAACTACTTGCAGAAATCAACAGAAAAACAAAACAAACCCAATCGCTTCGTTTTGAAAAAATCAACATTTGCTTAACCAAACACTTTTGCCTTAATATTCATACTATGTGTTTGTATTGCTATAAATTATTTGTTACATTTTAAATTCAGTTCATTGTTTTCTGTTTCTTCGAAAGTATTTAAATTTTCGATCCAGAGAAAAACATACGCACGATTATGTTGAAAACATTATATTTTAATGCAAAAAAGTTATGGTTGTTTCCTCGATTGTTTTACTGAATTTTCACGTTTGCGGCTACTGTTGATGATACACTGTTCATCGTTGAGGGATTGATAACGCCGTTGGCTTTTCTGGTTTTAATTGCACCTCATTCTATCATTCAAGACATTAATTGTTTTTGTTGATTTGCTCATCGTTAAAGGTAATACGATGACCTATATTTGCCTACGTATATGCCCGAGGGTCTGTAGGATAGTTGTCACATTGACCATCATACCACAGTGTCAAAAGATCATTGTCAATATATATCTTAACACGAACTAGAGACTACTTTTTGTCTTTTAGAAAGGTTTGCATTTCTGATCGTAAGAAGGACTTTTTAACTGTCTTATCAGTGCTACAATAAGTAGATATAAACACGAGCAGTAAAGAAGCAGCAATACACAACCGATACAATAGGAAAATTATTGCAACTAACAAACGATGATTAAGTAACTAAGTAGGCAGTAGATACAAAGAGTACAACAAGAAAAACAGACTCATGTAACACTGCGATGAATAAAGTACTGTTCAGAAAAATTGCAGAGAGTTAGGTAGGTATTTTCAGACAATTCGGTGTGTTGTTCATATTGAATGTTGATGTGCAAGGGTAAATAACAATAACTGAACAGTCTGAACATAGACTGGACAGATCTGAAATTACTGCAAGCAAAATATCTGAACAGTATTGAATTTACCGCAGTAGAGAAGTCTGAAAATTTACTGAAAGACTTAAATTGTCTTACTTACTTATAGTTCAGTTTATTAAGATCTGTTCAGATTAAAAGGGTTAACTTGTAATAACGAGCTGGCCTGATCTTCAAAACGGTACAATAAAAACTAAGAACTGATCCACTAGAAACCAAAAAGAAACCACGGGTGATTTCAGGTGCTCATGAAGGGTTAACACATCGTGCTCAACTAGTAGTTTATGGCATGCATAGAGTAGGTTATGAGATGCATTCGTTTATGCCACAATCGAGGAAACAGGAAAGGGTTTTGTGGTAGTTCGGACAAGTCCATGGCTATCTGTGACACAGCTATCTCATAAAGAATAGGATTAGTTTCTTTATATTCTATATCCGAAATGAATTAACTCGTTGTTTCATGATTTTATTTAAATGCTGTTTATTTTGTATCTTATTTTAATTTGTAATTTTAGGATTTTTCCGAAAAGGTTTCTTACCTTCAGCTGAGATATGATAGCAAGTCCAAATACTTCAATTGGTTTTGGCTGTAATGTGTCTGTAGGTTGTCTCAAATCTATATAATGAACGAACTGACGACTGTTTTTACGTGACTTCGGGTACAATGATTCGAAATCTTTATCGTAATAAATTATTACTTCAATGTTGTCGGATAATGGAGTCAGAGATCTCGGAGAAGGTGTGTCAGGATGAAGAAAGACTGGAATTTTCTTGTGTAATTTCTTTCTCTGTTTACGCTGTGGTTGTATTGTGTAATGTGTTGTCATCTGACAACGGACGTTGCGCGTTGACGGACGTCGCATTACATATTCTTGTTGGGAGTCTTTATAATCTTGTCTTTGAAATCCCCTTTCATCGAGTGATTCTTTTTTCGTTATATACCCAATAGGATGCTCATTACGCAAATGGCTTTTTTGATTAGGATGCGGTTTCAACACGTATTTTGTTCTCGTCTGACAACTGACATTGCGCGTAGGCCGATGTTGAACTTCATATTCCGATGAGTAGTCTACTTCCTCTATACAAACATTGTCTCGATTGCCCTCGGGAGAATATTGATTACGTGAAGCTCTAATTCTAGGTGACCTCAAAGCATGCCTAGATCGTGAACGCGAACGCTCGGCCATCTTAAGTGTATTTTTTTTATATCGAGAGAATATTCACTGTTGACTATTTATCCAAATGTTAATGGCTAATTATATTGTTTGTTCAAGGTTTTTTTATAACGTTTTTTTTTTATTTTCTTTTGCCCTCATTCAATCATAGTCATATGCGTTGCTGTGTTGTCTATACCTACTCGTCACAGTTTCTTGAAAATAAGAAAAACCTTCAAAAGACACAATAGAAAATCCAAAACATTTATCTTTCTATACACATTCGTAGTTATGATTACTGCATAAATGTCCATCAGTCGGTCAAAGGCGTATTCCCTAGTTACAAGCTTCGTACGGCTAATAGTAAGATTGTATATATACTGTCAATTTGTCTTCGTCACACTTTTGAAATGATGTGATTGAATACATCATTAAACACAACTTTATAAAACAAGAGCAGTCGGAAATTATTATTTACATATATTCATAAGAAAACGTCCAAAATATATACGAATATGAATAGCGCTTTAAGTCTAACGTTTATCGTTGAATCTATATATGTAACCCCTGGTTAGTATTCAACAAATTAAAATTTGATCTTTAGACAAAATTATTTAAATGCGTGCAGTGATCGTTCGAGTCCTATTTTAAAACAATAATCATTTTTTGAAATCTATATAATAAGGATTATTTTGAAATACCACAATGTATAGTATGTAATTAAAGACATATTCTTATTAACACAAAGTATACGGAATTAATAACTATAAAATACTATTATATTACATACAAAAGACATGGACAAAAAAAAAAAGATTTCGCAGAATTTAAAAAGAAAATTACTTTGCTTATTTTCTGATATAATCATAATTGCAAAAGTAATTACGTTTCTGCAAAATATCAGTAAATAATAAGTATCAATATATTTTATTTGTTGTAAAAACCGAAATGATTTTGTTATCTCATTAATTGGAATCACAAACTTAAATGACTAGGATTGCAGTTTTCTTACCTAAGGTCGGTAATTCTCTTTTTCTTTGCAAAAACAAAAATGCAAAAGTGTTAAACGGGACTATAAACAGCAATCCATCAATACAACTACTTCTTTTAATCATAATAATGTATAGATAAATAAGGATAAAATATATCTATCTGGTTATTTTGTTTATTTTAATGTTTTCTTACTCATTATTAATTTTTTCATGTAAGAAAGTAATTTTTTGTTATTGTATTTTGTCTATTCACTTCTACCGTTGCGACTTACAAGTCCATAGTGGTATCGAAATATTGTCACCTTCACTTTTTCCATCCGGTCAAATTTATTTTACTTCATTTATATTTGGTACTTTTTTTTTGTTCAAAAGTATAAAAAATAAAAAATAAAACATTTTCAAATATTTCAAAAAAGGGCTTTTTTCAACTATATGTGATTGACAATTATTAAACTAGAAATAGGAATTAGCAGGTAAAGTTCGTGATGTATCTTTTTTGATGAAACAAGAGGAGGCCGAATATCTGACATACGAGTCAAAAATAAAATCAGTGAACTTTATTGATATGCCATCTGGGCTTCCTTGGGTTAATTTCGATTTAACAACCAATCATTGCCATATATATTACGATTAGTTCTCAATGTTTCATATTTCAGACTTCTTCTACTCTTTTGTAATATAATTGGAAAATACAAGACCAGACCATATCATGTGTTATAATGACAACATGACAGTCATTAGGCTTATTAGGCTTACAAAAGTTCCACAAAACATGAAGACAACTATATCAGTCACAGTTTTTACAGTAACAATTTTTGAAGTGTTACCGATTTTTTTTCATAATTTGTTTTCTTGCCAGAGTTGATCTTTTTACGTCAATTGATTCAGCTACTATGTGATGCATTTTATATTTTAATTTGATTGACATACAGTTTTTAATTGCTAAAGATATTGATCAAAATCCGAGGTTCAATATAATTTAGCAGGTCCATATATAACGTATTGACTGAGTGAAAGTCCTTAATTTATATATAACATATAAAGATCATAGCGTAGGTTTGAAAACAAAAATACTGCCTCGATGTTACGTTTCTGGAAATGATATTGACAATATGTTACTATTTTTAGTAACATTGCCTCATAATTATTTCTAAATATAGTAACGTCGAGTCAATCTGTCAAAATAGTGCAAAAATACAAAATAAGTATTGGAAAACATATGACCAAATAAACCAATGAGAAACAAGAAAAATCAAATCATATGTAATATCCATTGATATTAGTAAAACGTAAACATAACAAGAAAGACTACAGCTAAATATATCATGCCAGTATTCGAGTTCAAAATTTTTATTTGAGTTTCAGCATTGAATTTTACGACTTGATGATAAAATATGAAGAAGAAAATGCAAAATCTAAGTATATTGTACATTTATTCATTTGTTTTTTATTTGCATCAGTTGTGTATTATCTTTTGTTTCCTTATTTTTCGGATTATATTTCGTGGCTGAACTTTATTTTCATAATGATGTTATGAGTTGTATATTAAAGTAAAACATTTGGTCGATTGATTATCAGTTGGTTTGTTTAACTTTTGATACAGATCGGAGACAATACACTCCTGGCATGTGTCTTAGGTTTATTTTGCTTTAGGGTTAATTTATACTTTGATATTTTATTCTGTCTTTATCATTTAATGTATAAGTTAGTTTCTGACATTGGATTTTTACTACTTGTTTTATGCAATGATCTATAGGCTCTATAGAAAGACTTGTTCATTTCCTTCTCTTAAATGTCCTCTTTTGACGCGTTGTCCAATTAAACCAAATGTGGTCAAATTAGTAGGACTAATGCATGAAAATTGTCTTCAAATAATTCACATTTTGGTTTTAATCGAATTAAAAATGGCCGGATATGACGATTTTAGTTTCTGTTTTGTCAAGTTACAAATTGTAATCATGTAGATCAGGTGAGATACATAACTTTGAATATTGTCTTTTGTTGATATTGTGTTTTTGGTGAAAACTCGAATTTGCATCTTTTGAATTTATCTAAATACTTGATTTCTAGCGGGTATTGAGAACGGGAATATTTCTAGCGACTATCCGAAAAATCGACAACTAATTATAAATTATCATCAATATTTTTACAAAGATAATTTAAGTGTTGTTTAAGATATTTTACAAAATTTGAGGGAAAAAATTGTGCTGAATTATTATTATCATAAACTATATCAAAAGTAATTTATTACCTTTCTGACACTATTATGACATCAGTTTTGAGTCAAAGAAACAAATAAAGAATGAACATTAGGTCTCTCAAAAAAATAAATTGGATTGAATAATGCTGATATAAGATGATTGGGATATCCATGAACATATGTTCAAACATTTTTATTTTTTTAAAACATCGATAATGCATAAAAAACACAATTGTCTTTATGAGTAGTACACCTTGACGTGTTTTTGGAAAATATACAAATCATATGGCCTGTTTCTTAATCTTAATGTAACCGTGAATCCAAAGGTATTCATTGTTTTGTTCTACAGGAATTCTTTTGAAATGTTAAATGCAAAATTATTATATGAATCAAAACGTTCTTAGATTGTTAAGTTGTTTAAATGATTATATAATTACACTTGTGTATTTTAACAATTTGTTTATACGTTTTATAACATGTATAAGTAACGCATGAAAGTTTAAAATGCAAAGCAACACTTCATTTAAAGTGAAAGGAATATGAATGAATAATGTTAGTAGAAAATGAAATAAAGGATCAATCAAATAAGCAGAATATTCTTGATTCATTTAAAGGTGAAAATATAACGAAAACAGAAAACAGTTTTTTTCAAATAGTTCGTTTCTATGCATGTTGGCGTGTGTTTTTGTTGCACTTCAGTGTTCCTGTTGTTTTCCTCTTACAGTTGATGTGTTTGCCTCGGTTTTAGTTTGTATCTCTCTCAACCGATTTATGACTTTTGACCACCGGTATACTACTGTTGTCTTTACAACGTTTGAAACTTATAAAAAAATCAAAGTCAACATATAAAGTTGGATTCTGATTCTCTTACGAATATTTTATCTCCTTAAACAAGATTGGAGATCTGTGTGTGTTTTTTAAATTGAAATATGGATAAAACACGCGTCACTTGTTTTAAGCCATTAAGATACGATATTATTACTGGTGTTAGAACATGTGGATTTTGTACAAACGTAGAAAAATGAGAACAACGCCTTATAAATGTCATTCGTCCAAAGCGCTTTGCTTGGTATACCTTCACCAGAAACTCTCACAGTCGAATCTTTAAAAGCCAATCATGAACAAAAAACGAAAAAAATGGAGAGCTATATGACCACAAAATGTCTAAAAATATTAACCAATTCCATCAGAGACAAATTTCCTGAGGGAGTTAAAGCCTTATTTTATTTACAACTTTTATTTGTAGCAACGAACAAATCTACAAAAATATTTGTTATTATCATGTTGGTACCGATGAAATAGATACTGAGATAATGATATTTCTGGGAATTGATAGTTCGTCAGCACCTATTTCAATCAAGTGATGTAAAAAATAACAAAACACTTTCTAAATTTCACGTGTCCAAAACGCACTTTTGTAGACAGTGTCGTATAGTCACAGTCAATAAAGCTACTGTCGGTGTAGTGTAAGTAGTTTCCGTCATCTTGTTTTGATTTATATCAGTTGCGTACTGTCCTCTATATTCCTAATTTAGATTTTTATCGCAATTGATGCAGTATATTTTCTCAAAAATATAAATAAAAAGTAAAATCACAAAGGAAGAATATCCAAGTATTTTCTCATAACGTTTGAATATCGTTGGTAAATTGATATACCTCGTGGAAAGAAGTCTCATTATTATTTCAAATATTGACAACTCACAACAAAGCTTGCTTATTAAAATCAGAACCTAAAATGACTCGACTGCAGAACTATGGTGTCTCATATGAACAGTGCTTTATTTAACAGATAATATTAACTTAAAACAAGCATTTCTTCCGAATGTGAATGACATTTTCTTGGAACGAACATAGCAAACAGATAACACCAATTAAAAATAAACCACATATGACCATCTCTAAGTTTTATTATCGCTATTTAACGAAATTTTCCTTTCAATTTACTGACTGATAATTTCCTTTCTCAGCACAGAAGATTGATATGAAACATTTTCGCTCGAAACTTAGGGCGCACTTGCCCGTTGAAATTAACAACGTCGTCATAGGTAAAAAAGCGATAAACAGATTATCATTGGTCATCTCAACTCGATTGCTTTTCTCACTTTCGCTGTGCCGGCTCAAGCGAGAAAATCAATCTCGTTGAGATCATCAACAATAATCTATAAATACAAGTGCATTGTTATAGAATACACATTTTCAATATAACAATATCATTCTAGGTATGCTAGATCTGAGACAGTGGACACAGCGCATATGGTACACTAGGGGTCTGATTCTTTGAATATTAACAATAACATAACATATATAAAGTAACTTTACACAAATGTACGCATTTATCTATTATCCTGAAAAACATTTTAATTTATAATTTACGATAAGCTCTACTATATCCAGGTGACTTATAATGGAATTGGAATCCATAGTACCCTTTTTTTTCCGGGTAAATTGGTGTTTTTCAATTGCTCTCTTTCGTTAACGAATGTCTTCACTGGTTCATGTCTTTCCGTAAAGTCGTCCATTGTATTCCATCCATCACGAACTGTGACTATATAATCGTAATCTTTTTTCTGAAATATTGAAAATGAAAAATCATTAGAAATCGTAATGGCGTCAATGATAAAAGTGTTTTCAATAAAACTAGAATAATATACATTTGACACTTTTCGTCTATGTAAAATATACAATAGAGACAAAGTCAGCTTTAAAAATCATTAATTTATCAAGAAGGATTTATTTAAATTTTTGTAGTTTGATTTTTAGTGTTTCATATACACCATAGGTTTTAGTTTTTGTATTACATTATCATGATTATATAAGCCATATTCATAAAGATTTGAATATAAAGCGAAAAAAAACCTTTTCAGTTTTAGCTGTCCCAATTATGTCATGTCAGATTGGATAAATTGGATGCAATGACTGTCAGAATCATGGCTTTTATTTTGTTGTTTATTGTTAAAGATAAATAACTGTGTTGTCTTTTCTCGTTAACATTGTTTAACATGTTATCGTTAAGGGCCTTTCATTACTTACTATACTGTAAATGATTTGCTCATTGTTGAATGTCGTACGATGACCTGTAGGTGCGTACGTCCACATCTGATGGTCGGGTAAATACAAATGTTGGTGTCATATTGCCAATCATACCACATTTAATTCGTATAAATATAATTAGGTTCAAGAGGTCACAATTCATATATCTTAACGAGACCTGGACACTGGTTACATGCTTTTACTTTTTGTTTTTGAGAAAAGTTAATATTACTGATCTTTAAAAGTAAGAAAGACATTTAACTGTCGTATTAGTGATGCATTTAAATGACACAGACATGAGGATTCTGGCAGCAGCAATACACAACCGAAACGAGTATTCCGACTTACATGACTGATATACAATACTTTAGAAAAAAGTAAGCAGTAGATAAAAAAAATAACCATGATTCGGAAAAACGAAATTAATTATATAGCCAAAAAGACTATCAAGAAAAATATAGTGCTTTTCGGAAAATTCGTTGCAGTCATAAGTACAATAAGTAACGTTTTTAAGTTAAGTTGATTTTACTTTTTGAGTAGCTTTTCAGACAACTCAGTATGTTGACCTTCCGAAGCACCTGAGATCACCCCCAGTTTTTGGTTGGGTTTGTGTTGCTTAGTCTTTAGTTTTCTGTGTTGTGTCTTGTGTACTATTGTTTGTCTGTCTTTTCCTTTTTTTAGCCATGGCGTTGTCAGATTATTTTCGATTAATGAGTTTGAATGTCCCTCTGGTATTTTTCGTTCCTCTTTTGACGTGTACAGGTAACAATCTGATAACAGACTGAACAAAGCTTAATTCGTTGTCAGTTTATTTTTAATCTATGGGTTTGACTGTCCCACTGGTATCTGTCACCCCTCTTTTAATTGTCTACAAACGAATTATCTGGACATTTCTGAATTTACCGGATTTAATAAGTCTTAACATTAACTGAAAGACTAAGATTGTCTTTAGTACTTATTGGTCAACCTTTTAAGATCCGTTCAGATCAAAATGACCGCTACAGATTAAATTGTTGTACCTGTGATAACGAGCTGACCTGATCTACAAAACGGTAGAATAAGAAATACGACTGATCAACAAGAACCCAACAAGAAACCGCGGTACTCGTAGGTGCTCTAGAAGGGTTAAACAGATCGTGCTCAACTAGCACTTGCTGATGCTACAATCGAGGTAATAGGACAGGACTTTTGCTTCATGTACGGCATTTGGAACATATCCGTAGTCATCTGTGACACAGATATCCCACAAAGGATAGTGGTGGTTTCTTTTCATTCTTATTAAGAATTAATTCTAGTTGTTGTTTCGTGATTCTGTTTGAATGCTGTTTTTATTATATCTGATGTTAAGAAGTAGTTTTTGGATTAGTCTTTTTTTTTCTTACCTTTTTTACCTTCGGTTTAGGTAAGATACGGGGTTCAATCTCAAATGGTTTTGGCTCAATTATTTCTACATGTTGTCTCAAATCTATATAATAAACGAACTGTTCCTACAATATGAATTAAATGTTGTTTTAAAAATGAAAAAAAAAGAAATAAAGTAGTATACTCAGCATAGACTTTGTGAACATCTATTTCTTTGAAATATGGTAGTTCTCCAATTTGACAATATTTAAAAAGTATTAAGCCATTGATTTATCATGTTTATATAGCAAAGCATGTGTTATATATATATATATATATGTAAAAAGTTTCATTTGTGTTTATATTTTGTATATTTAAGGATAAATATTATTCTCGAAATGAAAACCCCATTGAATATAACCTACATAGACTTATACTATCGCAAACTGGATACCACAACAACTAATCCCTATGAAAAACAGTTAAGAGACAAAACCACGAAATGTAACACTAAAACAAATAATGTTTCTTTTATATATCATCCATTGTCATTGCTTTGTAAATAATATCAATAAAAAGTTTCTATTTGTGAAGTGCCGTGAAAGAATACTCTGTTGTTCTCGTCTGCTAAGAGGTTAACTTGACCGAAATTGTCAGTCGACTTTATATTGACTTTATGGCCCTTGAATGATGATTTTGTTATCCAGTTTTGCCTATTGTCTCGAAAACTGCTATACAAATGAGGATAACCTGAAACCCGAAATAGTACCAATGACCAGCAAAATAAGATCCACAAATAAGCTACATTGGCTGAAATTTTCAGTCGACTCGTTAATGAATTAGTTGCCATTAACAGATAATTTAAAAAAAAAATGCATTGTTTGCAAGTAACTTTGAAAATTATATTAGATAAATAGGAAAATTATAAGGAAAAAGTATCAACAAAATAAGATCTATAACTGTATTAACATGACTGAAATAGTCAGTTGAACTTTAATAAAATTGTACCATTTAAATACTGATTTTACTAGAAAGTTGGCATCGTTTAAGTTGTAGGTAAATGACATAGCCTCTTTAGAGCCTCTAGTGTATACAAATCAGGCCTTCATTTTAGTTAAGCTTTCAACTGATTTTAATAGTTCGTTCTTAAGTTGTACTGTTACACCACTGTCCCAGGTTAGGGGGAGGGTTGGGATCCCGCTAACATATTAACCCTGCCACATTCTGTATGTATGTGCCTGTTTCAAGTAAGGAGCCTGTAAATCAGTGGTTGTCGTTTGTTGATGTGTTACATATTTGTTTTTCGTTCATTTTTTGCACATAAATAAGGCCGTTAGTTTTCTCGTTTAAATTGTTTAACATTTGTCATTTTGGGGTCTTTTTAGCTTACTATTCGGTATTGGGTTTTGCTTATTCTCGAAGGCCGTACGGTGACCTTTAGTTGTTTCATGAGTTCTACATGAATTGGTCTCCGGTGGAGAGTTGTCTCCTTGATAATCAAACGACGACTTATTTTTATATTTATCATTATGCACCCTATCTTGCGTGAAAATCGGATACCTAAGATATTTCAAAGTATCTAATTTTTTTTAATCTTAACAAAAACAAAATGTTCAGAGTATTGTAAATAAATGTAACAAACCATTTGCTTCAGTTGAAATAAAATTTTTATTAATTTTCTTAATTAAACCACTGTGTATTATGGCATAACAATTACAAAATTGAATAATTAAAATTATCACATTGTGTCTTTTTGTGCCGTATGAGGTACAATGTATGTTATCAGTCACAGTTTTGTAGTTTATTTTTACCATTCGTAATATTTATATTTATATTAAATGTAAACCTGGCATGCAATACTTGATAGCAGATGTAAAAGAAAGCACCTTTTGTCAAAGCGTTAACGAAGATTACATTTCAAGGATTTTACGTTATGACGATTTTGTCATTAATAAAACAAAAAGCGTTTTTAAATCTGAGGAGAGTTGTTCTACATTAATTAAATGAATTACAGTGTTTGTAAGAAATAACCATGTGGATACATCAAGTCAAATAATACTTCAAAGTGTATGCTATCAACATCATAATCTATGAAAATCCATAAAGGATATGTTTGTATGCAACCAACGAGTTGGACAAAAACCACATGCTGCACAGTAAAACTATTTTGAACAATGATTGAAATTGTTTTTCATAACATAGAATTTTACTCATTTATTATGTTGAACGGATTTTTTTAGCAAAAAGTAAAAACACAAACATACTAAACTCCGAGGATAATTCAAAACGGAAAGTCCCGAATCAAATGGCAAAATCCAAAGCACAGACACATCATACTAATGGACAACAACTGTCATATTCCTGACTTGGTACCGGTATTTTCTTATGTACAAAATGGTGGATTAAACCTGGTTTTATAGCTAGCAAAACCTCTCACTTGTATGACAGTCCCATCAAATTCCATTATATTGACAACGATGTGTGAACAAAACAATCAGTCGTAATAGGTATGTTTATTTTACCATAATGTACAAAAAAATGTATGCTTCTTTCGAAGGGAAATTGTGAGCTTAAATGAACGGTGACCCCATTTTTTTATTTTATTTTTAAAATATCGAAATCCTATATTTAAAAAAAAATGGATTTATACCTTCGAGCCCCCTCAATGAATTTTTTTTCCCTTTTTTTAAATCAAACAGACAATTAAAGTAATCTAAAATAGTTATATGCACCATAAGAATATGAAAATGTTTAAAGATATTACATTCAATGATAGTTGACATGCACAAACTATGAAAAATAAAATGGAAGTTATGGTGGCCGTTTCACAATGCATTAAAGGAACTACTTGCTTTTAAATTTATCGAATGCATAACAAAAATACAATTTAATGATACAATGATTTAAATAAGATTAACAACAAAACTTAATCATTGTTTTTAATAATCGTGCAATTAAGTGTTTACTCGTTAAAGTAAAACACATAATTAGTTGAACAAGTTGAACAACAGGACCCAAAAATGAAATATCAGCCCGAAAATATTGAATAGATTTATGTTATGCAAAGTCATTTGATTAAGGACAACTTTAGAAAATGAGAGTAAGTATTGTGTGATTTATATCTGTTTGATCATTTTCAGCTAAATAAGAAATAAACATTACCTCTTTAGTTGGTATTGTTGACGCTGGTGGTGGCGGTGGTGGAGGTGGCGGTGATCGAGGCTTTGATAGTAGTATCACATAATTTGTGGTCATCTGACAACCAACGTCGCACTTTGATGGCGGTGTCGATGGTGGTGGTGATGGTGGCGGTGTTGGGGTCTGAGGGACGTTTCGACTTGATAGTTGTATCTCGTACTTTGTGTTCATCTGACAACCGATGTCTCGCGGTGAATGACGTTCAACTACATATTCCTGTCGGGAGTCGACATATTTTAGTCTTTGAAAAGTCTTTTCATCAACTTCTTGTTTCATCGTAACATACCCAATAGGTCTCCTATCTCGAAAGCTTTTTCTAGTAACCGATTTAACATGTGTTTCTTCAGATTCTGACATTTTTCTATACACTTTCGTAGCTATGATAACCGAATCCGTCAGTAAAAGGCTAATTCCTTAGTAACAAGCTTTAAATAAGCAATTGTCTGTTTATCATATACTGTCACACGCAGCTAATCAGATTCATAGCAAAAGTGCAAACAGTCATTAATTATTATTTACATACATTCTTAGCAAAATCCCATATCACTTGTATACGAATAGGAATAGCGCTTTAATTCTAAAAGTTTATTGTTGAATCAATGTAACAGCTGGTTATAAAAAAATTATTTCTAAAATTGGATCCTTGTATTATATTGTTTAATTGCGTGGAGTTATTTTTTAAATGTAATTGTTTAGAATCATAACCGTTTCAGTTGATGGTTTTTATAATACTAGCCCTACTTTAAAACAATTAACTTCTTTAAAAATCTGCTTAATTAGGATATTGTTTTGATAAAATAATTTATATGTTATTAAATACACATGCATAATAATATACATTATATGCTATCATTTTCTAGAAACTGACTTCTATATGTAACTCCTTGATATGCAGAGGTTACTACGACTTTCTTGATTTATATATTGATCAACAAGTTTTTAGGAATGACTATCACTTTAGCACTCTCCTTTCAATGACTTTGTTGTATGCAGCTGCACTCTTTTACGGAAGGTATGATAGAAAACACAGTTTCACTCTTAAATATCGTAACAAATGTGATGTATATACTTCATATATAGGTGTTTTTTTAATAAATATATTTGTTACCAAAACACGCCGATTTGATGTTAAAAAATCACTTCCACCAAACGTTTCACACAAATTGTCATTTTATTAAAATAAATCATAAAACAGTTTTTTTTAACTCTATTTGAATCGCGATGACCGGACCTGATTTTACACACATGTATTTCAAGTCCGTAACCGTTACCTTACTGATAAGAACTTTGTACTATGAAAACAATAGATAATGGAAGTTTGCAAAATCTTTTTCATTTAAAAAATGAAAACCTTAAAAGAGTATAGAGATTTTTAAAAACAGAAAATGATCCGATGAAGGAAATTAAAAGGAAATGTTGCCTCAATGGTATATTTCCTGCACCGCCAGTGGCGAAGCAGGTCTTGTTATATTGCTGTTCCAGTCCGCCCGAAAGACCATTTGTACGAATCGGTCATCTAATTATCTTGACTTTTATGGAGGGGAATGATGTTGTATTTGGTCATCCTCTTGAGCTTTTTACAATCAGCGATGCAACCACTTCCTGACTGCCACTAGTTTGAAATTATTTAACACTCGCTGTACAAGAACATACTTGTTTTGGCTTTTATGGAAGGAGAAGGGTCAGTCGTGTTTCAGTTTACATGTTGCCTCATTCTATCGCAGGTCCAGACATAGTGCTGATCTTGTGAGCAAATATTAACAAAAAAGAGACGAAATAGACCAAAGGGACATTCAAACGTATAGTCAAAAATAAACTGATGACTGAAAATGAAAAGACTTCATTGGTATTTTTTTTCAGAATCAAAATTGGCTCTTCTAAAATAAATTGAACTAGTTTAAACTTTGGAATTGATTTCCCATAGAAATGTTTTCCAATGTCACCGGTAAATGTATTTTAATAGATTAACGGAGAGGAACTCTTAATTGGTAAAGTTAAAAACAAGAAGTATAAATCGATAAAAGCATATTAGGAAAAGTGGGATTATTACAGGGACACGGATTAACAAGATACAAGGTTATATAGATGGTCGTAAATGGAACCCGACGGGTAAGTTGAAGATACTTGAACATATCGAAAGTAGAAATCTCAGTTCAAATAATTCAAGACACATTGTTTTGGTTTCACATATTAGTTCTGATTGCATGGTAGATGGGATAAAAACGGATGTAAACATCCCTTATTTTTATTAACTATGTATTTGCATTGTATCACAGATAAAATTTATTCGTTCATTGTGTGTTAATTTGTGTTACTACGTTTTTTGATTGGGTTAAGCCTTCCAATTGATATTTTATAGTGTTTCTTTCTATGTTGTGATGTTATACTATTGTTTCAGAAAAGGGAGACGGTTTGGTACCATTTAAAAGTTTACTCCCACTGCAATTGTTTGCACCTGTCCTAAGTCAGGATCTGATGTTCAGTGGTTGTCGTCTATTTATGTGGTTCATAAGTGTTTCTCGTTTCTCGTTTTTATATAGATTAGACCGTTGGTTTTCCCGTTTGAATGGTTTTACACTAGTAATTTTTTGGGGCCCTTTATAGCTTGCTGTTCGGTGTGAGCCAAGGCTCCGTGTTGAAGGCCGTACCTGGACCTATAATGGTTTACCTTTATAAATTGTTACTTGGATGGAGAGTTGTTTCTTTGGCACTCATAGCACATCTTCCTATATCTATAGAACTGTTTAACCAGAACAAACAATTAAAATCCGTACGTACCAAACAAACAACACTGAATGAATTTGGGGTTGGTTTTAACTTAAAATAAATTAAATGAAAAATGGATGACAGCAACGAATATATACCATCTTACGAGAATTCTGTTGCCGATACAGATGCGTATTTACAAATGGAATTGTTGAAAACATATATAACATTATGATTGTTATCCAGCAGAAAGAAGAATTGAACTTTACCTTAAGATCATTTTATTTGATAAATCATACTATATAGATATTAGAAGTTGTGGTATGAGTGCTAATGAGACAACCCTCTAACCAAGTCTTAATAATTTACATTTTTTGTCAATGAGGAGAAACAAGAATAATACAAAAAAAAAAAAACACAAGAAAAATGAAAAGCTATTATTCTTGAAAACTTTAGAATGACCAATATTACGGATGAGGCGCACTTTGAGGCTGTTTATTACAGTAAAAAAATAATCGTTAAATGGAAGAAAAAATTAGAGGTGTTTAAACTGTTCTTAAGATAGAACGATTTCGATATAATTGTTTAATAGTTGGACTTTCAGAAACTTCGGAAAGGTTCTACAAACTCATCACAGATACCAGACTTATATATTGAATCACTACATAGCACCTTGAGGCTGTTTATTACAGTTTAAAAAAACAAAAATAATCATCAACTGGAAGAAAATAAGATAAAGCTGTTTAAACTGTTCTGAAGATAGAACGGTTAGTAGGATAGGAAACTGTTCCAGGAGGAAACCGTTTCTGCAAGAAAGGTTTTTGAACTTATCACAGATAACAGGCTTCTAATTTGAATCACTATATATATTTTGGCTACTTAAGACTCACTAATCATGGTAATGGCATTCGTATAAAAACACATTTAAAAGGCTTAATACATTATGATGTTAAAGAGTATTTTGAACCGAAAATTCCGAAAAATTCGCAGATACGTCTAATGCAATATATGCCTTAGTAGTTCAAACAGTTGCACATTTTATTAATAATAAGTTAATGAGAGTTAAGATATCATTTTTTTTTTTATGTCAAACCAAAAGATCTGGCTAAACTGTTGATACTTTCGGGTGCAAAACGTATACCAGCATGGCCATCTTAATGTCATAATTCATATTTTACGTTTGAACTTTATAGCCTTATAATGTTTATGAAAAATATCACTTTATGGGTTAAATTGAAATGACATTTTTGTTCAATTGTAATTATTTCATTTGAAAGAATCGAATTGTTTCTTTAGAAGATCATGTTCTCCATTTGCATTGCTCTTTCTATGTTAAGCTGTGGCCTAACTGTTATGTTTTATTGTATAAAATGTTTTAATTTGCTTTAAATGATAATTGTATTTCAGCAACATTATTAATATATCACAAGAAAGAACAACGAAGCCTGCTTACATATAGTTTGAAAATCTTTGATGAAATAAATTAATACCGAGAAAGGAATTTTATTTATTTATTTATTTTTTTTTTTAAATTTTTAACATATTTTATTAATAATTACCTGTTACATCAACCCTAAGTTGACTAGGAAAGCAACTAAGGGGGCCCCGATTTTTACAGGCTCAAAAAGGAATTTTAATTGACAAACTCGCATATCAAAATCGGGAACAGAAATGTCTCGCCTACCGACTTGTTGTTGCTCATGTGGTAAGTGCTAGGAAATTTGATAGATAACACAAATTACAATATGCATTTCTGCCGAAAGTTGAGAAGTGTTCGTTACATTAAATATGAAATACAATAATTACATGAAAACAGATCACACAAAAACAATATAAACCATATATGGCTAACTCAGAGTAGAACTCTAATACAAATACATATTTATAAAATAAACATTTTTGATATAAAAATAGCTTGATATGTTAGCTAGTTCTGAGACAGTGAACACAACGCTGATGGTACAACAGGGGACAAACAAGCAGCAAGCTGGATTTCAGACTGATAACAATAAAATAAATATGTCACTTAACACAACTGTACGTTATTTATCTAATATTTTGAAAAAAAACATTTTGATTTATAAAAACGATATGCTGACTTATATTGAGGGTACTTATAAATTGATTTAAATCCATAGTATTTTTTCCTATTTTCCGGTAAATCAGAGTTCCTTATATAAACGAATCCCTGCACAGGGTCATGTCTTTCCATATAATTGTCCATTGTATTCCATCCTCCACCAACCGTGACAATATCATCGTCAATTTTTTTCTGAAATAATGACTGAAAATATTAGCAGTCGTAATGGTGTCAAATATGAAAGCGATATCAAAATGGTTTTCAATAAAACAAGTATATACAAATAAAGTAGATGCGGTATAATTGACAATTAGATAACTATCCAACAAAACTCAAAAGAAGTGGATGTTAGCAATTATAGGCAATCAACGGGATGATAAGGAACAGACTGACTGTGAAAATAAAGAGGAATTTTCAGGTGTTACCTCCTTGTGATGTAGAACGTTGCTGATGTTACTTGCATCAATGCCTTTGTTGGTACACTAAACAGTGAGGAATAAACTCTTCAGCACTTCGGTGTTGACATGAATATCAATTATATGGTCATTTTTGTTTTTATAAATTTACTGTTTGTAAAAGAATGAATTATTCGAAATACGTAGAACTTTCTTATCCCAGGCTTAGATTACCTGAGGCGTATTTGGCACAACTTTTTGGAATTTTGGGTTCACAATGCTCTTCAACTACATACTTGTTTGGCTTTCTAACTATTTTGATCTGAGCGTCATTAATAAGTCTTATGTAGACGAAACGCGCGTCTGGAGTATCAAATTACAAGCCTGTCACCTGTGATAACTATTTACACCACTGGGTCGATGCCACTGCTGGTGGACCTTTCATCCGAAAGGGTATCACCAGCCTTGTAGTCAGCACTTCGGTGTTGATATGAATATTAATTATTAGGTCATTTTTTTTTTATAAATTTACTATTTGTAAAAGAATGAATTATTCGAAAAACTAAGGACTTTTTATCCCAGTCGTAGATTACTTTAGCCGTATTTGGCACATCTTTTTGGAGTTTTGGGTTCACCATGCTTTTCAACTTTATACTTGTTTGGCTTTCTAACTATTTTGATCTGAGCGTCACTGATGAGTCTTATGTAGACGAAACGCGCGTCTGGCGTATCAAATTATAACCCTGGTACCTTTGATTTCTATATTAATCATGTATAGTTTCGGATCTTACTGGTCTAAAATAAAAATAGCCACATTACAAATTATACCTACCAGTCTGTTAATGTATTAATATATCATTTGTCAAGTGCATAATTTAAAACATATATATAATCTCTCAAATATTATTGAAAAATAACAGGCAGTGACCAAAGAATAGTTCAACCGTGATGTTACCCTAGCAGATGATGATGATGTGAAAGAAGGTAACCAAAGCTCTCAGATGGTGATCTAGATTTGGAAGACTTTTTTACATTAAGCCGATGGTTATTTTTTTGCCAATCACTACGCTGGATTTCTAAGGTAATACTAAGTTCATTGCATTTACATCTCTGCAGGCTGGATGTTATCATTGTAACCCTATGGCATTACAGTACCTACTTCTTTATGCATTTTCTCTATCTTATCGGAAAGCAGTATTTGGCAATAAGTGTGGCGGTGATGCGTACTTTCATAAACAAAGAAGGACCTTGGTCAAGTTGATTAAAATGGTAATAAAAAGTCCTGAATTGCACATCTTTACTATAAGGCCGATGTTGATTCATCATTTTACGCAAACTTTGTTGAGTGATACTAACATAAAGTAGTCCACACAAGGTACATTCAATTATATAATTGACATTGTCCGTGGAACAGTCCAAAAGATTTAGTATAATCAGTTATCTTGTTAAGTTACTAGTGAAATCAGGAGTCGTGATTAACATTTTACATGTCTTATACCTGCTCCTTTTTCCTTTTTTATACTGACAAGAAGAAATGGTAGGAGTTTATTCACTTTGTAGCCGATCGAAAATATTAACGCTAAATGTTTTATAATTTTGAAAAGTATCTGAATGCTTTGCATTTACTGTTTGTCTTTGATAAATGATTGTATTTCTGGTTGAATCAAGTAGGAAAGAACTTTTAACTGTTGTATCAGTGATACATTTAAATAAAACAGGCAAGAGGAGTACGGACGCAGCACTACACAACCAGAACAAGAGAAAAAAATGAATACGACTATCATTCAATTATTTAGAAAAAAGTAGGCAGTAGATACAAAAGTACCAAAATAACCATGATTTGGAATAAAGTAAATAATAATACATGTATAGCCAAAAAGAATATCCGCTGCGAAAAATGTAGTACTGTTCAGAAAATTTGATTGCAGACAATTAACTACGTCTTTGGCAGTTTTTCGCACATTTCAGTATGTTGTTGATATGTTCAGATAAATAGCAACTACTGAACATGCGGAACACAGACTAAACAGATCTTAAATAACTGTGCTGAATTTACCGCAGATTTCTCTAAACACTTACTAAAAGACTAAATAGTTTTATTAAGATTTAATTCGTTTACTAGTATAACATGCCGCCCTGATCTACAAAACGGTAGTCAAAGAACAACGTCTAAGTAACACGAAAACCCCCTAAAAACCCGCGAGAGATTTAAGATGATCTGAAAGAGTAAGCAAACGTGATCAACTAGCAATGTTTATGCTAAGCACATATCAGGTGATGAGTTGCATTCGCGGATGCTACAATAAAGGAAACAGGATGAAATTGTAGCTTCATGATATGTACAACAGATGGAACATACTTTGTTATCTGACACACAGATGTCCTTGGGAGAATAGTGTTTCTTTTATTTTTATCTAGAAATTAATGTAGTCGATGTTTTTTTTATTTCATTTAAATTGGTTTTTTTTTAAATCTGGTTTTAATTTTTAATTATTGGATTTGTCTTTTTTTTTCTTACCTCCGTTTTAGGTACGATATTATCTTCACCATCGTCAAATGGTTCCGGCTCTAACGATTCTGAAGGTGACCCTGATGTTTCGGTAAGTTGCTCTGGTGTGTAAATAGTTGGCGACGAATCTATATATTTCTGGATTCCTTTTTTAGGTGATTTCGGGTACAATAATTTAAAATCGTTAGTAATTATTACTTTAATGTTTTCAGGTGATTTGTCTCGCGATGGCGGCAGCGTTGATGAAGTTGAAGTTCTAGAAGAAGGTATGTCAGGCGGAGGTACCACTACCTCTGGTTGAGTTTGAGTTTGTTCATTATGTCTTCTCTGTTTCGAATGCGATAGTATCACGTAATGTGTTGTCATCTGACAACAGACGTTGCGCGTTTCTGGACTTTGACTAACATATTCCTGTGGAAAGTGTATATATTCTTGTCTTCGAAAAGCTTTTTCATTTTCTGCTTGTTTTTTTGTAACACAACTTATATGATGCTCATTGCTTAATGGTTTTCTCTGTTTAGGCTGCGGTTGTATAACGTAATGTGTTTTCACTTGACAACGAACGTTGCGGGTTGACGGACGTTGCATTACATACTCTGGTAAAGCTTTTTCATCAGCAACTTGTTCTTTCATAACATACACAATAGGTTGCTTGTCTTGATAACTATTCCTGGTAACATATCTTACACTAGTTTCTTCAGATTCTGACCTTTTAACATACGTTTCCAGTTCTTCGGATCTTGGTCTTCTAACTTGTTCTTCATCTCCAAAAGTTTTTACTAGGTTTTCACTAAAATGTATATCTTCTGCATCTAAATAAACATTGCGTCTTCTTCCCTTAGGAGAATATTGAATACGTGGTGAATCTTTAATTCTAGATGACCTCACCTTTTGCTTAGATCTCGAACGCTCAGCCATTTTCTTATTATCCCTAAGTGTAAATAAAGTGAGAAAAATATGTCGATTATTTCAACACATCCAAATGATTTTGTTTCGTTTGTTCGCGTTTTGTTTTAACTGTTCGTTTATATTTGCTTTACTCTAACTTCATTATAGTCATGTATACTACTGTGCTGTCTATATCAGCTCATCACAGGCTTTTAAACCTTTTCACGAATAAAACTACCGAGTAAAAACAATAACCGCACGACAAATCTTCAGAAAAATAAAAAAACAGTAAGAACTTATTATTTACATATATTCTAAGGAATAAACGAATATAAATAGCTATTAAAGTCTACAAATTTATCGTTGAATCAATGAAGGTCATGGTTAGTTTTTTAAAATTTAAAATTGGATCTTTATATAAAATTGTTTAATCGTGTGCAGTGATCGATTGTGAAGGTTCTTCACTGTTTGAATTGATTTTAAACTGATAGCTTTTATAAAGCTCGTCCTACATGAAAGCAATTAACATTTGACAAACCTGTATAATAAGGAATATTTTGAAATACCACAATGTATATGTAGTTAAATGCATATTCATATAAACGTTACTTATTCATGCTATATTGAAGTATTTTCTAAAGAATGTTATTTCTATATAATTCTATAATATACTAAATATAAAAGGCTTGAACTATACAAAGTTTTCGCAGATGGGGATCTCAACCGCTTACAAGTTTTCAAAAAGAAGGGAGGGGGTGGGGGTAACCCCCGTGGACTCCTCCTATATTTCCTTTGATTTGTTGTATTGTCCCATACCAAAATATATGTGGTGTAGGGGTGGGGATCTCGACCGTTTACAAGTTTTCAAAAAGAAGGGGTTGGGGTGAGCCCAGGGACTCCCCTATATTTCCTTTGATTTGTTATCTTGTCCCATACATGAATATATGGTTTAGGGGTGGGGATCACGACAGTTTACAAGTTTTCAAAAAGAAGGGGGTGTGGTAACCCCTGTGTACTCTCCTATATTTCATTTGATTTGTTTTATTGTCCCATACAAGAATACCATCAAAAGATAGGTATATGTACATTTTTGTCCCAAACAAAATAATTTTGTAATATTATTAATAAGAATTACAGTGAGGCTTATATATAATTAACAACACTAGTAATAAACTGCTCTGATTTACAATTTTACATTCTTGTACATATGCATAGATTATTATGACAAAAGAACAAAAAAGATGAAACTCGATTGAATTCGTCAGCACATGCAGATTCGATAAAGCAGACACATTCTCAAGGCCAATAGTTTGTAGATCCAAAACAGTATTGATAGAGAACTCGTTCGAAAAAATACAAAACAATGGTATAGATGAGCAATTCCCGAAAGAGATTAATGATCGTTGCAAGGTACTATGGTTAAAAGAAAAGACAAACTAACGCCTTTTAAATGTGATAAAAATTTGATAAAGATGTCAAAGAATATTTCGCTTACGACAGAAAATGATCACGACATGTAGACAGATAACAACCCAGCAAACACTACAAAATAGAGATATGAGAAACAAGGAGCTTAACAGAAGCACTTTCCATGTAAAGGACCAAAAAGGAAGAACAATTGGGACAGTAAATAAGTGAACCGTGGAGGATCAACAGACATTTATGGTAAATTCAGATACTCAAACGAAACTGACGACCTTTCTAATGAACGATTAAATTTGGGCGTAGACTATATCAATATTCTATAAATGTTGAGTTTAAATGTATATGAAGTGACAACAACAATATGTTACACAGAATTGCATACATTGATCAACACTTTCGATATTATCATGATTATCTTTAAAACAAAACTAGATAACTTTATTTTTAATTATAAGGATAGATAAAAAATTATAAATCAGGTGGCATGGCTTCATGCGATAAAAGATTATCCGAAGATTGTTTTAAAAACTACAAATTTATACTGTATATAGAATCATTGAAAGAACCAATGTGTTATATAACTTTAAGGTAGGCATTCAGTATTCTACTTATTTATTATTTAAAAGAGATGTTTAAAACACATTTAAGATTGATTTGTACGGTTTTTTGTTATTCAGTGAACATCATTGCCTACACATATGCCCAAATGTGTACCTGGATGGGAGAAACATTATTAATATTTATTGTCTGAAAGTTTAAACAAAAGTGGTTACTATCTGTGCTTAACATGGGTTGATGTTTTTTGGTTCATTTACTTAGAGCCTCGTCAAGTATATTATCTTTGTCATCAGATATGATTTTATAGAGCCCCACAGTTGGCTTTCTTTGAAGTTATTGCTATCATACCGTCAACAACCTAAATCATTTAAATTAAGTCATTATCGTTTTCTATTTCATTCACTAGTCCCAATGCGAAAATGTGTAACTGTTGTCAAACTATGAACTTGTTATTCATGTGTGTATTTACCAGTACATACAAATTTTCATTATATTATTTAGACAATTAGCGGTCAATACATAGTCCTTAGCAAAAGACATATTGCAATGCACTTCGGCATGTAATCGCGTGGTTACCAGGTTTACTTCATATAGGGTTTGTAGGCGATGTTTATTTCAATACACGTTTGTAAAACGACACAGTGTTGAGGAAAAATCTGAAAGGTTTCATCAGGCAAAGAAATGGATGATGAACGATTGAAACAAATTCTTTAAACAAACTGAAGTTGTTATTGTTGGCATTTATTTTTTGTACAGACCAATGTAAGAATGTTCTATATATTGAAGACTAGATCACTTCAATAGGCCACAAGTCTTAATACCATTTTGGCCATGGCGTTGTCAGTTTGTTTTTGATCTATGAGTTTGACTGTCCCTCTGGTATTTTTCGTCCCTATTTTATCAAGATATTCGGTAAGATAAATTCGTTACACAGTGTGCTTGTGAACTTATAAAAATATATAATGCATTATTATATAGGTTCATATGTTCGTTATGAATTAGGTAAATTCAGCGGTTTATGTTGACACTTAGCTTTTATAAATTAAAATTCTGCAAGCCTTGCATAATCTAGTTAAGATCTTTCCTTAGACCTTCCTGTAGCATATGCTTAAGTAAAGAAAGCCAACAAATAATATTAACTAGTAGCAACCTATCAACCTATCACAGGACGACAAAGAGAAAACTCCAATAATCTAATTGAAATTTTTTATTTTTGCTTTTGAATTAATATAATCGAAAAAACATTATAAAGAATAAACACATCAAATGCTTTTAAAACAAAACGAATCAATTAAAAAAGGAGAAGTTCCAGTCTGCAAGAATTGAAAAATGTAAAGAAGACGACCTGCGTAGCAATAGTTGTAACATGTGTAATGAATAATACCATCTGCGAAATCAATCCTCCTGCGCCCAACTTCAATAATGACGGTTCACTAGCGACAGAAAAATAACGTTTAATCCAACCTCAGATGCATCGATTTACTTAATTTTTTATATAATCAAATTTTCTTGCTTTTTCAGTGCACATGAAGCAAATACACATTTTGTCTACTTTAACATCGTGGGATGAAAATTCATAGAAAACAGCAATTTCATTAAAATATTGATTACATAAGTAGTTTATTTTACGATGAAAGTAAAATTATATTTGTTTGCCTGCAACTATCGAGTAAATATTAATGCACCATTCTTTGTTGAGCTGACTGAATTATTACCTAAAGGGCATTAACTTCAACCATCATTGTTCAGATTTTATCAGTAAACACATATTACTTTTTTACAGTTTTGTCGTGTGTAAAGAAAGAAGTCTACGGTAAACAAAATAAGTTCTATTTTTGCGTGTTTACGTAGCTGACACAAGACACAAGGTTGAAAAATCATGTAGTCTTATAAAGAAATCATATTTCGTCTGGATTTTGCAACATTTCCTTTTACATAATTATCACAATTGTGCAAAATTTGAGACATACATAACGCGCGCACAGATGACAAATAAACAAATCGTCCCTCAAAAATATACCCATCAGCAAACGTAAATGGGGTATACAATATTGTTACCTACACCTCCCCTGTCCTTCAGTACATGTAATAGCAATAAGTATATTAAATTGAATGTGCGGAATGAATTAACTAGTTTCCGCTTAAAGACGTGAAAGAGTGCATGTTACATTGAATGCATCGTGCCGGAACAGTAACCTGCTCTCTGTAGTTTAAATTTGTTCACATATTGTTGTCAATATAATGGAATTGTATGCGACTGTCATACAAGTGAGAGGTTAAATTCGCGATAAAACCGGGTTTAATCCTACATTTCCAAAATAAAAAAAATAACTGTTCCCTGTCAGGAATAGAACAGTTATTATCAATTCGTTCGATGTGTTTTAACTTTTGGTTTTGCCATTGGATTAGGCACTATCCGTTTTGAATTTTCCTCGGAGTGCGATTTTTTGTTATTTTACTTTTTAGGTAAATGACCAAGGAATCAAACATTTGGAAGATCGTTTGTGGCTTGTGACAAGGCAACACGCATATTCTTGTTAACACAATCTTTTGAATTAAAGATTTTATATTTGTCAACCTTCATCAGGTTCAACCAGTAGACAACATGAACATTTTTTTGGCTGTGCAAAAGGAAGCAAACGGTATTAATGAGACATTCAAAATCTCTACCTTCTAAATTCTATCTCATACATTCTAATTATTCAGTTGTAGTTCAAATTTTCCGCACTGTTTCATTGTCATCCATCTTAAAAACTACTACCTTTGTATTAATTGTGAATTTATTATCGCCTTGAATATGCATAAAATGCCTTCCGCTGTACATTAATATAATTATTCATACGCAATGGTATATAAAAGAGGGACAAAAGATACCAGAGGGACAGTCAAACTCATAGATCGAAAACAAACTGACAACGCCATGGCCAAAAATAAAAAGACAAACAGACAAATAATAGTACAGATGATACAACATAGAAATCTAAAGACTAAGCAACACGAACCCCATCAAAAACTGGGAGTGATCTCATCGTTATATAAATGAAATGCGAACAAAATAACGATCTGAAATGAAGATAGAAAATATCATGTAAGCAAGAAATTGGTATCGCCTGTATATGGATTAATTAAATGTTTTCGGAGCTGATTCGATTTCAGATAGATTGTATCTAGATTAATAATTGATGGTTCAAGATTGCATCAGAATCTTTAAAGTTTTACCAAACAGAGTTTGTTTTTTCTAAAAATTAGTGGAAAAAAAAAAACACTTCTTTGCTATAAATAGTGCTTACTTAAACATGGCTGAAATAATGGTAATGTAAGAGTAAATGAATATCATATTTTGCTGAAGAATAAAACTACAGATGTGCACATAGAACGCTTGCATGAAATGTTTTTTTTTTTTAACACTTGAATAAAGTTTTATTGCACTAAAGCTGTTAACAATGACCTTACCGCTACAGCTTTAACAGTAAGGTACCCCGATATTATTAATATCTATAAGAACAGGGTTTCATATAGATAAGTAGTATTTTCTTATATTTTATATTAGTAATAGTACAATTAAATACAATGTTCAATAATAATATGACATACTAATCCGAAATTAATTATCTACTGTTTTTTTACAATTAAATACAATGTTCAATAATAATATGATACACTAATCCGAAATAAATTATCTACTGTCATCTCGTTTATCAATTGCATGGTTTAAATGTGTGGAATATCGATTTTCTTGATCGGATGTTTTACCTTGTTTAAGGGTGAGAGCATGCTTTTTAATGGATGTTTATTGTGGAATTTGCCGATTTTATATCTTTATCCTTGGATTTCAAACTTATTAGGTGAGTAATTTATTTATTTATATAGTTAAGATATCTGTCTGCTTAAGAATATCATAAAAATGTTTTTTTTTTTGTGAAGAAAACAAATTTCTGTTCTTTAGATTAAATTTTGAAACGTCCGGACTGCATTGTATTCTTTGTCTAGATTGTATGATCTAAAGTATTCGTCAAATTCAGATTTAAAGAGAATGAATACATTAGTAGATTTATTTCTTTGGTTTGATACATAGTACGATTTGTAGATTGCAAATCCTATAATTGTCAGAATTATATTGAATCCGATATACTCGCTATCTGTTATTTTGTAGCCTATTACTATATCTTTTAAGTTGATTTTTTTATTAAAGTTCATTTGAGATAAAATTTTATTTATAATTTCCCAAAATTCTTTTAGAAATTTACATTCAATAAAAAAGTGATGATACGTGTCTTTAAGTTGACAAAGTTGACAATAGGGGCTAGATTCGATTTTCCATTTGTAAAGATTTTCTCCATTTGGGAGAATGCAGCTTATCAATTTCCATCTAAACATTTTTAGTTTATTCAGTTTTAAATTTTGGTGTATAAATTTAAACATATATTTGGTAAAATTGTAATTGATTTCTAGTTCTTTTTTCCATTTATTTATGCCGATGTTTGGAGAAATTTTTTGTCGAACGAGGTATTGATATACCTTTTTGTTGCTTAAATTTTCAAATTCAATGTTTTCTTTGTTTATATTGATAAATAATCTGTTAAAATTTACATTTGATTTGATGGATTCTTTCTTGGCTAAAACTTTTAGCCATGAGGTTGGTATTGCTTTTTTGACTATCGAAATTTCTGAAATCCAATTTTTAGTGTTTTGCAGTTTTTTAAATATTTTTTCGTGGGCAATTTTTCCATTGTCGTCAATAATATCATTAAGATAAATGAAATCACTGTGTATCCAATTATGCATAATAAGCGGCTTGTTTTGAAATTTGATAAATTTATTACCCCAGATAACTTGCTTTCTTATCTCGACAAAGTTTTTCAGTTCTGTGTTTTTCGTTTCATGAATTAAAATCCAACTTTTTATTATATCTAAGTAAAAATCTGGAATATCCTTAGTTATATCTAGTTTTTTTAAGGTTTGGTTATTTAAGTTCATTCTAAAAATAAGGTAATTTTCCCCTAATTTGTTTAAAAATAGCTTTGGGATCAATGTCCAATTTTCTTGTTTTGCCTGTAGCAACCTAGTGACCCATCTTATCTTAAGAGAGGAGAAGTAGCTTTTTATGTCGATCATATTTAGCCCTCCCTGGTTGTAATCTGCTACCAATGTATATCTTTTGATTTTATCTTTTTTACCATCCCATATAAAACTAAAGATTTCTCTTTCTAGTTCAAGTATATTTGAGTTACTTAAAACTGTAACGTTCGCTAAAAAAGTAAATTGTGGTATAATGAGGGTTTTAACTATTAGAATTTTACCTAAAATTGTTAAGTTTCTTTTTTTCCACGATGTAATTAGATTTCGACTCTTTTCATATCTAGTATCCCAATTCAATTTTTCACAATCTTTTTTATTAATGCCGAAATATATTCCTAACACTTTAACGGGTTTATCCGTGAAATTAATTTCATCTACTTTATCCCTACAATGTTTGAGTTTACCAATCCAGATTCCTTCTGTTTTATTTTTATTTAGTTGTAGTCCGGAAAAAGTTCCAAAAATTTCGATTACATTTAATGCTGTTCGGATTTCTTCTTTCGATTTGAGGAATAGAGTTGTATCATCAGCAACTTGCGTGATTTTCAAGCTATGTGTTTTACTATCAATTTTTAATTCTATGCCTCTTATATTTTTGTTTTGCCTTAGTTGGTTGGCCATTATTTCTACTGACATTACAAAAAGTAGAGAAGAGCACGGGCATCCCTGCCGGATACCTCTAAGGGGTCCAAAAGGGGCAGATATCCACCCGTTATTGAATATAGAGCTATTTATATTTGTATACAAGGTTCTTATCCAATTTATGAAGGGTTTATTAAAACCAAAATATTCTAAAGTATGATACATAAAATTCCATGAAATGTTTAATTTGAATACCCCTTGTTGAAGTTACCTAAATACAACATATATATATAAATATATGTAAGAACTTAGGAACTCTTTGCTTTCATACCTATTTTACACATGATGTTTTCACCCTATAAATGAGTTAATTTCATACTAATTTGCAATGATTATAATGTAAGATGAATCATTCAAATTGAAGACTCCATTCATAGATTGATAAAATCTAACAATAAATATATTATTATGTAAATCCAATAGAACATGGAATATATACTACTTGGATGGAGAGTTGTCTCGTTGGCACTCATACCACAGCTTCCTATATCTATAGATAGGCATAATATGAAAAGACAATAAGACCATTATGGAATATCCGTGTCAAGGACCACGGATATGTTCTAATTATCTGAACGACAATCCCGTCTTCATTTTCCACAATTATGTCTTTACATAACTTGTATATAATGAGCAACATAATAAATCATGGATTTATTACCCTTAAGCACCAGATATCATCCCAGTATTTGATGGAGTTCATGTTGCTAAGTCATCAGCTCTCTTATACTGTACTTCGACATGGCGTTGTCCGTTTCTCATTGACTCATGAATATAGGATCTTTCGCCTCGTTTTTCCATACATGACATCCTACCGTAGACGAATTGTAGGGTTCTATCGCCTTAATCGTTATTCGAATCTTTTACCCAGGAGTACAATCCATTGATGTTATAACTACGCAGGCACGTCTAGATGGAATGTAAGTGGTGCCAATTTCTTGCTTTTATAAAATACTTTTTAAATTTTAGGTATTCATTATCTTCATCCGCAATCATGTCTTAAAAGTTTATCTTGGCAATTTTACTGACTGAAGATGTAATAAAGAAAATGTCTCCTAGTTTACATGTTGAGAACTATGGGAATTTTATTGAAATGTGTGTTTCAAGGAATTTGTTACAGTTTAAATAATTATTATGTTAAGTCAATCTTGACCCTAAAATAAAAAATTTGAATTTGATGAAATAACCCCCATTTCAATTGTTTTGTCTTAACTCGTATTCTTTGATATTGAACATAATATGGATGATGGTCTTCAATTATTTCTGTACGGTTAAATTCTTACTATTAACCGTTTGTTTTTTTTCTTTTATAAATGTAAGAGTAAGACAAAACATATCTTCACAATTTACTTAAGCTTCCTCTTTGTTAATGTAGCTAGCTATACTATGTTAACATCTGCATAATTTTTATGTAAAATTTATTTGATGGCTAATTATTTGCATAAGGCTTTTTATTTCAAAGCATCTACTGGTATAATTAATTTCTGACAAACTCGATTTTTTCCTTTAAAAGTCTTCGTTATATACGTTTCAAACCAACTGACAGAAAAACAAAATCACTATCCGAATTTGAGTTATTTATGACTAGTTTACTGGCTAATGACATATCCTCCCGTCCAGTGGTAAAGGTATAATGGAAACAAAAACCACTATGCCATGTTCTGAACATTTTTGCATCACTTTAATGAGGGGGCCCGTAGTTGGCCTGTTCCATGAAACAAGTTCTGCCCTATGAAAACGTTTCACATACTCCAGTGGTAAACATTTCCTTTCTGCTGTACTTTGACCACCAACCCGGAACCTACTTATTGTATTTCATGTTAATTCATTCTTACCTTGAGTATTCATGAAAACATTAGTACAAACATTTTCCACCAGATGTAATTAGGCAAACGACAATTAAAGACATCAACAAGAGTTTTCAATAATCTTTACCTAAGTATTGATCATGTGTTTGCCACGCGAAAAACCGTTCTTTTTTTTTTAATTCTTTTTTTAAAAATTTATTTTAAACATGTTCTACAAAAATTTTCTATTGGTTTTCGATATTCTCTTAAATATACATGATACATTTGCCGCTAGATGTTTATCAAACAATAGCATATCAAATATTTATAGCACTGTGTGCCTCCATATTGGTTTGAAACTAATGCTTTTTTGTTTTATTTATGCAAGATATGCCTAAAAGCAGTTTTATAAACATCTTTATTGAAAAACATGCTGTCATTTTAGTCAGATTATGTGCAGTTCTTTAGCTTTGTTCATCGAAAGATGTATTCAATGATTTATAAAATTTGAATAGAAATATTTACTTAAGCAAAAACATCTGATAGACTTTTTGGATTAGAAAATAGCTCAAATCTCAATCTTATGTGATAACTTTTCTTAAAGGTACTTTGCCAATCTTCTTCAATCCAGCATAGGAATGGCTTATTAAAATTTAAATTGGTGAATATGTTATTGTTTGCATGCAAAGCATATAAGATGTTTACAAATCAAGCTACGATGTGACCTAATCTACAATTTAAAATGTAGCAATGAAGGCCTTCAAGTAGATTTGCAAAAAAAAAAAAACAGCTTGAGATTGTCATTTGGTCTATAGACATGATAGACAGTACTATAGTTTTAATAGTTGTTGCAGATTCTAAATTGCGATAAATAGACGACCTTTCGCTTTAAGGGGGAGGGGTTCAGATTTCAAAAATGAAAATCACATGCTTGTAAGAGCTGAAGATACATAATCTTGTTCAAGACAGAATAACAATGATTAGTCTGCAACAGAAAATGCAGGAAATAAAAAAAAAATGTAGGTGTATACAAAACTGTTACAAGCAAAAATATATTTTTGTGGGCAAAGCTGCGGATTGAGGATTGCGGAAAAGGATAAGCCTGTGTAGCATCAGTTGAAAATTATTTGTGTGCTCGGGCCTCCATGTTAGCTAGATGCGATTTTACTGTTCAACATTAATATTATTGTATCGCCTAAGCCCTTTTGTCGTTCCGATCTCCATCCACATTCTTTTGGTTACAAACAGCGCCAATGTTATCGTCTTTTATCCCTCCACACAGGAGATCATAATTCGTGACGAGGCTTCTAGTTCTTATATGGTTAATCACACCCACGACCAACCGCAACCACGCTTACATTTTAATATAATAGCTGATTGGCTCGCACGTTTTAGTATGTGAACAACCTCTAATGAGAGCTGAAAATAGACATTGAATGCTTATAGGTACAAATTAAAAATGTATAATAAATCCGCATAAATCCTGCTCCCTCCCTCCCCTCCCCAGAATATCAAAAAGGCGTTCCCTTACTTTGATTGTTCATGTAGTTTTTATATTTATCCCGGTTATTGTCCCTATAAGGATGTTCTAATGCTGCAATACCATAAAAAAACGTTTATCACAACACACATTCTATTATATCTGAATTCATAAATCTATTTGTGTCATTTAGACTAAACGACGCCATGTTTGTTATATGCCTCTGCCGTCTAAACCACCTATTTAAAAAGAAGAGATAGAAGAGGAACAGAAGATCTTCCCAATGCAAAAAAAAAATAGAAATGGACCTCTTTTGGTTCACTACCAAAGAACAAAAAAAAAAAAACACGCCCCTGGTCTTTAAGTTTCAACTCAATACTTTGAATTACCCATTTATCTAACAATTGATTCAACCATATATTTAACATTCCACAGGTATCAAAAACATTTTTTACAAATGATATTCATTTACATTTGAGACCATGGTTGAGAAAATTAATATACAATAGTTTATATAAAAGACGTGAAATTTAACCTTCTTTGCCACACAGTAATCTACATAAGAAACTAACCATACGAACTTTGGCATTAACAATTGAGGATATCTACCCAATTCTTCAT
Organism: Mytilus californianus; assembly: GCF_021869535.1. Lineage (NCBI taxonomy): Eukaryota > Metazoa > Mollusca > Bivalvia > Mytilida > Mytilidae > Mytilus > Mytilus californianus. The sequence goes on from NW_026262626.1 coordinate 14,076,225, forward strand.
AAACAATACAGCTAGGTGTACTCTGTTTTAAATGTAGAACAAGCTTACAAAATTTTAAATGTACACGTTCTATCAAATCAAAATTTTCAAATCCCCAAATTACCGAACCATAAAGAGGTATAGGTAAAACTAACTCAAATAATTCAGCGCCTTCTATCCACTACTTCTCTCTTTTTGGAGTGATCGTAGTGATCATAATATGACGACTGGATTATTTGGGTTAAGGTAAAACTATCTTATCAAACATGTCTAACTGACATTCTATAGTCAAACTGTTTTGTGTTCTCTTTTTTAATATAACATACATTGTCTTTGTAGCTTTTTCAAAAATATATTTTCGGGTTTTGTAGATCTTCACTACTATCGGATAAAATCAGTGTCATCCGCATATAATAACATAAATATTTTTAAAAATACTGTCGACTCGTGCTGTAAATCATTTTAAAATATTGCAAACAGACCAGAGGAAAGATTTTCTCCCTGTCTTACACCTATTTCACAAGCAAATAACTCTGATTACTCACCATTCAATATAATACGTGATTTTACATTTTCGTATGCATGGTATGTATACACATATTTTGCATAATACGGATAATTTGCCATTTATATTTTTCTCTAAAAGTGTAATTAATAAAAAAAATTCTTTCTTTGTATAAATTCAAAGGCCTTTTCAAAGTCGACAAAGGCACAGTACAGTTTTTTCTTCCTTATGAAAATAAATGATCAGTTGAATATCCACTCTGAAACCGGCTTGATTTTCTAGTAAAATACAATACTCATCAAGATAATCACATAATCTAGTGTTCAAAATATTAGTAAAAATCTTACCAAGAATGAAGTAAAAGGACGGTGTAGATAGTCTGAAATCCCTAGGAATGTTCCTGTATCTACTAGTTTCTAGTAATAAATTAATTCAAAATTTACAAATTAATTATCTATGTTCAAAGTTTTTTGCAAAGTAGGTATGTTTCAAAGCTACTATATTTTTAAAATTTCTTATAAAACATTTACTTTATTCTTGTGAATTTGATATTTTATTATTAGATAGATTTTCACAAGAGTTTTCCAAATTTTATTATTATTATTATTATTGTTATTATTATTATTATTATTATTATTGTTATTATTATTATTATTATTATTATTATTATTATTAGTATTCGTCCTTTACTTTCAATTTTACTCAATCATTTTGATTTCTTTCGTGATTAACATAAGAATACCATGAATATCTTTTAATTACATGTTTTTGATATTTATGGACCTTTTGAGTGTGAAATAAATATGATCTTAACTTTAAAAATAAAAATTAGATGCTTAGTGGTACAATAAAAAAAATTCAGAATGAAAAAAACAAAATGAAGTGTCTTATCCCATGAATCAGGTGGCCTACAGTATACTGGCATATTCCATTCGTAACTATAATCGCCCTTAATCAGCGTTATGCATTTGCACCAATCTGCACTTCATTTGCGCCTATTTTTGTTTATATTTGCGCCAATTTTAATTTTTCATTTGCGCCAATGTAGATTTTTTTTTCATTTCCGCTCTATTGATATTATTGATTCATGTAATTGTAATTAAATGATCATGCATGCCAATTACTAATTAATATCAAAAGTCATCGTAAAAAACAATAAATAGAGCGGGCCTAATGTGTAAGTATATGTAATTGACATCTTTACATTGCATGCGTTTGTATTGGATACCTAAACTTCACAAAATTCCATACAAACAACGGTATATTGCCGGCTCATCTGCATGTTCCACTAAAGAATTGTCCATTAGATTGACTAAAATTCTGTCCGCAGTGAAAGAGGGTCTTCAGAAATACTGTGAAACTGTTTACTCGCGTGGTGGTATTAACCATATGTGGATTCTTAAAAATTCTAAAGAACTTCTGGATAATTTTAAATATCGGTCTTTTTCTGAAATCAGTTCTATCAAAACTTTTGATTTTTCAACCTTGTATACCACCATTCCTCATGTGAAATTGAAAAACCGTCTAAAAGAAATAATCCACAATGCTTTTCAACATAAACATGGTAGCATAAATTTATTACTTTGGGATACCATAGGAACATTTTGTTAATAGTGAACAAAAGGGTAAAACATGCTACACAGAGGAACAAGTGATCAGTATGCTGGAGTTTCTTATTGACAACATATTTGTTGAATTTGGAGGTAGACTTTTTCAACAAATTGTCGGCATTCCTATGGGATCGAACTGTGCGCCTCTCCTTGCCGACCTCTTCTTATTTTCATATGAATCGGAGTTCCTTCAGGTTATTTAAGTTCACTTTCAGATATATTGATGATGTTCTTTCCATTAACAATCTGAACTTTTCTGATTTGGTTCCATTAATATATCCACCAGAACTAGAAATTAAAGAAACAACAGACACGGCTTCCTCCGCCTCATTTTTAGACTTATACCTCGAATTTGACATACAGTCATCTCAGTACCAGAATCTATGACAAACGAGACGATTTTAATTTTAAAATTATCAATTTCCCCCACCTTAGTAGCAATATAACAACTTCACCTGCATATGGGATATACATCTCCCAACTTATTCGGTATTCAAGAGCTTCCAGCTCCTACTCAGACTTTGTACAACGTCACCAGTGTCTGAGCAGAAAGTTGATGAACCAGGGGTATGCATATGTCAAAGAACGTCTCGTCCTGTTTCTAAAAAAGTTAATCGGAAGGTACCAAGATAATTCAATATCGAAAGATCTTTTCGATAACTCGACTATAAGAGCAACAACTTCTCCTAAAATGATCTTAGGACATATCTTAGCCCTAAGACACTAGATGACACGGCCCCAGGGGTCGTGTCAATGAAAGTATCCCCTGATATGTCTTAGGACATGATTTAGGATGGTCTTAGGACGTGTCTGAGACATACCTTAGGATGTAAAACAAAGCTTTTTTAGGGCAGTCCTAACTACGATGGTGCTGGACCATCCTTACATATTTATTTATTTGAAAACAATATGCAGAGATTTCAATGACATATTTTATTGTATTTCAGTATAAAAAGAAGACTTTTTTTTCCCACATTAAAATAATTATTGCACCGTTTGGTTAGTCGCAAAAAAAAAAGATTGTTGCTAATGATGATAGTATTTTTAAGCTCCAAAAAGGGCAACACGAATTATTGTAAATGATCATAATTCTATGACATCGTCAAATATACTTTTTGGAGAGTTACTATTGATGCCCTTTCATACAAATTTGTATATAGAAAAGCAAATTTAGTTAATAAAGCACTTCACCAAATGACTCTGCAATATCTCAATGTATTTAAGTATGTGCATCAAGTGGCTTCTAGAAGACCCACACGAAGGTTTTTTAATATGCTTATTATTCCAAAAACTCAAACTGAATACTATGAACGCTCTTTGTTGATATCTGGAAGTATTCTATGAATCAAATTTGTCTAAAAATTGAAAATAATGTAACACAATCGAATCTTTATCAAATATTGTAAAATATTATGTTTGATCAGTTTAATTCTAATAACAGTATAATAGTTTAATATTGTATTAGTATTTTTGTAATTGAGTATATGCCGTACTTGTTGTTTTTTATTCGTTTATGACATCGTAACTTTTTATTTAGGACTATCATAAGACATCTATTTATAAATCCTAACTTTAGGACCATATTTAGGAGACGTGTCCTAGTACCATCCTAAGACATGTCCTAGTCCTAGGAGAGCTTCGTTGACACGGCCAACAAAGTCAATGGTATATATATTTTCCCTTGTAACCGAGCGTGGGTTGTGCAAAATCAAAACCGAACCGGCACTACAGTGTTCGTGTCTTAAAAAAGAAACAATTAATTTAATAAATTGATATGGATACAATGCAAAATGATTCATTTAGTACCCGTTACGCAGCATTTGGTGAATGAATATAAGGAAAAATATGTAGATTGGTATTTAATAGGAATATACAAAATAAACAAAATTGATACGAAACTAATTTAATTTTTCTCTAGGCGTTATAATTTAAAAAAAAATTTTTTTTATTATTCGAAAACTTAGGTACAAAATGTACCAGTTATTTAAAACTAACTTGAATAGTGTGTTTGATTTTTCAATGAATTTGTTGTTTCTTCATGATTTAGTAATTAGAATATGGTCTTAATTCATCCTATGGGTAATTGGAAAAATAGATCTACAACATATGTACATTTCGGAAATATAAATTGTTTGTACAAGTATAAATAAAGGGGAAAACTATTTGTGTACCTGCTATTTGTACAATAATTGGCTGATTGTAGGAAAAATTGTCTTTTTTTCATTTCAGTTGATCATAATTGGCTATTTCGTCGGTAAAAAAACAAAAGCAACAGAAAACATATTTCTAATCTGCTATGTCTCTTTCAAATTTAAATTTTCAAATCATTTATTGTCATTAAATAAAATCGTCGCGATAAATATGATAATTTTTGCCACATATATATATATATATATATATATATATATATATATTATTTAAACCGACTTTAAAAAAAAAAACAATTAATTTGAATACTCTAAAAACTGAGACTACTATGTTATAGTCGTTATAGTAATTTCAGATAGAAACAATGTGTTGAAAGGCACATACATTGCATAAAGTATGTTTGTTCATTTGTTCATAATTTTTCCACAATTTTTTAGTTTAATTTGTTTGAGATACATATCAAATTCAAGAAACAAAATTGTGTTTGTATTATCTGAAAATGTAACATATAATAAAATAAACCCGTGACAATTCTGCTTCTATTGGTGCCATGATGATTATAATCAAACCAGAATTTACCTCATCATAATTTGAAACGTTCTATGGTCGGCATCTACGGAACCAACTCCTTTGTGTTCCTTGTCTTTTTGTATTTGCGAATTATAGAGCATAGCTATATGGTCATTAGTTAAAAAAAACCAGTTGCTATATTTGAAAAAAGATAAGTGCCATATACATGATATATAAGATAGATTAGCTGTTTGGTTAAAAGATGGTAAATTAAAGAGAAAAAAAAAACTAATATCTTTCAATTTTGACTATATAAAACATCCTCTTTTCTTATTGGCTAAAACTTTAAAAGGTAATCTTATAACTTTGATAAAAAATTATATCAGGTGGGAAAATTATGAGATGAATACTAGTAATTATAAGATTTGGAACGGCTAACATGTACCTAAAAATATTATTTTCCCTATGCAACGTTAATAGCGTAGGTTTATGATCTGATAATACCATGTCCCGGATCAATAAGGGAAGAAAATAAAATACATCCTATCTGATTGAAGGTACACATTGAGTTAAACAACAATAGGTACTTGCACAAAACTTATCAAATTTTGATAGAAGAGCAATTCGCAAAGTGTCAAGGGAAAAATAATAATAACATATTCATTTAGAAAAAGCAACACAAAAAAAATCACTTCAACTGAAAATAAATATCAGTTATGTATTATCCATTCAAGGAATTGGGCCGCCATGTGGTGATGCAATGTCTATATCTAGATAACGTTTGGATCTAAAGAGCCCTAGATTGAATTGTAATAAATTTTCATGACGGAAATAAAACAAAACACAAACGAACAATAGGGATTTTTTTTTTCTGACGAGACTATGTTTAGCTAATTTAGTTGAGCTATCTTCTATTTTTCGAAATTCCTATGTAGCACGAAGATGCAAGGTTGACATGTGTCGTTGCATGTAGTGTATGTTTTGTCCTTGATAGGACATGATAGGCAAACAAGTGGAAAATGATGATATATTCATTTAGAAAAAGCTACACGAAAAATGAATCACTTCAACTGAAAAACAAAATCTGTTAATATGTAACATGTGTAAGTTGGGCCGCCATGTGGTGATTCAATGTCAATAAAGTTTAGATCTAAAAAGCCTTAAGTTGAATTGTAATAAATGTTCATGACGAAAATAAAACCAAACAAATACAAACAATAGGGATATTTTTTTTTCTGACGAGCCTACGTTTAGCAAAATTTGTTGAGTTATCTTCTATGACCCAAAATTCCTATGTAGCCCGAAAATGCAAGGTTGACATGTGTCGCTGCTTGTAGTGTATTATGGTCCTTGATAGGCAACCATTTAGGCGAAACGAGAAACGCCATCTAAGTCCTATGACAATCTTGATTTAAAATATTCAAATATGACATATATCATAAAAAAAAAAATTCAAAAGTCATAACAAAGTATTCCTCAAATGTAATGGGGAGCTAATTTTGACCTAATAGAATCCTGACTGTTAGTTTGCAGTATAAAATCCACAGTTGCTGTTGCTTTCTTTACATTTAACAAAATCAACTTTATCCAGGATATTTTTTTTAAGCGGAAGTATAAGACAAAAAGATCACGACATGACATTTTTATATGATTCGATTGTATTATCAGCTCACTGTCGATATTATCACTCGAGACTTTGGCTCTTGTGTTGATATCATCACCTATGGATGATAATATATCTGGAAGAAAAAATGGCATGTACAAATCTGATAATACCATGCCCCGGATCAATACGGAAGGAAATAATTTGAAACCTATCTGATTAAGGGCACACATTGAGTTAAACAACAATAGGTACTTGCACAAAACTTATTAAATTTTTTATAGAAAATCAATTTTCAAAAGTGTCAAGGGAAAACTAATGACATATTCATTTAGAAAAAGCAACAGAAAAAAGTAATCACTTCAACTAAAAAACAGTATCAGTTATGTATTATCCATTTAAGGAGTTGTGCCGCCATGTGGTGGTTCATTGTATATATATAGACAACGTTTAGATCTAAAAAGCCTTAAATTGAGTAATAAATTTTCATGACGAAAATAAAACAAAACACAAACAAACAATAGGGATATTTTTTTTCTGACGAGCCTTTGTTTAGCAAATTTTGTTGAGTCAAAAAATGATGAGAATGTCACAAACTACCTACCGTTAATTTTTACAATCAGAAGAATCAGAATCAATTAATAAGGAACCTTCTGATTGTAAAAATTGACGGTAGGTAGTTTGTGACATTCTAATCATTTTTGTCTCTGTCATATTTTACCTTTCTATAAAGGTTTACAAGGTAATAGACAATACATTTTTTGTAATTGCATTTCATCCCTATGTACTCTCGGGAAGCTAGCTCACATTTTCTGGGTAGGCTGAGGCACATATAAAAACAAACGTTTCTCATCAACATTCTATTCTAATCTCTAAATTCTAATTACAAAACAATATACGGAACATAATATTGAAGAAACTATACAAAGAACGATAACTCTATGAAAACTCACTGACCATGGCAATCTACATTCTAACATCCCCGCCCAACAAAAAACAAATCCATTTTGTTTCAGATGGTCAGTGAGATTTCATAACATTAAAAAAAATTATTCAAAACATATCAATCATCATCAAATACTACTACTTTCGAAGACTCAAACTCAATGCTATAATATCATTTGCATGGTATATTTAGACTCACAGTAAATATTCATCAACAATGTGAATAACACTGTAACATGTATGTATTCCCTTAGAAAATGAATAACACTGCAAACTAAGCATGTTATCAACAGTATTAATGAAAATTCATAAATATACGGATGATTTTACGAGAGTACTGTTTATAAATAGGTATTCCATTTTTGGTTTACACTTGAAACCGGAATTAACCACATAGTTCATTGACCTCTCAAAATATTTTATGACATCCGATAACAATGTGTACAATTTGTTTTCATCTCATTGAACCGTAAATTCGTTATCTCAAGGGAAATTTGTCATAATTCTACATGTGTAAAACAGTCATCAATAATCAAAAATACAATATCAGTTGTACACAATAAATTGAAAAATCAAACTTCATAACAAATACACAGCAAAAAAAAAAAAACTTCAGACTTTATATTTTTCTATTGTTATCTTTTTTTTTTCTTTTTTTTTTCTTTCTTTTAATTATAACTAGCTACTTTACTAAAAAGCAAATTAACGACTAAGAAAAATTTAACTAATGCTAAAACACAAAACTAACTACAAAAACTTTAAACTATAGTCTATAAGATGGAAATGCAATCATGTCTATTGAAATGTCAACATATCAATTAACGAAGTAATTTCAAATGGTATTTAAAGTCCAGGAAAAGAACATGAAGAATGTAACATCATCTATACGTCTTAATCTATAACTGGAGGTGGTCTTTTTATTATAGATTGTTTTGCGGCTTCATTTAACTGGTTCTCCACGGTCCATATCGCATTTTGTGCAGGTTCACCTTTATATTGCACTAAATATTCATAACACTCGTTCCGTTTTCGTTGAGCCAAAATGCGTTTGACTTTGTAAAAAGTATTGTCAGTCTGTTCAGATGATGAAGTATCGGCTACTGTACTTTCACTTATATGGCCTAGTTCTGATCGATACCGAATTGGCTTACGAATTTGTCTCACGGGTCTTGTTCGTAAATTATTGTAAACTGAGGGTTCACTATTTGGTTTGTCAGAGACGACATTACTGGAAAGTTCGGAATAAGCGATAGCTCCTTTTTCTATTTCATTCAAAGTTTGCTCATTTTTCACTGATATTGGAATAAAATAATTGGTCGGATTCGGAGCGCGAACAAACGCTATTTTAAGACGGTCCAAATGCACTGGATTCTTAAACAATTTACCACTGTCCTTTTCTCGGAGTTTAACTAAATGTGGCGATGAAATTTCATGAACAACATATGGTCCCGCGTATTTTGGTTGAAGCTTTTTTCCTGGTCCAAAAACTTCTTTCAACATATATACAAAATCACCAATGTTAAGTTTAAGCGGATTTGTCTTTTTGTTTTCACGTTCCTTCATAATTTCACTTGCTTTTTGTGCATTAACAACTGCTTCTTCTCGGATTAGTTTCAGTTTGTCTATTTGTTGGTTCATATAACTATGATAATCACAATGAAGCGAATTAAGGTCTATTCCAAGTTTTGAAACGGAGAGAGGAAATTTTGGACGAAATCCGTAAACCACTTCGTAAGGCGAATATTTAGTTGAGTCACTTGGCGAGATATTAAAAGAAAATGTTATTGCAGGTAACATATTGTCCCACTGTATTCCCTTTTTAGTATAAGGTGTTCAACGTTCTGCAACAGTCCTATGTGTACGTTCGCACAATCCCAAGCAATGGTGTATAAAACTTGGGGTAAAGTTTTGATTTACTTCTAAAATTTTGCAAAGCTGATCGGTGCATTGTGAAATAAATTCACTACCTTTGTCACTTATAACGCAATCACACACGCCAAAAGTACATACTAATTGAAAAAGTGCATGTGACACTGTAACTGAGTCTGAACTGAGTAACGGAACACAAAATAATAGTTTGGAAAACATATCAACTGCTGTGAAGACATATGCGTTCCCTTTTTGTGTTATTGGCAATGGTCCAAACAAGTCTACCTGCCAAGTTTGAAATGGTTCTGTAGGTGTTCGAAAAGAAATTATTATGGACTTCGTATGAGCTTTTGTCATCTTTCGTTCCTGACAGTCGTGACAAGAACGAACATAACTTGACACTGTTGATGGCAAGTTTTGAAAATAAAATTGTTCTGAAATATTGTCCACTGTTTGTTGTATACCCATATGGCCTGCTAAAGGTGTTTGGTGGTAAGTTTCTAAAACTTTAGGTATCAATTGTTTAGGAATAACTAACTGAAATTCTCCCATTCTTTGGGTGCGTTTCGACTTTGCAACCCGCGAGTGAAATAACAAGTCATCGATCATGCTGTAATCAGGTGCCTTTAATAACAAACGACGAGCTTCCTTCTGAAGTTTCGGTAATGTTCCATTTTCTAAGTAAAGAATAACTGGAAGTAATGTTTCGTCTAGTCTTTGTAAATGTTTAATATTTTCTCTTTTAAAATCAATTGGCTGATCACGTGACTTATCAGCTGTGCCAACAAATTTTATATCCTGTACTTTTGTGAATTCAGTATCAAATTCAGAGTTATGTACATGTAAATATAAACCAGTTTGATCACATTCAGTTCCACACAAATCAATAAAATCAATAGGATGCCTTTGTAAAATAGGAGTTAAATCATCAATGTGTAAGTTATCAGTCTCATTTTCATATTTATTTACAAACAAAGTATCTTAAGCAAGGTCAGAAACGCATTCATTTCCACATACATCGAATAAATCCGTCGGGTGCCTCTGTAAAAAAGAATTGTTTTCGGAACTATCTACGTCACATGAACTATCGATAAAAAGTGAATCGCTTTCATTAGTAGTTCGGTTATCATCAGGGTAAATCGAAGTAATCCCACTATCGGCTAAAGTCACTGAATTGCACGGTAAAGACGAATGTCCATCAATACTTTCTTGTTTGAATGTCAATTTACTCGACCCCTCCTCGGTATCTGCTGTATAACCATTTCGATTTCGTCAGTACTGAGTTTTGCAAAATTAATAAATGAAATTTTTCCAACTTCTTCGACTTCATACGGAAAATGGGGGTCATTTTCATTAAGTGATTCTTCCGCATTAACGTCCAGTAGTGGCGCATTTTCGACTCTTGAAAGTGCATCGGGAACTTGCATATCGGCGGCAGGCTTGTATTTGATATCAAAATTAAATTGTTGTAACACAGCTAACAATCGGTCGTAAATTGCTCCTTTAAACTGATTTTGAAATAACGATCGCAACGCCTGATGGTCACATTCTACGGTGAATCTGTCTCCGCGTAAATAACTAGCACAGTCAACTATACTTGTAACAACTCCTAGTAATTCCAATTTGGTTGGTCCGTACGATTTCTGCCATGAGTTCAATGATTTGGACCCAAACCGTACCACTCGGATTTGTTCACCTGTATCACTTGGGTGTTTTTGATAAAGCATGTAGCCTATACCTGTTGCTGAACTATCTACTGCTAGGAAAAATTGTAAATCAAATCTAGGAAATGCCAAAACTGCGGATGTTAACAATAAATGTTTGATTCTTGTAAATGATGTTTCCTGTTCCTGTGACCACACAAATTTAGCAGATTTCTTTAATAATCGAGTAAGCGGTTCGGCCGCTGAGCTGTAGTTTGGAATAAATTTCCGAAACCAATTAAACATACCTAACGCACGACGTAGCTGTTTAACATTCTGTGGAGGAGGAAATTCATCCAAAGCCCTGACACGGTCGGGAGGAGGTCGGATGCCTTCTTTTGAAATATGCTGTCCTAAAAATATTGCTGACGAATTTGCAAAAGTACATTTCTGTGGATTAAGTTTAAGCCCTGCATTACGGAAACGATCAAAAACTTCTTGAAGATAAGACATATGTTGTTCGAATGTTTCGGAGCAAATGAGAACGTCGTCTAGATAACATAAGCAAGATTTAAATGTCAAACCTCGTAAAATTTTGTCCATTAACAACTGAAATGAGTTGGGAGCTGTGTGTAAACCCATTGGTACTCGCAAAAACTTGTAAGTCCCGAAACATGTATTAAATGCGGTATATTTCGAACTATTTGGTGACAACTTCATTTGAAAAAATCCACTACTTATGTCTATTGACGCTATATAATTTGGAATTCGTTCCGTAAAGGATTCTGTTAACTCTTGTATATCCGGAATAAATGATTTAAGAGGCTCCGTTTTTCTAGAAATTCGCAATTTATGCTGTCACCTTGTTCAGCTGGACATTGTTTCACTAAATTAATATTTTGTACAACAGGAACATTGTTCTTGCAATTAACATGTCGGACCTGGTACTCCTCGGTCAATTGACTAAATTTGGCAATGATTTTACCTTTCGGAATAACAACAGAATTACTGCCGGGATTCAAAATTTTAACGGGTACGGTTCTGTCTTGTGATACAGTAACTACGGCTTTACTAGAAATTAAACCATGTGATAATATCTGAGTACTACTTTCACACATTCCTTGGTAACCGAAGTGAATATTTCTCGGTAGTCTACCCCATATTATAATTTCGCTGTGTGGATCTAGAGTAATGCGTTTTCGACACCTTATGCTTGCATGTTTTTGAACAACTTCGGACTCCCCAAAATCGATAGTAATTTTATTGTCTTTTAAATACGATGTACCCAAAATAAATGGATGGGACGTTTGCTCCAGTATATACACTTGTAAACAATGTTTATCACCCTCATAGTACATTTTCACTGTAGCAGAACCTTTTACCTGCACATTTTGGTCATTAGCTAACTTTATATTGTCACCATTATTTACATCAATCATCGATTTACACGCTTGTGGAATAGAATTGTATAAACTTGTGGACATAATATTGATTGAACTTCCCGAATCAAGGAGTGCTGCAACTTGTACAGAATGAAATTTAACATGTAAATAGATAAACTTAGAGTCTGTTTGTGCAATCGATAAATTTTCGTTGTCAGAGTAAAACTGTATCATTGTCACTATAACTACTATTCTCACTAAAGCTAGGTACATTATTAGTATTAGTCAAAGTATTTACAATCCCTGAATGACGAAAAGGAGCAGGCTCTAGATATTCGGCACCATTTACCTTCCTGAGGGGCCGTGCCTGGTGTCCCCCAGTAAAATTCGGGTTTCCCTGTTGAGCGAATTGATTGTGATAGCATTCAGATGCTGTATGGTTTGGTTTAGAACATATCTGACAAACAACACGATTCCTATTATAGTTATCAGTTTTTGCTTTGAATTTTAGGCATTGACCTGCACCATGTCCTGACTGATTACATAGCTGACAAGAAATGTCAGCCGATATCGTTCCACTTCCATTCCAATTGCAATACCTTTTAGCGTGTCCGGTACAACTACAATTAAAACAACCTGATGACTGTCGTTGGTCATTTTGTTGAAATGTCTTATCAGGGGTCAGTCTCTTCATCATGTTAGTTAACTCAGAAATTTGCGATTTCATCTCCGATATATCATCGGATTGTGGAGCATTTCGGAATGAGGGACCTTTTCCGACAGCGGCGCATTGTTCGTGAATTCGATATTTATATGCCTCGCCTGCTTTGGCAAATGATAACGCTTCTGATTGAGTTTTTGGATGACTAGTCCTAACATAAAACGCTAGTTTCTCAGGTAGACCATTGATGAAACGAAACATAATTTCATGTTCAGGTTTAGCTAATATTTGCCCCTTTTCTTGAACTTGACAAGAAAAATCTTCAATTTCCTGTATTGGACCCAATTGCATATTGTGAAAAGTTTCACTTTCTATAACTACCGAAGGATGCTGCCAACCAATCTGAACATATTTGTCAGTAAATAGTCTCTTTACAGTGGTCCATGAAAGATCCGGGCTAAGACCGTTAAACCAAGTGAGGGCAGTTCCCTCTAAATGAAGATGAAAAGCAGCAACTGTCTTTTCAATTAAAATGTCTAGTTCGTGAAGCTTACAGAATGACTCAAATTCTCGTAGAAATTTTGTTCCATTGTCTTTAGGATAACCCGCAAATTTTCGGCATGTACCCAATTTTTCCATTACTGCAATGCTCCTGTATTTTGAACTTGAATTTATGATTGAGGGGGTACTTGTGCTAAATGTTACTTTCTTCAAACTTTCGGAATTGAATTTAATATTTTGTCTAGCGGAAACTAATTGTTCATCAATATCAGCAGGTCTTAATACAGTTTTTGTGAAGTATGGCTGCATTGGGTCTATTTCAGGTGTTTCGGGAGTTTGTACCATTAAATATTTTTCTGCAAAACTAGAGTCAGAATCAGACCTTGTAATTGGTGTATATGTTTCGCCCAAACAATTTTTGCTAAGGAAAGTGTCACTTAAAACGGATTTGTCTGAAATGTTATTAAATGACAGAAATGTTGGGTTGAGGTAAAAATTTTCATCGTCACTGCCACTTTGATTCATCAGTGTTCGAGGGAAATGCAATCCAACATAGTAAGTTAGAATAAAACGCTCGACAATAAGTTCATAATAAAACGCAAAGACATAAACAAATTGTTTTTCTTGTTTATCGTGGCCAAGTGCGAAAACGAGGTGCCATGTGGCGATGATGTGCTGATGCTGAGTGTCAAATTTTCAATGTGTATGTAGGAAAATCTTACTTTGTGTTCATACACTATTATAACGATGATGTATTAAAGTTATTACTAAATTCGGGTACCTCCACCATCTCGGGAAGCTAGCTCGCATTTTCTGGGTAGGCTGAGGCACATTTAAAAACAAACGTTTCTCATCAACATTCTATTCTAATCTCTAAATTCTAATTACAAAACAATATACGGAACATAATATTGAAGAAACTATACAAAGAACGATAACTCTATGAAAACTCACTGACCATGGCAATCTACATTCTAACAGTACTATTAATAGTCTTGGAGGAAATGTAGGTTGGCAGGCTGGATCATCGGACATTTTTTAGCAAGACCCCCCAAAAATTTGTGTGGCCTATTTTGATTTCTTTTGAAACAGTTGTTTCAATAGAGATTTTTTTTGTAAAGTAAACGGACGACATACGACGACCAAATACGATGAAATTCCGAGATCGACGACGGTGGACGATAAACGTCAAGTCATGACAAAAGGTCGGATTGGCCTTCTGGGCTAGGTGAGCAAAAAAGTATCTTAATAGATATAGACATACCGATTTATCTAAATTGCAGTTATCCAGATGCAGGAGTCATCAACTTCGTGTGCTTGATATACACACGCAAATTTGTAAATTAAATATAGTCTTCCTCCTGTTCCTAACTCATGCGAATGTAAACATCACGTGTACATATAGTGTGCTAGTACAAATCTCGGTGCAAGTATTATGGCATCTATTTAATTTAAAAGTTTATTTTTAGCATTAACTTAAATATTTTTCATTTGCACACGCCACGAGGAGGACTTAATTTATTCACCTGCTATATTATCAGATATGTAGAAATAAACAAAGATATTTTTTTGTTTGCTGAATGTACTTTCTTATATAACATATAAAGACATCCTACACAACTCTGTATGATGTATCGATTCAGTTCTCTAATCAGACAATAACGTTTAGCATGCAACATGTGCAAGTAAAATACAATTATAACTTACTTGAAATAGCTGTGATGTGAATCATTTTTTGTGCGTGGAGTGCTCGGTGCAGTGATCGTTGAATTCAACCTGTATTAAAGCAAATTCACCGGAATTGTATGCATGTGTATAATGAAATATTTTACATGTCATTGTTATTAAATTAAACACGCATGTGGCGTGTTCATGTGTTTTGTAATAGTAATACTTGGATCGACCACTTATAGTCTACCGTAACAATACAATATTACACATCTATAAGAATGAATATATATCATATACACTCAATGTTGAGTTGCATATATTGAGGAATATGAAAGTTGTTTTCCATTCGTTTGGTGTGTTTGAGCTTTTGGTTTTGTCATTTTACAAATGACTTCCCGTTTTGAATTTCCTATGGAGTTCGATATTTTTGTTATTTTACTTTTTACAAAATTTGCTATATTAATGCAAAATAAGACAACAAGCATACAAAATCACAAAAAAAAACCCAACAAAAACACTTTATGCGCATGAATACAGTGTATATGTTTACTGTGTAATTATACCCATCTTTATTTACAATTTAAACGCTTGCCGAATCAAGGGCGGATCCCGGATTTTAGGTTAGGGGGGGTCGCAAAATTAAATTTTCCACTTATAGTCTACCGTAACAATACAATATTTTTGTGGTAAAATTATCGAAATATTCTTTATTAAGCTGAGGACAACCCATGCTTTGCAAATTTTTTAGGGGGAGGGGCGCACGCCCGCCACGCCCCCGCCTGAATCCGCCCCTGCGAATCACTAGATAAGTATATATCTTGTGATTTTCAATTTTTTACTCTATTTTCTGTTTCTAAAACTGAAATGAACTAGAGTGTTCGCTGAGAAGCAACCTCTTAGCGCATGTAAATATGAGTAATCCCGCTATTAGGTGGATTTCTAAACATTGCTTATGGGAGATTTCCGTTTGTTGCATAGAAAAAATGCCATGCAGGTTAAACTTTAAGCGGCATGGCTGCGTTCTTCATAATAACTAAATACAAGATTCTAGCAAAATATGATTTATTCTTTCTTCATCGAAAAGCATTGTATGCCCATATTTGCCAATGGCTTACAATTTATATTTTAATGTTTAAAAAAGATTGGAAAAAAATGTATTAAATAACTGTTTTCAAATACATTTATTTATACAAATAGATTTTCAATGACTCCCTGAACTCAATTTTAACGACTTAAAAGGGGACCTCATTTGTTAGTACGTCTATGTGTCAGGGCAAAGAATTTGTTTTTGTTATAAAGCAGTAAAAACAATTGATTTACTGTAACATTAATTTTTACATGAACTCTAATAAGTTTTGCATAAGAAAATAAATGGGGAATGTGTCCATGGGACACAGACGATGCCCCCACTTGTATATAACATTAAAAAGGGACATAACTCAAGAACTGTAAAATTGACGCTACCCAAATTTGTACTTGATCTGAGTTTTGTGGTAATAAGCATTGTTTATAGGTTTCATAACATTTAGTTGAGGCAAGCTTAAGTTAAAGAATGGAAACGAAAATTTCAGCAATTTTTCCATTTGTAAAGGGGCATACCTCTAGAACGGTAAAAGTATGCCACCAAAATCCAAACATGATCTGTGTTTTGTGGTAATTGGCATTGTGCATAAGTTTCATAACATTGGGTTGAGGCAAACTAAAGATAAAGAACAGAAACGAATATTTTAGCATTTTTTTCAATTTGTAAAGGGGCATAACTTTAGAACAGTTAAAGTGATGCCACCAAAATTCAAACTTGATCTGTGTTTTGTGGCAATAAGCATTGTGTATAAGTTTCATAACATTTGGTTGAGGTAAACTAAAGTTAAAGAACGGGAACGAAAAATTCAGCAATTTTTCCATTTGTAAAGGGGCATAACTTAAAACGGGAAAAGTGACGCCACCAAAATTTAAACTTGATCTGTGTTTGTGGTAATAAGCATTGTGTAAAAGTTTCATAACATTTGATTGAGGCAAACTAAAGTTAGAGAACGGAAACCAATTTTGGGACATACGGACGGACGTACAGACGGACAAGGGTAAAACTTAATGCCTCCTCCGCTACGGCTGGGGCATAAATACTGTTCACTGAACATAAAAGTCTTATTTAAGGGTATATCCAACAGTTTATTTCTGACGTTGAGAATTTTTTCCCTTTAAGATATTTGGTTCTTCAATTGACAGAGAATCAAATTTTGCCAAAAAAAATATTTGACGTAGATTTCGTCTTTGCAAAAAATGCGGCTGAAAATTGGACATTTTTGCAATTTAGGAAAAAAACGTTTTTTATTAAAAAAAAATAAATATGATTTTTTAATCAACATATACTTATGTAATGGGGCTCAAATTGAAGCAAAACAATTCAAGATTGTTAGAAAAATCTCACTTTACCATTAAAAGCATTAATTCTTACTCAAATAAAGCCAAAAACGTTATGGTTTCCCCAAAAAACGGCAAGAAATGAACATTTGAAATGCACATTTTAGATTTTTAAAAGTATTTCCAACGGTGTCGATTTGGCCAAAATAAGATATGTTATTCTTTAAAAAAAATGGAAACGTCATAACGTTTTGAAAAATATTTATTAGTATACTCGTTTTTGAGAAAAATCGAGTTATATAATATTGTTTACTCAATCCCTTCCGCAAGCCTCACAAAGTGCGCCAAAAATTAAGACGTTGCGGGAAATAACGTTATATTTTCCCACTAATTTTTCAAAGGCAGTGCGACAGTGTGGCAGACAAATGTATATATACACTGTGACTTGGTTGGAGAGTTGTCTCAATGGCACTCATATCACATCTTCTTATTTATAATGAACCAGTATCAGGACGAGATAATAAATCAGTTAGTTTTACTATTGTGTTCGTCAAAATTGTGAAACCCGAGTGTGAAACATCCAAACCGTGGAATTACAGACTATTAAAACAAAAGCATTGCTTAAAATAACCAAGTACCATGTTTGTTATTAAAAGCGGACTTTTTTTTAAAAAGAAACAAAGATTCCAAATCATGAATATATCCAACATATTTATTATTTGATTTGGTATTTTGAATTTATTTATTTATTTATTTAGCGTTTTATTTATAAGATTCGGCTACTTCTTTAGAAACCCACTATAAAAGTGTGTTAAGTACAAAAACCATCGGACGGTGAATCATTAGTTGGTGTAAGTGTATACCTGGTGCTTTCGACTGGAGAACCGTCGTACATAAGCATCACACAATTTGGCACTCCGAGGCGGATGGGGTGCAAGATGACGAACTGTGGTTTATTTTTTATCAATAGTACCACTTAAGTCGACGCTAGGGACCGTCTTGACCTCGTTGTGGTGTATGAATGAATCGCTCATTGTTGAAGACTCGACATCGACTGTCAAGATGAAGAACAGGAATAAAAGACCTGTTCATTGATAATTTGTATTTTTTCTATGTATTTTGTGCGATTTTGCCCCATGTACATTTACTCCATATCCCTTTATTTTCTACCGTATATATGAGGTTTTTTTTTTAAATATATTATATTTATATTTGTATATAACAGTTATATATAATTTTCATCCATTTGAATATCATTCTATTTTACTATTCTAATATTAATGCAGTGCAAGTGCATGGTGGACACTCTTCTGTAATAATTCGTTTTTCTAATCGATTGGATTTTATTTGGCATTCATATGTTCCCTCAAAACGTTCTTGAGATATTCTTCCGCATGCGTTAACACAAATTTTCGGTATTCTCGATTTGTTATTGATGTATATATTTTCTCACGACAAAACATTTTCATATCATTTATCTATTTTCTTAAAAATTATTTTCATGAATATTTATTGATGAAATTAATATATTACATGCGATACCTGTTACCTGTCTGGTATTTTCATTCTTTCTAAGGGTCACTCCCAGGCCTTATGGGATAGAATAAAACAGTCTATTTACATAACTTATATATAACTACCTTGTGAAATAACACCATTTTTAAACCCAACCAAGAATCTCCATTATATCGTTATTGTCTATGACTGTCACTTAAATTTTCACTTCTTTCTAAATAGTAAAGCTGACCGTTTGGTATGTAGACCGTAACAAAAAGTTTTTGTAAGGTATTCTACGTCCCTTTAATATGTTGTCACACTTTAATTTTACTAAATGATGTAATTTTGTTGAGGATGAATCAAGTGTAAATCGTACAATTAAGTTCGCTTTTTCAAGTCTATCAATTATATTCTTACTACTGTAACAGTTGTTTCTTATGTACTGTTTTTATTTTGAGCAGATGTTTTTTCTCTAATGTATTTAAGTGCAGTACATTCTAATAGGAAGTGCTTTGTGTCTTCTTCACTTAGACCTCATAAAGTACACAGATCGGATTCTTTGTGACCGGAGAATTTTGACTTGTCATGTTGAAGCGTATATGTTCGTGTCACTAATTTCGCTTTTACATGTACTTTAGCCTTTTTTACATCTAAAACTGTGTTTGAAACCATTTTCCAGATTCGATAAGGAATGTTATTTTGCACTCGATAATATCCGCGTAATTATACGAAATACGTTCGGTTATCAGTCAATAATGCCAACAGAGTCGATACCATATGGGATAAACGGCAATAAGACAGTAATCAAACAAGAAGAAACCACACTTGGAGGGCAATATATAGTGTTCAATATTAGACAGGTCAAGTTCTAAAACGTCTCGAATTATATATAACAATTGTGAATAAATTTTATAGAAACAATCAAAGATCGACATTAAAATGCAATTCTCCAAAAATATTTTACAATTTAAGAGAAAGCCTGAAATATAAAAAAAAAAGTCACTAGAAATATTTTAAAAGCTACAAACCTTTTACATATTACCCTTTTCTTTACTTTTAACAAGAAAACTTACACAGGAGCCGTGGAGTATATATAACTTATCTGCACGGTCGGGGCTGAGAACACTATATCCAATATATATGTTCCTGGTCGGGGTGAGCATAAAAAAAAAGATTGGAAAAGACTTTTTGTAACATGATGACCATGATGTGAAATGAATTCAATGGGAATTGTTGTCCTTACCTCTTTGCCATTTTGTTTCTATTTTTGTACTAGAAAAATGCTTAAGATGTATTTATAAACAAAATGTTCCAATTTAACGATTTTCAGATGTCGACCTCGATCATGAGATAAACAAATACAGGAGATCTATATTTTTTTAGTTCGAATGATTGTTGTGTTCTTATCTCTGTGCATCTTCATCATAATTTGTTCACATACCAATGTTCAAATATCATTGTTTGGACCTTTCTCCTGCACTACTGAGCATTTGTTATATGGAGTACAATCCATGTATTTAAAGACTAAAGACTTTCAACGGATATTCAATCATGATTAGTATATCAGGCTGGACATTTTGTGCTAACTCTTGTTTAACAGTTCAGTTGACGAATACGGCCCACGTCTGTATATAGGCTACATGAATATAGTACTTTCACCTTTATTTAGATATAGGAAGATGTGGTATGAGTGCCAATGAGACAACTCTCCATCCAAGTTACAATTTATAAAAGTAAACCATTTATTTTAAACACTCCATGTACATAATAATATTTAAGTGTAAACGATAATAAAAATTACAATCTGTCGTAAATGCAGATATGATAACTCTATCAGGATAGACATTTATTATTCAATTTCATAGATGAAAAACACAAAATTGCTGAATTTTTCGTTATACATGACCGTTTACCGTTTTGTTTCTTATTTTTAAAGCCTTTCAATGGAGATAAATTGTTTTTTCTAGTATTGAGACAGAATGGCAGGAGCTCAAATTATTAAAAAATAAAAGGATTTAACACCCGCAGAAGGGCTGGAAGTGCATGACTTCTTAATGTTAGACTGACAATTAAACCTCACGCAAGTCTACGACTTTCATTATTCCCGATATTGGCAAATCTACCGATTATCGAACACTCAGTCGGGAATTTGCGACCAATATTTCTCGTCAGTCGTAAATCGTAAATATTTGTGAAACGGTCGCATATCGTTAAGATGAGTTCTATTTCTGTGAATATTCTCCATGAGTTTTTTGGCCGATTCCCGCCGTGCCCTTTCCTTTGAGGAAAGAAACCGCCCTTTCCCGACGGCCTACATAGCAATTCCAATGGTGATTCCGTTATAACGTCGTTAAATCACGGGAAACAATAGACGACGTTTACGTTTGTTATTACCTCCCCTGAAACTGTTGGATATGCCCTTAATGTATAACTTGTGTATTACATTTAGATACATGAGGCCCCTCATGGGGGTGTCCAAGTAATCACATAATCAAAAATGTTTTGCCAATATAATCACATAATCATATATTATTTTTTTAAACAGGATAATCAAATAATCAAAAATACAGTCCTAGATTATCAAATAATCAAATAATCATGAAATAGTTGGCCTGGTAATCAAATAATCACTATAAAAACGGCCAAATAATCAGATAATCAAAAATCCCATGAGGAGGCTCATACATATTTGACAACATAAAGTTTGTCATGAATGTATTTAAATTACAATATCTAAGTAAGCAATAGTGTGTGCCCTCCATCATTTATATACTCAAATCAAATGATTCGATCGTTATACACCATGTTCACAGAATTTAAATATGATCACAGATCTTACCTCTTTTAAAACTGACAGTGAGTTGTCTGACATCTAAAGTGTATGAAGAATTGTCTCCCTTATAAATACCAAGACCGAAAATAAAAGTGATTTTACACTTTCCGAAAACCTGGTTCACGATAATCGATAAATGACAAATAATCTGATTGTAGATACTCGCAGTGAATAATAAGTTAAACGCTCGCACGCTGGATGTCTTATTCTAAGTCTATAGTCTATAGGAATTTAATCGTTATCTTTCTTCTATAGCAGGAGCTTCGCTTTTAAAACGAATTAATACTTACACACCTACACAGGAAATTATGGAAATTAACAACTTAGAAAATAAAATAATTTGAGTTGAGTTTGAATATTGTAAACGTTGTTTAATGTTCCATAAATAACAAAATAAAGAATTTAAAAGAGGGCAAAGGTGTGAGTAAAATAACATCTAAACTTAAGTTCACGGGGGTAAAACACATGTTCTTTGTGCTAAACACATTTTTGTAAACTGAAACCTGATAATAAACGTAACTATGACATGATACATATGAAGGTGAATTTTTTTAATAAATCAAAGAATAACTGTGATCCGATAACCTGGGACAGTGGTATAACAGCACAACAAAAGAACAAACTGTAAAAATCAGTAACAATTAGCTTTACTCAACAGGTCAGTATGAGGCACAAAAAAACTAACATAAATCAATAGAAACAAAGACAAATACTACCAGTTACAGAAACCTAGTTCAAAGCAAATTTCAACTAATAAATAAATCATATTCTCCCAGACTTGAGATTCAATCAGTACACATTCAACGTATTTAGTGTAAAGACGTCTTAGACAGTCTGAGAAACGCATGACCATGTATATATTCCTGAAACACTTGACAAAGTGCGAGTCCATTTGAAATAAAAACGAATGTTGAGATAAAACTGTGTATATACTATGTTATGAAATGCGTAAACAATATTCGTTACAACAAATCTCAAGTTGGTTTGAAAACCAATAACCATATCAAGTTCGGAGACAGTTTTGTTGGAGAGAGAGAGTTCAAACCTATTACCTATCAGTGCCAAGTAGAGGCCACACGAGAAGGCAGTTTTCTACAATCACTATCGACCTGAAAACAAGTAATGTTTGTGCATGATAAATTGTGTTTATTGCTTACGCAGGATTTTCTAAAAGCATTATTCTCCTTTGCTTGTGCCAGCAAGGTTCAATAAATAGTCGGAGGATAAAAGACTTTCAAAATAAATAGGTACTAAAGACTAGTGTGAAGCTTGCCGTCGTTAATATTCACGAGGCTAGCCTGCAATAATATTCATGATACGACTTGCGTTCGGTTAAGTATTATGATAAACATTCGATTATTATGATAAAATAATGTTTTCTATTTATATTTGTTATTACTATAAATCACAACAAAATCTTGTTAAAGGGAGTCAGCTTCGAGGTCCGCGCTTTCTTAATCATTCCAAAGTCAAAGGGTTCTTCTCCGAGGTCCGCACTTTCTTAATCAATAATAAGAAAGAAGTCTTCCGTAGTACAGATAATTACATTTTTTTCTGTGAATTATGAAAAATGTCTGTTGAAACAGCAATAAATATAAAGTAGCTTATCTAATTTATACATTAGGCTTAACATGAAATAAAATCTGCAGCTGCTCCATGGTACATTGTAAAGACACATTATATGTACATATAAAACACAAAAGGGTTATTATTAAATTCTCTATAAAAATAACAAAAAAAAACCACGAAAACTCTTTACTGTTTCAATGTGGGTATACGTATTTAAACTACGAAGATTTAAAAGATCCAGTAAAAGGCACGGCCTCTATAGTGTCCAATGACACTTATGTCCTAGACCCGAACAAGTTTTTTTAGAAAAGAGTCCGGGGATGGGTGGTATACCCCGGTAAGGAACATAGTACAACTTTACCATTGTCAAAATAAGAAATTCTGCACATGTGCCATGAAACAAGAGGTAGAGATAGGCACTGCCTTTTTTTTAAATGGCCTATAGCACATATACCCTAGACCCGTACGAGTTTGTCATTATAACTATTACCGGTCGGCCGATCAAAGAGATTCTACACGTGGGCCACGATACCAAAGGTAGATGAAGGCATGCCTTTAAAAAAAAGCCTATAGCATTCATGCCCTCGACCCATACGAGTTTGTCAGCATTCTAAGGTAGGGGGGATTAACCCGGGATATCAACCCCCCCCCCCCCCCCCCCCAAAAAAAAAAAAACTATTGCCGGTATGGCATATAATACAACTTTATTATTGCCAGCTTGCCAATTACTAAGAGATTCTCCGAGTGGGCCATGGTACCAGAGGTTAAGGTATTCGTGGCCTCTAAAGGTCACCAAAGGGTGAGGGTATCCAGATATGGCGCATAGTTCAACTTTACTATTACCGGCTGGCCAAACTGAGATGTTTTTGATGTGAGTCATGGTACCATGCAGAGGTAAATATAGGCATGGCCTCTAAAATTGCCAATAGCACATATACTCTAGACCTTGGAGTTTGTCAGCAAAGGGTTTGGAAAATGGGGGGAGGGGGTACCCCGGTATGGAAAATAGTCCAACTTTACTATTTTTGATGGCTGGCCAAACTAAGATATTTTCCACATGGGCCACGGTACCAGGAGTGGAGGAAGGCATGCCCTCTTAAATAATGCATATCACTTATACTCTATACCCATACGAGTTTTTCAAGAAATGGTGGGAGGATACTTAAGTAAGGAACATAGTCTAGCTTTCCGTTGGTGGCTAGTCATACTAAGAGATTCTCCTCGTAGGTCATGCTACCAGAAGTAGAAATAGGCATTAAAAATGGCCCTTACCACTTTTCCCCTAGACCCGTTCGAGTTTGTCAGCAAAGGTAGGCCAGGGAAGCCCAGAGTATCACAAAGTCAAAATTAAATATTGCCGGAAGACCAAACTAAGATATTCTCTCCTTTGGCCATAATACCAAAGGTAGAGGAAGGCATTTCCTTTAAACTGGCCTATAGAACTAATGTCATACACCCGTACGATTTTGTCCGCATAGGGTGGGGATCGAAAGGAAGATGGGAGTACCCCGGTATATCACCTTAAAAAAAAAAATAAGTATTGCCGTCTAGCAAAACTAAGAGATTTTTCTAGTGGGCCATTGTGCTAGAGGCAAAGGTAGGCATGGCCTCTAGAATGGAAAATATCACTACTACCATAGACCCGCAATAGTTTGTCAACAAAAGGTAGGAGGGGGCTTGGGTTAGCCAGATATGGCACATATTGCAACTTTATTATTGACGGCTGGCTTAACTAAGAGATTTTGGACGTGGGCCATGGTACCAGAGGTAAAGTTAAGCATGATGGTCCATAACACTTATATCCTAGACCAGTACGAGTGTGTCAGCAAAAGGTGGGGATACCACGGTATGGTACTTAGTCCCACTTTACTATTGCCGGCTGGCTTAACTATGAGATTCTCGATGTGGGCCATGGAGTACCTCGCTGTATCACAATGTCAAAATTAACTTTTGTCGGCTGGCCAAATTAAGAGAGTCTCAATGTGGGCCATGAAACTAGAAAGTAGAGGTAGGCATTGCCTTTTAAATGGACCATAGTACTTTTACCGTTAGACCCGCACGAGTCTGCCAGCATATTGTGCTGTATCGTAGTGTTGCAAGATATCAATTGGGTATTTGACATATTATAAATACTTTTTTGTGTAAAAGTTCTCTCCAAGAAAATTTGTTATCGCTACTTCTTCGCAACCGTATAAGAAATCGACAAAACTTCCACAGGATATTGAGAATAATTTTGACCAAAGCTATCCACAACGATCTAGACTCCGTTCGAGAGTAATTCCTCTTAATGTATTCGACATAAGTAAAATGTAAGCTAAAGAGTCATCGGGTCTTTGTGTCTAGGTCCAACAAGAGAAAATCATATTTCTTAATTTTGAATTTTGCATGTTTTCGCTAATCCTCGCTAAAAGATATCGACAAATTTTTTTTTCTAAATTGTTAGTTGCGACATGTCGTTACTATAGTACATTCAGGGCAAAAAGGTACGACGACAACTTATAGGAATCCCTCCACTGGATTGATAGAATTACGTTTTATGGCAATTAACTCATAAATAATGTTTAGTAAAAACAAAGGGTTTATTGATTTAGATTCATATCATTGAATTTGAAGTGCGGTTAAAGGTCAATTTGAAATTTTATATTTTGACCTTTGCTATCAATTCTTACTGCTATATCATATATATATATAAGACCATATTCAGAATAAATTTGACCGAAACAATCAACATATGAGAGTTATTGTCCTTAATGTATTCGACGTAAGTTGTAGGGACCAAGGTTTGTTTTATTCGAGGTCCTAGGTTCACCAAAAGGGAAATGAGGTCAAGGACACAGGTCAAGGTTTTGTTTTAAATTAAAATTTTTGCTTGTTATCTATACTACTAACAGGCGGAAACCCAGTTGAAACAAGAAATGATTGTAACAGGATGCTGTTACGAAGTCTCCCAAACGAAGCTCCCATAATTCGTAATTCCCAGGGTCGCCTGACATTGGGCAAAGTCCAGTGATAATTGGTTTGGTCCAGTAAAGTTATATGCATTAATGATGCCTTGGGACTAACCCTGTATATCATTCAAATCATCTTGGCATGACAAACCAGAATATATATGGTTTAGGGGTGGGGATCTCAACCATTTACAAGATACTAAAACATTGGGGGTGGGGGGAACCCCTGGGGACTGACCCTATACGTCATTCAAATGTTTGAGACATGACGAACAGGAATATGTATGGTTTAGGGGTGGGGATCTGGACCATTTACAAGATACTGGAACATTTGGGGTGGGGGAAACCCCTGGGGATTGACCATATGCGCCATTCAAATGTTCGAGACATGACGAACAGGAATATATATGGTATAGGGGTGGGGATCTCGACCATTTACAAGATATTAGAAATTTCTCAAATGGTAGGAGGTCGGGATGACCCCTTGGGACTAACCCTGTATTTCATTTGATGTGCTTTATCATGACAAACCAGAATATATATGGTTTAGGGGTGGGGATCTTGACCACTTACAAGATATTAGAACTTTCTTAAATGGCAGGGGGTGGGGTGACCCCTGGGGACTAACCCTGTATTTCATTTCATGTGCTTTATCCTGACAAACCAGAATATATATGGTTTAGGGGTGGGGATCTCGACCATTTAAAAGATATTAGACCTTTCTCAAATGGCAGGGGGTCGGGATGACCCCTGGGGGACTAACCCTGTATATCATTCAAACCATCTTAGTATGACAAACTAGAATATATGGTTTAGGGGTGGGGATCTTGACCACTTACAAGATATTAGAACTTTCTTAAATGGCAGGGGTGGGGGTGACCCCTGGGGACTAACCCTGTATTTCATTTGATGTGCTTTATCATGACAAACCAGAATATATATGGTTTCGGGGTTGGGATCTCGACCATTTAAAAGATATTCCCCCATTGCCAGGTGAGCGGCAGCCATTTAGCAAATTCCAAAGTCAAAGAGTGCATCTACACATGCAAATTATCATTTTTGTAAAGTTTCATTAAGTTTGGAGCATTTTGAAATTTTGAACTTTTTTGCTGTTTCCATGGTTACGGCAGCCATTTTGAAAATTCCAACTTCAAAATGCAACTCTGCCCATGCCAGTTACCATTTCTGTAAAGTTTCATCCAGTTTGCAGCATTTTAATTTTTTTTTAAATTTTGAACATTTTTGCTGTTTTCATGGTTACAGTGGATAATTCCAAAATTCTAAAAGCAGACATCTCATTGCCACATGTCATGTTATATATCAATACAGTTTCATTGACTTTGGTCAAATATTCTTTAAGAAAATGCTGATTTTATGCATTTTCCTATAGGGTCAATGTAAAACTTGCTCCCAGTTTTCATGACAACGGCGCCCATTTTTGACTATCCAAATATTGTCTTGACATCTTAGCATACTGGGTAACATTTTCATAAAGTTTCATCCAGTTGGGTCTTATAACGAAAGAGTTAGAATTTTTGATATTTTAGATGTTTCCATGGTAACGGCAGCCATTTTGAAAATTCCGAAGTCAAACTGCAAATCAGCACATGCCAGTAACCATTCCTGTGGAATTTCTGCCAGTTTGGAACACTTTGATTTTTTTCGCATTTTTGTTGTTTCCATGGAAACGGCGGCCATTTTTACCATTCCATAGCAAGGTGCACAACTTTACATGAGGTTCCTCATTATAGTAGAGTTCCATCAACATTGGTCCATTGGATTCCGAGAACTCGCGCGGACAAAATGTGTGGAAGAAAAATAAGAAAAAAAAAGAAACGTAGAATAACAATACGTCACCCCAACTCCGTTGAGGGTGCCATAATAAGAACTGAGCAAAACCAATAAGTCTTCCCAAACTTCGTTTGGGAGACTTAATTTAACAAACGAAATTGAACTATTTATTAAAGAAGGTAAAAAAGGCCAAGTTGGTAACTTTAAATTGTTTACATCTGTTTTAAATGGCTTTAAAAGTTTAATGAATGTGCCTAATTTAGAACTTTATGCATCTTATATAATTTATGTGGTTTTACTAAAATTAAGGTATGGAGCTTCGAGATATGTGTTAACGTTTAAATTAAAGACAAATTTTCAAAAAACAGTCTATTGTGGTAGGTACAAATACACGCGGATCTTTTCTGTGCATAAGCATAAACCACCGCAAAAAAATCCCCAAAAAATTATTGATCTTTTTAAAGCATTAATTTGCATCTCTGCCACAAATGACAGTTTTTGGAGAAAAAATCCCCAAAATGGGCAATAATTTATCGAAAAGAGAAAGTTGAATGCACCTTTTTATGTTCACACGTGTTTGAGTTGACTATTCTGTCTTGCAAACGTATAAAAGAAAAATATTTGATACATCATCTCGCTTCAGATTCTATTATTTTTAATATATTTAGGCTATAGATTGATATAATAACATTTAAAATTTTTGCTTGTTATCTATACTCCTAACAGGCGCAAACCCAGTTGGAATTAAACAAACGAAATGAAACTATTTATTAAAAAAGGTAAAAAAAATTACAGTACTACAAAAAGAAATATATGAAATACCTTTCTACTGAGTCACAACAACAGAGTAGATGTGTTCGAATAGCAAATTTAAAAAAAAGGTACTTGACGACAGACCTTACAAATGGATCTTAAAAATGCGTAACTTAAAAAAAACTTCATTTTTGTGTGTATTATCTAGGGACATTAGTCGTCAACCTCTTAAATTGTTTGCTAGTAGATACATTTGTCTTTTATAATACAACTGGCATATAAGTATCGTAATGATGCTAAGTGGATAAATTAATCGGTTTTCAAGAGCTAATTTGACAGCGCGTCATCATTACAATGGCTTCCAGTTTTATGATTATAAAAATTAGGTGGGGGTAATGGGAGACAATTTTGACAAAGTAGAATCCTGAATGCTAAAAAACAGTAAAAGATATCGACAGATGTATTTTTCCAAACTGTTAGATGAGACATATCATTACAGTAACTGCAATTCATTGAGGTCTTAGTGGTACGGCGACAATTTAAACTTTTTCTCCCCTGGAATATTTGAAATAAGCTGTATGGTGATATAACTCATAAACCATACAAAGTAGAGACCTAAGGATTTAAATTTTAAATTCATGAATATTGACCTTGAAATTGAGTTCAGGATCAAAAGGCATTTTGACGTTTTATGTTATAATAAATTCATACTGATACATAAAACACGTCTATTGCATAAGGTTGAATAATATATACCTTTGAAAAAGGTCAAACGGAACTGACATGGTATTAACCGGAAGTAGCCTGTTTGAAGTAACTTAATATAAAAGAACCTAAAACCATTTATTTTTTTGAATCAGCGTGCAGTTACCTATCATATGAATTCGTACGTGATTTTTTTAAACCAGAACTATAAATTAACTCCTTTAATCATACAAAAAAAACCAACCAAACCATACATTTTTGAAAGTCGGCTATTATTTGATACCGGAAATGGCTGTAAATAAACGACAGTGTCCTCATGTTAAAACAAAAGGAACACAAACTTTGATTTTTGGAATCAATGAGAGAAAAGGTGCAATTTAACACTTGAAATGACATTTACAAGTGGAAGAACCCTCAATTGTTCTCTGTACAATGGATATTAAATTAATTAAATTATAATAGTAGCTTTTCCTTGGAAGACACACACACCTTTTCGCCTCTCTGTGGAAAGATCTTTTGATTTTGTACTGACTAATAGATCTTTCCACACTTCCAATGAGAGATCTTTTGATTTTGTTCTTCTGCCTCCTTTGTTTCTGGTATGTCACTTTTGTTTCGCTGTATGTGGATAAAATACAAGGTATATGAATCAAAAAAAATTTCGCTTTTGAAACTCACCCTTTTCCCCTGGTAAACCGTATTTCGTGTAATCGTTTCTACTCAGAAAACGTAAAGGATATCGCTTAGATATTTTGTCATAACGTTTGTAATTTCCCCAAGATGATCTGTTAATAGGACCAAAACAATCCTGTAACATAAAAGTTATTTTCAGGTCAATGTAATGTGGGGACTTTTGTTTAGGATTATTTTCTCCGCATCAAAAAATATTCATAATAAGCTGCTTGGTATGATAACCTCTTCACTATGCATTTTAGAGGAGGGGTCATTTCATTTGCGATCTATGACCTATAACCATTAAATTGAGTTTATGGTTGAATGCCGATATAACGTTCTAGATTTTGACCCTTGCTATTACACTGGAACTGTAGGATAAAGACAAAAAAGAAATAAAACAAATGTTCGGGACATAATGGTGAAAGTTGACATGCATAGGTTCTATTGTCCTTGGGATATTTAAATTAATGATTCCTTGTTTAAATATTTTTGTTTTAAAAGGCCAACTGGAAGTGACCGTGTATAAATCCATGCTCCCGTTTTTGCTCTTGTTTCTTGCAACAGTACATAGAAACCATATAACGTCGGAATCAGCATAAAGTTTCCAATCATTATATGAACTTTAAGTGAAAATATATAAACCGGAAGTAGCAAAGTATCTCCCTATTTCCAAACAAAAGTATATAACAACCCATAAATTTGTGGAGTGATGGAAACATGTGTAATATAAGATGACCTCTGGCATCGGAAGTTACAGGAAGCAGCAAATAACTTTTGTATTTCAAGCAAAAGTACATAGAAACCATATATGTTTCTTATTTATCATACAACAATGGAAGTGACTTAAAAAAAAACAAAAACAAAAAAACACAGAAGTAGCTAACCATATCCTTATTTCGGAGAACGACACATACATGTAACTAATATATTTTTAGAAATTGTGTAAGATAAACTTTTTTCTCCACCTCAAGTCACTTTTTTTTTCCAAGTTACAATTTTTACCGCTATTTTATAAACCAAAAAATATTTGCAATTAATTTCCAATTGTTCATACAACAATTCAACGCCCTTACATCTGCGAAATTTACCCTTTTTGGTGATTTAATTTGAAATGAACCAGATGTTGTTATACTAAAACGGGGTTGTTCAGTCCTTAAATAGGTCTTTACGAACCCCGTAGTAATAAACAATAATTTGTTTTACTATCTTTTAATTTATTCTAGTTTAGTTTATCTTCAATAACAAACAAGGGTGAATTTCGTATGCGAAAAGACCCACAATTGGTCCTTTGAAAATTGGTTTTTAATTGTAAATATTTTCTGTTTAGTTTTGTAGTTTTTATGAGAACAGGAAAATCGGCGACAATGTTATAGTTACATAACATTACAAACCTTTATTGTTCTAACATGACTAATTATTCAATTTCGCACAGGAAAACATATAAAAAACGAATGTTAGAAACAATTTATTAAGGAAAAATCGTCTTTGGATTTCTGTGTCATCAAGATTTTAAAACTCTGCAGCAGAACATTTAGTCTCAGAAACCTAAAACAAATGAAGAAAAAACGTCTGAAAAATAGGCTATTTTTTGTGCTAACTATTGCTAAAAATTGTTTCACACTCACACATATGCAGTAAAATAGGTACAGTGTGTGTTATTAACGACAATTAATCAGAAAATATTTATATATAATAAGCGGAAAAGAAAATAAAAGGTCGAATGTCAAAGTTATTGGAACTAAGGTTTTGGCTCATATCTAGTTTCAGGCCAACTTTTTTTTAAAGTAGAATAAGTTCCTAAGCCTATTGTCTTCTTGTACTATTCATTGTATTTGTTTTGATTTGTTAATTAGTTTAACCTTTATAAGTTGGTTTTGAAGGGACGAGACAATTTTTAAAGTCATCGTGGATTCATTATTATTACCATTTTGTGAATTTTATGGGTAGAGGTGAATGTTTAACGAAGAACAATGTTTCTAAGAGCTTGTATGCAGACTTCGACACAACCATAAAATCCAATATCCATACATTTTTGTTTTTAATCCACAAAATTGGTACCCTCTTAAATGTAAAAATCCACAGAATTAAAAACTGTTCTTGTTAAATGTCTTGTCCCTTCCTTCCCCTTTCCTATCCAGACAATATTTTGCCTGTCATTCGATACTTATCTCGCGACATTTATCGAGTATATAATACATGGTTTGTTACAGATTAAATTAAATCACAAAATAAATATTATTCTGAATTAAAAAAATATAATATACAAGTTCTATTTACCTTTGTTAATGTTGTTCATTCACATTTTTGTCATTATAAGATCACATAGCACAGAAAACTATAATATTTAGAAAACACGCAATTTTTAACATGTTGAATATGCTTCGTAGAATTGTAACGTATATATCGGGTTACTTACAAAAGTTGCTTTCACAGATGTATTGATACTCGGTAGAACAACTGTAGTCGAAAAAATTCAGTTTACTCGCATGATAGCTAGTTGCCACGCAGTTGTTATTTGTTCCTTTGCTACCATAACCTGGATGCCAATTTTTAACCTCAGTTTTGCTCTGATCATATGTCCAGCGGAATTCTCCTTCTTTTAAGTCTGTCAAACCGATCCAGTAGTTATAGCCTGTGCGAATATCAAACTATGACTAGATGAATAGAATCAGTTGCAATTTAACGTAATTACAATCAAAATCTGTTAGTACGCTGTATTTATATTATATTTGACAATTTCTCATCATTGTAGCCTGTTATCTATTTCTTGCATGAAACATATTTTTTTCGTATCACACTGCACTGATTTTGAAACGAAAAAGTGATACAAAAATTGAGTTAATTTGATTGATTTTTCCAGAATTTCGAAACGATATTGCGACATTTTCATTGGATATTCGTTAGATTGTTGATGACTTTCAAAGGTTCAGACGATGTATATTTTCCCCATGGCAACGGAGATCTGTGATTTCGTCAAGAATATACAAAACTCTTGATATCTACTCTTGTTATTTAATTCAAATAGTAATAATAGACTGCTCGATTATTATTATATTGATATTATATAACTTGAGTTTGTATCAAGCGATATCCAGTTCTCACTCGTTATGAACCTATGAATGTTTCTTCTTTTGTTTTGAATGTTCTGAGATCAATAATTATCGTATCAGATTTTTTTTTTATTTACAATTTGTTTATTTAAATTATTAAAATTTAATCATTTATATAAGTATCAAATAGAACACGTATATCGTGAGGTTACAATGAAATTCTGGAATTTTAACTGCAAATCACTAATCAAGTCTTAACAAAAACCAGTTAGACTACATGTGTATAATATTTATATGTGTTTCGATGTGAAAATGTTTCCTTGATTCTAAATAAAACTCACTCTTGTTTACATTTGAATAAATATTATTTCTTTCATCAGTGCTGTCTTCTTTTGCAAGGTATCCACCAATTTCCCTACAACTTTTCTGCAAAGGAAAAGTAAGGAAAATGACTTCGATAAGCAGGTCGAGTGAATAATTACATGTAAACAAAGCGTTTTAAAAGTTATTAATGCTAGTTAAAGTTAACAATAGCAAAAAACAAGAACTTCAGTCATGAAAACCATTTATATTTCCCTATAAAATATATGATTTGTTTTGTCCTTACGATATTGGTTAAGCTATAAGAAATCTATGCTTAAGTTGTCTATAATTGGTTCGAATTAATGCTTTTGAGATAGACATTTGATAGTTATTTAAACCATATGTTTATCTACACATGTTTTGGGATTTTCTGTGATTTATTTGCTTTCCTATTATCATATTATCACTACCTCATTTGTTAATGAATTCATCCTATTATTATATTATTCCCTCAATAAAAGTTTCATTTATATATATAAAAAAAAGTATAGATCACATTTAATTACTAGCATATACAAATTTCAAAAAGATTATACCAATTCAATATGTTGACCGCAATATATAAGCGATGTTAAACTTTTAATTGTAAAGGCTCGGTAAATTTCAAATTTTAAAGTTTGAAAACACGAAAGGAACATGTTATCAATATGACATTTTCCATTCAAACAAACATATTCTATCCCTTTATCCCATTGACTTTACAATGTGTACACACTCGATAGATAACTTTCGATTTTTGGAATGCTCTGTAAACCTTGTATTTCAATTTTAACTATCTCGAATGGATACATATCGTAAACAAGTGGGTGGAGTTGTGGAATCTAAATGTATTCGTACGTATTCAAAATGTTACCTCTGCTGTAAACCAGTCTTTGGTTTCAGTACTATAGTAGTAACAATGTCCGTCATATTTGATCCATTTCGTCTCTATAATAATAAGTTAATGAAAAGATCTACCAGTTAAAATTGTCGTGCGAAAGCAATATTCATTGTTAGTATATGTAAAAACAATACAAATCTGAAATCAAATGTCATAATCTAAAAACGCTATAAAGATACAAAACATTTTAAATAGGAACATTCTTTAGAAACTACAAATTTAAATGTGAAAAAGACGTCTTCAAAAGCAGACTCGTGTCCGTACAGTTTATTCAGCTCTCTATAGAAAACATTACGATAAAACTTATTTAAGTTCAACAAAAAATAGCCAGGTTCCTTCAATTACATGTAATAAAAGTGTATGTGCATTGCTTAAAGTAAGTTAATAGACACTTTAATTACAAAATTATTAAAATTAATCAAACTAAATAAAAAATTATGTTTTGCTTCAGTGTTATACGATATTTCTGTATTTCAAAATAGTCCAATTTTAAAATTTTAAAATGTACGGCTCGCCGAACGCTTTATATATTAAAATCTAACTGTCGAGATTGACGAAAAATTGTATTGCACGATTTCTGGCGATAAAGTCTTATATAATAAGCAAGAACATTTGACGTCATAATTGAATTTTGACCAATGAAGAACTAAGATCAAACAAACCACACGTTGATTAAATAAAAAAAAAATCAACAGGTCAGAAAAAGGATAAATCGGCTTAAATGGCCATGTTTAATGCTAATTTATTGAATACAATTCCCCTAAATGAAATAATACTTTCATGGTTAATTCCTATATTTGTAGTTAAATTTGTAAAGGTTTTTCTAAACAAATTATATCTGTCTCACTAACTATATTTAAAGTTTGAAATAATGAAAAGAATACGCTATCGAAACAAGAGACGTCATTGCAAAAACGGACAAATAAAACAATTGAAAAATGTGCACTCCAATATGAGCCAACGGATATAACCATCATGGAAAGGATGAAAAGTAACGAAAAAGCAACGACGACTTATACGACGCGGTAAGAATTTGCCACAATATTATACCATAAATTCATCATAGATACCAGGCTTAAAATTTTGTACGCCATACGTGCGTTTCGTCTTCAAAAGACTAATCAGTAACGCTCGAATAAAAAATTAAAGAATGCCAAATAAAATACGAAGTTAAAAGGTTTTGAAACCCCACATTTCCGAAAGATTTAGCCAAAAACAGCGAAGGTTATCTACTCCATAAAATTTCAATCAACTTACTTCTAAAATCTTTTCCCAACACTTTAAAATCAGTATCTAGTTTCTTTATTTTCTGACCCATGCTGTTCAGCGTAGTTTTAAATGTCCCGAGGTTGTTCTTTAAAACATCAGTTGTCTTTTTAACATTATTTTCCATGATTGAAACAGTTTGTTTTAGTGCTGACTCTAATGTTTTGATAGTCTGTTGATGGTTACTCTCAAGTGTATTGACAACTTTTCCAATATCGCTTTGTACCACTGTTAGGGCTTTTCTGGATTTATCGAAATCCTCTTTTGACTCATTGGTTAAACAGGGAAGACCGATCACGTCCTCCGTGATGAGTAGAAGCAAAACGAAATGTAATGTCAGCATCATTTTGTCATTGAACTCTGGGAAAAAAGTAAAGCAAAATGTACTCAGAAAACACACTTTCCCTTACAGTATGTCATAGAACAAAGGGATATTAGTCTTTCAGGAAACATCCCGACGCAGACAAAAATCCGAAATACATTAAGAGGAACATGCGGTCTTCATCAAAAGATCAGATCCTTTACAGTATGGGAAGATTTTAATTCGTGCCGATACTAACAATATAACAAAATAAGGAAAACGGGCATAAAACCCCGTGTTAGGCAGATGAAAATAAAATTTTTGAGAAGTATTCAAATGCGCACATAATTTGGCAAAAGCATAAGAGCATGAAATATAAACGTATTCTACAAGATTGTTTATGTTATGACGTTAAAATGTCATACTAATAATTTCTTTTTTCATAAAAAAAATAAACCACGAGTAATACTGTTGAAAGTTAAAAAGTTTCCATGCATGTGTCCTATGACGAAACTGTGTGCGCAGCCAAAAAACAAAAACATGATTTTTTACAAGCTTTTTAAAACCTAACACATACTTAAAAGTTGATGTAAAATAAAAAAAATGAGGAAATTTTACAAATTATAAAAATGCTTCATGTCTTGTCATAGTAATTCATTAAATGTGTTTTTTTTTTTAAATGTCTAAGCACCCTGTACTGTAATAACTATTAATTGAGCCGAATAACGGTCGCATTGTCCCTACTTCTTTACCTGAGACTAGTTAGTTAAATGAGATGCCAAGAAATAAGAACAAATGAAGTATAAAGTTTATAGTGTTACAGGCAAATATCATCATAATAAAGACGATCTTTTAAACCATACAAGACTGTAAGTAGTTTGTCAGTTGATAGACAATGACAATTTTAACCTTTTTTTCAAAAATTATTTACATATTGAAATTTAATATTTGTAATTTGAAAAGATTTATGACCAAATTTTCCTTGTATTAACACATAGATTCAAAATACGATTTTTTAAAGCCTACTGGAACTTGAATAGTTTAGAGAATGAATAAGAACATGAAACTTTAAAAATAAATTCAGTTCTTTAACAAATATCCATTACATGAAAAGGATACTCAGTGCTGATCATTGCTTTTTAATATACATTTGTATCTGAACGACAATACTTACCTTTACTTCAGATTAAAGTTTTGGTGTGTTTGCTAAAGTATGTATGTCTTTCTTGCGTATAAATTTTCAAAATTTTATAAAATATCCGTACAAATAGCAGTTTAAAATTTGATCACATGCCATAATGTTGTAAAACTATAAACATTAAACAGTAATACTGTAAATCTGAGTAAATGTTGAAAGAAATAAAAAAAAAAAAAAAAAAATTAGAAATAAAAAAAATGGCAAATTAACCTTGAGTCACCTTTTACTAATTTCTTCCCCCACACTTCAAAACAATTTGCATTTTCAAAATGTATTTTTTTCATAATGCAAATAACACTTTAAGATTTCTTGTGTCCTAGGCACATTTCTGGGTTTACATTGAAAGACTGGGATGTATAATTTCGTAAAAGTGTGAGGAGGTATATTATCAAAAAAGACATAAAAGCATAGCCAACTTCATTCAAGATTACTTTGCATGAAGATACTTATGACATTTCTAAGTCATATAAACACGAGAAAGGCAAAGCAAAACAGTCAAAATTTGCCAATAATTAACTAATGGATCACTCTGAGATTGAAAAAAAACATTTTGTAAAAATGCGCATTTTTCAATTTGTATTCAATTGTTCGACAAATGTATCGTTGTATCATACCTATATATATATTGAACCCTAACACTTCTAAGACAAACTTTTGTAAACAGCTCATATAGATGCACTCGTGGTAAACAGTTTGACTCATTTGTCTTTTCGAAGTTTTAACTGGATAAAGGAGATGCACAAATAGAAGCATTTCATTCATCGTACATGAACATAACTGTTCTTGCATATGAATTTTGTGCATACATGCCGCAAGAGTTTAACACTAGAAAAAACAATATTGTTAATGAAAGAAGATGGGCCAATTTTCCCTGAATTCATTTCACACTTGGGCAATTTTCTAAAATTCCTTTAATATGTAATAAAATTAACATTATCTTAATGCTATTATGCACTAGACCTTGGTGTATTTTCGAACATTGGAACGAATTATAAATGCCTTAAGATGGCTTACTTTCCAATTTTGTCCAGTTTTTAGCTAATTTTGAGTATTTATAAAAACATAAGGACATCCTTCACCACCACCGAAATGTAGTGGAAGATAAAGATATCACATGTCCTTCGAATATACGTTAATTTATTTTGATATGAGACGTCATTCGATACAAAAGTTTTTTGCGTCCGAAGCGCTTTTCTAGATTTAAATTCATCAGGAACGCTCATAGCCAAATATTTGAAAGCCAAGGATGTATAAGTGCCGAAACAGTTGAAGAGCTTTGTAACCAAAAAGGACATAAAAATATAAGCCAAATCCATCTAAGGTCAACTTTGAGTAAGGGAGTTAAAGTCTTAGTTTTGTAATAATTTCTAAATTTATAAACAGATATTTTAGAATGATTTGTTATAAACCGTGTCAGTACCGTAGGGCTGCCTACTAAGCTGATGAAACCCTTGGGTACTGATATATTTTAACTGAATTGAAACTCAAATAATTTTGAAATCAGATTTATCAAAATTGAGTTTTATTACACTGCTGATTCACAGTATAACATTGACAAGTTTATTTTCTTAAATAAGGAATATAACAAATGGGGGAAAATCCGTTCATTTGCTATTTATACGTTTTTCTCTACACAGATTGAAAAAATTGGAATATTCTCAAAATAAATCAACAAGTCAATAAACATATAAATGATAATGCTAGTAATTAATCGAGTTTTGTTGCACTGCTGACTGCCAAAAAAATATTGAACATTTTTTATAAGATAAGTACATACATGTAATAAATAAAACTAGCTTTCCTATGGTCAACCTCATTTTGCTCATAATTAACATGTTAAACTCATCATATATACCAAGGGCCTGTTGATCGAAGCTGTCCTAAGACCTATCTTAGGAATAAACTATGATAATCTTAGGACCGACTTGCGAATTGTCTCAGCATGCACATTGAAACTATCTTAGGACTCTTTTAGCTAGGATGTCATTAACGCTGTCCTAAGTGCTAGCGTAGAGAAAGTAAGATATTAAAAACTAAAAATATATAATAATGCATTGATTTTTACCAGTAGTAAAAATTATAAGATTAAAAAATTTAAATTATTATTATCATTATTATTATCATAAAGATAATAAATATACCATTTATCTAATAATTGTACATTCAAACTTTATCATACAAAAACGAAAATTGTAACTACATTTTATATAAGAACTGACCAAATTATTTGTTACATTGTGACACATAAATATAATCGGTAAAAATGTCATGTATATTTGTGAGTTTGATTCGAAGTGTCACGGTTTTAAAAATAAAGGCAAATCTCGTGCATCTTTCCTATAAATACGGAGTACACGAATTATTCAATTACAGATCACAGGCCCTTGGGGAGTGGACCCCCCCCCCCCTTTCTCAATCTTGTTTTTGTTTTTTAAGTACATATTCTTTATTATTCTAATCTATTTTCATTCATTTCATATGATTTATTTAAATATGATGCCCCTCTATTTTTATTTTTCATGTGGGCATCATATATATAGCACTGTTATTATAATATCTTTGGGATAAGAGCAGGAACACATTAAATAAGTGAAAAAAGGTTAAAATATTAAAGATTATTTACTAAATAAAAATTAGTATACAAAAATAAATATTTGGGAAAAATGGAATATATTCACCAAGTGGTCTATGTTTACAAAAAATATTTGTTCTGCCCTATAGGCGGCGGTCGTAAATTATTAACAACCTATCATAGAATATATCCTTTAGTTAAAACCATCCTAAGACCACTTTCCGACATCTAAACACAGTCTTAAGTCAAAGTGTTTCACCTATTCCAAATTTCCCTATTATTTCATATAAAAACACATTTTTAAAAAACAAAGTCAAAAACTAATTTGAGGTTTGATTTTGATGAATTCTTTACTGTTAAACTCACAAATATAAATACATTTTATGGTTTTTGTGAAATATTTTTATGACATGTCATAACTGAGAAATCATTATTTGTATACAAAGTTGCCAAATATTGAAATTAAGTGTATTTTTTCCTATAGAGCCAAATGATTTTTTAGTGCAATAATTCAAATTTGTCTTTAAACAGCAATTTTCCTATAAATATAAATCATAAATATAATTCATAATTATTCCAAGAAACTGCAGACAGTTTTGTATTAAATGAAAAACATTTCATTTAGTTCGGACTTGAAATAACTTAAGTAGAATTTTTATTAGATTAGTGTTTTGATATGAAATAATAGGTGAATTTCCGAAAGGGGAAACACTTTTGACCAAAGACTGCATGTAACCTAACCTTCTGGCGATTTATGACTTTTCCTAAGTTATGACATGTTTGATAGATCCACATAGGAATAAGATATGTCATTGTCTTCAGAGCGCTTCGATAAACAGTCTTAAATTATGTACGCCTGACGGACGACTCATCAGTGAAGCTCGAATAAAAAAAAAAAAAAAAAAAAAAAAAAAAAAACGAAAATAAAGAATGTTGAGGACAAAATTCAGCTAAACTAACGGTAAACTATTCCTGGGGTAATTTATCATATTGACTTTTTCCAATATGTAATTTTCTTTTTGGTTAATGAATAATTTTTTCATGCATAACTTATCAGTTATCTTTATTGATCATATAGCTTTGCAACGTGGATCATATTTTTCTCGGGTTAACGTTCTGCTCTATTAACTTCCCGGTATTTGTTATTATTATTTTTTACGTTAAACGTTTTGTTATGATCATCTTATCAACTATTGAAATTTGCTTGCCATTTGTAATGGTTAATTCAAGATGATTCCATTGAAAAATTGTAATCTGTAGACCAATATGACACTGTAGAACGTTACGCTTACATAAACAAAAAACCGCAACTTAAAAATCAATTAAAACGAAATCCAACTATTTAAACTAAAAACTAGCTGACAATTAAATATCAAGTGTAATAAACAGAAATAATGTTCCCACACCTAATACTTCGATTGTGATTATATCTACTTCGTTGTATATTCTAAAACATCTCCTGTCAAATTACATAGTTTGTTCATGCAATATTTGAAATAGTCATGTTACTAATTTGACGATTTCTAAGAACTGTGTAATTGGAGATAACTGTGATACCAAACATTGTTTAATGTTCAGATTTAGCAAATAATTACATGATCTGATAAAACATTTAGTTTTCCGTGGGTGAAACAAACATGCGCACTCTACTTATATTTTTTTTATTGTTTATGTTTATATTTATGCATGGTTATAAGCCAACTAGTTTAAGTAAAAAAAAAATAATGTCCACCTAGCAAGTATAACCTTTAATCGCAAATTTATTATTTGACAAATTATGATTCAAGGACTTGTTAGGTTTTGATTCAAACAGATAACCTTATAACATATCATCCCTTCCAAGTTCAGTTCCAGAAAAGAATGTAACATCTGATTCACTTTTAGTTTTCAATTGTTACTATTATGTTATTAATGTCACAACATTTACCACTTGATCGAAAATTTAATAGACAACAATATTAGAGAGCCTTTCAAGTCCCTGTTTGTCAAAGCAATTTCGTTTGGTTCTTTCGGAGAAAGCATTTTCCTAAATTGGTAAATAATAAACTGCAAAGGTGATTTCAAGTGGCATCAATGTTTTCCATCGACTGGAACTACACGATGATTATTTCCAGACTATATTTTCACATGTACTTTAAACCTTTGCAGTTTGATTTACATTGATCGCGCTATTGTTTAGAAGTCGATAATAAGAATCGTCATAGAGTTTTAGTAAGGATCGTTTGCACAGGACTTCTATTTGCCATTATTTGTTAAGAATGCTTTACATTAATACGTTAGTTTCAGAGAAAAAGTTGATTATACATGTGATTTTAGAGAAGTTAAATAGGAGTTATATGCTATCAAATCCACTATTTCTGACATCCGATTAATAAAAAATGTCAATTGTGTTTCAAGGGCCTTCAAATCCTCAATTTTGTCATATCGCATCATAGCCTCAAAAGAATTGGCCAACCAGAATAAAAGATTGTTTCTGATGGCGTCTATTCTTTGTTGAAATGGAGGCAGTTTAGGTCAAACGCATCATAGCTTCAATAGCCACATTACATTTTATACCAGCCTGGTAAACCAGTAATTAAAAGGTTGTCCATGGAAAATGGATTACAAACTTTAAGGTCTAGTAGAAAGGATGAACAGACAATTGCAAACAATATATAAATAGATACACAATAAATAATAAAAATTTGGTGATACATACCGGTTGACAAGACAGTCACTCAGTAACCAGGTACTCTAGAATGTGGTTTTGATATATATTAAAACGAAATATAATCTTGTGTTGGGAATGAAATACTATACCTCTGTCACGCAATGTAACGATTAACTTTCTAAAAAAAGGAAGTGAAATCTAGGAACGTATCATGGATACATTTGTGTATTAAAACATATGTATATACTTGACTTTCAGATTTTGCCTAGATTTATTTGGCAAAATCCAAAACTTAGGATTATGAATCATCGGGTTGGTACGTACATAAGCAACACGACGGTAGAAGAAATGTTCCTTTTATAAATTGGAAAAATTCAATGATAAACTTATGATTATGAATCATCCGGTTGGTACTTACATAAGCAACACGACGGTAGAAGAAAAGTTCCTTTTATCAAATGGAAAAATTCAATGATAAGTTAATATAGACATTTTTAGACCTGAAAACAAAAAGGGAAAATCCGGCCAATGGGTTTTTTTTTTTATAATAAACCTTTTCCAAAATTATTTTTAAACAGCTTGTTAGATAACTTCCAACCACACAG
The DNA here is from genome assembly GCF_021869535.1 of Mytilus californianus. Classification (NCBI taxonomy): domain Eukaryota; kingdom Metazoa; phylum Mollusca; class Bivalvia; order Mytilida; family Mytilidae; genus Mytilus; species Mytilus californianus. The sequence goes on from NW_026262626.1 coordinate 14,119,269, forward strand.
ACCTAAAAACACCAAGGGTGACTGGGGAATAGAAATATGGTCACTAAGGGTCTTCTTCCATCCGGCAGTACAACCCTTGACAAAGTGGGGTGTCCGTTTGGCTGTCCAGAATGTACAAGTACGCAGCTACGTCCGGTCAGAATTGGGACGTTAAACCCGATGACTCGTGTAGAGAGAGTGCCACGCTCTCTGCACGTTAAGAACCCTTATAACAACTCTTTGCCGGGTCCTTTGGTGGCCTGTTGCAAAGGAAAATGTCTGTCCTTATCCAATATACCCTCGTTTCTCAGTGGCAGTCTGAATTTCTCCCACGACTTTCATCCCGGACGTCCTATATCGCACGCCCTTCCCATTGTTTTTATCATTAATTTTTTCTCGTCCTGAACATGCATGAAATATTTGCAACTGGACGTTAAGCAACCAACAATCAGTCAATCAATCATAGACCTAAATGCATAAGTTTTCTTAGAATATTCAGGTACATGTACATTTAGGTATCTATTTTAAGATTTGTCTAGTATGTTGCATGCAAATATACAATGATAGCTGTCAAGTCCAAGTGATTAATAAATCTGTTTATTTTTGATTTATTTGAAATTAATTATGTAATATTCAAAAAAGAAAATCGTTAAAAGAAAATATAAAATATATAACCTTTAGAAGTAAATACAGTATTTTAAGTTTGAGAGGTTCCTCAAACACGTGTTAAAACGAAATATTCTTTTAAGATTAATCATTCATTGTAAGATAAATGCACGAAAATAATTTAAAGAAAATTAATATGTAATGTCTCCTTTAATAACTCTGCACGTCTAAATTCAACACATTGCCCTTTACAAGTCAACACTTATCGTTCCGAGTTTTATGATTAAACGACATAAGCAGATAAAATAAACCGTAATAATACATGTAATACTTTTCGTGTAATATAAATTGAAATATCACAATGATTACTATTCGAGTTAACGTTTTTTCCTTGATGACCTGCACTAGAAGAGGTTACTATCTTTGCTTAGTTATGACTAAAATAAAAATATCTAGTTCCAAGTTGGAAAGAATCTGCAACAGAAAAAAATATATATATGCACTGGTGTAGGAGCACTGGTGTAGGAGCCTTGGGGCAAGGTACTTCACTTTTAGCACACACACAAATATTGAAAGTAAGACTTTACGACTAGAGAAAAACTTCTTGTTTAACTTATCCTCTTCAGAAGTTTGCCCCCGCTCAATACCTTTCGGTCTGCTGCTACGCCACTAGTTTGGCATATTTTCAAATATTACCTTAAGTATATAGACATAAGACGGTTTTCATAGCTTTAAATCCTGTATAGGCATCTGTGTATTTTGATAACTGTATATTGGCCTATTATGTTATGGTTTTATGTGTCATTAGTTTGCCTAAGCATTTAAGTTTAACTTATAGTTCCTACAAGGGTTGATTGGACCATAGAAATATGGTTATCCCCCTACTATTTTTCCAAGCCTGCTAAAGTGGTTGTGTCCGGTTGACTGTGTAAGATGCATAAATACGCAGCCATTTCCAGTGGGAACGGACATTTTATATTCGATGCCTAGCTTTCAGTATGTTACAAAATCCTTGCAGCAACTTTTTACATATTAGTAGACAGAGAAAAACTGTAATACAAAAGACTATTAACAATACAATTGATTGATTGTTGGTTGCTAAACTTCCAGTGGCAAATATTTCATGCATATTCAGGACGAGAACAAATTAACAATAAATACAATAGGTAGCTTCTGTAATATATTAAGGAATTAAGGTTGGAGGAATTTAGACTGCCACGGGAAATGAGGGTATATTGGATAGGGACAGAAATTTAGCCTTGCAACAGGTCACCTACGGACCCCTCAAAGAGTTGTTGCAAGGGTTCTTAACGTGCAAAGAGCGCGGCACTCTATTTACACGAGGCATCGGATTTAACGTCCCCATTCTGACCGGACGTGGCTGCAAATTTGCACATCCCGCACAGCCAAACGGACGCCCCACTTTGGCGAGGGTTTTACTGCCGGTCGGAGGAAGACCAATGGTGACCATACTTTATTCCCCAGTCACCCTTGGGGGGATCAACAATACAAGATCTAGAAACAATCATAAGTCATAATGACCGAAATTGTCAGATGATTACTTATATCAGTTGTTGTCCTCCAATAACGATTAAACCTATTTTGCGTTTTTGACCTTTTAAATTAAAATTTTAATTGATAGAGAGAAACTATAAACAGCAAAAATGGTAAACTGACAATATCCATAAGTTACATCATTTTTTTATTAATTTTACGTGTTTATGGCGAAAATAATATATAACAATAAAAACGACAAGCACGACAACGTACATGTAATTCTAATTTTGGAGTTATTGGCCATCAATCATCAATTTTAACCTACTGTGTTTCGTTCTATTAATTGCCAATAGTTAAGATCGATAGGATTACCCCCTGTACAACCAAACCACGCCTGATAAACCATCAAATCTAAACCAAATGTTCAGGCGAGAAAAAAAAAAAACAAAAAAAAAACAACATTACTAGTGCTTCCTGTTGTGCTTTTTTGGTATAATATATCGAAAATATAGGCATGGTTGGTCGACTTTACATCAATTTATGGTTAATATGTGTGTTTTTTTCAAATTGTAGAATGTCCTGTCATAGATAGAAAGTAACTGGAAATAATCTATCTCTACTTGTTTTGAAATTCCTGACATTGAAGTCAAATTGACTTTACTCCGAAAGATTATTATGTGATTTTAATATTATTTCGAAGGATATGCTATGATATTAATATTATAGCAAACACATATGTTAAAGGGGTGTAGTATTTTTTTTAATACAATATTACCACGTTCGTAAATTGCCAAAATGTCTTATTTGTAAATTCATTCTAAGCAGTAAACTAGAAATTTGAAAATGGTTAAGATGTAAAAGTATTACTTGAGCCTTTCTGTTTACTATGTCGGGATTAAGATTTTTTGTGTTAAAAAGGCAAAACTAAAGTTTCAGAGTTCTGCTAAACTTTAGATAGCAATATATACAGGTGACTTATACTTAACAAATAACCATTTGAGAGAGCTACGTTAAGAATGTATTTTAATTTCATGTAATAAGAATTTATTGTGTAGTGTTAAAGTGAAATTATTATACAAATGAATGTAGAAATTGTACCAAGGCACAGTACTATTTGAGTATACGTTTTTCCAAGATGACCTGAACTAGAAGTGGTTTCTATCTTTGCTAAGATATGACTACAAATAGAAATATCTAATATCTAATTACAAGTTGAAAACAATTGGCAATATAAAAATATATGTCTGCACTGGCATAAGATCCTTGGTGCAAGGTGCTCCACTTTTTGCACACACCAAAAAACTAAAAGCAGACTTTTAGAAAATAGAAAAGCATCTGGTTTTGCTTGTCACCCTCAAAAGTTTGCCCCCTCAAACAACTTTTCAGTCTACTGCTACACTACTAGTTTAGCATATTGTCCAAAATGTGTCTGCACTTAAAAATAAGATATGTGGTAGAGTGGAATTTGATATATATTTTTAATTGTAAATTTGTATGACTGTATTGATTAAATTTATTTGAATGAAATGAATTTCGATTAAATTTATTTTAATGAAATGAATTTCGATTAAATTTATTTGAATGAAATGAATTTCATGTTATTAATATTGTTAGTTACCTGTTTCTTCTATGTTACCTTGATTTCTATATTTAGAATCTTAATTAAGGATACATTTCTTTATGAATAGTCATTTTGGTCAGATGTTCTTTTTGGAGGGAAATTTCTATTGTTTTGGCACTCTCATTTTCAATTACCTCACTGAGCAGATTCTGAGATTCTGGATAGATTGTTAAAATGCTTTGATATATATTGCTGTAGTTATTGCTGAATCTTTGGGAATCTTTATTTAATACTTTACAGGTCACTTGTATATACTTTTCTCACATTATTATAGTCTTTTAACAGATAATGTAAGATTTGGTAAGATTGATTGATCGGATTGAGAAATGAATCTGTAGTATTAATCAGATGTTTATGAATGATAAATACAATCAATTAACCATAAAATGCTTTATAGTCATTAAAGTTTGATAAATAACCAAAACATGAAATCATCTCAAGCAATATATTATAATGTTCTTTTATTATTGCTGTTGTTGTGTTGCTGTCTCGTGGATACGAAGGTACGTCATCTTTATTCATTTTACCTTAACTAGTATTATAAGATAAGAGCATAAAAAAAGCATTTAGATTCTCAATATTTGCGTAGGTGTCTTTTCAATATTTGTTTATATAGAATTTTAGTCATTTTCATACTAATTTTTAATATGAAGAGATGTAATAACAATAATAAATTTATCGTTCAGACTTTAACAATTTTTTTAAATCTTGTAAAGTGTAAAGCATGTGTTACTTTCATTTGTGTGTTCATGCACTGTTTTGGGGTTTGTAACATCTGTCGAAGATTTGTGCCCCCTCCCACTACTTTTCAGTCTGCTGCTATTTCACTAGTTTAGCATATTGTCAAACATGTGTCTGCACGTCAAAAATAAATATGTGGTCGAGTGGAATTTGATATCATATTTAAATTGTAAATTTTTATATATTTATAGGCATGAAATGAATTTCATATTATTGATATTATACGTTACATGTTTTTTTTGTTACCTTGATTTCTTTATTAAGAATCTTAATTAGAGCTATTTTTTTTATGGATAGTGATTCTGGTCACATGTTCTTTTTGGAGGGAAATTTCAATTGTTTAGGCACTCTCATTTTCAAATTTACTCAATGCGCAGTCATATTTCTAGATTCTGGATAGATTGTCAAATTGCTTTGATATATAGTAGTGTAGTAATTGCTGAATCTTTGGAATTCTTCATTATTACTTTACAGGTCAGTTGTATATACTTTTCTCACATTGTTTTAATAGTCTTAAAGTTTTTAAGAGAGTATGAAAGATTTGGTAAGATTGATTGATAAAATGAATCTGTAGTGTGAATAAGATCTTTATGAATGATAAATACAATCAATTAACCATACAATGCTTTAGAGTCGTTAAAGTTTGATAAATAATTTAAACATTTATGGGCATTATGTTTTTCGGTCTGTGCGTCTGTCCCGCTTCAAGTTAAAGTTTTTGATGAAGTTGACGTCCAATCAACTTGAAACTTAGTACACATGTTCCCTATGATATGATCTTTTTAATTGTAATGTCAAATCAGAGTTTTGACCCCCAATTTTAAGGTCCACTGAACATAGAAAATAATAGTGCGAGTGGGGCGTTCGTGTACTATGGACACATTCTTGTTAGCAACTAAGAGAACAGATGTTTTGTATGTCTAGTATGTGTTCATATTATGAGGTCATATTTTCAACACTGAACACATCAGTTATAAATTCATATGTATCATCAGGTTAATATTTGATGATGTAACCATATGATGTGATTTGTGTACATATCAGCATATAGTCGTGTGACCTTCAAATTAGCACTTGAGGTAAGAAAAGGGTTGTATCATGTAGAAACATTATTTAGTTAGAAATGTGCTTATTTTTGCATATTAGACTTTCCTTAGTTGCTGCATCTAGAAATTTTTAATGCCTTACTGTTTTGTTTCAATAACTAATATTTATGAATTTATATAGAAGTATTGTTTTTATGCTATTATGTTAATACCATCTTACATTTTTAATAAAGAACTACATATATCTCTAACCGAATGTTTTGTTATATAGACGCCTATTTCCCCCGGTTTTAAATACACTTAGTTAGCGTCAATTACACAAACTATTTGAATTCATGAATTCGATTTCTAAATCTAAATAGGCACCGTTTTAAAGCACAAGGGAAAGTTGGTGCGAAATTATATGTCAGAGTACTTGTATGAGTATAAAAACAGGCATAACTTAAATGCCAAAAATTAAAGAAATAGGAGGGATATTAAAAAAAAGAAACATAGGTGTGGAGTACAAACAGAAAAGAGAATTGCGAAGGAGATATAAAATGTCGATAGCTACCCCATGTTCGGCCATGTACTCCTTTCATTCCAACTCATATATTAAAGCATTGGTAGGCTAGTCATTTTTCTTCGGTACATCCATAATAAAAAAAAAAGTTTCTACTGGTATATGATAATTGTAGGAAATATAAGTTCTCTACAAAAAAAAAAAAAAAAAAAAAAAAAAAAACTGAATTCTAAGATGTTAATCTTGATTTCATTTTGTACAGACCACTGAAGAACTTTGCACTTTCTCCAAATGTGTTTGCAGAAGAAGGGATCACATATCTTAACACGAAAAAAAACCCAAATATATCAGATCAAACATGGATGTTATCATCGTGATTTGAAATTTAAAACCAAAGTTCTGTTAATCACAATTCGTAGAAGAGCTATAATGAGCTTGAATTAAAGTGTGACAAATATTATAAACACATTATTTGGTTAATACGTTTACAGGTTCAACAATTACAGCAAAATGTACTTTCAGCGAAATTTGAATCGACATGAAAAAATTAAGCACGACCCTCACCATCGACGTTATTCACAGTATGAATCATCTTTGAATACACACGTTAATAAAATACAAAACACAATACACCGATTTAGTCTTAATTTATTGATGAACTTCCCTTGAATAAACTTACCACTATTAATTTTCCCCCTTATTGTTTATTTTGAAAGCGACTGTCAAATTTTTTTGATTAAAATTTTTCGCTATTTCGAGAATATGGCGATTGTTTCGGTTTTCATTCACAACTTTTATCGGTTTTCTTTCACAACTTTTATAGACTAAGAACGATTTAGAACTTAGCATACTGTAAAAAAAACCCGTCTTTTGTTGAAAATAAATATATTGCCCTCTATATGTGTTTTTGTTATTTTTGTTGTTAAGTTGCTGAATCGTGCACATAAACGTACGTCTTCTTTATTCATATTAACCTCGAGCTCAAATGAGAGAACTGGTGTTATAAGATATGAAAATAAAAGAAGCATTTCGATTCTCAATGTTTGATTATGTGTCGTTTCAATATTTGTTTTTAAAGAGTTTTAGTCGTTTTCATACTTATTCAAAATATAGAGAGATGTAATAATAATAATAATATATTTATCGTTCCTAACCAGTCAGATACTTGCTATTTCTTAAATGAGTTATTAAGTTTAAAACATGTGTTACTTTCATTTTTGTGTTCATGCACTGTTTGGTGGTTTGCAACATCTTTTGCATGTAATCTACATTTTCTTCACCTAGTGTGAAATTGAAAACAGGAGAAATTAGTCTCCGTGATCAATGGGAAGAAGGTTGAACCTTCATTACAGAATAGAGCTAAGAGCAATAACCCCTTATCATGGTAAATATCTGAGACGCTTGGTCAACAAATTAGTTTAAAGACTGCTAAAAATCCTTGATCAACAATCTCAACTCACAAAACTAATGTCATGAGGAGAAACAAGTTTGAATGACAACCATTTAACATCATGTTCATGATCTTTTAATTTGACGGGCTTTTTTCTTCGAAAAAATGCCTGTACCTAGTCAGGAATATGGCAGTTGTTTTTCACTTGTTCCGTTGATTGATAGTGTTTGATTTTGTTTTTTATGGACCTCTCCCTTTTGAATTTGCTTTGGAGTTCGGCATTTGTGTCCAACCTTTTTATATTAATTCGTAGAGAAATAGAAATTAGTTATTAAACAGTTACATTTAGTAGGCAGAATACAAATTCACTGATATATCATTATCGTTATCGGTGATTGTCAAAATTAGCTGTGCTGGCTGCACTTACATGCGGGAGAAAAGTCATTCCGATGTCATTTAAAATTATATAAATTGGTCCGTGTAATAAACTTTCACAGAATCTTACTCAAATAATCTACAATGGAATCTGACCGATTTTAGGGGATAACTTGGAGATGACATAGACTTCGATGTATCTGCAAATTATAGAACCAATTTTGTATCCGCTTATCTTCCAAAACTCCTCATCGAAACAAAGTCATCAAAATAGCTAATAAACATGGGTTGGAAACGGTCCAAATAATACCATAGAGATTAGTGTGCTGCTATTTCCAGAGCTGCGCATAAAAGGATTCAAAACCGCTAAACAACACCATGATTATCCAAAATCTTACGGTTGTTACGGTCGAGGAAAATTTTATTTACGAAGTTTTGTCGTGGTGTTAGGCCAGTCAGTGGTGTAGAATTCTCAAACAGAGTCAAGCAAGAGGTGTATAAGTGTTTCTATTGCAATCAACCCGTACCTTTGCCACAAAACAGTCCTCACAGAAAAATTCATAATTGGTACACCAAAGTCTCAGAATCAGTACACAGTAATGACGTATTGGTTACACAATGCAGTAAATTGACATATAGATGTTTACCCCGATGAACAAAAATACTTGGGATTTTCTTATTGATATCGTCAGACGTTGAGTTATTTTACTTTAAATCTAGTTTACCTGTTTGACTCTCCTCATCTGGTTTTAGTAAATATGGGATATCATTGTGATTTTCTATTGTCGTTTATCGTGTTTATTTAGACAAAGGAATGGGTACTGCAGACATAACTGAGAATTTTCAAAAAATCCAAAATTGAGAATTCGAAAAAGATTTACTGATTTCTATTTTAGTGCAAGTACAGAAACATGTGTATGAGAACCAATACAAAAGACTGACTTGTTGTGGTTTGAATAGAATTTAAAAGGTTGAACTTATATAGCATATATCAGCATGATTCCTGCAGTTGGTAATGTTTGTCACATTATAACGAAACAAATGCCTATCTTAGCGTGTTTAGGAAATATGTAAATGTCAATACTTTGAGTGCGAGTCAGTATCAGGTTTGAGAAACCAAAGTTGTTAAAGAAGTAAAAGAAGAGGGACGAAAGATACCTGAGGTACAGTCAAACTCATAGATCGAAAACAAACTGTAACGCCATGCCCAAAAAAAAAAAAAAGACAAATAGACAAATAATAGTACAGATGACACAACAAAGAAAACTAAAGACTAAGCAACACGAACCCCGCCAAAACCTGGGGGTGACTTCAGGTGCTCCGGAAGGGTAAGCAGATCCTGCTCCACATGTGGCACCCGTCGTGTTGCTTTGGCACAACTTTATTGGAATTTTGGGTCCTCAATACTCTTCAACTTTGTACTTGTTTTGCTTTATAACTATTTTGATCTGAGCGTCACTGATGAGTCTTATGTAGACGAAACGCGCGTCTGGCGTATTAAACTATAATCCTGGTACCTTTGATAAATATTATGTCATTACAAATCCGGTAATTGGTCTAATTCGGTAGGTCACATTCGTGAAAAGGGAAGGGTATTGTAGTTACGACATAATGAACATATCCGATTTCATCTGTGAAACAGTTATTCCATAACGGTCAACCAATTCGTGATGGCGTCCGTAAAATTTGCGAAGGGATGATTTCAATTCACCATTCGGAACTCTTGGTTTAATAGCTTCCTTGTGAGCAGCAATCCTCTATCAAGGAAATCATGATAGGAAATAAAAGCCCGGAAATATCGTATCAATTGGGATATATTGACTCCGTATGCAGGCGCTGCTGGAATGTTGCTACATAGAAATGGAAGGTTCACAATTGGGAAGCTGAAATCATCTCTTTTGTCGTAAAGTTTTGTTGTCAACATACCCTCAGTGTCAATTTCTAGATGTAAGTCAAGATATGAGGCAGACTTAACTGTATCTGTAGTATCTTTTATCTCTAGTTCGATGGGATAGATTCGTTCAACATAGTCACCAAATTGTGTATTATTTAGTGAGAGAACATCATCTATATAGCGGAACGTTAAGTTAAAGGATACTGCTAACTTCATATCTTTCTTCTTAAGAAGTTCCTGTATGAAGACAGCCTCATAATAATAAAGAAACAAGTCGGCAAGAATAGGGGCACAATTGGTTCCCATTGGAATTCCGACAGTCGGTTAAAAAACACGTCCTCCAAAAGTAACAAATATGTCAATCAAGAAATCAAGCATCTTGATGTCAGTTTTAGAGAATTTTTTGTTTGAATCAGAGTGATTCTTTACAAAGTAGGATGTATCCCTCCCCAAGACAAGATACTTGTATCTACGTTCGCCATTCTTTTTAATGAAACAAAGTAATACCAACTTTTTCAATTTGTCTTTTAGTTTGGAATGGGGAATACTTGTGTAAAGTGTAGAAAGGTCAAATGTTTTAATACTATTGCAAGATGAGAGAGTCTAAGATTGTATGTACTCTAAAAGATCTTTGGAATTTTTTAGTATCCACATCTGATTCACGCCACCTCTAGAATAGGCAGTATCACAATAACTTTGGAGCCCGGCTTTGACTGCTGATAAAATAAATGTTAATAATTTAGAAAGAGGTTTCGTGGAGCACTTGGAAGACCCAGCAATATTCATGTTTGTAAGGACACTAATGTAGTTTAGGTATCCAATACAGTGATGGAAGATCCAGTTCTTCATCTTTGGTTGAAATTCCAAAGGAACATAGGACAGACCTATGATTATCTAGGATTTCCTCCTTGGTAAGTGTCGTGAGGGTATATGTTGAGTTTCCAAATGAATTGTCAATACCTAATTCATTTAACAAGCAGTTTATGTAATGATATTTACACGCAAAAACGATGTTGTTTGGGGCTTTATCTGCGGGGACAACAACATATTTGTCATGGAGGTAGGACAAGTGTTTTGCAACATTTGGGTCTTTAAAAATTGACGTAGCGTGGGTATTGATAGACCCATTTAGTTTCTTAATTCGGATTTGTATCAACGACATCACAGCCTTAATCCATTCGGAAAGAGTATCTACGTCTCCTTTCTGGCATAATCCTCGACTGAATCCATCAGTATTTTGAAGTTGTATTTCCAATTGATGGATTCAGGCTCACGATATTTCGGACCTTTGGATAACAAATTTCTTAGGGAAGTGTTATTGACAATGTTGAGGTCTCCGGTAATAACGTGGCCAGCCGGATTATATGTTAATTATAGTTCGAAACTACCCAGCCAGCAAGGTTCATATGAAGATATTTTTATTGACTTGAGAGCAAATGAAAATATCCTGTAAACACAAGCGAGTACAATATATTCAGAAGAACCAATTGAACAAAATGATGATGAATCTAACCGAATGATGGCAAAAAGAAACATATGCTGAATTAAGGTATGCAAAATAAGATGGGATTATAGACTACTAATATACTTTATATTGTCACGATCAGGTTACTTCCGCTCACTTTTTATCATTAAAATAACGTACACAAGAAACAAAGACCCTGAAGAGTTCGAAAAGTAATCTTGTGTAGAAAATATAAAAACACACTAGGACAGGGAGGATGTTTATGTTTATTTCCGTTCAATACACATTATATGTGATTGCAGTTTAGGAAAGTCACGATAAGAGTGGTAATGTAACAAAAATTTAACGTTTACACAATTTTATGTCATTGTCATTATTTGGAATGTGACGTAAACAAACACTTTTAGAACAATGGCAGATTGAGGCTGTAATTGTTGTTATCAGCTTATACACGTGTTACCAGCATAAATGAATAGTCCATAGAATCCTCATAATCCATAGAATATCTTCGTAACACTTTTAATATACGGCGATGTCTGAAAAAAGAAATATGTTGTCTAATGTTGATAACAAACTGACGTTGTTCTGATCTAAATTACAGCACAATATTCGTAGCATTTTCATGCGGTTCTCCACTTATAAAACTCGTATCATGGTAAACAAATAATGCTTAGATCCCTCTCAATGTCTAGAATAAAATTATACAGGTTTTACGACGAAGTAAATGCGGAATAAAGACATATTCACGAAAATCTGTTCAGGTAGGAAACGGAAATATGACGTTTCCCGTAGAAATCAATTTCTGATTGGTTGATTGGTTTTTGATGTAACCATGAGGATTTCGGGGGTATGCACGAGGACAGAGCACGCGAAAATGGCAGTCTGGCTACAGGGCTCATACATATACACAAAAGAAGAAGTAAAATGATAGCCAATGAAAAACGTATCCACTAGAGACCAAATGCCGATGATGTTAGTAATTACATGTCAACTTACAACATTCAATGGTCATGTAAATTATACATTTAAATCAATTAAAGTTTAGAAATGAAACCTTGCTAAACTAAAATCAAACTTAGATTAGATGAGTATGTTTTTTTTTTGTTCTGGATACAACCGCAGAGAAAAAAACAATGCATGTTGAAGCTACACATTCCTTTCCACAGAGTAAAAATATCTTAATTTTCCAGGATGCAGCCACATACTGTTAATAATTTTTCTAAAACCATTAACCTTCTTCCTATGCGTCATCTTTGCCGTCAACAAATACAAATATCCCATCTCCATGTATTAGTGTCACCAATTCAATCGATCCAGTGTTTCTCCGAGAACATCTGTTCCATATTCAAAAGTCCGATCATCGCCTATTGTTCGGAAACTTTTCGTTCATACTAAGAACAGTAATACAATCTAAAGAATCCTACACCAGTATTCGAACAACGAGGTCAACAAGACGTCCAACTTCAATTCCTATAGCAGGTTCTTTTACGCCACTTGCTAGTCGCAATAGTAATGAAGCCCAATCTTCTACAGTTCCATTTTCTGTCACAATATCTACTATTGAATAGCAAAAAAACTAGTAATCAAACCTGTTATCCGCATAGCATATCAAAATCAGTTGCGACACTTCGCCTATTAACATGATTAGCAATTCCGCGACTATCAACATCAGAAGCAACAACTCGCCTATCAACATCAGAAGCAGCAACTTGCTATCAACATCAAAAGAAACAACTCGCCCATCAACATAAGTAGCAACACCTGACCTATCAAGCTTTGATATTAGTTTACTTTACCCCCATAGCACACATATTGTTTCGACATCAACAGGAAAATCCAACTCGCGGTCGTCTGGATCAACAATTACAGAAAAATGTGATGTGCAATCAAACAGTGTTGAAATGGACAAGTGAACAACAGATCCATTATCAAATCTCTACAGCCATCCACATCTTCTTGCTTTGTAACACATACTTCTCTGAGGATCATATCATCTCGGGATAATGGAAGGCCTGTCAGGCTTCATCTACAGAACGAACATATAATTCCCAGGAGATCGAACACGCCAGAATGACCAACAAGAAATGATTCATGCGCTCGACCGAACATAAATAAAATGGTTAGATGTAATTTAGAATGGGATGAATAGGACAGTCAAATAACTCTTCCTGACGATGACAATATACGGGTATGATTATCCAGTAAAATGGTCAGAGAGGTATGTAGGGATAGGGCTAAAATGGTGGTCTTTAAGCAAGATTAACCACCAGACAGAATTTATGAAATTCAACTGCTCCGATAAAATTACAACCACAAAAATGAAATATTTGGCCTCTTTCAGACACGGAATCTTACAAGTGTAATTAAGTTTTTGTTTTTTGAATTCTTTAAAACTATTTTTTTTTTAAATTTGTATCCAGTGCATCTGTAACTGATCAAGCTTTTAAAAAATTTAACCAACGGAGGATAGGTACGTAAAGTAGTCAAAAATATAGGTCTGGGAGGAAATTTCGAATGAAACAAATAATATCACAAGACGGTCCCATCAAAATTTGTTTAAACGCCTTTCTTTGTGGCGACTGGCATGGTTTTTATTGAATCCGTTTTCTACCAAATAAACTATTTAATGTCAATCGTTGGATATTTTATATATATATTAAATTTGCAAAACGGGGAACCAACCGAAAAAAAATATTCTTGTCAAAATTATTCAACTTTCTCCATAATACTGTATAAGAAGATTATAAGATAAAGAAAAATGAAGTTTTTTTTTTAAGAAAACAACAAAGACGCCACACAAGCCTATGCGAATTATTACAAAAACACATTTTGTACATTTAATGTTCACATTCCAATTTATCATGATATATTTGAAACTTCCATCTTTGGTGTCACAGATAATACAGTAAAATGGAAGTATATATTTCCTTGAAACAATTCATTTTGTTTTTGAACATAATGAATTTGTTGATTTTTTCATCAAAATAGATCGTAAAAGATCAGACAACGCATTACCTTGATCGTGAAAGACAAGGCGTGACCAGACTGAATGATCAGAGAACAACATTTCTTTCACCAATTGATATACTTGCAATTGATTGAAGCGTTTAATTAGAACGTACATTATTAAATTAATGCTATAATTTTTTTTCACCTTTAAACTAATTCCACATTTTTCTACAAAACCTATTAAAATAACTGAAAAAGTGTCTAGATAACTATATTTCCTAGATAATGGGACCTCCAGTAGCTAAAATTGAGACCACGAAAACTTAACCTTGATCAATAGTCGAGGTCAGGCAAATTCTTTCTGACGGATATGTTGACTTTGAAAGGATAACATATAACAAATATAGTTATACCTTTTCTTCTGATAAATGAGTATTTCAAATGACAATAAATTCTATACTTTTTTCGGGTTCGACCCGAGTGCATAATTTTGCCAATCTAAATTATACTTAACATTTGATGATAAACAAAGAAAATCAAGATATTTTACAAAATATACAAATTTTGTCATGGTTTGTTGCCATGGTAACTCATTCAATATGAAATTTGTTTATATTTTCTGAATAGCTTTCAGTCTAGTTAGGACAAATTTAAGAATATGTCTGATATTTTCATATATGCACTAATATATATATATATATTTGGGCTGAATAAGGGTCTTATTGCCCCTTCTCCTTTCGTAGAGTAGCCAGAAATTTGGTATTTTTGTTTTTGCACATTGAATACAGGTAAAACAATTGCTTCATCAACTAATGTTAAATGTGTTTAATATGAATATAGTTCGTGTCTGTCGAACAACAATGTACGGGTTATTTTTTTCTTTTGCCGACTGCACTATGTCCTACAGTGATATCGAAAGTTGCGTTGCACCAAATCATTCATAAAGGTAAGATTTTATAATTTTATAATTTTACATACATGTAGATAAGTCAGACATTAGTCCTGCTCTTTAGATGGAGAATAAAACATTGTGTTAAATATTACTAACTATAACAAAATATTGACCATTTGATTTATATGTCGTGCTTCATTCTTAAATAAACACAGCAATCAATATGGTAGTCCAAGAAAATGTTAAATATAATGTAAATTCAAGGATCAAAATTGCAGGTCCAAATAAGGAAAAATAGTCATAACTATATTTATTTTCAGCACGCTCCTTCGTTTGTGACCAAAGCAACTAAACTTTCAGTAATACAAGTAATTTAACAAGACACATGGAGATACTTCGAAGGGATACATACAGTCCCTGTAACGTAAAAGTTAACACTTTTTTCATTCGGGAATCGTACGTACAGCGTTCGGGAATCGTTCGTATAGAGTTCGGTCATCGTTCGTACATCATTCGTATAGCGTCCGTACAACGTTCGGTCAGCGTTCGTTCATCGTTCGTTCATCGTATGGTAAATGTCATCGTTTAGGGTTTTGTATATCGTATGGTTCATGGTATCGTTAAGCGTTTTATTTGTCGTATGGTACATGGTATGGTTTAGCGTTTAGCGTTTCGTTTATCGTATGGTATATGATATCGTTAAGCGTTTCATCTATCGTATGGTATATCGTTTTGTTAAGCGTCTGATATATGTTAGGGTTTTATTTCAGAAAGTTATTTCAATTATTATTTTGAGTTAAAATGAATTAATATAAAAAGATGCGGGATAAAAAAAAACCAGTTATTAGTTTGGATTGATTGAAAGTTGGTTGCGTACTTGTATATCCCAAACAACCAAACGGATGCCCCCACTTTGGCAAGTTTTTTTTTACTGCCAGCCGTAAGAAAACCTTTAGTGACCATATTTATATCCTTTTGTCACCCTTTGGACTATATTAGATTGGAAAGATTGGATTGGAAACATTTCACTTGTTAATTAAAGCAAATAAGTTAACTTATTTATTATATATTTTGTTTCATACTAACTGCGTAGTGCTTGATGTCTTTTTGTAATTTTGAATCATTTCAAATTCGATGTTATAAAATGTTAAAAAAAAAACTAACCTATACAATACCCTTAGTTAATTGAAACGTGAACTATTTATTTACATAAAACATATTTAGTCGTAAAAATAGTATTGGTTGTAAACGTTTTATCTTGATTGAGAAACGTTTAGCAATGCAATAAACTTACTTTAAATGTACTATAACTTAACGTAGATTTCGAACTGTAAACCATATCTTACCGATAGAAAAAAAATCTGCAACTAATATCATTATAGAATACCCTGCTATATAAAACGAAGGGGAAACATTTCCTTACACCACATTTTGACATGAATAACATGAGACCAATTTGAAATACCGCGAAATAAGTCTCTCTCTTTCTCTCTCTCTCCTCCACCAAATATTTCCTTGAAACAATAAATTATATATAATGTTCTATAAATGAGGCTTTATATGAGATACACGTTTTATATTTAAACGTATTTAAAGAAAAGACAAGACATCCATGGTATTTGTTCCCCTCAATGTCACAGTCTGATATAAACCGAAAATTGCCAGGGATATATAAAAATTCGTTGAAGACTTCTATGGAACCAGCGTCGCTTGTGATTCCTGCTGTCAGTATTAAAACTGTTATTTTGACTGTAAACAGTGCTTAAGTCCATGTATGAGTAAAATACAGAATTAAAAAAAATAACTCTACCGTTTTTTATATTTCTTTATTTTAGAGGTAAGCTCCTGGCCAAGTTTCACCAATTTTAACGCAAATCATTTACCTTAAATAACCAATCAATTATATTCTAAAAGTTGTTGATTTGTTCTGTGTACGAATACATGAAATATTTGTCACTGGACGTTATGCATGCAATCGATGATCAAATACAAATCTACAGTATTTATAAACATACTGCAGTTGTATATATGAAAGAGACTAAATAATATAAATTTTAATTATTTTACGCATATTTGAAGGATCGAAATAACCACTTCCACAAATGGTTGTTATTGAAAGACTTAAAATTTTACAAATATCACATGCCTCTATGAAATTTCATATCGACGCACCAAACTATAGCTCATTTTCCAAATCACTTAAGGTTTTTAACGATCTTCTTACTTGTTCATTACATTCTAAAATTAAAATCCTACACAAATTGCCAAAACTTTTATTCTCAGGCTAGACAGCGGAAAGATGAATACTGTTTTGTTAGTGTACACACGGTGTTTTGAAGGCCGATATCCAATTTCGCTGAAAAAGAATTAATTTGCGCCGCAAATTTATTACGCTAATTCTTTTTTCGTATCACTTTATTTTAAAAACTGCAGCATTCATTTGCGCCAATAAAACAAGCATGTAATTGCCCAAATGTTATAGACTTATTTGCAAATTGTTGTTCTTAGTGCACTAAGGAGGCCCTTTGCGGTATTTCTACTTGTTCACTAAGAACAAAATATTGCACTAAGGACCAGTCCTGATGGAATGATAGAATTGACACAAAAAACATGGCATATAGAAGGAATATAATTTCAAATTTTATAATCATATCTTTAGTACCCGGTAATTATAAATTTATTTAATGTTTTATCGACACGCGCCTACCTCTGTTGATTGTCACCTGTGTAATCGATAGCAATTCATGTTCGTTCAACCTTGACCCGTTTTGAATCCGCTTGTATTTTAAATTAACATGTTTATGATATTTCAATTGTCTCTGTTTTTTTTTTCGTCTGTTTGTTACTGTCGTATTTCTTTTGTTTTTCTGACTGTTATATTTTTTAGTTCAATGTAATAATGTATGCTCTACTATTTTTTTATTTTTTTTTCCTTTTAATTTCTCTTGGTTGTTTGTAAACTTCACTTTTTTATAGTTCTCTAGTATTTTTGTATTACAAAATATTTTAGAATGTATATACTTGTTTACCAGCACATTAGATACACATGTTCAAAGTATAACAGTTTATTACATTTTTGTCGAGCCTGCGACTTTTGTCGCAAAAGCGAGACGTATAGCGATCCTACATTCCGTCGTCGGCGTCGGCTAGCGACATCCACATACTCACTCTGTGGTTAAATTTTTTGAAATTTTAATTACTTTCTTAAACTATCCAGGATTTCTACCAACAGAAGAATGTTTAAGATCATAAGATAGTATCCAGAAGTAAAGTTTGGAAAAAAAATCCTGGTTATCTGTGTTTTACTTACATGTATGAATGGACTTTTTTCTCTCTCAGTTAACATAACATTCATTCTGTGGTTAAAGTTTTTGAAATTTAAATAACTTTCTTAAAATATCCCGGATTTCTACCAAACTTGGATAGAAGCTTGTTTATGATCACAAAATAGTATCCAGAAGTAAATTTTGTAGAATAAATCTTATTTATAAATGGAGTTTTTCTGCCAGCTAACATTATTTTCACTCTGTGGTTAAAAGTTTTAAATTTTTTAAAAACTTTCTTAATAAACTATCCTGGATTTGTACCAGTGGCACGCGCTGATTACAAAGTCATTTAACTTCAAAATAATAAAATCTATTCACACCAAACTTTATATTTATGAGTTATATACTCATATCTTCTTTTATCCATGTTCTTAGTGGTCTTAAAACATCGTTTTAGTGTCCTTAGTGCAAACACGTTAGTCTTAGTGCACTAAGAAGTCCTTTGCGGTATTTCTGCACACCGTTTTGATATTTAATTAATAACTGGATTCCCTCCTCCTAGCTATTTACGGGCTAGTTTCTGAGTGCTTAATGCATGTATGTGATCTTATTCACCATTCAAAATGATTGTGCACGAGTCATCTCTAAACAGCCTTGCAAAGCATGATTTAACAGCGAGCATTATGTTTCCATTTAATTTCTCCTTTTTCTATAATAAGTTCAAATGTTGCTTTATTAAATGCACCTAGGTACGTATTTGTAAACTTATGTTATTACTTTATTTCATGTATCTTTTGTGTCTTCTTTTTTTGGCTTCAATTACTTATTTTTTTTTCTAATTGACTTATTCGTAAATCGAAAAACGCAGAAACCTAAATAGAATCATATGGCATTGAATGATTTCTCCAACTCAAAACTAGTTATAGATGCCTCTTAAATTTTATTTTTCTCGTTGGGTTGCTTGTCCATTAATTGACGTTTACGCAGTATTCTTTTTTTCGGTATTTGTAAAAAGCCGCTCATCGATCAATTTCACAAGAAATCTAATACTCGTAATTCATGTACATTGAAGTTTAACTTGCTATCAATTTTTCGTATACGCACACAGATAAAATAAATGAAACACTTTTAAGCTGTTTAAATCATGCAGTGAATTTTGAAAATATGGTTTTGAAAAACCGGTTATTTCTGTTTAATACTTTTCTGTCCCTTTTCTTAATAATTAGGACACGTGCCACTGGTTAATATAGAACTAGTCAACCATGAATAATCCCAAACAACAAATTTTTTGATTGGTTTGTCATACTTGCTTATCAATTTCGTATTGTTTTCAGCTGAGACTACTATAACAGTTTATTTTATATAGATTAGACCGTTAGTTTCCCGTTTGAATGGTTTTACACTAGTAATTTTTGGGGCCCTTTGTATAGCTTACTGTTCGGTGTGAGCCAAGGCTCCGTGTTGAAGACCGTACTTTGACCCATAATGGTTTACTTTTACAAATTGTGACTTGGATGGAGAGTTGTCTCATTGGCACTCATATCACATCTTCTTATATCTATAGTAGTCTCAGTTTTTGGCAATATTGTAACAATATCCTTTAGAATTTTAAATTGCTTTAGTCATTTAATATATAATTTATTTTTGTTGTTGTTCACGATTAATATTTTTAGATTGATAATATAATTGCATCATTTTTTAAGCATTATAGAAGTCACAGTAAACATTAAACTTATGCATGGCGGAAAAGAAATATACGAAAACGATAGGTGCAATGTTCATGCAGCCTTGCAAATAATATTTAAAAAAAAACATTTAATTAAACTTAAGACTTTAATTTAAGTATTTTTGATGGGATGTTGAAGTTTCCAGAACATAGAAAATACACAAGAAAATCTATTAGTACACTAGTCTATCAAAATGTGCTTGCTGTCCATTTTACAATATATTATTTAAGAATTTAGTGTTTTCTTATTCATTCTGACATCTGTGTCCCTGGATCTGAACAAGAAATTGCGAGGACGTTATGCTTATCAGTGTACCTTTAAAATGATTTTTCAAACAAAATGGCCCTAAAGCTAAATGTCATCGTCAGATGTATAATGGAAGGTGATAAACACTTAAGAATATATATCACCTGCTGGTTCTTTTTACCTGGACACAGATCTTATTACGTAACAAGTTCGAATGTAAAATTATCGAATTGGTATATTCAGTCGAATATATACGGTATCTCTGGACTGGGGTTTTTAAGATATTTTGATCTGACAATGTATGAAAATTTATTTGTGCTTCAAATCACTGATTTCAAATTATAGACCAATCTCATTATTATCAACAGTGGGAAAAGTATTTGAAAAAATTGTATTTAAAATGTATTTAATCACTTAATTAGTTATATTTCAAATATACAAGAAAGTGTTTTTGTTTCAAGTTCATATTCGCCTTTTTAGAATACTAATGCAGGAGTTCCACAAGGCTCTGTATTAGGTTCCGTACTATTCCTTATTGATGTATATGAGATAGCTGGTAATTTGATAAGTCTAACTCGATTGTCTGCTGATGAAACATCCCTTTCTAATTTAAGTATTATAGTCCTTACACAATAGAGGATGTCTTTAATAGCGATTTAGAACAAATTTCAGCATGGTCTAAAGATTGTCTTATTGATTTTAATCCTAACAAGACAATTACTATGCTATTCTCCTGTAATTCTTCCCCAGTTGATATTAAAATAGAACTTCAAAATCAAGGAGTAGAATTGTCTCCTGTCATAAACACTTAGGGATTACTTTTGATTCCAATGGTAAATTCTATACACATATAGAAAACGTTTTAAATTGTGCAAGCACAAGATTAAATTTCTAAAAAGAATTGAAATATGTATTGACTAGAAATTATCTTAATCGTATAAACTTAACACTTATAAGATTAATTATGGAATATGCATGTGAGTTATGAGATGGCTGTACTCAACAAGATTCCGACATTTTTTTTCATCTACTACTATCGAATGAAATAGCCTAAACCCCGACATATGTACGTCCAGATTTATGATTATATTTATCTAACTTGATACAGACACAATTGCACTCCAATCTGTTTTATTAAGGACAGTTGATTGGATAAAAGTGATGGATTGCCACGCCTATATTAAAGGCAGATCGTCGTTTCTATAGTTCTATATCTTTTATTTTTTTTACCATTTCAGTTTTCTTTATTCTTCTGCCAATTAATCTGTATAATAATTGTCCTAAGCATACATGTAATTTTTGCCACTGGACGTTAAGCAACAAACAATCACCTCTTTATTCTGTTATCTATATTTATTTTATATCTATTGGTCCCATGAGTCTCTGTTCTTTAAACCCCATCAGAGACATATATTATATATCTCTGACCCCATTCATATCCTCATAAATGATAACCTTTTCCTAGCCTCATACATATACGTACATTGTAACTGAAACAGGAAAAATATACAGTCATATTACTGTATGCTGGAACTAATAGATAAACGTATTAGTTCCAGATTATCTTCTATAAAATGCAATTGCGTTTTAATTAGAAACAATGACAACCAAATTCTTTTTTTGTGGAAAGAGGGGGGGGGGACAGATTTTTTTTAAACAAATTATTGGTTTCCTTGAAAATAGGAGTGAAAAGAAAATACGACATTTAGTTTATAAAAATGATAATGTGAGAATTTTGTTATGAAGACATATCCCATACATCGATACTTATATTCTTGGCACTAAACATTTATTTGTACATATTTATTTAAAACACAGATTTTGGTTAGTAATTTCTTTCCTGGTCAGGGGATGATATTGTATTAAAAACCAATAAAATATTCGTACTTTTCCAATCAACATGTACATCAAATCAAGGAGGTTATATGAGATCTCATATAACCTCCTTGATCAAATCTTTTAAAATGAGACATTACACACACGTGTCAAAATTTACAGACCCACCGATAACTTGTCATAATCACGCATGTTGAAGCTGGGGTTAATTAACGGCTAGTTAAGAAGTCAAATCTAGCTGTGATTAATTTCCACTCTAGATAAGCAGATTCAGTAGCAATATAATCATGTTAGAAAATGTATTGGTGACCTGGACTGGGGGCACGTGCCCCCTGTGCCCCAGGTAAATACGCCACACTGCCCATTTTTTAAAGTTATTCAACATGAAGAAATACAAAAAAAGTCAGCTGGTTTTGAAAATTTTTAAGAGTTGCAAATATTTAACAAATTAAAATTATGATACAGAATGATTCTTTTTATTTGTTTTCCTCACGAGTGTTTGCTGAAGCATTTTTTCCCGAATCCCGAAAAGTTTGATCATATATTCCAGAGTTTAATACGTGTAAAAACCGAATTCACACACATAATAAAGTCCCAACCCGACGTTCATAAAAGGTCTGTTCTAGAGTTTAGTTTAATTTTCAGAAATTAAAATCAAACACAATGTTTTATACAAATTCGTCTTCAGACACGTAAATAATATAGGTTATTAGCTTGCCTGGATTGTGATAGAAAATATCCAATGAAATGCATAAAATATCTAATGCTATGGGTCACGCATGGACTGTCTTACTTTATCATGTTTATAGGGATGCCCATGTGGCACATCAAAGATAAGATTGATTTACCCATTGTACTTTAGAATTGCAACAAATCTTAAATTCACTTGAATACATTAATATATTGACCTGTTATCTTGTCGACTTTAAAGTCAACATACAGATGGCCGTTATATCCTGAGAAGAGACCTCGATGAAATTTGAAAGTTTAACAAATCTTAGTTTTCACGGGAACGAATATTTCGCAAAAACGTTGTAGTGATCAGATTATCAATGACGAGTAATATGATGAAAAATGTTGTCCTGCATTTTTCTTTAAATGTAAACTCAATGTAAATATAGTCCTGCTTTTTTATTTTACACTCTATTCGGTCCTTCCTTTCTTAGTTATTAATTTTTCCTGACTTGTTTTACATAACGTCATCATGCCTTTTTCTTTTTGGCAAGATGCCCATCCTGCCTTTTTTTCTCTAAACTCCTGTCATGCCCTTTTTTCAAGTTTCATATTAGCCCCCCTCAGCCCCCAGCCCCCGCCCCTAAAAATAAATGGTATCTCCCTTATTTTGAATCAGTTGTCCTCCGACAATAGAGTACAAACTAGCAGTATTGGCAGATTGACATTTCTTCATAAATGAGCTACGTGACGACTTACTTTAGATATGCTTATTGTGATATAAAGTTAAAAGGTCTTTCTTCTTACAACGAATTTGCAAACATTAATATATAATTAAGATCAGTACACTGTGTGTGTCCATGTAGCCGTGAGATATGGGACTTACGTATTTTCACGTCAGACAAACTTCTTCGTGCATGTGACTTCATATTCGATTAAGTAATTTCAAAAGGGATAAAAAATGTCTTAATAGATAATTTCTACATTGCATTTAAAAAATCCATTGAAAGAATATTGTATAATTAAAAATCATCGCCCGCTGTTGGAAGTTCAGTTTCGCCATTTTTCGTGCTTGTCATGAGACGATATTTTAGGGGTTTCGATTGTTAATAGATATAGGAAGATGTGGTATGAGTGCCAATGAGACAACTCTCAACAATGTTTATCGTTTATAAGATGATGTACTTTCAATGCTATTTATAAACGCAGAGTAAAATTAAAAATGTTTGGTATACAAATTTTAAATTATTCATCTTAAAAAATATTCAGAAGATAATGGGAAATATCAGAGAATCATGATATAAATTTAAAGAAAAGAAGAAAACCCAACTCATTTTTTATTAAGATTGAAAATCCAACTTATGAAAAGTCGTATTGACCTCTAAAATTCTATACACAGAAAACAAGTACTTATAGTATCTAAAAATGTCCAAATAGAGTCCGTTTTATAAACGCGCACTGGACATAATTGTTATATTTCTATTCAGACATTCCACATTTTATCAACCGTTTCTGAACTATTTTTTGAAGATTACGAATCCGTGGCTTCATTGCACATTTAACGCAAAATACATTTTGTTTTTTTTTATTAAGAAAATCAGTAAAATACACAGTTACTTGTGTGTAAAATAATTTCAATGGAAGCTTTCTGAAGGTATTTGATAGGACGTACATGTACGCCAATTCATGAGGGCGTGACAAATTGTTACCAATGTCCAATCAAGTTTTTCTGTTGTTCAAAGTTTGACGTGCGGTGATGTTTGAACAGTGTTGAGTGTATTTTACATTTGTCATTTCGGAGTCTTTAATATCTTACTATGCTGTATGGATTTTGCTCATTGTTGAAGGCCGTACAGTGACCTTTAATTTGTTATTTCTACGTTATTCAGTCTCTGGTTAAATTCTCTCATTAGACATTATACATTTATTTCCCGTGTCTGAGGGAGATATGAAGATTTGTTCACCCAAGAATATTCATATTTCACGAGGGTTCTGCCCGAGGGAACTCTGATTTTTCGAGGGTGAGCAAATCTTCATATCACCCGAAGTAAAGGGAAATGAATGTTTTATTCCACTGCCTATGGTTTGTTTACTATCAATACATTAAATATTATTTTGCATACATTTTGTTTTCTTATCCGCTTGTTTTTATAAGTTAAACAAAACACGACATACCCATTGATAAACAGTGCGGATCAAAATTTAATTATAAGTCTTTTTGTTTTATCGTCTGAAATAAATTTGAACATGATAATGATTATTGCTATCGCTATTTTAAGAAGAATAAGAAGTTCAAAACGTTATGTACATTAACCGCGCGTAACGTCACACGATGTAATCCCGACATTTTAGAGGGGAATATGATCCTCAGAATGGAATATTATACATTTATTTCCCGTGCCGGAGGGAGATATGAAGATTTGTTCACCCAAGAATATTCATATTTCACGAGGGCTCTGCCCGAGGGAAATATGATTTTTCGAGGGTGAGCAAATCTTCATATCTCCCGAGGCAAAGGGAAATGAATGTTTAATTCTACTGCCTATGCTTTGTTTACTATCTATACATTGAATATTATTTTGCATACATTTTTTTTCTTATCCGCTTGTTTTTGTAAGTCAAACTAAACACGAGATACCCATTGATAAACAGTAAGGATCAAAATTTAATTATAAGTCTTTTTGTTTTATCGTCTGAAATAAATTTGAACATGATAATGATTTTTGCTATCGCTATTTTAAGAAGAATAAGAAGTTCAAAACGTTATGTACATTAACCGCGCGTAACGTCGCACGAAGTAATCCCGACATTTCAGAGGGGAATATGATCCTCAGAATGGAATATGAAGATTTGTTCAATGACACTTGGGATAGTCTCAACCAATCAAATATTGATTAAACTATCAATATGTTTAAACAGTGGAATAAGAAGATTTGTTCAACGACACGTGGGATAGTCTCAACCAATCAGATATTGATTAAACTATCAATATGTATAAAAAGTGGAATAATATCCCATTATAGATGTTTATTAATTATTTATTTTTACGCATATATTTTTTATTTTTTTTTATTTTTTTTTTATTTTATGGTTTATATAAAAATTTCATTTTCATATTATTTTATTTTATTTATTTTTATATTCTTTTCTTTTCTTTATTTATTAACTTATTCATCAATTTATTTATCCATTTAGTTATTCAAATTTTTACTCTATATTATTTTTTAATAATTTTTTTTGTCATTCTAAATTATATCAATTACCATATGGTAAAAATTAAATTATTTAATGCCCAAAAAGGCGCAAGCCAGGGCCGACCGTGCAAGGGCTGTATAGCCAGTCAAGGTCGTTAAAAACTTCCATTTGTTGTATTATAGATGACATCATTTGCACACCGACCGTGCGAGGGCTGTATAGCCAGTCAAGGTCGTTAAAAACTCCCATCATCATCATAGATGAACCGACCGTGCAAGGGCTGTATAGCCAGCCAAGGCCGTTAAAAAGTTCCATATATATATCATAGATGATCAGGTTTGATATAAAAAAAGAAAACTACATTATCGTATCTCGGATATATATATCTATTAAATATAATAAAGAAAACTTAAAGTAAGATTGAGTACAACAAAAGCTTTGCCTTATTAAATCCTTGATGCTGTCTCCTTCAGACTGTCAAACACCGTCACCCTACGAATGTAGTCCCTAGTGTGAACAGTGTATAACTTGCATTTTGTTTTGGATATACTTTCCCAATTTATTTCTTGAAATTTAATGCATGAAATATCAAGAAGGGGGATGAAATTACATGTTAAAACAATTTGGGTGCTGAATATTTATGTTAAGGAGTGATTTGGACCAGTTAAAATAGGTAAAAAATTCGTACGTCTGAAGCTGTCAAACTGAATTTTAACCCCCTTATCACAGAATTGTCAATATTTTGAGTTAGAGCTGGTATAGAGGAGGGACGACACTCTGCACACGGCACGCAGATTTGTCTTATATTATCGATCGGTCGCGGTGGTATTGTGTCATTTATATCAAACTACTCGTGGTGTTGACATCACCGTTAATGACACCTGGACAAACCGAAATTTGTTGAATCAATTAAAAAAAACAAGTAATATACAGGAGGGCTGATCATGCAATATACATATACTTTGTACATACATAATAAACAAATTTGTTAGTTATTTCTTGACAATAAACATATTTATACCCAAACTAACTGTTAATTACCAAGGGCTAATTTCGACATCGATAATCACTGAATTCTCAATTTATTCAATCGGTTTTAAGTTTTTAATCGGGACAAAGTTTTGTAAAATACTTAATTTTAAATATTG
Source organism: Mytilus californianus (assembly GCF_021869535.1). NCBI lineage: Eukaryota > Metazoa > Mollusca > Bivalvia > Mytilida > Mytilidae > Mytilus > Mytilus californianus. The sequence continues at coordinate 14,146,316 of NW_026262626.1, forward strand.
CATTATTTCGTCATTTGTCAGTTAAACTAACAGAAATAACACTAGAGAGAAGGCAATTAAGCAATCCAATACACAAATAATGCACGATTCAATTATGAAAAAAAACTATATTTATCATGATGGTTATTCATAAGACAAAATTTTCATTTTGTTTTCAAAATGATTAAAATACATATAAGAGTTTATATGCCTAAAATAACATAATTACTAGCGGATTTGACAAATATTATTGATATTTTACTTACCGGAAATCATATTTTAGCGACTTATTACAAAGCAACGGCTGGAGACTTAAGGAGACTTAAGAAGATTTAGAATGTTTGAATAGTGTTCTTTAATTGGCATAAATTTGAATGATTTTCACGTGCTGACATTTGTAAAATTTACAAAAATCTGTGCCTCGTGATTTCGCAGAGATCGAATAAAATTTCCCGCCATTACAGTGCATTTCTTTATTGATAGAATTTACTTAAAAGATAAAAAAACATAAAGAAAATATTTCATATAAAGTGATCTTCTATCATTGATTAATCTTTTTATTTCAAAACAGATCGATCCTTTCCAGATTCAAAATTGTCGAGAGACGCTAAAATCGTACCACGTGACCTACAAAAATTTGCGCACAGCACCTAAGGCTGTCGCCCCTCCTCTGGAGCTGGTAGAAGTTTCTATAATTTTGATATTATTTGTCCCAATAGTAGTACACTACACTGTAAAAATCTTTCTTGAGATAGAGCAGGTGCGATTTTTTTAATTTGAATTTATTGTCTAAAAGAAATGCAGTACGAAATAACTGTGTTTTCGGGCCTAATTGTTAACGTGGTATTATATGTGATAAATTGTTGTAAGCAATAGTAAACTGAGTATAATAATTTATTCACAGTACGCACTTCCTAGTTTAGTTGTGGTGATAGAAATCTTAATATCATTGATACACAGTTGAGAAATATGGTGCAGTTCTTCAAATGCAGATTTAAACCTTATTAATATTAAACCCAATCCCGCATGCAGTTGTGGCCATCCTGTTGAGGACAGTATTCATTATTTTTTAAGTGCCCTTTTATCAACGAAGCAGCAGAAATATTGTTTTCAATATTAGAAAGATCTACATATCCATTTTGCTTCTATTGGCTGGTGACGGTGACCTTTCATTTCAGCAAAACAAAGACTTTTTTGAGTCTGTACAATCATTTATCAGAAATACACAAAGATTTAGAACATTCAATTAAAATTCGGAATTCCTACTTCCTAACTCTTCACTCTAGTCCAGTTTTATATATTACTCTATATTATATTATACTTTTTGTTTTTGAGACAAGGCCATATTTTGTCAAAAGAGAAGCACAATTACCCCAAAGCGAATTGCGAGAAGTGGTTTCGTATTTCGTTATAGAAAAAAAATACTAGTAGTTTATGTAAAGTAACGACTCTCGTACGGTGTCGCGTTAATATCTTTTTAATAAATTGGTGCAATTGGATGCAAAACATAATGACCATAAAATGTCAGGTTTGCGAGATCAGACAGTAACCTAACAACTAAACAATTGAAAATCTAGGGATCAATATTTAACATTCGTCAGCAATGAGCAATTTTCATAAATAAAACATGATTTAGTCGAATACTTTGCGAGTAAAGAAAAAGAGACTACCATAGATTTGTTATTAACCCCAAATGCTTGATGGGTACAAATCAGTATTCAGGAGTTACCTTTTTTGCATTAAACCACATTACAACAGAAATTGGAAAAAATGACCTGGAAGTATTTCTATAAGACATTGTTGTTTTCCTGTTCTATGAAGCTTTCTTATTGGCAAACATGGTGATAGATTTTATAGATGCTGTCAGGCACCGACCATTGAAAACAATCGATATGTTTAAAATAAGAAATGAAAATAACTGTTTGATGTTGTTTTTTTTTTTTTGACAAATAAGAAAAATGACCGTTTGATTTAAAATTGTTTAAAATTATTTTGAAATAGATTTATGAAAATAATTTATTTACATGTGAAAAGGCTAGACTTTGTGGCGTAGGGATGTGATTGAGTGGTTTTGTTTACAATTATTTCCCATTATTTCGGCAGTGAAAATCTGCAATAATTATTTGTTCATCATGTTGTGTGATTTACACATTATAACAAAACTAAGAATATGACGGATGAATTAGAGTTAGCTGTTTAATGTCCAGTGGCAACTATTATATGTATTATTAGGAGGACATTTAAAATGTTATAAATATGAACAAGGACATCCTTTGTTATGCAAACATGTATCACGGCACAAGCGATGACCTATAGACCGTGTGTATCATATGTATATTTAGGGTGGGGTTGCTCCGAATAAAGGAGGTATAGATACAGGAAAATAAAGAAAAAAAAATATAAAATTAGAATAGAGTATAACGGGAAAAATAAAGAACAGAGGAAAATGGTATAAGAAAATTAAAGAATAGAGGGTCTAGTTTTTTTGCCGGACAATTGTTGATGATAGTTTAAAGTCAAGTGCATTTATAGTTAAAATAATACACAATCGTATGTACATCGGTAGGGATTTATGTTTAGGGTTGATGAGGCACATAACGAGTAATTGTTTTTATTTGAAATTTCTCGAATATTTGTATTTTTTCGACTGATTTGATAGATGAATAAAAAAAATCTATAATCTAAAAAAATTGGTTTAATTACGATATATGGATACAACTGCTATTCAGTCGATTTTAAAATACATGCGATAAAAGAGAATACATAAAAATATTTAACAAACCTTTTGGACAAAAGGTCAACCTTAAGACCCCAAATAAACTTTTGTAAGAAAATTAGATTAATTCCGAATTCTATCTTAAATCAATTGTTCATTTAGGTAAAAAAAATAATGTTAATACCTTGGGCTATTTTCAAAAAATGTTGACTAAATACCATGCAGACTGCAGTTTACTCGCACATTCACCAAGTACGTATTTCTACGGTTAACAAAATTCATAATCGTATCTTTTAATTTGTTTAAATTTATTTCAGTGTTTATTTTTCAAACGTTTTATGTAAATAATTTTGGATCAACATCGAGTCAGATCAATTTATAATTTATTAAATTATTAATTAAAAACTGAAACATGCACCCAATCTAAATTTTACGCCTATTATCACCTATATAAAAAAATTAAACAGAACACCATTCATGTTTTATATTTAAAAAAAACATATACGCTAAACGAAACTATGCACGCCAAGAAACGATGTACGCTAAACGATACGATATACGCTAAACGAAACGATGTACGCTAATACGCTAAACGATACGGTATACGCTTAATGAAACGATGTACGCAAAACCATACGATGTACGATAAAAGGGCGCTTATGTTATCGTTTATGGTATGGTTTATGGTATATGGTTTCATTCGTACATCATTCGTTCAGCGTCCGTACAACGTTCGGTCAGCGTTTCGTTTGCATTCGTACACCGTTCGGGAAGCGTACGTACATCGTTCGGGCATCGTCCGTACATGATTCGGGCATCGTTCGTATTGTTAACTTTTACGTTACACGGACTGTATAACTGTGAGTGCGGCGTTCAATTTAATTCAAAACAAACGTTAACATTAATGGAACACAAGAAAAAGAGATATACATGTACCATACAGTTGCACTAAAATTGACTGTTCACATACCTTTTCCTCAGTCAGTGAACTATGAAGTCATCTGAGACGAGTGCACGTGAAGTGGGATGAAGATGGAAAAAACAACATGTGTTCACTTTTCAATTTTTTTAACATTAAACAGATGTACTGACCTGTTAACATGGATATATTAACATTATATAGACCATTCATTTAATCATGACCTTCAGTTTTATTTAAAGTGTCCATCTAAAATGCAGTTTCTTTTAAAGAATGTCAATTAACATTGAATTTTCAATACAGACGCACACTAAATAACCATACAAACAAGATTAAAGATGCTTTAACTCATTTTTTTAGTTTAGCCATGTTTGACGGTCTCTCTTCGATTCATAAGTGTTGTTTCTTCTTTTTTTTAAAATCACAGTAAAATACTTGAAAAGCTTGAACTTGTGTAATTACAGAGTGAAGTATGTGACAAAGTGTTTTGTCAAAAAACAAGGCACCTGCAAGACAATAAAATTACGCATGTTGCGGAAAAACAATGTGATCTGTGTAATAAGGAATTCCAATTCCAAAGGAATGTTGCTAGACAGCTGAAAATTTACCCTTAAACGCGAGGTATGACAATTAAGAAAATATTTATTATGAGAACACATATGATGAAATATAAAAGTTTTTAAACCTTCATGATTCTTTATAATTAACCTCAGACAAAAGGTGTATCTAAGACATAAGTATTTCTTTTTTTAAAGGTGAATAAAACAGTATTTACTCCGTTTAGAAATATGGATATCATTGACGTTATTAAAACACATTACTTGGAAAATAATTTGAAATGGTAATTTAATAAATGCTGCAAAACATGTATTATTCCACATATGAAAACAATGTGAAAATCAAAAATTTTGAACAATACAGTAAGCTGATGATGTTTTTATTTCATGAAGAGAAAGAGAGAGAGGCGAAAGATACCAAAGGGACATTCAAACTCATATGTCGAAAATAAACTGACAACGCCATGACAAAAAAGAAAAAGTCCAAATTACTCTGTGAAATGCAAAATTAAAAGTATGGACAGAATGAACGACCAAAAGAATTAATTGTGCACAGCTGTAAACTATTCAATTAATTCAAATCAATTGTTGAGTCATTTTTGGAGATATTTTACCTCCGTCTTATTCCTAATTCAAATTATTGAAGGCTCTTTATTTTAGTTAACTGTTTATACAGTCCTTGGATGGTGTAAACTTTCCACTCGCACCATTACACCATACACCCTGTGCCATTACATCATACACATTTGCACCATCCACCTTACACATTACACCATAATGCAATTTAATTTCAAAGAAAGCGTGAGACTACAAAATGATTTATTTAAAACGAATTTTGATCACAATATTGTATATTAATGTATAAAATTAAAAATCAGTTCTTATCAATATTTTGCATAGTTTTAAATGTCGTACACCATTCATTCACACCATTTTCGATCGCACATTACACCATTACACCATACACGTTTTTTTGGGGGGGGGAAGTTTACACCATCCAAGGGCTGTATATAATGTATTTCTTCTATCTAAATAGCATCATTCCTCCCTTTTCTAAAAAAGTTCATCAGAAGATACCAAGACCTTGTTAATAAATATTCCGTATCAACTTCACAAAAAATACAGGATGGTCTTGATTCTAGGTACTGACATCTTAATTACGTGTTATAGTGTTCTTATATTTGTTTTTGAAAATTATTAACGTATAGAGATTGGTCCATTTTTGGTAATATCCTTTAGACGTGACTCGGTACCTGTACATCCCGCCATTGTGTTGTTGGTGCTGAGGTCATTTTTTGTGTATTCTTGTGTTTCATTTTCGCTAATGTGCTTCGTCCAAATGCCATTTTGTTTTTCTTTGTCGACATATTTGTTTGTTTTTATAGCGATTGAGATTATAATACAATGTTGACTGTTGTACCCCTATTTTTACCTATTATGGGTATACAGTATACAGTATTGCATTTTTAACTGTTGATGAAAAGGTGATCTATATAAAAAAAAATCCTGTTTTCATTACTGAGACAAAGTGCTCATCATGTAGTCGGTGTATATAAGATCAAAAGTAGTAGTGAATCACGATAGTACTCAACAAGACGTCGGGTCGTTTTGGAGAACAATACCTTATACAGTAAAAAGTAAAATGGCAAAAATATCGAACTCTAAGGAAAACTCGAAAATGAAAGTCTTAAATCAAATGGCAAAATCAAAAGCGCAAACACATCAAACGAATGGAAAACAATTGTCATATCATACAAGATATCGAACATAGTGTAATTTGCAGAAAAGTTAGCGGCATAATCTTGAAGTACATACAAATTAATTTTAAACAAAAGGGGAACAGTTTAGAGTTTTGCCTTTCTATATTCTTGTGAATTAGATTCAAATTAAGTATTTACCACCGACGGGAGTGCGCAGTTATACATCTGTACATGAAGTGACACATCTAGTACTGCTTTAAAGAGTGACGAAAGTTACCAGAGGGACAGTCAAACTCATAGATCGAAACCAAAATGACAACGCCATGGCCAAAAATAAAAAAAACAAACAGACAAATAATAGTACAGATGACACAACATAGAAAACTAAAGACTAAGCAACACGAACCCCACCAAAAACTGGGGGTGATTTCAGGTGCTCCTGAAGGGTAAGCAGATCCTGTTCCACATGTGACACCCATCGTGTTGCTTATTTTATTACAAATCCGGTAAATAGTCTAATTCGGTAGGTCACATTCGTGAAAAGGAAAGCGTATTGTAGTTACGACATAAGGAACATATTCGATATCATCTTGGAAACGGTTATTCCATAACGGTCAACCAACTCGTGATGGCGTCCGTACAATTTACGAAGGGATGATTTCAACTTCACCATTCGGAACTCTTGGTTTAATAGTTTCCTTGTGAGCAGCAATCCTCTATCAAGGAAATCATGATAGGAAATACAAGCCCGGGAATATCGTATCAATTGGGAGATATATACTCCATATGCAGGCACTGCTGGTATGCTGCTACATAGAAATGGAAGGTTCACAATTGGGAAGCTGAAATCATCTCTTTTGTCGTAAAGTTTTGTTTTCAACCTACCCTCAGTGTCAATTTCTAGATGTAAGTCAAGATATGAGGCAAACTTAACTGTATCTGTAGTATCCTTTATCTCTAGTTCGATGGGATAGATTCGTTCAACATAGTCGTTTTTATTTTACCTCCTTTCGTTGATCCCATTTGGTCCATCGTTTTCTACTTTTTTAGCCGATGGGATAGATTCGTTCAACATAGTCGTTTTTATTTTACCTCCTTTCGTTGATCCCATATGGTCCATCGTTTTCTACTTTTTTAGCCAATATCCTTGTTTGATAACTAAAGGCAACAGTAGTATACCGCTATTCGAAATTCATAAATCGATTGAGAAAAAATAAAACAAAACAAATCCGGGTTACAAACTGAAACTGAGGGAAACACATCAAATATAAGAGGAGAACAACGACACAACAGAAACTCAACACTAAAATGCGACACAACAGAAACTCAACACTAAAATGCAACACCAACAGAAACGAACTACAATATAACAATGGCCATTTTCCTGACATTTTAAGAAAAAATGGTGGGTTGAACCTGGTTTCGTGGCTAGCCAATCCTCCGGCTTTTATGGCAATGTTAAATATACAATTACAATGACAAGATTACATGACAGGACTACAATACAAAAAAATGGGAGAACATACAGGACAGATACACACACAAATAATAGCTATTAAAAGGTACTAGGCTTATAATTTGAGCTTTTGTATTTGCCATTTGATTACGGACTTTCGAATTTGAATTTTCCTCGGAGTTCGGTATTTTTGTTATTTGACTTTTTCCCAAATGATGATGATTGTGGGTCGGATCAGAACTGTCTTATAGCGACAAGGAGAAGTCGACTGAGAGGGAGGTCTGTCTTACAATCATAGTTGATACGATGGCCATTAAAACGTTTGTGAAATGGTTGTTCCGACCACACGCGGAAAATGCGCGACTTAAACTTCTTAGTCAAAACGTGAAAGAGAATTTAACTTTATAAATATTTGGTAAAAACTTATAAACACATATTTAAATATAGGTGATGCAGAGAAAATGGAGAATGAAGACACATTTGTAGTCACCTAGCAGTATTATAACAACGCTAGTGCACATATTTCCAAAGACAACAAGTTCTCTTCAGGAATTATGACTATTATGATTATGGGAATTACACACCCTTTAGATATTATTAGATACCACTGCATATATGTATCATTTGTATATGGATTATTTACAAATATTGTGATGTAAAAGAACTTTCAAAATCTTGTACATGTTGTATGTAGTACTTTATACTTCCAAATTGTACAATCTTTTCTTGTTTTGGTTTAATTTATAAAGACAAATAAAGCTAGAAAAGCTTTAAATAAATGTTATTGTTATAATTAAGTTGATGTTAATTAACTTTTTAATATCATATTTTATTATAATATTTATTTTTTTATTTTTTCCACAGTTGCATATTAACGTTGGACTATGCACATTGTTTTTGTACATGTAATTCATTACTGTTCATCAAACTGTATACATTGTGCTTATATATTAATTAATTTTATACATATACATATATATATATATATATATATTTATATAAACAAGTCTAAATTGAAAACAACGTTCTAACCTATGATTGCGTTGGATAAAAACCGCAATTTTTATACGTGTGCATGCAAAACAAATTTCTTGTTAGAGGGGTCTAAATACAGCACAAACAACATTTTCCAAAAGACCAAAAAAGTGAAAAAGTATATTTTAACAAAACGCATTTGACTAACAGGTCGAACAACAAATGTTCTTAAACCCTGCTGACTGCCATTGGCGATTGCCAAATAAACGGATCACCGATGTAATAAATTGATCTTAATTATAAATTTAAAACTAAACAGAAAACAATAAACTTGCAGGAAAAGATGGTATACCGCAAACAAAAGGTGCAAAGGTTTTTGTACACCATATCCGGATTTCGACAATTAATGTCTCTTCAGTGATGTTAGGAATCGAAACGGTATTTGGAAAGCCATACAATTTACCCCAATTTAGGATAGACTCTTGAATTTTGAGGAGTCAAAATAGGATGAACGGATCATATAAACCCGAAGGCAAATATAATACAAGCCCAAACGAAAAAATATAAACAAGTCTAAATTGAAAACAACGATCTAACCTATGATTGCGTTGGATAAAAACCGCAATTTTTATACGTGTGCATGCAAAACAAATTTCTTGTTAGAGGGGTCTAAATACAGCACAAACAACGTTTTCCAAAAGACCAAAAAAGTGAAAAAGTATATTTTAACAAAACGCATTTGACTAACAGGTCTAACAACAAATGTTCTTAAACCCTGCTGACTGCCATTGGCGATTGCCAAATAAACGGATCACCGATGTGATAAATGGATCTTAATTATAAATTTAATACTAAACAGAAAACAATAAACTTGCAGGAAAAGATGGTATACCGCAAACAAAAGGTGCAAAGGTTTTTGTACACCATATCCGGATTTCGACAATTAATGTTTCTTCAGTGATGTTAGGAATCGAAACGGTATTTGGAAAGCCATACAATTTACCTGAATTTAGGATAGACTCTTGAATTTTGAGGAGTCAAAATAGGATGAACGGATCATATAAACCTGAAAGCAAATATAATACAAGCCCAAACGAAAAAATATAAACAAGTCTAAATTGAAAACAACGTTCTAACCTATGATTGCGTTGGATAAAAACCGCAATTTTTATACGTGTGCATGCAAAACAAATTTCTTGTTAGAGGGGTCTAAATACAGCACAAACAACATTTTCCAAAAGACCAAAAAAGTTTAAAAAAAGTATATTTTAACAAATCGCATTTGACTAACAGGTCGAACAACAAATGTTCTTAAACCCTGCTGACTGCCATTGGCGATTGCCAAATAAACGGATCACCAATGTAATAAATGGATCTTAATTATAAATTTAATACTAAACAGAAAACAATAAACTTGCGGAAAAGATGGTATACCGCAAACAAAAGGTGCAAAGGTTTTTGTACATCATATCCGGATTTCGACAATTAATGTCTCTTCAGTGATTTTAGGAATCGAAACGGTACTAGTATTTGGAAAGCCATACAATTTACTTCAATTTAGGATAGACTCTTGAATTTTGAGGAGTCAAAATAGGATGAACGGATCATATAAACCGGAAGGCAAATATAATACAAGCCCAAACGAAAAAATATAAACAAGTCTAAATTGAAAACAACGTTCTAACCTATGATTGCGTTGGATAACGTACATATCGTGTACTTGGCTGGGGGACTATGGTAAGACCAAGTAACGAGTCGATAAATAAACTGTACTTCACACTTTACTTCTTTCAATTTTTAATACAAGGCCATGCTACTGCACTTGCAGACGACAACTTACCCAATAATTAATAGCTAAAAACATGTTCCACCTTTTCCGACATAAGAGATAAATTGTGTGAGGCTGTCCCGATAACCAGAAGACCCAAAATAGGAATATAATATCCCCGCCCCAAAAAATAAAATTTGAAAAATTTTGGCTGGTTAACGGAAGTGCCGAACGCATTACAATATAGTTTAAAAGACTGCTTTCTGCCTTAATCCATTACATATTTCTTCTTTCATACTGAAGTATACTCTGATACATTTCATACCATTTCTTGCTATATATATATATATATATATACAAGTTGAACATCTGCTATTTAAAATAGTAAACTCAGAAATGTGCTTAATATACTTTTTTATCATCTCATTCATAATTCAATAATATGGAATTAAAAAAGACAACAACAAAAATTCTGCATGGAACATCAATGATTTCAAATGCAAAGGGTTTAATAAATTCCAAGATCAGGAATTTATTGATAAAATTGGTTGACCAAGATATTTTATGTCTCCAAGAAACACACTGTGATTTAGACCATTGTCTTGAACTTATAGAATTTCCCAAACCAGTACATTTAATTAGACCCAAATCAAATAAAACAGGAAGAAGACATGGTGGGCTTTCTATATATATAAGAAAAACTGTTAGACCTGGGGTAAAATGTCTTAATCATAAAACAAATAATTATATTTGGTTAAAACTATGCAAATCCTTTTTTGGTTTAAACGAGGACTTGTACATTTGTTTTGTCTACGACCCCCCCCCCCTCCCCCCCACCCCCCTGAAAATTCAAATTTTACTAAAAACTTAGACTATGATATCCTAGAAATAATTGAGGAAGATATTATTAAATATTCACAATATGGTCATATTTTGCTAGCAGGAGATTTCAATGCTAGAACTGCACAAGAGCCAGATTATATAAATATGGATTCAGATAAAGAACTGCACAAGAGCCAGATTATATAATTATGGATTCAGATAAACATCTGCCCTTATTTGATAATTACAAGTTGGACACCACTATTCTGTCCAGATTAAATCAGGATAAGTTTATAAGTTCTAGAGGAAAACAATTGCTCTCATTATGTATCTCCTCTAATCTACGATTATTAAATGGCAGGACGTTAGGATATCTTTTGGGTCAATATACATGTATTCAACCTTTGGGTAGTAGCGTGGTGGACTATATATTGGTTTCTGAAGATTTAATTCCCTCCGTTATTTATTTTGCTGTCAATAAATATTTGCCAGATTTATCAGATCATTGTCAGTTAAATTGTATGATTAAATGTGGGTTTTCTCCACCACCATCTAAAATTCAAAGTAGTCACATGCCTGATAAATTTACTTGGGATGAGAATTCACCAGTTTTGTTTCAGACTGCTTTGGCATCAAAAGCTATGCAGAATATGATTTCTAATTTTAATGAAAAATCATTTGATTCTATAACTGTGGACTCTGCTGCTGAGGATCTTAATGATATACTTTTAACAGCAGCTTATATGTCATTAAAAAAAACAAGAAATAATATTCATTCAAAATCAAAGGCTAAAAAAAAAAAAAAAAAAATAAACCATGGTTTGACAAAAACTTGTCCTCAATGAAAAAAGATTTATATCATAAATACTCCCTGATGCAAAAATTTAATCATGGCCCCTATATCCGAGGTTCTTTCTTCAAGCATCTGAAAATATTTAGAAAAACAAGAAAAGGAAAAATGAGAAAATTCCAACAAGACCTTATTAATAAGTTAGATATGTTACAACAACAAAATCCCAAAGCTTATTGGAATCTTCTGGAAAAATTAAAACAGACTGATAAAGGATCTAATAAAAATGAATCAATGATTGACATAAATGAATGGAAGCAACATTTTTAACACTTAAACTTGGCAAACGACTATAATGTTGATTTAAAACTTATAGAAAAGTTAAAACAATTAGAAAATGAACATATTTTTAATGAATTAGATTACAGAATTTCTGAGGGAGAGATAAATAAGGCTATAAAATCATTGAAAAATGCTAAGGCAACTGGGTTTTTACAAGTGTAAAATGAAATGATAAAGTATAGTCAAACTTATATAATACCCCTTTACTGTAAATAATTTAATTTGATATTCTCAAATGGAGTATATCCTTCATTTTGGGGTCTTAATCATAGTTACCCATTACATAAATCAGGTTCCAAATGTGACCCCTCTAATTACAGAGAAATAGCAATTGGGGACAACATAGGAAAACTATTTAACAGAATTTTGAATAATAGGTTATCTAATTTTCTAAATACTAGGCATATTATACGACCAGAACAAATTGGATTTGTTAAAGGCTGTAGAACTAGTGATCACATGTCTGTCTTACAAAATCTAGTTCAAAAATATAAATCACTTTATGTTTGCTTTGTTGATTTTAAGCGAGCTTTTAATTCTGTATCTCATTTACAGCTTTTTATAAGCTAAAACTTATTGGAGTAAGTTCCAAATTTTACAGTTTAATCAAAAGCATGTATGACTGTTCATAGTCCTGTGTTAAAGTAGATAAATTAAGAACAGATTTTTTAGATCGGCTTGGGTGTTAGACAGGGAGATTACCTAAGTCCCAACTTATTTAATATTTTTGTAAATGATCTCCCTACCTATTTTGATGAGTCATGTGATCCTGTCCAACTAATATCTAAATCAATAAGTTCAATTTTATATGAGATGATGTAGTACTTCTGTCCACATCAGAGCAAGGACTCCAAAATTGTGTAAATAAATTGTCTGGCTTTTCAAATGAATGGAAAATGACATTAAATTTAAAGAAAACAAAAGTTTTAGTTTTTAACAAAGCTAGTAGAAAAAAAAAAATGTTAAAATAAAATATGAAAATGAATATATTGAAAATGTACAACATACAAATATTTACAGCTTCTGGTACCTTTTCTGCTGCAAAACAAGAGTTACTAAACAAAGGAAGGAAAGCTTTTTTTTAAATGAGAAACATTTTTACACATGCCTATCCTAATGCAAAAACATTGTTACATATTTTCTATCATACCATAAGACCCGTCTTACTATATGGATCTAAAATTTGGGCTATTTTTCTCCCAGTAAACACAAAAATAACATAGAATATTATATTGATAAAGAAATTAAAAACCTAGTTTTAGAGAAACTTCATACTAAACTTTGTAAATATACTCTAGTTGTCAGAGACAAATCTTCAAATAATGCATGCAGAGGAGAACTTGGCAGTTTCCCTATTATTAATTAAGTATTAAAAAATCTTGTTAAATATTGGTGTCACATGGTTAAAAATGTAAATCAAAATGACTCTATTCTATTAGAGGCATATAGTTTATCAAAAAAATATGACATTGTTAAAAAAAGAATCATGGTATGGTTGTATTCAAGAAATTCTTAAATACTTAAAATTAGAGCCATTTCTAAAAAAAACTATGAGAAACTAAAAGCCAGTTATATTGTCAGGAAAGTTAAACAAAACCTTAACTCTAAATTCATAAAAATTTGGAAACTTCAACTTATTTAATGATGAAAGAAAAAATCAAACTGCAATATATAACAAATTGAGAACCTATAGAAAATTATTAAATTTAATTTTGAATTTGAACCTTATCTGATGATTGGAAATAGAAAACAAAAACGGTTATTGTCTAAATTTCGTATAAGTGACCATTCATTGGAAATTTAAACAGGTAGATACTAAGGAGTAGAGGCAAACAAACGTATGTGTAAGTTATGCAACTTTGCTGTTACAGTAGAGGATGAATTACACTTCCTATTAAAATGATGGGAAGCGTTACCATTACTTAAATAAAATAAAATCCAAATATGAAAATTTTAATAATATGAATGATGAAAACCAATTCATCTGGTTATTGATGAATAAGGATAGGTATGTCATTGAGATCCTTCAGCAGCTGCTTACAGAACTATTCAAAACAAAACAAGAACTGATTAATATTATTCAATAATACAATAATAATAATAATAATAATAATATTCAGAACACATGGATTCATGACTAATTTGGTCTTGGTTGCAGTGTGTTACTTACAAAATTTTGACAATTTTATCATTACATTATTATATTTTACTACATTCAATTTGTATTAAACCTTATTTTATAACAATCATGCTAATCATTAATAACCAATCTTTTTGTTATTTTATTTTGTTCGAATATTATATTATGTTGTTTTGATACTTTGTCTTGTAATTAAAATGATTATTCTGCTCAGTAATGGGCGCCGTGACTGGGACAATAAAAAATATCTTGTATCTTGCATAAGATTGAGCTATCTCCGAGACAATGGTTAACGTGGAAGAAAGGATTAATGTCAAAGATGCCCTTCTCCAACTAGATGATAAACCGCTTAACAGGTTTGATGCACTTTCTTTTCGATAAAAAGAACATACGTTCAACAACTCGCAGTTATAAAATCCATAAAAACTACCAGACAAGGTAGGAGCAGAAAAACTATAAAGGAAACACTTGAGACATTCGCTAAGACATCAATCAATTTAGTAGCATAAAAAAAAAAGCAAAACCGAAATAAAAAAATACAGAGAAAGAAAACGTTATCGAAAATGAAAGGGAAACGGTGGTAGAAGAAATAGATGCAAGTCAAGCAAAGCTGTTTGCCAGTAATGCTATGTATTCTAACACATTAATTGGTCTAAAGGAGAGTGTGGATATTGATAAAATTTATACATTTAAAGCAAGGGACCAGCGACATTTATATTATCTGAGCACAGTAAAAGACACAAGAACAGACTTAACTTATCTTGGAAACTTTTACTGGTTTAACTCCGTTGTCTAGCTTTATATCCATTCCAAGTTCATGAGAAATGTAAATGAACAATTCAATAACCAGCTTTCTTATATGAGAATAAATTGAGAAGTTTTCTTGAAGTATTCGACAGGGTCGGAAAAGGAATAGAGATTACTAAAAATAATGTCCAGTTAGTGCTGAATGACCTGCATCGGCTGTATGGACTCCATTCTTCACAGCAAAATAATGCACACGAATTCACTACTACGGGAATTGAACATGTTATGGGTCTTATATAGCAACAGGAAGAATCCTTTTCAAAATTTAGGCTATCCCTATTGATTATATATCCAGTATTATGATAAGACATAAATATTCAAAAATATGATCAAATTTTCATGGATAGATGCATCTTATGGAAGCTTAATTAGTATGCATTCTTCAATTCCTTTTACCCCCAATGGTGACTTGGGAATATAAATATGGTCACGTTGGTCACTCCTGCAGTAAAACCCTCGCCATACGGGATGTATCAAGTACTCGGCCAAGTCCGGTAAGAATGGGGACGTCAAATCGACACCTCGTATAAAGAGAGTGCCACGCTCTCTGCAAGTTAAAAACCCTTGCAACAACTTTTTGAGGGGTCCGTATGTGACCTTTTACTAGGCTAAATTTCGGTCCCTGTCCAATAAACCGCAATTTACCAGTGGCAGTCAAAATTTCTCTGACCTATATCCCAGACGGCCTCCATTGCAAAAACTACGTATTGTAGTTATTATTAACTTGTTCTCGTCTTGAACATGCATGAACTATTTGCCACTGGACGTTAAACACGAACAATCAATCAATAAAAAAAAAAAAAAAATTCCTTTTTATACTTGTTTATCAAAACCTTTGTTAAAGCATATACAACATCAGATGAGACTAACACCAATGTAGTGTCTAATGTAACTTTATTTCTCATTTAACAAAAAGAGTAATTAGAAACTTAGGATTCATCTGGCATATACATTTGTACTTAAACCTCAATGTTGACTGGGGAAAAGAAATATGGTCACTACAGGTCTTCTTCTGACCGGCAGTTAATCCCTTACCGAATTGAAGTTGTGCGTCTGTTTGGATGTGTGGTATGTACAAGTAAGCAGCCATCTGGTCACAATTGGGCGCTAAATCCGATGCCTCGTGTAGAGAGAGAGTGTCA
The DNA here is from genome assembly GCF_021869535.1 of Mytilus californianus. Classification (NCBI taxonomy): domain Eukaryota; kingdom Metazoa; phylum Mollusca; class Bivalvia; order Mytilida; family Mytilidae; genus Mytilus; species Mytilus californianus. The sequence goes on from NW_026262626.1 coordinate 14,162,429, forward strand.
CGCTGTCTGCATTTAACAACTATATGAGGGTCCGTAGGTGGCCTGTTGCAAGGCAACATTTCTGTCCCTATCCAATTTACACTGTACCCTCATTTTCGTGGCAGTCAAATTTTCCTCGACTGTCATCCCGGATGGCATCTATTACAGGACCAACCTGTTGTGTTTGCTGTTGATTTGTTCTCGTTCTGAACATGCATGAAATATTTGCCACTGGAAGTTACCACACTGGTAAAAAATAATCAACCATGAACTTATAAAAAAATAAATATTATTTGAACAGAGACCAGTTCGTATAAGCACAGTTGAATATAATTTACAAACAGCCGACAAGTAGGGATAGAACCATAAATGACGTAATCAACGATGGGATAATCTCTCCGCAAACCAAAGCAAAAGACAGGTAGGCAAGACTTGAATATAAAAATGATTTGTATTGGTGGATTCAATATTTAGAAATCCGTGTTCATAAAAGGATATGTGACAAATACATGAATAAAACCATAAAAGATTGTACAGAAAAATGTGAAAATAAGCTAAAACAAAATTGATATAGCTCTATCGAATTCACCTAACATAATTTGGTTGATAGAGATGTGTTTACGACGAATAATCAATTGTTTATAATCATTTCATTAACTCATTATTAAATTTCAGATACATTTTTATTTCATCTAGACATAGGTTTTAGTGGAAAAACAAACGCGTTGGTTCGGATACTGGAAGGAAGTGGACGATGTAAGACTGTGACGGTCTGTCGTATGCACTGGGCAGCCGAACCCAATGAACATGTGATATAACTTCCAATGTGACAAATGCATAGTTGTAAACGATTACACAATTACCGTGGTGGAATTTATTCAAATGAGAATTTGATGTTCTTGTTGCATTAAAAGTGAATTAAATGTATATAAAAAATCTGATACATTGTAAAGAAATAAACAAAAATGTATAACAATTTTATTAATTTAATAATAAAAAAGAAACAATATATAATGTGGATCAATGTCGACAGTTGTAACATCAAATACAAAAGTAACTATTCAATGATAAAAGAACATGCAACACTACACTTTATCATGTTCATAGTGTTTGGTAAAGCACTAAATTGTTCAATTTTAAAAGCTACTACTTAAAAGGTATATATAGCACTACAGTTTAGAATACAAGAAGTGTGCATATTTGTATTTTAATTTACATGTCACTAAAATTTCTTAAGCATGTTCCGTGTTTTAAGAAGATTGATTGATTGATTGTTGGTTGCTTAACGTCAAGTGGCAAATATTTCATGCATATTCAGGACGAGAACAAATTAACAATAAATACAATAGGTAGGTTCTATAATAGGGGCTTCCGGGATTAAGGTCGAAGAAATTTAGACTGCCACAGGAAATGTAGGTAAATTGGATAGGGACATAAATTTAGCCTTGCAACAGGTCACCTACGGACCCCTCAAAGAGCTGTTGCAAGGGTTCCTAACGTGCAAAGAGCGTGGCACTCTCTTTACACGAGGCATCGGATTTAACGTCCCCATTCTGACCGGACGTGACTGCGAATTTGTACATCCCGCACAGCCAAACGGACGCCCCACTTTAGCGAGGGTTTTACCGCCGGTCGGAGAAAGACCAATGGTGACTATATTTCTATTCCCCAGTCACCCGTGGGGATTGTTTTAAGAAGAGCAAGCATGGTTGACGGTCTTAAATTGTTCTTTTGTCCAATGGTAACCAAGTGTGTGTCTGAATCATTTTACCATGGATAAAATCCGTTAAAAATTTTGAGAAGAGAAATTCAACAGACAAATAAAAGTATCTTTTATTTCTACAAATGAAATTCAAAACATTCAAAATTTAGATAAAATTGGTTTCTTGAATGTACCATTCAGTCTTATTTAACTCAGACTGTTCAATTCAACCTGTATATTGAGAAATATATTTGAAACAAACACACACAAATCTGAAGGATTTAATTTGATGTTATTTAGAGTCTTTCATTTACAATAAATCATTCAAAAAACAAACAGACTGTGCTGAAACAATTAACAGAGTTGACCTAAATCGAATTAACCGTCTAAAAATCAATTGCATTTTAGATTTACATTGAACGTTATTATGAACAAAAGAAGAAAAATTATGTTTGCTACAGTCCTGATGGTGTTTATGAGATACAAGATCCTGTTAAATCCACCGCCACATTTATTTTTTTGTGATACAGTGAATTTTAGATTTTTTTATACACTTAATTAATTCTACCAATATACAAAACAAAGAAGAAGACTTCTACCATCTTTACAATATGACTATTTGAAATAAAATTTCGTTGATTAATAGACGACCATATGACTTCTGGATGTAGACTGAGGAAAACTCACAATCATTTCGTACGTTATTTGAATTGGTAGCAGGTAATATGACAGGGCATGGTAACAAGAACTTGTCAACATATTAGTGAACCGTTTCTGAACTATATCATCTTTTTCCGAATAACTACACATATCATATATTGATGCAATTTACCATAGCGAGTTTAAAATGTCATTGCTAAAATCTTTTTTGTTACAGAAGGAATACAATAATCTAAGAACATCATCAGAATAAAGTAAATAAAAGGATACCCGCCGACGGAAAGTTGCTAATTGTTTTATGTAGTAGTTTGCAGCATTGAAAAGTATAAGCAGTATTACACGTTGAAATATTAATGTAAAGGTAACACATGCTTTACAGAATCTAAATATTTTGTTTATAAAAATTTAAAAAAAAACATCAATTCTCTCTCTCTCTCTTTAAATATAATCATTTTTTGTCCTGTTCTTGCAGTGTTTATTTTACTTTTTAAATGGATTTAATATGTGAGACAAGATGCTCTAATGGATTCATTTGTAAAACAAGATGCTCTAATGGATTCATTTGTAAGACAAGATGCTCTAATGGATTCATATGCGAGACAAGATGTTCTAATTGATTCTTATGAGACAAGATGCTCTAATAGATTCATATACGAGACAAGGTGATCAACATGCAGTCAGTGTCTTTAATTTTAAAGTAGTAATGAATCTATACATATCTTTTTATCGTTTAATCTTATTTCCATTGCAAGTATCTGTAAATACTTATTTTCCTTATCTATTGATCCGGGACAAACAGAAATCGGGACGAAAAATAAAAATATCACTTTATAAATTGTATGCGTCCGACGCTCTTTTTCTAGATTTACCTTCCATCAGGGACGCTTAAAGCCGAATATTTGAAAGCCAAGGATGTACAAGAATCGGAAAAGTTAGAGAACTGTATGAACAAAAGGATCTTAAATTCAAGCCAAATCCATCGAAGTTCAATTTTGCAGGAGGGAATTGAAACCTTGAGATTCGTAATAAGGTTAAATTTATAAACGTGGGTTCCTCGGTGGCTGATAGTCAAACAGCAGAGGTATCAACTCAGTACTACAACAAATAGAAGCGACACTCATGTATGTTAGGCGCCCGACGCGATTTTCTGAACTTACCTTTAACAGGAACGCTAAAAGCCGAATTCTTGAAAGCCATGGATGTATAAAACTGGATATCAGCCTGTTTTTATGCAGAGCCAGAAATAATTCGAATTATTTTTTTAAATCGGAAAAAACGGTAGCCATTTTAGAGATGACGCACTACTATGTCAGCTCAGCTCTGACATCGTTATTTTATTTATTATCATTACGATTATTACCTACTTAAAAGTTGTATTCCGCATCGTTAATTTTATTTATTATCATTACGATTAATACCTACTAAAAAGTTGTATTCGGAACGACAACTGTGTTTCTATCTAATTGGCATTATTCCAGATAGTTTAAGTCTTTATAACACTTCCGACTCCCTATTTGTCCGACATAAGAATAATAAACCTTGTACTTACAATCTTAGTAATACGTTTTCAACAGAATGTCATTTCCTGTTTCTAAACAATCTTTAACTTATAGTATCACAGATCCATGTATTGACAATAGTCTTCTACCTCTAGACAGGCGACTAAAATTAAAAACGACTGAGATAGCACAATATCGCTTCATTGACATATTTGAAGTATTAAAAAAATGTACAAGGAATATTTGAAGCTTTGATTTTGATGGGTAGTAGCAATAACGCATTTTTAAATGATTTTAAAAAAGTGATCTATGTAAAACTAAAAAAATCAGTTTTCATTATTGAGACAAGGTGTTCACCATGCAGTTAATGTCTATAAAATTTAGTAGTGAAACTAGATAGTAGTCGACACAATTTCTGATCGTCACTAAACAAATGATTGTTAAACTTCCTTTGGAAATAGCTCATAAATGTTCAGGACCAGGACTGTTTAACAATAAATCCAATAGGTAGGTCCTGTCAGGGATGAAGGTTGGGGAATTTTAGACTGCCACTGGAAAATGAGGGAATATTGGATGTAAACCGACATATTGCCTTTTAACAAGCCACCTACGGACCACTCAAAGAGTTGTTGCAAGGGTTCTTAACGTGCACCGAGCGTGGCACTCTCTCTACACGGGGCATTAACGTCCCCCATTCTGACCGGACGCGAATGCAAACTTGTACATCCCGCATCGCCAAACGGACGCCCCACTTTGACAAGGGTTTTACTGCCGATCGGAAAATATACCGGTAATGACTCCAGTCAACCTTGGGGTCACTAAATCAAACGGGCGTCTTAAAAGTGAACACCATCAAACGAATACATGTTATAAAAATTAATAAGCAAAGAATACAAAATTCAAAAAAACTATCGGATAACAATTATTCTTCATCAATATTAAATGGCGTCATTAGCTATGCAAATTTTCTTAAATCTTGAATATTATATTATGGTCGATTTTAAATACCTCTTTTCGTTGATCCCATTTGATGCCAACGTTTTCTATTTTCTTATCCATGATATCTCCCATATGATTCACTCCTCTCTGGACCATGGTTTACCTTCACAATCATAGTCACTACATTAAAAAGTGGTTGCAATCCATTTATAGCATGATGAGTTATCGATTTTCAAAAGATATCAATATATAATAAAAGCAATTTTACTCCTAAACCCAACTCTGCTCCACTAATGTGATATCTATGAGTTGATCATGCAGTTGTAATGAAAATGAAATGAGTATTTATGTTTAGTATATTTTTTTTTATTAATTTTAATTTGCAATGGGTGATACAAAAGAAAGAATTGTCGGCATTTTTCGATCCTCGACAAAATCATCACCTGAAGCCACAGCTTATTTGCAGAATATACTTCTTATTTTACTCGGATCATCATTTTACACGCAATGATCCTATCGCCACCTGATCCATTACTCGATATTTGACACTGAAATGGTTAACAATCACGTAATTTTGAACGCCGGATCCGCCTAAACGTTAGCGGTGGTTAAGCGTGCGTTTTATTTTCAACGAGACGCTTGTAACTAATGTAAACTATGGCGGCGGCAAAATACAGCCTGTGGACCGTCCCGAAATTGAAGGCTGAACTGAGCATTAAGGGTGCAGTAATCACAGGACGAAAGGCAGATCTGATTGATAGGTATATGATGAACAAAATCATGTCAAATGCACAACTTTTTATAGGCTGCTCACGACTTTAAAGTCTGCTTATGTCATGTATGTACAGTGAGTACGTGGAAAAAATGTCAAAAGTAATTGTCAAATTTTTTATGTTGTAAACATTTCATATAAAAAATATTTTGTTCGTATTCATTGTTAGATTTTGATGAACTTGGCACCAAAAGAAGCGGAAATGTCTAAAGTATAATTTTGTATATTTGGTAATGATATTTTGTCAATTGTTTTTCTTTTCTCTTGATCTAAACAAGGTACTTTTTTGAACAATTTGATTTAGTTGAAATATAGAACAATCTTATCACATGCACTTGTTTCTATCAATGGGAAGGTCTACTTTCCATGTTCTTGTATTATACAATAACATGGATAGAAGACCTTCCAAGTGATAGAAACAATTAAGTGCCTGTGAAGCTTATGAACAAAACAATAACATGCAAAAAATAATCATTGTCTATATATTGTATCAATATTATAAAATATTAATTCTTCACAACAAAATTTTAACCAAATAAATAAATGCTTTTAAATGTCCTAATTATTACATAAGAAATAAATTGTTTTAATTTTGAATTCACACACAATAATTATGCTTATAGACTGGTTGCATATGACAGAAATCATAATTTCAAACCCCCCATCATAGAAATTCCAGAAGCTATAGATATAGAATGGCCAAAACATGGATATAAGCAGCCTATAGCAGATCATAGATTGGTATTTTCCAAGGTGACCAGAGAGCAAATTGATGGCTATTTTTTATTTAGATTAGCAGGTTAGTATCTCCATGTTATAGGTGGGGAAGTATTTTAAAGTGAAAGTTACCCACGGGGGGTCTCAACATTCATATATTCATGGGTAAAGATTATTAATTGTGACAATGTAATAAAATTTGATCAATAACAAAACTTGTGTCAAGAAGCTTCAGCAGATGTGGAAATTTTAATGACAAAGAGTTTGGGAAATTCTGTGAAGATGGTTGCACAACAAACTGAAAAATTATGAACCATTGAAATATCACAATTGGTCAATTACTACCTATTGATATATTTCCTCGGTAAAATTGCACCCCATTGATATATTTGACGTATCACAAAAGAGACCCATTCCAGTGGCACATATGTATATACCTTCATATAGGAAGAGACCTCCCCCCCCCCCCCCCCCCCCCCCCCCCCCCCGTGAAGTTACCAAACAAGTAGTCATCAATCAGTAATTGCTATAATGCTTTGCATGAAGAACCAAAAAATATAGCGGCGCCCATATTAAAAAAATTCTGTAATTGTCACCGGTAAATGTCCTCTGAAAAACCCAAAAATCATTTTTATAATATTATTTATATATGTTGTTACAAGTATTAATGTTTATATAAAATATACAATGTTGATTTCCATTGCTTTATGGATCTTATATAATTTTTATCTTATAGCTTTAGTGAATTAAGTATACATTTGCTTTTCCTTAAACAAAGTAGAGCTAAACTATGATAAAAGCTCATAATTAGCAGGTTAAAATCTTTTTATAAATATGTATTTTTTATTTTCATTGATTTCATTTTTGTTCAAGATTTACGAACCTCAACAATTTTAAGGTGATCTGCAACTTATATTATTGTTTATCAGATGAGGTCCAATCAACAAAGCGCCATAAACAGATTTTTACTCTAATATGGGACATCATTTTACTATATATAAAAAAAGAAGATGTGGTATGATTGCCAATGAGACAACTCTCCACAAGAGACCAAAATGACACAGAAATTAACAACTATGCTTATATTTAGAAAAAAAAAACTAAAAATCTGCAAGTTTGTCGGTATTGTCTAGGATGAATGATTAATTTAATGATTTTTTATTTAAAAAAGAGTGTTAACGAAGAATGGATTATGTCTTTTTCAACCTTAAATGTTTATTCGTCCAGGGAAATTTGAGCCGCTGTTAATTGTAATGTTAAAGGTTTGGAGAAGCTACATTTTTTGTATTTGTATGGAATTCTAAATGACTGCATTGTTAAAAACCAAACAACTCATCAGGCACCATGCTTATAATTTTGCGTGTTATACGCGCTTTTCGTCTGGAAATTACACAAATGAAAATGGTAATATGCCACATAAATTATCCAGCTGAAGAGCATTGTGGACTCATAAATCGAAAACCTTCAACGTATTTTCCAAATCATTTATGTATTTATTATATTTATATATAATTTTTACAGGCGATAAGCAGGTGAATGGCGACATTAAGGCATTGGAGAAAGGCAGAGATTTGCTACAAGCGAAAAAAATCCTGGCTTGTTCTGTACTTATTCTTGTTGATGGTATTTTTCTAAGTGGTATTGTTGGTGCAGCCATGAAAAAACAGGTTTGCATCAATAAACAGTTTTGTCCCATCCTCATGACATTTATATAATGTATATTAGATTGTTATATGTGAAATATTCTATTTGAGAGAATTACCTCGTCTAAGATCAAATAAGTGTTAATAATTTCTGCTTCATATTTTCCAATTTTCATGATTATTCTCTGTAATACTTTTTCTATTAACCATTATTGTATCTCTTTCAGTTTACTTATATTGGGTGACTGCTCTGCCAAACCAATTTATGCTTTAGTTGGCATTTTCAAATAAAACCATCTGATTTATTTTTAAAATTAAGCTTCACTTAATTTTTAGCTCACCTGGCCCATCACTTGGCGTCCGTCGTCCCGCGTCTGTCGTCCGTAAACTTTTACAAAAATCTTCTCCTCTGAAACTACTGGGCCAAATTTAACCAAACTTGGCCACAATCATCATTAGGGTATCTAGTTTCAAAAATGTGTCTGGTGACCCGGTCAACCAACCAAGATGGCCGCCATGGCTAAAAATAGAACATAGGGGTAAAATATAGATTTTGGCTTATATCTCTGAAACCAAAGCATTGACAGCAAATCTGACAGGGTTAAAAATGTTTATCAGGTCAAGATCTATCTGCCCTGAAATTTTCAGATGAATCGGACAACCCGTTGTTGGGTTGCTGCCCCTGAATAAGTAATTTTAAGGAAATTTTGCCGTATTTGGTTATTATCTTGAATATTATTATAGATAGAGATAAACTGTAAACAGAAATAATGTTCAGCAAAGTAAGTTCTACAAATAAGTCAACATGACCAAAATGGTCAGTTGACCCCTTAAGGAATTATTGCTCTTTTATAGTCAATTTTTAACAATTTTTCGTAAATTTTTGTTATCTTTTACAAAAATCTTCTCCTCTGAAAATACTGAGATGAATTTGACCAAAGTTGTAAACTATCATCATTAGGGTATGTAGTTTAAAAATTGTGTCTGATGACCCCGCCCGTGAACCAAGATGGCCGACATGGCTAATAATAGTACATAGGGTAAAATGCAGTTTTTGGCTCATATATCTAAACCCAAAGCATTTCCAGCAAATCTTTCAAAACAAAATTGGTCATTAGGTCAAGGTCTATCTGCCCTTAAATTTTCAGACCATTCAGGCAACCCGTTGTTGGGTTGCTGCCCCTGAATTGGTAATTTTTAGAAATTTTTTCAGCTTTTGGTTATTATCTTGAAAATTATTATAGATAGAGATAAACTGTATATAGCAATAATGTACAGCAAAGTAAGACCTACAAATAAGTCAACATGACCAAAATGGTCAATTGACCCCTTAAGGAGTTATTGCCCTTTATAATCAATTTTTATCAATTTTCATAAATTTTGTAATTTTTTACAAAATAATTTCCACTGAAACTACTGGGCCAAGTTCATTATAGATAGAGATAATTGTAAGCATCAAGAATGTTCAGTAAAGTAAGATCTACAAACACATCACCATCACCAAAACACAATTTTGTCATGAATCCATCTGTGTCCTTTGTTTAATATGCACATAGACCAAGGTGAGCGACACAGGCTCTTTAGAGCCTCTAGTTTTATTTGCAGGTATCTTACAACTATCATATCAAACTTGACAAATCTGGCAGCCCAGTTAATTCAAAGTGTGAATGTCCAGCAGGAAAGGGTCCCAATGCCACCTGCAAGCATGTTGCTGCAGTGCTGTTAATGGCTAATATTTTCTCTAATACTGGAGAAATTTCAATACAGAAATCATGTACAGAAGGTTTACAGACTTTTCAACAACCAAAGACATATTACAATGGTAACTTCTTTTACCTGAGTGTCCTGTAAAAGCTATTTATTTCAACCAAAGAATTGAGAGAATAAACAAGTTTCATTTCTTTATATGTTTATGCCCCACCATAAAGCAACAGTACATGAAGTTTTACGTCGGTATTGTTCTAAAGAGTTAAACATATATGGAAACATATGTCAAAGTTCAGAAACTATATCTCCACCAGGCCTTTAACTAGAGTTTTTGTTTTTTGTTTTCCTTCATTTTCCTTTATTTTATATTTTAGGTGTTCCAGTGAAAATTGAAAAAACTTGCTAAAAGGAAACCAACAGAAATATTAGAGGACCCAAGACCACAGAAGTACAGAAATATGGAAGGGTTTACAGACCATGTCAGAAACACCATGATTAATTTTTGCTCTCAATCATCTCAAGACCTTACACTGAGATATATTTTTCCTGCAGCTGATATAGAGGTACAATGGAAGTTGATGATTCATAAGAAAAACTTGAAAAAATATCTTTATTTCAAATAAAATTAACAAATTTTAGGTAATACATAGAATAAAATTAACTTTTAACAACATTAACAATGTATACAGTCATATATTAGTAATAAACCTGTTTGAATCACACACATGATAAAGACAAAAAGTTTGCATGTTCTTGATTTTTGGAAAATTTACATTGCCTGTCGATTTTTAAACATACCACTTGTCTTGTAAAGTCAAATTTCTGGTGCTCATATAATACAATCTAAAAAAACTATATATTAACAAAAGAAAGCAAGTAGCCTTGAGTTTTCATATTGCCAAATTCACTGTAATATGTAGTATATCTATATAAATTTTGTTAGTCAAAGGTAGATAACTCCATGTTTAAAAAATAACTCATATCATATACATTGTAGTTAGATTTATGCACATGGCTTCTTTAATATTATTTTAAATTTGTATTTCAGACTGCCCAGCTTGATCATGACTATCTGTCGTTACCATTTGCTGAATATTGGGTTGACAGAGCTTTAATGGTAAGATGAAAAATTCATTTGCAGTATCAATTTATATGTAAATCAGTGCCAATAAAAGGCAACTCCAAAATATCTTATGTACAATAAATAATAATGTATAAAAACTCTTAAATAATTTTCATACTTAAATTTAACAATTCACAAGCCCCGAATAAGAAATATTTAGCTAGCATATAGGGTACCAATAACCAGACAATTTACTGATCTTTGTTGTACTCAAAATAGTTAAGTCTTTTTTTTATTTTCAATATGGGATAGTTTTCACACTTTTAAACATGTTTGTCTGTTTATTCAGTACCTGGTACCAAATAACTTATATTTCAATATAACACATCTTATGATTGAATGAATGTTTTTGTTTCTTAATAAAATTAAAAGGATTGAGTGAATTCATGAGATATCCTATAAACTATATAAGATATTTTATATAAAAAATAATCAAATATTTTATCTTATAAATCTTATCTAACATGTCTTATATATATATATAGTTTATAAGATATCTCATATAATTTTCTTTATAAGATATCTCATATAGTTTTCTTTATAAGATATCTTATAAATTATATGAGATATCTTACAAACTATATGAGATATCTTATATAGTTTATAAGTTTATAACATATCTTATATAGTTTATTAAAATCTTATATAGTTTATTAGATATCTTATATAGATTTTAAGAAATCTTATATAGTTTATAAGATATCTCATAAAGTTATATGAGATATCTTATAAATTATATGAGATATATCTTATAATTTATATGAGATATCTTATAAACTATATGAGATATCTTATAAACTATATGAGATATCTTATAAACTATATACACTTATAGTCTTTGTATGAGGTCGATACAAGGATATATTGACCTGAAAGAAGTATATTGACTGAGGACGAAGTCCGAGGTCGATATACTTCTTTGGGTCGATATATCCTGTATTGACCTCATAAATAGGCTATAATTGTTATGTTATTAATTTCCAACCACATTTGTATCAAAATCGTCATTTGATTTTGTTGGAATTTTATAGATATCATATTGTCTCCTAGACGATTACAACATAATTAGTTGTTATTTCATTTGCTTTTTTTGTTGTTTTTTCACATCTTATGTATCTGAAGATTTTTTTCTTCAAATAGTCGATCATAAATATCTTTTTATAAAAATTTTAACAATATCATGAAATTTTATTACATGACGTCACGAAGTATATCGGATTTTAGATATTCTAAAAATAACAGTGCAATATGCTTTTTGCTGTGCAATATGCTTTTTGCTATCCGCCGTTTTCTCTCTACCTTCGAAAATATAGTTTAACATGTGACTATCCCTGAACGAATCAAATTAGTTAAAATATACGAATTAATAATATTATGAGATATCTTTTAAACTATATAAAATAAAAAAAACTACTTGCTACATTTACATGCTGAAAATTCCTTAAAGTCAAGATTTTATATTGATTTCACTGCTATTTTAGGTTACAGTACAACAGGCAAAATTGGCTGAAAAGGAGACAAGAGGGCAATCCAGCAACAAGAAATGGTTTTATTTAAGACAGTGGAGGATAACAGCATCTAGGTTTGGAGAAATTTCAAAGATGACCACAAGGAGAAATGTACAAAAACTATGTGAATCATTGTGCTCTCAAAAGTTCCTAAATGTAAAATCTGTATTGCATGGTAAAATGTACGAGCAGAAGGCAATATCACAGTTTGAACAAAAGTTTCAATTGAAATGTCAAACATGTGGACTGTTTATTTCTGCTGACAAACCATTTCTTGGAGCTTCCCCAGATGCCTTAATTGGAGATGATTGTGTTGTGGAGGTGAAGTGTCCATATACAGGACGAGATGAGAGTATTGCGCCAGGAGTCAATTTTTCTTTTTTGGAATATGGCAAAGATAACAATATAACATTAAGAAAAACATCAAACTATTACGACCAAATTCAGGGTCAACTTTTTTTATCACAGAGAGAACATTGTTATTTCATTGTTTATACATTTAAAGACCTCTTTGTTGAGAAAATTGAAATTAATCATGACTACTGTGTTGGTTGTCTGCTTCCAAAGTTGGAATTATTTTACTCCAAACACTTTAGGCCATATATTGCCTCAATGCTATAAAAAATTAATAAATTATTGAGACTTTATATTTTTTATATTGTTATTTTTTTTTATCAGTGAGTTTGGGCTGGTCATTGTGAAAGTGTCACCTATGTGCATTTTTGAACCACCCTTTGAAATTTATGCAAAATTTGTTATCCTCTCTTCTAATTTAGAATCAATTCAGCCCCCCCCTCTTTTTGTGGATAATTCTCAATTTACGATATTTGACCCCCCGTGAAATATGTAATTATATTTCCATCTGCAAAAATTGATACCCTATTTTACGTTAATACAAAAATTAAATCCCCTTTTACATTTACAAAAAAACAAACTTGTAAAATCCTCCTACATTTTAACCAGCCCTTAACCTAGATAAAAAATTACATATAAGTTCCATATTACAGATGAGGGTGCATTTTTATTCGACTAGATACCAATAATGCTGGACTTGATTATCACAATCTCTTCAATATTGATTGATGTTGAAACATTGAAAAACCAAATAAACATACTCAAAGCAATAAAGAGCATTAGGCACCGAAAATCTCATATCTACGACAAGCCAAAACTAGTTAAAAAGTATAATTACATTTTATGTAATTAGTGGAAACATCTCAGGAAGTATACTTTGAAACTATAAAAATAAGGTCAATTTTACTTACTTTCTTTTGTTAAATTACAATATTAAAATAAAAATGGGACCCTTTGAAAATCTAGGCAAATTTATCAACAATTGCATTTTTGAAATTTGTCAATGCAAAACAAACAAATACAATTCTGTTACTCAGTGACAGTTTGGTGTTTGGTAATTCAGACTTAAGAATTTTGAAACGTTTGGCTAATCCTATTACATGTTCTATATGGATACGCTTGGATGCAACACGTCTATCCCTCACAATTTCTTCTGGCTCTAGTTGTGATTTTCCTTTCAGCATTGTAGGCGTATTAACATAAACATCATTGTTTGCAAAGAGGTCTTGAACCATAATGCCTCGATCCGCCATAATACTATCCCCAGAGTCAAACCTGGTATTATCTAAAAGACTTGAGTCTTCAATAATCTGCCTGTCACTGGTAGATCCCCCATAGCAGTCTGAAATATACGATATAGCACCTCTTGGGGTACACCCAACCATAGTTTTCACAGTATTTTTGTGCTTGTAGGAAGACCAAGTCACACTCTGAATGTTTACGTCTTGAGATTTCTGGATTGGAATCTCAGTAGCATCAAGGATAACTCGAGTCCTTGGAAATTTTCTTTGAAAATCTACTGGCATATGCTTATCAACAATGTCTCTTGATGGCCAAATATTTAATTCATTCAGTTGAAAATAAAGGAAGTTAATCCAGGTATTAAAAATCCTAGCAATGGTAGAAACAGATAAATTAAATAGCAAGGATAATTCTACATCTTCTTTGGCACATCTGAGTTTAATCAATGTTATAAATAGCTGATCAGATGGATGAAGGGTTGAACATTTATATTTGAGCTCATATGCAGCAGGACCTAGTGCATGGAATAAGAACATGAAATGTTCATAAGATTTAAAACCTGTATAAAATGAAACTGCCTTTGGATTGTCCATGAAATTTTCAATTGAATACCGACCAAGTAACTCACACTGGATCTCCATGTCCTTGGGTACATGTACGTCAGGCTCTGAAGGTATGGAAATATTGGTACTATTCTGTGTAGACTCGACTTCAACCTCTTGTTGTATTCCTTGGTCAAGAGCTTTGTCCACACTCATAGCTTTTCTCGATTGCATTCTTAAAGCTCTAGGGCTTACAATATTTATTTTGGGACGAAAGCTAAACACTGATGGTACTGCATCTACCTTTAGTCTACTTCGATCACCTGGAAACAAAGCATGAAACTGATCTTAATAATTTTACACACATGTGCTTGGAAACATTTTTTTTTTATTTGGGCAATAAAACTACCACATACATGTATTCTGCTTTATTTTTTGTTAACATTGCAGTGGGGATAGTACTTGTATAACTTTACATACATTTATAAATAATAATTCAGGCCAGGCTTATTAAGATTTTATTTGATAGCGTTTAACAAGAAATCTTTGTTCCACATGCAATCACACTCATTGAGTTAGTTGGTCTATGGCAAACAAACAAGTCTCCATGTTGCAGGTGTGACCTATAATTGGTTGTATTTACTACTTAAGGAACTTTGTTGTGTGAGTCAAGGCTCCATGTTGAAGGCTGTACTGTGACCGTCATGCATATTGCTTATTTTTATACTTTATGTTTTCAAGAGAGAGTAGTGCCATTGGCAATCATAATACCACATCTTCTTAGGTTTAAATTATTTCAATTTGTGCTTCATTAACCCTGGAGTGGGTATATGCATGTAGTAAAACAACACATTGATAACAAACAGCTAATTTTAAAATATGAGCCACTTACATTTTTTACATACATTTGTACATCAAGTTAACTTAAAGTAGGAGATGAAAGTTAAATTTTTTTTTTTGATTTATCTATTAAATTCTTAAATTATTTTGACCCCAATTTTCCATTGTTATGATCATATTATTATTAAAAAAAATAAGGAATTCTTTTTTCTATCTATTAAATAATGCCATACTCACATTCTCTTTACTTGTGGTCTTCCTGAAAATGTAAAACGAAACCACAAAGCAACACAAACTTTATAACATAAATTCATGCTAAAACAATAACAATTTTTTTAGAAACAATGTCAGTCAGCTGTGATAATGATTGTGCCCAATACATGTGATCCTTGAACATTTACAGGTGTTTTGAAATAAATACTATTTATAAAAAAATACACATTGTTATATTAGAAAAGGTAAAACACAAGCTTGAACAGTTGGTATAACTTGATATCAATACAAAGCTACTTACATCTGGGACTATTATACTATTAGTATAATAGTCCCAGCTTACATGTATGCTGCTACAGTGCTAGTTTTACAGAAAAAAATGATATATTTTGTTTATTTAATGTTTACCTTCCACCCCCTAAAAACCCCCTTTCTGGTCACTAAAAATCCAACTTCTGACATTATAATGCATGCCGATAATTTTAAGAGTAATAGAATACGAATAAACTACACGTAGATCATACAAAATTTACCTAATAATGTCTCCTTGTAATCATTTGCTGTAAAATGTTGATGACAAACAATGTCGTGTTTTCCCGGTTTCCATAGACCTTTGGTAGGGTCAGATCTTTTTAGTGCAACCCTCCACTTTAGACACAGCTCGGGATTTGAAGGGAATTTGTGACCACCACTCACAGAACATCCTGGGACACAACATCTTGTTGGCATCTTGTTATTACGTCAGGACGTTAGAGACCGCCATACATTTACATTAGATACAAGCGCCTAACTGATAAAAAACGCTCAGGTAACCACCGCTAATTTTCCGGATGAAATCGGTGATTGTTAACCATTGTAACAGAGAGATAAAATAAAAACTTGTACGGAAGGATGTGTAAACTGCTTTTTTTCTGATTGATATTTTTTTTATCTCGTTATTAGATAAAACAAAGAAAGCAATCAGAACTTTGCGAAGACCTCGAACGACGCGTTTTCAGCTGATACAAAGTTACAAACTAAACATGTATCGAATGTAAAAAGAATTATGTTGTTCAGATCATATCCTTCTTATGCCTTGCCTTGTCACTCCATGTTAAATGTTTTTAAAATTAGGTAAACAATTAAATGTCTTCATGTCGCTATCATTCAGTGGCTTACGATAAATGCAACCAGGGTACACGACACCAAAACTAATGAACGCCATGTAAGCCATTGACGGTACAGCCGTGGTGATCTATCCTCCACAAATCGATAAAGCCGGAACTATCAAGGGATAAGAATGATGGTCTATAAATCATATAACAGGAGCAAATTGGTAAAGTTGGTCCGCTATATTTCTAAGAAGGCTGAGTTCTCCTTGGATATAAACTATACCCACATCACCAACTTTGAATACATTTAACACTATTTATCACACTTCAAATCAATCGTAAGGCGGAAAGTTTGAAAACAAAGTGTCGAAAATTTAGTAGTTTTTTAGATGAATACATAAACAAAAATGTGAGTACTTGATTGAGACAAGGTAGTGACATGTGCCGTCCTTGTCAATAGACGTACAGTAAAACCGTATTTGAATTATCATCTTATAAAATATGACGGAAGCAAGAAGCCTATCGTCTGAAGGGTGACTGAGGAATAAAAATGTGGTCACCATTGGTCTTCATCCGACTGGCTATGAAACCGTCGCCAAACATGCCGAAGTAGGGCGTCCGTTTAGCTGTGTTGGATGAAAAAATTTGCAGCCACGTCCGGTCGGAATGGTGACGTTTAATCCGATTCTACGAGTAAAGAGAGTGCAACGCTGTATGCACGTTAAGAACCCTTTAAAGAATTTTCTGAGGGGTCCGTAGGTGGCCTGTTGAAAAGTTACATTTATATATCTGTCCAATATACCCTCATTTTCACATGGCAGCCTAAAATTTCCCTACCTTAATCCTGGACGGACTATTACATGACTTACATATTGTATTTATGGTTAATTCGTTCTCGTCCTGAGCATGCATACAATATATTTTAAGTCAGTATTTGCCATAATCATGATTTTATATTAAGTATTTGTTTTGAATTGACTTTTTACACATTACATGCACCTGTCCCTAAAGACAATTAGCAGATGTAATCCCGTATAGTAAGCTATAAACTAAGCCACCAGGACCACATAATGTGATATTATACAGAGTGAAATCAACCTATCAAAATAATATTAAGAGTAAACGAAAGAGCAGTCATTAAATACAGCAACTAACTACAAACACTTGGTTACAAGGTCATTTTCACAGACAGGTAAATGAAAAAAATTGCGTCGGAGTTTAACATGCATGTTTGTGCCTGCTAAACCTCCCCTCCCCAAATAACCCACAGCAATGCACCAAAAGAACAAACTGCACACAGCTATATAAAACATTGATATAAAGCAGAAAGCAATGAACAAAAAAAAAACAAAAAAAAACTACGTAAATTGTCAATCTAGGCTTATTGTACTAGAAGCTACTTAGAGTTATTCAAAATCTAAATAAACCACGTTTCCCAGGTTTTCCTAGATTGAAATATCAAGATATTTTGATATGTTGCTGATAAATGTAAAATGTATTTCTACATGTATATATCTTTAAAAGTATTACACGAGCTTAGGTTAAACTATTTTTTTGAGTGAAAATGGAAGAAGAAATAAAAGGTATCAGTTGAATATACACCAAAGTTCAGTCTTGGGCCTGAAATTACCTTTCTCTGTAAATAATTTTAAATTACATAAAATAGATTTAAACAAATACTAATTGTGCTTCATTATCATACGCTAGATACTCGTAATTGTATATTTGGCTTATCTAAAATGTTGTCAACAGACAGTTTATAACCGATGTTTTAAGCTCGTAAATCGATAAAAATCAAATTTAAAAAAAATAGAAACTGAGTGACTCGCATGAACTCCAAAAGGAAAGAGACCGGGTGCCTGAACATAATAAGCGTCTCCTTCTGTGTATGCATGACCCTCCATGCGAAATGTCACATAAGATAGAAATTATAGATCAGACTACTATGATAGTATCTGAAGATGTAAGACTGCAAATACATGTCGCTAGTGAGTTTCTCAGTTATGATGTGCTATTCTAGACTTAGTAACGTGTTTGACTTGCGCTAAATTCATGTTTGAATATCAACTTCATAATTGACCTGATTAACGGTAGCCAGACTTGATAAGATCGGTACGGGTTGGCATGATCTTATGTGTCGAGACTCTCCACTAAAAATGTACTTGTTTGATAACAGATGTCTTGAAATCCCAGATGACTTTTGCAGCACGACCGCCAGTGATGTCGTCTTGTTGGTTTTAATGTTGCATCACTTGAGCACATGTCGAGTAAATGTTACATTAATTTTACTGTATACGCTGTTAAGGGATAAGTTTAAAATTTCCCTTTTATATTTTGCCTCTATTTTTTTTCCAATGGCTGTAGTTTATCGGTTCACGCTGCTGGCACAAACAAGGGAATTATGTTATTCCCCTTTAAGTGGTTCAGCAGCTTTTCACCTTGGTGGAGTTTGTACACTCCAAAGATGGCAACGTCTTTTTGGGTGTTCTGGGATAAAGATAGACCTTTGATGACTCGCTTCGTAAGGCAAGATGATGTTTTCAACAAAACGGATTATGGTGTTTTTTTCTATTCCAATGAACCTCGGTCCATCTGGTTTGGAAAAAGGACACCGTTCGGCAAGCTCCCCGAAATGACACCAAAATAAGAACATTATTTTTATGATTATTGTTTCTTCTATTGTTATTCTTCTTATATAAAAAAAAAAAAACTCATTCTTTTCTATTTCTTGTATTTATTAGATTTTAAAGTAAACTTTTAATTTTGTACCATAAAATAAAAGGTATCTTTCCTCACAGAAAACGACTTGTTTATGCGTCTATTTCCAATGATTGATTGATTGTTGGTTGCTTAACGTCCAGTGGCAAATATTTCATGCATATTCAGGACGAGAACAAATTGACAATAAATACAATAGGTAGGTTCTGTAATAGAGTCGTCTGGTATCAAGGACGAAGAAATTTAGACTGCCACGGGAAATGAGGGTATATTGGATAGGGACAGAAATTTAGGCTTACAACAGGTCACCTACGGACCCCTCAAAGAGTTGTTGCAAGCGTTCTTAACGTACAAAGAGCGTGGCAGTCTCTTTACACGAGGCATCGGATTTAACGTCCCCATTCTGACCGGACGTGGCTGAAAATTTGAACATCCCGCACAGCCAAACGGACGCTCCACTTTGTCGAGGGTTTTACTGCCGGTCGGAGGGAGACCAATGGTGAGCATACTTCTATTCCCCAGTCATCCTTGGGGGCATATATTTCCAATGATAGATTTGCTTACCTTTTTCCCTTTTTGACGATCTTAATGGTAGATGTCCTGCTATTGTTTGTAAGTTTTCTCCTGATAACAATAAAGAGGTAAATTTGTTTAAATAGAGTCATGAAAATACACCGGTTACACGATTAGTAAAACGATACATCACTTGTTTCATATATGTAACAGAGAAAACGACAAGAATGATCCCAAAATAGATATATATTCAATTTGTTATGAATTATGCGAATGAATCAAATATTATATATTCATTAAATGATTCTAAAAGTACGTGCATACAGTATATCCAATGATTGCTAAAAAAAAATCCTTTTATCTTGTAGAACGCTTCATTTAAGAAATCTCCGCTTTCCAAACATTGATCGCCTAATTTTACAAGGAAAATATGTATTGTTTATTCTCATTGATTAATTTGATCCCATGACTTTTTTATTGGACAAGGTGGTAACAAAATGACATGTTATTGTTATATAACCATCATTTCTCCCCCTTCCGGTCCAACATTACGTGCTATTTTGTCTTTGTATTCTTGTTTTTGGTTTTATTTGATTTATTATTTCTGGGCTCAAAAATTCTGTAATACTTTTTATTTTAACGTAGTGTCTTTGAATATAAAATTATTTGCTGCTTACTGTAGCATTATTTGTCGTGTTGTGAGCCCCATGTAATGTACAATCTTATTTTCATATTGCTGGTCTTTCTTTGTCTATGTCGTTTATTTTTTGCAACCACAATGCATTTGTTTTTGTTCAATATCTGGCATTTGTAAACCTCCTTGTGATTTTTATCGGTTTAATATTTTTCTACCTAGTAGTTTTGGTCTATTCCAGAGAAATGTGTATAGATATCTTTTAATCGTGATTATGTTTTTTCTTGTGGGGAGTCTACATTTTACAACTTACCCCGTCTTACTAATCATTAATATTAGTTATTCACTTCAAATCTACGTTTCTGTTTTCACATTTACGCACTTACCATTGAAGTTTCTCAGTTTATGACTCGGTTTACTTTGGTAAGTAGCTATGACTTCAACTAAAGTTATTTCAACAAGTCTATCCTAGGATCTTATTCTTATTAGTATCATTTGTCCCAAAATATATTTGTAAAGCTTTGACATTTTTTTAAATCAATATTCTAATTTGTGTATCTTTTTTTATCCCTGTTTCTTCCTATCTTCAAAATTTCAGTTTTATTTTTGGTTATTTTTGCTCCGGTACTTGCCCAAAACCTGTGAATTCCTTAACTAAATCTTTAAAGTCTGATTTTCTGTTGCAAGAGTTGAACAATTGTAAAGGTTCTATAATTATGGTGAATAGTGTCATAGATAAAGAGGAGCCTTGTCGTTTAGAAATTATTATATTTTCTGTAAGATGACTGATGATTTGTATTTTGCTCTATTGTTTTAATCCATCGTGTAAAATAAAAGCTTCATCATCTTATATTTTGTTACTCTGTTGAAAGCTTTCCGTGATCAAAAGATATAAGTAGCCCATTCCAGTTAATTTTATTCATAGATTCCAAAATTGCGTCGATACCGTGAAGATTTTCTGTAATTTTCTTTTTCGGCCCTGTCCCTGTTTGGTGTTCATTAGCTTATTTACCACTTTAATTTGCTAAAAACTTTTGTCAGGCTTTTGTAATGATTTCATAATGGAAACAAAAGAGGCTTATCGGTCTCCGTTGCCTAAAGTCTCTATGAATCCTTTTATTTCTGAAATGTAAGGACATTGTCTCGGTCTTCATTGTTTCTGATAGTTCTTCTAGTCCTTCATTTAATATATACACTAGACTTACACTAAATCTTCTCAAAGATTTTTATATAGATTTTTTTAAGCTGTTTATAGCTATTTGAAAAGATCTTTCTGTGTTATAGTTCTTGCAATTTAGTAAAAATTTGGCAACTTAAATCCCTTATTGACTTTTAATTCTGGTATTACAAAGGCCCAACATTGATATGTGTGTCTATTGTCATCAATCAATACTTTTAAATGATGTTTATACTGAGTTTTTAATCATAATATTCGCTTCACTTTTTATCAGACGTGGTATATCCTATTTATAAAAATAAAATCTATTTTTACAATTAAAATTAGTACAATAATATAACCTTTGTTTCTTTTAACATTTTTTTACAAAATCTTTATTTATCAGTTTAAAAATCATTGCCATTTCCAGTGTGTCATGGTTTATTTCTCGCTTTATTTCTAGCTTTTATAGATGATGTGCACTACTTGGTCTACCATGGGACACATGGTTTGTTCGTTTTCTGAAATTCCTAAATAGAGATATGGGTACATACTCTATTCAGTAGTGAATGTATTGTTAGTTTGCCGAGTATCATTTGTAAATAAGTTTCTGTAAATTTAATATCACTTTTTTTTGTGAAGGTTATTCAATTTGCTTTTTTAACGTTCAATTTGGGAGAGAAATCACTATTTACATATCTCCAATGTATAACTTGAATTAATATAAATACAAAAATGATCACTTCCAAGGGTTGAGTGTTAATCTACTAACCAGTAAAATTATTGTCCAATACTTGAACTACAAAAAGTTAAATCTTAATTTTGTGTTTCTCAGTTGATCGGGTTCAGTCTTGTTCCTGATCCTTCGTTTAAAAGACATATATTATTTTCTTAAATGAAGTTTAAAAATTTCTCTACCATGTCTACCTTTAGTATCAATTCTTTTGTCCCTTCATGTAGGATGGGCATTCAAATCACCTCAAAATATATTATTTGTTGTTATTTGATTAAAAAGTCTAAATGTTTAGTATCTGATTAAGAGTCATATAAATTAAGCATGTTAAGTATCGATAATTGTCTTACTAATATAAATTATGTAAATGATATAAGTTTCAAATTTACTTCGAATATCTACTTTACTATAATTAATAAAGTGTTTAACATGAATGGCTGTTCCACCTCTAACAACTCCTCTACTTGAGAATGTTGCAAGTGTGTAACCTAGGATTTCAGGAGAATCTTTTTCTGAAATGCAGAAAGTTCTTGAAGACATAAAATGTTTGGCGTATCTTGAATTTTATTTACGTGCCATATAAATTTGGATATGTTCTCTAGAGTCCTTGACAATTCCAATGTGCCAAACTAAGTTGTAAAGCTATCACTATGATTCAGATATATGTATATTATATTTGCCATGAATGTAAACAGTTTGTATTTCCTTATTATGAACAATTTCAAACTTAACCTTTATTTAATACCTTTAACTTGTCAAGTATATATTATTGGTTAATATGTTCACCAAGTAGATTTGTAACCACTTTTGCTACAAAAATGAGTTGATGTTCAGTATCTGTCAAGGTCGGAACTTGTGTTATTATTACTATAAGTAAAAGCAAAAACATGTGAAACTCTGCGAGCGGTTGAAACAAGAGCTTTGTTAATGAAATCTATTTATTCTACATGTCTTTGTTCATATTTATTCTGCAAGGGTTTTTGTTTTAACTCTTGTGTTCTTGCTTCTTCTGAACTTTTTTCTTGACACACCTTTTTAATAATGTAATTGCTTTCCATTTTCCTAGGGTAATCTTTGCTAGTGGATGGGTGATCACCTTTACAATTGGCACATTTTGCCTTTTGTTTACATTTTTTCTCTATGTGTTTTCCCCCACAACTTACACATTTAACCCTATTCCTGCATTCCCATTGCATGTGTCCAAAGCCGTGGCATTTGAAACACTGCATAAGTTTTGGTACAAACATTTTGGTTTTATAACTCTAAAACCCTATTAACACTCTATTAGGTAGCTCAACTGCGTTGACAAATAGTTCAAGAGTTTTGGATGGTATCCTTGTATTACTATTTTTGTCAAAAAAGTGAGTTTTTGAATTTGATTTACTTCTTGTTTCTCAAGTATTTCCTTTAAATCCTACTCGTCTATATCTAGAGGAACATTGTAAATACAACCTACCTTTAGTAGTACTCAACATTTAAAGCCGAAAAACATTGATTGACCATTGTTCGAAATGTTTCAGTTTTGACAATTGAGTGAACTGGTTTTTATCAAAACATAATACCAGTAAATGACTTGTTCACATTGTCCCTAGGTTTTTACAATACCTATAGTAGAAATCATTACATTTGGTATTAGTATAGGATTTTTTCCGTCCAAGTTTTTTGTCTTTATTAGGCACTATCAATACTTATTTTTGGGTTGATTTTGACTATTTACTAGTCTTCTCTTTAATAGTATCCTTTAATACATGTACATTACTATAAATAAGAGTCATGTTAATGACTTATGCATACTTTTCCGTTCACTTTTTTTGATATTGCCATTGTTCATTGCAAATATTCCATTCGCTTTCTTTTTCAGACATTTCTGCACGTGTAATAATCGCTGTATCTCTATTTGATACGTTCATTACACTTGAGCCTATGTTTGTAACATTTTTTTCATGATTCATCATGGATTTCATCTATGTATTTTCCTAATATATTAATATCTTAAGAATCAGACATACTTGAAGTAATATACAAAAAAGAAGAAAATTGTAAATATTCTAAGCTTGTCAAGTTTACACTATGTATACATCTATATCTAAATATAATAGCTGAAATATATATGCTTGTACAAAAGTTTACAAATACAAAGATATGTTAGGTAAATATACAAACATAAAACAGTCAGTGTTCATTAAACAAAATGCATGTGTACAATCATCTGAGACTCTCAACCCTAAATGAGTGAAAAATGTTCCCAAGAGTATATATGTTTTATGGCTTACGTTCCAGCTTGGGCTTCAATCAGTGTAAGCGTGCCTCAAACTTTTTGATCATTTTCTAATGACTGCGTATTATATCTTGATGAGGGAAACTTATTTTCAATCAGTTTTACATCAAAGAGGTTTGAATACTTAAAAAAATTCCAACAGGAAATTTTACATTGTAAAACTATTAAATAATAAGTATTTGCTCTCACTGCTAATTGAAGTTTTAAATGAACACATAACCTAAAATTATCAAGTCAGAACTCTTACAATTCTAAATAATTTATATGAATTGCTATCTTTTAACTGTATTATTCAAACAAAGCTTAAAGAATTTGCTTATCTAAAGCATTTTTTATTTTATTTTTTAAACAACTTCGTATCCCACGAAACATCTTGATATTTGCATATCGACAACAAGTAAACAGCACCAATTATTCACAAAAGTTTTACAAATAAACGTTACATACACCAGACAAACTACACTTTGAAATAATTTTATGTAATATTAAGAAATAGAGATGCTTAATTGGAAACAAGTAATACGAAAGCGCAAAAATTACACATTTTAAAGATTTTAAAGAAAGGTCAACATAGTAAATGAAAATAAATGAACATTGACCTGCCAATCAGTTATGTTGAAGTTTTCTTGTGCAAAACCAAGAATAAACTTCATGCACATCATCATCGGGGAATATTATTTTTACAACAAGTACACGAAAAGTAATTGAAGCAGACTAATTTTATTGCCTTCGATATCAAAATGTACTATATTTTTTCAGTACTTTTATTTTTTTCAGTTTTGCTTTACATGCGAACTTTGCGTTTACACCAAGATCTTCTTATATGCGAATTATTTTCCTGATGTTTCGTATTGAGGCTGTTGTGAAGGAATTATATGCACGTTTAATAAATACAGTAGGGGGAAGAACTATATAGTTGTAGTTAACAAAATTGACCACAATACAATAATTATTGATATTGCTGTTTATCGAACGTGCATATACGGAGTTCTAGTGACTGGACATGTTTGGCATAAATATGACCTAACCGTATATTATGTTTTCCTCTATTAGCTTTAGTTTGAATCAGGTTGTAGTGCAAAGGTTTGATATTAAGTCGTTTTGATTATTATTCATCACAATGTATCAGATTCTGAATCCGGGAATTCTGGAAGGTGTTGGTTAGATTGAAGTTATTTATTCAAACTAATATGAGATTTTTTGCAACACCAAATGTAAAAAAAATAATATTTAGCATGACGTAGATTACATTTACACCAATAATCCTTGTTCTGACTGAATGTAACGATGTGTTCACGGTTGAAATCCTTTAAGTACTATTACGTGTGTTTGCATTCATCGCAAAAAAAAAGGATTCGTGGAGAAGTGACACTTCAGAATGAACGGGATTAGAGGCGAAATATCCGAGATTCTTATAGAACAAAAACCCCAAGGGAAATAGAAATATGGTCACTACAGATCTTCTTCCAACAGCAGTAAAACCCTTGCCAAAGTCTATGAATGAAAGTGGGGCGTCTTTTTATCTGTGCGTCGCTACGTCCGGTCATAATGGGGACGTTAAATCCGATGCCACGCTCTTTACACGTTAAGAACCCTTGTTACAACTGTTTTAGGGGTCCGTAGGTGGCCTCTCTAATATACCCTTATTTTCCAGTGACAGTATCAATTTTCCCAACCACCATCCTGGACGTCCTCTATTATAGGACCGACCTATTGTACTTATTGTTAATTTGCTCTTGTCTTGAACATGCATGAAATATTTGCCACTGGACGTAAAGCTACCAACACTCAAACACTTACAGATCACGGCAATGCAACTGTGTAATTTAGCTCTCATTTCTTGCAAAACTACAAAGAAACCCTCAATTTTGTTAATAGTTTTAAAGTAACCAACCATTGTAAGAAATTTAGAATGAAAATTTGCAATCCGGGAGTAGCAAATTACCACACGTATTTCAGACAAAAGTACATACAAACCATAATTTTTTGGTATCAATGTAATATTCTTTGACATCTGCAGAACCCTGTTGAAACCGGAAAAAAGCATATTATTCCCCGGATTTAAAGTAAATGAACACAGAAACAATATATGCTTCGAATTGGTTTCATGTTATTTGTCATGACACCGTAAGTGACTTTTCTTAATCTTACAGAAGCAAATCATCTCCTTTATTTCAAATACATATGTATATATACTAAATATTGTTTTTATCGCGGATCTATTTAAACCGCATGTTAATATTTTCACTATTCTATGAAAAGAATATTTACAATAAAGAGTTACAAACATTTTTCTTTTTAGAAGGCAGAAAAACGTTTTATTACAAAAATACGTTTCTTGTGCTTTGGCGTTTCAATATATAACCATAGTCAGCTGTCATTGACCATTGAACATTTTCATTGCAGTTTTCCTTAAAAAAATATGCTTCTCCGATTATTTATCCGATGCAGTACGGGTGTTCTTACCTTGACTGAAAATACATTGAACATATTTTTATTGTTTAATTGTTTGTATTCAGTTTCGATTAAAATATGAAAATGTTGACATACGTTTCAGGAGTTTGTTGATAGATAATTGCTTTTCACAGTAACATCAGGAACCAAAGGTTTTTAATGATGAAATTATCTGTTTTAAAAAGTTGCATAAATGCCAGCATTCTTGACTTGGCTTGCCGAGACAGAGAATTTATTTCCCTGATTTGGTGTAGCCACAAATTTTTTCTGGCTTTTTATTTCAAAAATTGTACTAACGAGTAAAACGAAGGAATTCACTATCGTATCAGAAATTACTTATTCATCTGAAGCGTCGAAATAAACCTTTGCTTTTTTGGGGGTTATATTTTTGCTCGTAACCAATCAGTTTCCTGTGTCAAATAAGTAGGGCCTTAATGAATTTGGTATGTATTTTCGTCTGGTTCTTTCAATCATAGTCTGTCTTGAATAATTATCTTTCTTATTACATCATGTACATATGTTTTATCTTTCGTCAACAGATCAATACCTTGGTGGAATGTATCGCATAGGAAAATGTCACCCAACCGCAACTACCTGCTCTGCGAACACCGAGAAATCTCAAGAATCTCAATCCGTTTGAAGATCCTAACTGGAAGCTTTATACTGCAAACCAAAAGAGCCGTATTCAACAACACTAATCCTGATCCAACCTGCATGTTATGCGGAAAAAGTGATGAAACTCTAAGTCATTTTCTTCTTGTGTGTACCGAGTTGGACACTATACGAATGCCACTAACTCTTGAAATTATTGAAGTGTGCAGTGTGCTTTTTGCAAAATATGAGCTTAACACTAACTTTGGTTTGCTTACAGTTTTAATCAACCCATATTAGTATTGCTCATAGTTGAACTAAGGATCTAATATCAGACATTGATCACCTGCTAGAACCTCTTTGTAGATGCTTATGCTACAAGCTTCATGCTAAAAGATACCAGCTTTTAGATATTCCAACCAAATCTAGAACTATTAGAAAGCTTTCAAAGTAGAATGTTTGCATCTTGGTATCGCCCAGAATCCCATGCTTGTATACTTTTAGATTTTACGGTATACTTATTAGTTATATAATAGATATAAGAAGATGTGGTATGAGTGCCAATGAGACAACTCTCCATCCAAGTCACAGTTTGTAAATATAAGACTGTTTTTTTTGTATTTTTTCTCTCGCTACACTTAAAATTATATCCCTGCTGAAGGTTAAAGTGTAAATAACTATATCCCACTAAAGAGACATTATTCTAGTGGATACAGTGTGTTGTATATACACTTTTACCTTTTATTGGTGGAGGATTGGAGAAAAGATTTTTTGTTTAATATTAGATGTACAAATTAAATAGATTATTGGTGGAGGATTAGGAATTCCATTATCCCAACTAGTGGAGGTGTGCCTTTATTGGCAGAAGTTAGACAGATACAGATACAGATGATGGTTGACTACTAAGTGTTTTCCTACGTTATTTTAACAAGTTGGTGTAGGGCTTGAAGCAATATTAATACATGATTAACTGATTTATATGCTTGTAGCAAGGTACACGCAACATTAAAAGACATTTTAAATGGCGAGCAGTGCCTCACATATTTTTTTGCCGATTTATTTCAGCAGTAGAGTTATTTCATAGAATCAGCAGTAATAGAATTATGTTTTTTTTTCCAATATGTTAGATATGTATCATACGAGTAACCAACCGTGTTCCTCCGACATGTTCGAAAATAACAAGCCATACAAACATGCATAAAGATCCGAATTAGTGAAGCATTTTGTCTAACTTGACTGTGCACACCTGAACAAAGATTTTCCCCATTTCAAATTGACACTCTTTTTCGGTTTTTCGTTAAACATATTAAGTGTTCTTAATTTTCGGAATTGTATATCGTACTTTTTTTTTCTATTTTGTTAGAACTCAACACTTGTATGACTGCATAATGATACGTTGTTAGTTATTAAAACATATTTGTGAAACTGTTAGTGTATACCGATATTGACTATCAACTGCGAGTTTGGTATGATAATTTAAAAACAGTTTGCATTTACATTTTTACATAATGCATGGTTTTATATAGTTTTTTTTAAATTTCTTTCTGTATTCATTTAAGAATATTTATACTATTTCTTTTTTTGAGTATACATTACGGTATTTTCCTTTTTTAAAACTATATCCAATGAATACATTTTTTTGGTGGTAGAATCTATGAATACAAAGCTTCACTTAACATGCGTAAGGACTGCATTGAATTTAAATGTTTATACAAAAATAGATACATGTTTGTGGCTTGAAATGTTTGGAAACCTGAAAAACGATCAAGTATTCATTGTAAAACCTCACAAAATTATTACAAAAACTAGGCAAATGAAAACATATGAAATAATTTGAAAAGATAATTTATTAAAGAAAAGAAGTTTTTTTTTCTTATCATCAAAAACTCTTCAGCGGGACAATAGTCTCAGAAACCTAAAAAAAGAAATATATAAATGAAAAAAGCAAATTGTGCCATTATTTTATGTTTACTATGCTTTCAAAATTGTTTACTACACATACACATTATAATATTTTGTGTTCTCATAACAATAAAGCACAATGATTATGCAGGCAAAAAAGAGGAAAACAGGAATGTCAAAGTTATTTGAACAAGGTTTTAGCCCCATGCCCTAATTTACGGCCAACATTTTTGTTTTTTGTATGAAATCGAAATCATATCTTTTTCAATATACATGTATATTTAAAAAGATGTGGTATGATTGCCAATGAGACCACTCTTCACCAGAGACCAAATGACATAGAAGTTAAAAACCATAGGTCACCGTGCAGCCTTCAACAATGAGCCAAACCCATACCGCATAGTAAGCTATAAAAGGCCTCTCAATGACAAATATAAAACAATTCAAACGAGAAAACTGTCGGCCTTATTTATGTATGAAATAAAAACCGAAAAACAAATATGATATACAGCAACAAACGACAACCACTGAAATTCAGGATCCTGACTTCCATTTTGTCTACTCTTATAGTTTTGCGTAAACAAATATTTTTGAAGGATCGAGACAAATTTCTTGCTTTTTATAAATGTGCAAGCCCTCTTCTTACCCATTTCTTCTGTCGGTCATTCGTATAGATCTTGTAAAAAATATCGATATTACCATTAAGAGTCCTTCCAGAATAATTTTAAATCACAAATTAAAATAAATGATCAATTTGAAATGAAAAAATAGATGGACATTTACTATTTACCTTGTCTTAAATTTGTTCAACTTCAGTTCATGTAATTTGTTTTTAATATTATCAGATCGAAACGCCTAACAAACAATGGAATGTACCAGATAAAGTAAACTACTTTTTAACGGATAGTATTGTAAAATTATACTCAAGTTTACTTACAGAAGTTACTTTCACAGATGTATCGATGCGAAGAAGAGCAGGGGTAGTCGAACGGTTTTGATTTATTATCATGTTTACAAACTGCCACACAGTTATGAGTTGTTCCTTTCGAACCATAACCTGGATACCAATCTTTAACCACAGCTTTACTCTGGTCATATGTCCAACGAAACTCTCCTTCCTTGAGGTCGGTCAAACCAATCCAGTAATAATAGCCTATGAGACAACAAGACATTGTTAATATGCAAGGTATCGACTGTACATAAAATTGAGAATGGAAATGGGGAATGTGTCAAAGAGACAACAACCCGACCATTGAGCAGACAACAGTCGAAGGCCACCAATGGGTCTTCAATGCAGCGAGAAACTCCCGCACCCGGAGGCGTCCTTCAGCTGGCCCCCAAACAAATATGTATACTAGTTCAGGAAACTAAAATTAAAAATGATACAAGACTAACAAAGGCCAGAGACTCCAGACTTGGGACAGGCACAAATACGCGGCGGGGTTAAACATGTTTTTCGAGATCTCAACCCTCCCCCTATACCTCTAACCAATGTAGAAAAACAACCGCACAACAGTACGCACAGTAAAACTCAGTATAAGAGAAGTCCGAGTCCGATGTCAGAATAGAAAACAAAAGAAAATAAACAAAATGACAATAATACATAAATAACAACAGACTACTAGCAGTAACTGACAAGCCAGCTCCATGTTTGTTTCTGCATTGTTTCCCAATAATAGCAACTTAGTACTGTGATTAAGCTAAATTTACATCCAATTTAACATTCCTCTTAATTTTAATTGTTAATTATGGCCAATAATTTTCGTATCATTTCTTTTAGATATATTTTGCAATTTATATGACGATGAGAACGAACAAAAGAAGTCAATTTAATACAAAAGTAAATCAAAATGTTTATCATAAAGATTGTTTGTGTTCAACAACTAAATTATCACACTTACTTTTGTTATAATTTGAATACAGGTTTTTCTTTTCCTCCTCGTTGTCGGTTTTTACTAGGTATCCTCCAATTTCTCTACATTTTCTCTGCACATTTTTAAAAATAAGTAAAATTACTTTTACTAATGCCGTCACATTGCATTTATAATTAGATGGGCAACAATAATTTAAAAAGAATATTATGTCAAATAAAGTCAACACCAGGGCAAAATTGCTGTAAAACATTACAACGTCGTCAGAAAACAAAACTATAACAATACGAAATGTAGATCGTACATTTAAATTTACTTACATTTTATTACAATTGTTTATTCCGATGATCCAGAACAAAAAGGGATTTGGTGCATAAAAAGTAAAATAAAAAAGTACCGAACTCCAAGGAAAACTCAAATCGGAAAGTCCCTTATCAAATGGCAAAATCAAAAGCTCAAACACATCAAACGAATGGAAAACAACTGTCATATTCCTGATTTGGTACAAGCATTTCCTTATGTTTTTATAGCTAGCTAAACCTCTCACTTGTATGACAGTTTCATAAAATTCCATTATATTGACAACAATGTGTGAACAAAACAAACAGACATAATAGGCAAAAATGTCAAAATAGGGGTACAACAGTCAACATCGTGTTATAATCTTAATCACTATAAAAACAAACAAATATGTCATCAAAGACAAACAAAATAGCATATAGACAAAGCACATAAGCAATAATGAAAGACAAGAATATAAAAAAATGACCACAGCACAACCAGACATTGGCGGGATGCATAAGTAAAAGAATATTTTAATCTGGCGACATATCTACATTGATCGTGTCTGCCATTTTAGAAACCTGGACAGCAGTTGTCTATAGTTTTGTTTTATGTTAATCCGTTATGAAATTGTATGTCATTCCAAATCTATTTTTGGGAGAAACATTTGTCTTGGCTAGGCCGTTCAAAAGCGTAATGATATTGACACCTCGATATTTTTTCAAGACCATTTGGTGATATTTAAATCTTTTGAATTGTGTGTGTTTGGTTGCTGTCTCCTTGCATCTTGCTTTAATTATACAGATGCGAATTTTTATATGGCAATCTAAAGGTTAGGAGTCAATACATCTATTTATTTGAAATCTTGTTTACCTCTGATGTAAACCAATCTGTAGATTCAGTACTGTAGTAGTAACAATGTCCGTCATATTTGATCCATTTTGTTTCTAATAATAATGATAAATATAACAACAACAATTTAAAAACAACAGAAAGAATTACAGTTAATCAAACAAAGACTGAGACGACTAAGTTCACTTTGAAGATAGTGATGGTACTGTATAAAAAAACACATCTTTTTAACTTAATGGAGAAAATAAAAAAAAAACTGTAAACAGGACATCAAATGGTAATGGCTACAGCTTTCAACAGAAAAGTATTTATAAAATATACAAAATATCCACATCAAAATCACTTCCAAGCCTATAAAAGGCGCAAATAAGTGTAACAGTGATCTGCCTTCAACACAAAACTCTCTTACTGACAAAAACATTTAAGATATAATTTCGATAACCTCTGATCGGGGTCCTGAATTAGGACATACCACGATCCAATGACGTAATAAACTAGATGTTTGCGCACATGGGATCACTTAACTCATCATTTTTAATCACTATCAGCATGATCAGTGGGACAACAAACACATACAGTTCAAGTCTTTTCCGAAAAAATATTGAATCAAATGATAATTGTTTAGAATAGAAAAACGAACAATGAAGTTTATATAATTTCAAAGTTCAAGACAACTACAATAGTTTGAAAATAAGAAGATGTGGTATGATTCCCAATGCGATAAATCTTAACTAGGGACTAAATGACGTAGAAGTTAGCAACCATAGGTTACGTTCTGCCTTCAAAATCAGTTCATTTAGTATAAATGAAAGACTTGTAGGAAAACATCAAAAATATTAAGTTACTGATATTTCCTTGATAGACTGGGTGATAAATGCAACCTTTTTATTTAATTGCCGTAAATGAATAATATGTTGTATATCTTTAATATGATTTAGAAAACTTTTAAAGTCATGAAACTATTCTCATCATTAAAATTAGAGACGTTATTGCAAACACGAGCATATTATCTAAACAACTTGAACATGTCCTCTCCTTAACAAAAAGCCTATTGTACATAACCGTCTACATTGTAGGAACGGAAAATTAGTAACATGAATGGAAGTGTAATGACTATTTAACATGTTTAACTGTCGTATTTTATAGTAAGTTGCTACATAGATAAATATAAGAAACTATGCAGTTTCAAACACCATATTGTATACTACTGAACTTACTTCGAAAATCTTTTCCCAACACTTTGAAATCTGTATCAAGTTTCTTTATCTTCTCACCCATGTTGTTCAGTGTAGTTTTAAATGTTCCGAGGTTGTTCTTCAGAACACCAGTAGTCTGTTTAACATTATTTTCCATAATAGAGACAGTTTTCTTAAGAGCTGACTCTAAAGCGGTAATAGTATGTTGGTGGTTACTCTCCAATGTATTGACAACTTTTCCGATATCGCTTTGCACCACTGTTAGGGCTTTTCTGGATTTATCGAAATCTTCTTTGGATTCGTTGGTTAAACATGGAAGACCAATCACTTCCACAGATATGAGCAGAAGCAAAATGATATTTAATATCAACATCATTTTCTTTTTGTACTGAAAGAAAAGAGTACAGACAATGTAATTCGAACATGAAGATTTTTCTTTCATTTTCGGATAAAGGATATAAAATACGCAAACACACATATATATTGCACCTGTTTTTAAAGTACCTTTGTGAATTAATTAAATCACTGAACTTTGAACAAACTCCTTTGTGAATTAATTAAATCACTGAACTTTGAACAAACTCGTTATCATTTCCTTTGCTTAAAAAAAGGAAGAACCAAGTGATCTCAAAATCTCAAATCATGAGTCGAAGAAAAACTGAATAAAAACTTGTAGTCATTATAAATATTGTTGACTGCAAAAGAAAAATAAAAAAATACATGTCAAGTGTTTCTGAAATGGAAACAAACTTAATGTATTCGATATTTGTTTAAAGGAATCAATTTTCTAGTAGTTTCAGATAAGGAATTGTCGATTGTGTGTTACATGAGGTACATATTTACAAGAAGAACTGACAGCTTTAAAAATTGACTACTGTAAAATCATGCCGTATTCTAAGGTAGTTATAGTATATTTAGCAATGTTAAATGACATAAAGAGTTCTCTCCCTTACCCCGCATATTCTTTAACGTAAACTATTACTAATTGAAGTTAATTATTGTCATTGAAGTGTCCTAGGTTTTAAACAGAATTTTTAATATAGTGATGGACATCAGAATCTATACTACTAAAATAACGAGGTCCGATTTGTTAGCCGGCATGGCGTTAAAACGACGAATCAAAGAATCCAACTTTATATATAACTTATATAGGACAATGGTGTTGTTTAAAAAATTCACCATTCCAGTCCTTTTTTTCCCACATAGTTGATGTTACCAATAATTAACAAGTTCCGGGTCGAATCCGATACCGATACCGATAGTATATGTCACCTGTTACCTTCTGTAAATCCCTCCTCTATCAGGAGAACCTGGAATTCTTCCAGTAGTTGTTTTATATCTATGTTACACTAAAATATACTATTTAACAAGTATGTTTCCTTCCACCTCAATACCACTATTAAATTTTATTGATAAGTAAAACAATTGAATTTAGTTGATAGTAAGTTTATTGTAGTAAGAAGAATAGGACGGGTTTAAACAGAAAGATTTGAAAGCAGAGAAAACTGCACATTACAATCAGCATGACATTATCAGATGATAATACGAATACTAAACATCCAGGTTAAAATAAAGCATAGGTACCTGCGGTGTTGCGGGTGTCTTCTAGTTATGGATAATAATTAATTGCTATAAATATTCACCAGAAATAAGATAGCTAAAAAGGAATATCGTAGGCATTCGATCCAAAGATATTTGTCTTAATTAATTAATCTAGACTAATTGTAAATTCAACGGCGTTTCGATTCATATATTAATTCAAATTCAAATAGACCAATCACAAATGAGATCCATTTTAGAGTTGTATGCTATTGAATTATGACGTTAATAGTCGTAAGTTGTTATAACATAAGATGTTCAGCAAATTCTTGCATGCTTTACGCATATAATTTAGGAAAAAAAATGAGGTTAAAATGTTTAAGGAAATATGTTTGTATGATAATGATCAACGAATTGTTATATGATATTGTTTTAATGTCACTAAGGTTTATATCACTTGACTAGCAACGAAAATAGAAACGCACTATATAATGAAGAATGAGAAAGCTAGATTTATGACACTGCATGCACTGTACAATTAATTTTAACAATTTCTTCTATGAAATTTGAAAGCTGCTTAAACAACATTTCATTATTTTTTGGTATGTTTAGATATCAACCCTTCTGCAAAATAAGGAAATATCTACTTCCGGTCTATGTATTTTAAATGTACATCCGATACAGTTTAAAAGTTTTCAGTGTACGATACAAAGTATATAATATATACATACAAGGTCAAAGTATATTGATAGAAATAGGAATCCCGAAATTTAATCCTAAGATGAAGCGACATATGCCCTTAATGCATGACTAAACGTTAAAGTTAAGATAAATGTGCATATTCTTTATCACGAATGAACTATAACATCACTTGTCGAAAGACTTAAAAAAAAAACAATAGGAATAACCTGGTCCAAGCTTTGAAAACAGGTACGAACTCGGACAGTAATATTAAACAGTAAAAATCCATTGATGAGTCGTTCTTTGACGATTAGTTATCAATAAAGAAGACAGATACATTTGTGTGACTACTACAGAAAATACATGTAAGTACAAATATTACTCAATACATTGTGTGCGTCCGAAGCGCTTTTCTCGCTTAACCTCTACCCGGAACGCTCAAACATGGAAATTTGAAGGCAAAGGACGTATAAATAAGTACAATGGTATAGAGATAAATGAACAACAGGGAACTAAGCAGAATAGCCAAATATATCTATGGTCAAGAAAATTGTACCCTGTCATCTTTACACAAATATGTTGTAACAGAATTGAACACGCAAAGGAAAAGGGGCGATTTGGAGCCAAGTGGACCCTTATATATATTTTAAACTTTCTAGAATTAAATGTTGAGTTATGCACTTTAAAAAAAAATAATGCTGTTGAAGTTAAACATATATTCAAAATAAATACAAAATATAGTCAAGACGCAATGTGTGGAAAGTACACTTTTCAGTCAATCTGCGTGAAATGGAGTTTTTAAATGATAATGTCAGCATAGAAGAAATTTAAATTATTATATGATGAAACTCACAATGATAATATGTCTACAGACAACATAGTCACCAATTCTTTCAAAAAACTTTTTTTTTTGTATCGAACATTTCGAAAAATTGCCCACAAGATTTGTATGATGTTTTATTAGAAAAAAAAGAGTACGAAAGATAATTTTGAAAACAAATGATCCTTAAAATGGAATGAAAATTATGATTGGAAAATGTGCGCACTATGCTATTTTACTACACGAAAAGTTCAAAACTTCATTGGTTCCAGTATAGAATAATACACAGAATCTTGAACACTTAAAAATCATATATGTACTTTTGCAGTGACGCTATAGAAGATATTGGGCATATATTATGGACATACCATAAAATAGAAAACATTTGCATAATCTCTGTGATTGAATTTCTAACCAAACACAAAAAGTAATTCCAATAAACATTCATATCATTTATTTGGATATTTATGAAAAACAGCAAATAAGAAAATCAAAAAAGTTAAAAAATGGTTGAACAAATTACTTTTAATAGAACAGAACTATGTGATAATTAAGTAAATTTTATAGAACCAAAAAATTATATCAGAGAAAATCTCAAACTAGGAAGATGTGTTTTATTAAATTCAGCTTTTTCAATCTCCAATCTCTGTTAGGACCCCAGGCTTCCGTTATACTAAAGAAACTTATACATGTTATACCATTAACTTACTTAACCTGAGTATGTATAGTTTAGCATTATCCACACCACCGTATACATGTATGTTATATCGTTAAATGCTTTTTCTGTTATTATTTTGTTCGTGCTTTATGTTTATAGCCATATGTATGCTTTATTAATTTGTTTATGCTTGTATAAATTTTACAAAACAAAAGTATCTTGGCAGGTGTATTGAATGCTATATCTTAGACAGTTTTCCCTGGGAATATATGTATATACATGTTTACTGTCGCAAACAATCTATTTCTTTGCTTTTCTCTCCAAAATATAGATCGGTCTTTATTGCACGTTACAAAGGAAGTTATTGATACATAATAATGAAGTTATGTATACATGGTATATTTCAAAATTTAGATTACTTACAAGTAATATCTTGTTCTATGTTATTATAACAAGGCTGGGATTAGGTACCGGTTTGTTCTATATTCATCTAACAAATGTTAAAATTTGCAATAAAATTGATAAAAAATAAAAAACAAATATAAAATACTCTTTTTTATGAGTTATATATCCATGAAATTACAGTTAATTCAGTAAAATGGCGGAATTATGCAAAATCTCGACTAGTTGACTTGTACATGCTTAAAAATTATATAGACCATAACCGTTGCCAAAAAGGAATTAAACGGTAAGTTTATTTTGTGTTTATCTATAAGCTATTCAGAAGCAAACACATATTTTGGGCGACGTCTGATCATGAGGTCAATGATTTATCACAACTCGGAATTTTATATAGATTGCTTGTTGACAATTTTTCGTATATTAACACGATTATTGCTTTGAAGTTTTTTGGATTTACATTTATAGCATATTTAAAAAAAAAACAATAACAGGATATGTCATAGGTTCCTATGTACACGTGAGCAATCATTACCACTATGTTAACTACCTGATCAAAATTAAGCGATAATCTATTCTAGAAGAACCTTCAATGATTAATATTGTAAAGTTTTAAAAAATGAGTGGATAACATGTATTATAATTGTCTAATTAGAATTAAAGATTGCTTGATTCAGGCACATGTTCCTCCTATCATAACTAAATAAGGATCGCCAATATGTCATTGGTAACTGTGTGCCAACAATGACCCGATACATGCCCCCGGTTTATATTGAAAGTGAAATGTTTTTAATGGCTTCCCAATATTAAATCTTGGAAAAAATATTCAGATCGTAGCCTCAGAAGAGAAAATTCTTTTTAGAAATTAGTCGACCAGAATAAAGATAACTCTGGCTGCCGTTTTCCCCTTTTGGTCGAGATCAAGTAAGACGAGTTTAGTTAGGAAATTCGCATACATCAATCATACAAAGTTAAAAAAAAACTTAACCATCTAGTTTCAGGAAAGATGACCATGTGATTTGATTAAGGACGTCGGTTGCAGAAGTCGAGAGTCGCATAATGCCTACATTAACTTACATGCCATTTTAGGAAAGCTAACCTTAACCCTAACCATCAATACAAATTTTCTTTCAAGGAAATGTTAGAAAAACATTTTTAAAACGAAACTAATGACAAAATGAAGAAATAAACAAAGAAAATTGAAAGAGTAAAAAAAGCTTTACTTACCAGTTGACAGATGACCACTGAATAAAGAGATATTCTAGAGTGTGATTTTGAATGTATATATAAAAAAAAATATTGTTTTAGTTTTGGGAATCAAATTTCATATATTTGTCACGCAATATAAAGATTAACCTTTTGAAAGAAGGAAGTGAATTCTAAGAGCGCATTGTGAAAAAATTCTGTGAAAAAAAAACATATGTTTATATATATATTTTATGTACAGATTTTGTCTTTAATTGTTGCAAAACCTAAATCATCAGTCGATATGATATAAAACTTATAAAGTTTGCAATTGCCCAAGTACTCTACGCATTACAATTTTGTCTTCAGAGGAGACTTGCAGATTAGGATTCCAAGAATCGCTAGAATCCCCAACAGGTTCGCACGAATGCTTTTCAAATTTTATACTTAAAAAGTAGGTACTTTAAATTTGTAAATACTAGGAATAACATGGATTTGTACTTTATATCCGTAATCACACGGGTACTAGAAAAACAGACATCGATTGTTCTTATGTTTTACTGTTACACCACTGTCCCAGGTTAGGGGGAGGATTTGGCGCAAGCAACTAGTTTAACCCCGCCATGTTTTGTATTTGCCTGTCACAAGTCAGGACCCTGTAATTCAGTAGTTGTCGTTTGTTGCTGTATATTATATTTGTTTTTTGTTCATTTTTTGTACATACATGTTAGATTAACGTTAGAATTGTCTTACATTTGTCATTGCGTGGCCTTTGATAGCTGACTATGCATTATGATTTTGCTCATTGTTGAAGGCCGTACGGTGACCTGTAGTTGTTCACTTCTATGTCATTTGGTCTCTGGTGATGAGTTGTCTCAATGGCAATTATACCACATCTTATAATTTGTAAATTGATATTAACATATATGAGGGGACAAATATTGTCCAAATATGATTCAGTTTATACTGTACATGATTACTTTCATTGGTCTCATTGCCCATATATGAGTCTTAGAAAGAAGAATGACAGGCCTCGTATTTGTTTTTATTAACTATTCATCCAATGCTCCTTCTAGTTGGACGTGTCATCTCCGATGGTACCACATGCCCAGTAGTCAACACTGAGTTGTCTTGAACTATCATTGATCGGTTCATTTTCTGTAAATTTACCGTATGTTAACTATTGAACTATTCAAAATACAGAGTTTCCCTTCCCAGGAAAAGATATGTTTTACCGTATTAGGGAAAACATTCACCTTTTATTTTCAATTTTTATGCTGTACAACTTCGTATTTGATATTCAAACTGATTTGAGCGCTATGGATGAGTTTGAAGGAAATTAATAGCGCAAGACGCGTACCTAATTATCTTTGATCAGTTTTAACAACTACTAGTCGGTGGCACTGCTGGCTGAAACCTCGTCCTCGATGGTATCAACTACTC
Organism: Mytilus californianus; assembly: GCF_021869535.1. Classification (NCBI taxonomy): domain Eukaryota; kingdom Metazoa; phylum Mollusca; class Bivalvia; order Mytilida; family Mytilidae; genus Mytilus; species Mytilus californianus. The sequence goes on from NW_026262626.1 coordinate 14,202,865, forward strand.
AGTATTCAGAACTTCTGTGTTGACTTAAATATCATTTTCCTTTTCTGTAAAAATACTGTGACAAAAACACTAATTGTTCGAACCATTAATGTATTTTTGCAGGGCATATATATCTAGTTTTAGCCGTATTTGGGACAACTTTTCGGTATGTTTTTTTTTCATTGCTGTTGACTTTGTTGTTGATTTGGCCTCTCAACTCTTTTGATTCGAGCGCTACAGGTTAGTCTTACGGAAACCATACGCGCGTCTAGGGTACCCATTTATTCCCCTTGTATCTGTGATCAGTTATTATAACCACATGGAACTGCTTGTGGACGTATCGTCATTTGCCATAACTGACAACATATTTGTTTGTATGATATTTCAGTAAACACTCGGTATTTTTAAGGGTACTAATTGTTCAAAAACTACTGGCTTACTTATTTGTACTCTTATGACGCAGAACTCATACAGAACGTTTGCAAAGACAAAAAAATCATTTTGCAAAATTGTTAAATTTTACTTTATGATTTTCTGTCACTAAGTTACTTTTATTGCAATGAGTGATTACGTCTCATATGTCCAAGTGAATTTGAAATGATGGATACTACCGTCAGTCTGCTTCATATCTTGGCGAGTCCTCGATTTTGATACTGATGAATGACTTAAAACTAGAATATATGATAAACGTGATACTTTTCATTTTCCGATTGTCAACTTTCTATTTCTCAGCAGTAACATAAACTTTGATCCATCGTATGGCGTGAACATATATCAGTTATTACGGTACGCTCGTGCATGTCTACACTATACTACCGTAGCTAGGTGTCGTCTCAACTTGAAATGAGGTGCGAGTTGTTGTTTTTTTTGCTCAATGTTGACGGCCTCACTGTCACTTTGAGATGAAGAACAGCAATACAGGCGCTGTTCCTTTCCTTTTATTGTTTTTTTGCTGTGGACATACTGAATAAGAATAGAATAATACCCATGATTTTTTATTTGATCTGTATTTGCAGGGTGGATGAAAATCAACATTTTAATTGAATATGAATGACATAAAATATGACAAAATCGTTATAAAAATTTTCAGATTCTTTTTGGATGCAGTTAGATGTGTAATGGGTTGCGTATGGAACAGTCTTTACTATTAGCATTCTCGTTATAAAAAGTATAGTATAACACTTTATCAATTTAGTGCGTCCGGAGCACTTTTCTGAATTTACCTTCATCAGTAACGCTAAAACCCAAACATTCAAAGCCATGGATGTATAAGTATGGAGCTATTTAGCCAAATTAAGACTATAAATGCCTGATCATAAATAACTAGTATAATATATATTTCAACCTAGGAAACCTATGCAAGGGAGCACAGAACTGGTGTTGTTTCTGAATTACCTGTCAAAAGTACACTCAAGACTCTAAATTAAGATCCAGGAACTTGTTATTGGAGCACAATATTGCAGTTGCTAAGCTAGGGTCCAGTTCAAGTCAGGAAATAGTTTGAAGTCTTGAATTGTATAATTAATTTACATATTATATATAAGTATATACATTGTTTAATTTTAATCCTAGTATATCTATGATGCGTTTATTTATTTCAATTTGGAATAGAATGTTTCATTTTAATTGCCATAAGAGTCCAATAAGTAAACTAAATTCATATGTATTTTATCATTGTAAAATTGTCACATGATAGATGCTGCCTGAAAGTGTCTGTGATTTTCCGGCACAAACTGTCCTCAACGTCATTTAATAGCAAAGGATGTAACATGGACTGTCGAATAAAATGGTTCATATAAGACATTTTCTTCTGCGTTTGACAAATCAACTGTCAGACAATTAATGAATCTTGTCCATGTTGAAGTTGCATTTTATTAAAAAAAAAATCCGGAAGAGGAATACTCAGAACTCAAACTAATTGTAAAAATTCATGTATTTTTGACATCTGTTATGAGGAAAAAATCGGAATAAATTCTTCATCTAAATAATCAGGTGTCTAATAACGAAACTCGATTCAAGCGTTACAAATTAATGAATTTTTGTTTAATTTTTTGATGGGCAGATCTGGGAATTTTATCGAAACAATCACCACCATATCAGATTTTGAGATATAGATAAATGTCAGTTTTGCATAATGTATTACATAATAGAGATCATTTTCCAATTATAATGAAAGTTTAGTTTCTGAAACGTCAAACTTCAGCAATCTATCGTTTATTCCTCTATGCATCTTGATTTGCATACTCGTAATATTCCTGTTAATAACAATGCAATATATAGGAGTATGCCAGGTAGTATAAACTCCAACGATTTGGTTGATTGTATCTCTTTTTCCGTTGAACCAAATTAAAAAACGAAAATATGAATTGCTTCTGACAAACAAAGAAAACTATTAACAATTAGATATGCAAAAGAACGACAGGGTCATAATTTTTTTTGTAAAATACTTTACTGATTTTTTATAAAGTCCTTAGATCACTTACAAATTTCTTTATAATATTTTCTAAAGCCATCAAGATGATCTTAACAAATTACATACATCTTCAATCCAACAGTACGATGCTAACAGTGGGGCGTCCATTGCATTGATTTATATATGAAAGTGGAAGTTGAATCATGTTTTGAAAGTGACAAACTCTCTGCATGAAAATTTTAACAATAAATTAATCATGCCATATTGAGTCTTTTGCATTGTTTTGGTCACTTTTCTGATACTGTAGATCTGTACAGGTAAATATGTCTGAACATAGACTGAACAGATCTTAATTGACTGCAAGTAAATAGTGTAAGCGATACAGAATTTACCGCAGTTGATAAGTTACAAATTGTCTGAAAAATGAAAATGACTTAATAATTTATTGTTCGGTCTTTTAAGATCTGTTCAGATGAAAAGGATCGGTTTCTGACTAGGATTCGTGTTTCATGTGTTTGGAGGGGTTTGTTTTGTTCAGTCTATGACTTTGTTATGGAATGTTTTATTTGTCTTTTTTGTCGTTAGTAGTATTTTGCCATGGATTTGTTGGTCTCTCTTTGAGTTTTGGTTGTCCTTTTTAGCATCTTCCGATTCTTTTTCAGCAAAACACATACATATAATCAGATGATTATACACATGTATTTTCAAAAATAAAATACATTACACGTACGTTATAGTTTATTCAGAACAGATCCAAAACTTTGAATTAGAGATATGGTGTAAATATTTTTCGACCAGACAGCAACTAAATGCAAACAAAACTGATTGTCATCTAGAGGTTACGTCTTCTAAAATATTCATGTGTCTCTCAAATATATCGTTCTCTAAATTGACATGAGTCTATTAAACATGTTAAAGGTCTGCATATATTTACCTCAAACAATCTAAGCTCTGCCATAAGCAACCAATTATTTAAATAACATATAAAAATATAACACGTGATAAACGACCACTGACGAGGCTCCTTAATTGAAACTGACGTATGAAAATGTGGCACGGTTCAACTTCTTGTTTTAAACATCATCCAAACTTCTGCCTTTTCAATGCCGATCAGTAGATATAAAAAAACGTATATAAATGTACATAGCTAGCATATAATGAAAAGAAGAACGATATTTCAAAAATTTTACAAAGTCATTAAAATGATTGATATTTAGATTGATAACATGTGGTTGGTATACTTCTCTTGGATACAAAAAAAAATCACTGAAATTAAAATATACAAAACACCTAGTAGTATAACTGATTTGTATGACAAGAGGAAAGCCTTAACAGTTGTCACATTTTATTATTCATGTTTGCATCATTTCAAATCATATATTAAATATTGATAACATATGTAATTAAAATTTGAAAAACGACTCAATTATTCTTGTTTGAATCGAAAAGCTTTTTAATAACGAAGCATTTTAAGTCTCATTTGTTTAGGTTTACTTGTATAATACCAAGATAACAAAAGGATATCCTTTTTTGTATTTTTATCAAAGGATATTAACAAACGTTTAAGACTGATTTTAATATTCGTGTCCTTTATATTTTTGAAGGGATGTTTTAGTTATAAACTGTTTGCTACATTAAAACTATTTTGGGGTAACTTGCTCTGAATAAATTATTTTCTGTAGTTTTATAAAAATAAGAAGATGTGGTATGATTGCCCAATTTGTCTTGTTTTGACATAAGGACACCTGGCTTACGTAAAGCAAATGCAATTTAATGTAACCTTGGTTTCAAGATTGTACAGAAACCTCTATTAATAATCATATTAGTCCTAGGTATATAATGTACATTTGACTAATTTAGATGTAAAAAGTAAAATAAACAAAAATACCGAACTCCAAGGAAAATTCAACACGGAAAGTCCCTAATGAAATGGAAAAATCAAACGAATGGAAAACAACTGTCATATTCCTGACTTAGTACAGGCATTTCCTTATGTAGAAAATGGTTGATTAAAACTGGTTTTATAGCTAGATAAACCTCTTACTTGTATGACAGTCGCATAAAATTCCATTATATTGCCAAAAATGTGTGAACAAAAAAACAGACATAACAGGTAACAATGTCAGAAATAGGGGTACAGCAGTCAACATGGTGTTATAATCTTAATCACTATAAAAACAAACAAATATGTCAACAAAGAAAAACAAAATGGCATATAGACAAAGCACATAAGCAAAAATGAAAGACAAGAAAGTGAGAGCTTTAATTAGTATATAAAGCTTTTTTTTTTATTTCAGTATTTGCATCTGACACAGTGTATGTTTTGTGTTTTTGTCTTTGATTTGTTTTAATAACCCTGCTGCATGTACAGCGCCTTAGAGTAATTTTTAATTTCTATATAGGGCGCTTTATAAATTTTCATTATTATTATTATATTAATAAAGTTTCGGATAAAATTTATCGAACTGATTGCGTCAATTTTACGTGTGCATTTTAATCAATAAAATCATATGATCTTCTGCATAGATAAGCTGTCGTGTGGACATAATAAGCTCCATCTACTTGTACTGCTTACGCTACATTTCATTTACAGCCCTCTTTATGATCAGCGATTTACCAATGTCGATACCAACACATACTTAGAATTAAGAACTAAACATTCAAGCGTCAATGTTAAATTGCTGGATAAAACAAGACGTGTTTCATTGTTTGGAACTATAAAAGTTATTGGAACTCCAAGGAAAATTCAAAACGGAAAGTCCCTTAAGACACATCATTTGAGACCAAATGGTTTTTTTTTCTGCAGATGTCTTTATTCAGATTTAGAAGTTTAGATTTGTTTGTTTTCAGTTTCCTTTAACATCTTTTATAGCTTGTCAGATTTGATCAAACTTATTTTTTTTTTCTATACGAAACACTCTTATTACCGAAATACATTTGTAAGGCCGGATTATTTGACGAAACAACCCTTAGTCAACACGGCTACTAGTTTACGTTTCTTCCCAATTGGTATCGCCAGTCCGGTATTCAGTACTTCGTGAGTGATGACATGAGCTGCCTCAGATTTTAAACAACATTTTGGTTTTTTTTAATGCTCTTTAACTTCCTGATAGATTTGGCATTTTAACTGTTTAGATTTGAACGCCTTTCGTGAGTTTCGTGAAGACAAAATGTTCTTCTTGTGTACTAAATCTTTAAGTCAGGAATCCTTAATGACTTTATCTTCCTGTTACTTATGCTTGTATTTACAAACTTTTATATTATCCGATAATGTATGTGTATAGAGATATAGTCAATGATACCAGGCTTATTATTTGAACAACAGCCGCGCACTTCGTCTACATAACAGTCATCATTGGCTCTCAAATTATTACAGTTTAAAAGCCAAATCAAATACGAAGTTGTGGAGCTTTGCCAAATACGGCTACGGCAATCTAAACCTGTATATTTTGTTTTCAGCTGTTCAAGTTTCAATAAAGGAATTGACAGGGTAGTTATGCAATGCCCGAAAAACTTACTTTTTCAAATGTATTATGAAGTTTGCAATTTACTCAACTACAGCAGACAGAATTATATGAAGCTTTTACTCTCTAGCCTTTCAACAATTTATGTGTCTCTTTTCATTTGTGGTATAGTCACATATTTATTATTTCTAATCAAAATGTTTATGTAATTCAAATTTCATTATTGAATACTCAATCAATTTGAAGACATTGTACATTTTGTTTACAACTGCGTCCATTCGGTTGTCATAGTATATTGATACATACATTTTGTTTTACGTATCTATTATATGAGAGTAAGTGACATTTAAAGAACAATAACCTCAATATAGAAAGTGCTTTAATGAAAGGTTTATTTGTTGGATACAATCTGAACACTGCTTTCAGGAATTCGTCACGCTACATTTTATTGTATAGGTTTTTTTATGCTTTTTAACTTCTCGATAGATTTGGCATTTTAACAAGACTTGAACGCCTTTCGTGAATTTCGTGAAGACGAAATGCTCTTCTTGTGTACTAAAGCTTTAAGTCAGGACTCCTTAATGGTTTTATCTTCCTGTTACTTATGGTTGAATTTACAAACTTTTGTATTAATACAGATAAACTGCAGATCTGAAAATATGGGGGACAGGTAAATATTAGTGTAACTGTATCAACTAATCAAAGATACCAAACTTATAATTTGGTACGCAAGACCAGATACGAATTTTGTCTCTATAAGACTCATCCGTGGGGATTGGAATTAGTTGCAAACCCCAATCTAGTATGAACTTAAAGAGCTATGGTAATACAAACGTTTACAACATCTTTATAAAACAATTTTCATATAAATGATGTTGCACTTCAAATAACATGTCACTGTACCTCTTGATCCACACGATGCGCATTTTGACCAGTAGTTCTCTTCTGAGCTACTTTGTTTTAGAAAATCAAAACACAAATTAAGGCAACAGTTGTTTACCGCTGTTCAGCATATTTAATCTCGTAAATCGAATAAGAAGATACAAATAAGAAAACAAACAACAACTGATGAAATCGCATGAACTACAGAAGGAGCGGGACCGGTTGTTCGACGTAGTAACATATCCTGCTATGCATGAATAACCAGTCAATAGTCACAAAGTCAAAATATCACAACCGGGAATAGGACATACTCTGTAAAGGCTTATATAATTACGATTGTCATATATTCTAGTTTAAAGTTGTCCATATATGTCAATATCGAAATTTTCTAGTTTCATTATCATTCAGGGAGATATATGAGATGCAAGCACTCACAAAATGCGGATTCTTGAATAGCAAAACAATATAATTGAAAGTGAAAGAAAAGACATTTGCTAGATGCGTTTTCTTTTTGTATTTATAGGTATAAATTCTGCTTCATATGAGTACAAAAACAAGTAGTAGTAGAGTTGCAAAATCAGTACCCATTGGAATACCGATTGTTTGCTCAAATTTGAATTCAACAAAATCAACAAATATATTGTCGATAACAAGTTCCAGTAATTTGATGGTAATTTCTTTGGTATATTTGTTTTTGAAATCAGTGTGGTTCTTTACAAAGTAAGATTTTTTATGAACTAAAACAAGAGCACGGTTACAATTTTGTAGTTAAAGTCTGTTCAATGAATCAATGTAGTCGATCTTTCGATTGACCATGGGTGATTAGTATTATGCGTAGAAAAATCAAAACTGTTGATATACTACTGAAAGTTGTGAAGATTGAGATTGACGATTTTGTCGTAAATCTTTAGAATTGTTAAAAATCGACATCTAAAAGACACCTGTAATTTGAGATTCCTCATCACAGACTTGAAGACCCACATTATTGTGAAAGTGAGGTGTCATGTATAAAGACGGAAACTTTATCGGAGACGTTATCTTTTTGTGTTAATACGTAATAAAAGAAGTAAAAATGTATGATTTTCCAAAATCTCCTCCTTCGTGAATGATGTAGAATAAGACTTGTGTAAATCAAAAGCAGATATAACAGAAAACGTCCAAAGGTAACAGTTTGGTTGCAGTTAATAATTTTTCCAAAACAGGAATGTTCATCAGAATTAACATTATTACAAAGGTCATGTATATCTAACATCACTAAATCTGCTAAATTATAAGCTGTCCAAATACGACGTATATACAGATTGGCAGATTATAAAATGTGCCCATATCAAAGAAAATCTGTTCGCTGTAATTTTCAACAACTAAACAATCACAACTACATCAGATGCCTGGTTAAAATTATGTTTTGTATTTATCAAGTGCTTATATCTTCTATGCATCTTGATTGACTGACACTGTCATTGTCATGCAATAAACTATATAATGCAAAATGTAGTAGAATTGCCAAGTAGTATAAACACTCACGTTTTCTTGATTATATCCTCCTTTTGCTATAGATTCGACAAACAATGGAAGAAGGAAGACGCAAATATGATTATTTGTAACATTGATCAGAATACAAAGGCCATACTTTGCATTAGTTACAAAACGGTGCCTGCATACGGAGTATATATCTCCCAGTTGATACGATAATCCAGGGTTTGTATTTCCTATCATGATTTCCTTGATAAAGGATTGCTGCTCACAAGGAAGAAATACAACCAAGAGTTCCAAGTGGTGCAGTTGAAATCATCCCTTCGAAAATTGTACGGACGCCATCACGAATTGGTTGACCGTTATGGAATATCCGTTTCACAGATGAAAGCGGATATGTTCCAATTGTAGAAACTACAATCCAGTCCCCTTCTCTCGAATGTGACCTACCGAATTAGACTTATTGCCGGGTTTGAACTAACATGAGCAACGCGACGGGTGACACATGTGGAGCAGGATATGCTTACCCTTCCGGAGCACCTGATATCACCCCCAGTTTTTCGTGGGGTTCGTGTTGCCCAAGTTTTTATTTTTTTATGTTGTGTCGTGTGTACTGTTGTTTGTCTGTTTGTCTTTTTCTTTTTTAGCTATGGCGTTGTCAGTTTAATTTCGACTTATGAGTTTGAATGTCCCTTTGGTATCATCCGCCTCTCTTGTGTTGTTGGGTTGCTAACTCCTTTGTGTACACCAAACATTTCCTTTCATTCATATTAACGTGGTTTTGATGAAATTGTCTGACCACTTATTCACTATGTTATTTCTTATTTTCAAAGCAGTATTAATCACAACTATTTCCACTCTGTTGATTGTAGTCATCGACTTTTTAAAAGATTCGCTGTAGTTGTTAAAAAATAACTTCCAAGAAACTCCCGCAAACATTCTAGTTTTTCTAAAATGTTAAATTAACGGATAGGACATTTTGAGGTAAGGAGACCCTTGACTTTTGCCTGGTATCAGAATTCAAACCGAAATTGAGAATGTTATAATGTTATACTGTAGAGATCACTTGCCATGCAAAAATTGAATTAACGTATAATCATTTAAAACCAACTGGCGAATATTCCATGCATCATAAAAGCGCTCTTCCGTTTATATGCTACAACATTGCATAACTACTAATCCACATGTAATCTAAATCTGATTGGCATAACATTGGAAACAGTTGATTGATTGATTGGTGTTTAACACCACTGTCAGCACTGTTAGCTATTTGGTGGCGGTCAGCTTGTATTGTTGGGGGATGCAGGAGTGCCCGGAGAGAACAACCGACATTTGACAGGAAAACTAACAATCCTTAGTAAATTAAGATTAGAGTTGAACTAACCTGCACCGTGCAGTACTGGATCTAACACTACTACTTCTAGGGTGGTGTTTAACGACTTTGACTCCCAATGAGGGTCTCTCACGTTGGTCGAACTAACAACATCAGTGTTGACAGTCTAGTGATACAGAAGTTGGACTACTTAGATAACTCGACCATCGAGGTCCCTTTTGAAAAAAGTCTGAAAATATGTACCAATTTGTTTTGTTTTGTTTTTCGTTTCATATATATATAAACGGTTAAAAGTTAAATTCATAGGTATTTATACATGTTATTAGAAACACAGACAGTTTTGAGTATATGTCACCGAGTTAGCAACCAAATGTCCCAAATACATATTTATGTATTAATTGTGAAGATGATGTATGCGTAACAAAACTTTGCCATCAAAATGATCAACACTAAATAATAACGAAAGATTTACCTGACTAGGTTTTATACATAATAAAGTATATTATTATATTTTTGTAATCAATTTTTTAATGTCAGTCAGTGGAATTATAAAACGACCAGCAAAATTCACAAACTTAAAATTTGTCTAGAAAATGTTCTTAACTTTATAATACCGGTGTAACAATAATTGTATATTTTTATCAACCACTCATTTTCCTTTTATTTTTATAATATTGCATTCCAAAGTAAAACACCTAAGTATACCTTTCAATATTGATGTGTCTGTGTGTGTACTCAATGGATGACCTTTATTTTAGAACTTAAAAGTAAAAAACATCGGACAGGCTTTAAACTTTAGATATACAAATCATTGTTTTCTGTCATTCATAAATATTTTCATATCAAGATGCCAGTTCTCGAGATATAAAAATTCAATACTTCGGAGTACTCAAAATGCAAAATAAAACAAGAATATTTATGTAATATCAAACGATATATTTTAAAGATACAACGCATACAGCTTCCCTCGTCATGGTTCGAAGCGTCATACAATATTACCTAAATCATGAATATAATACGACAACCGATACGGTTTTTATCTATCTAAAATTTTCAAACTTATTTGCTAAAGTTATGAAAACATATTAAAACTAATACATTTTTCAAAGCAGTAAGGTTATTCTACTCCCACATACAGACGAGCGTAACATAACATTTCTTGATAATTTTAGTATCCAAGCTCTTTGACTTCGCATTTAAACTGTTTATATTTGAGCATCACTGATAAGTCTAATGTAGATGAAACGCGTTACCATTCTCTATGACATTCCTCGAGAAAAAAAAACAGAAATTAATTGTTCATACCATCATAACAGGGCAAGTAATAAGTTCAAGATTGATTTGATAGAATCTGGGTAATGCTTTATTTAAAAACTAGAAATTCACTATGAAGGGTAGATGGGCGGTTAGGGCTTAAATGGTCATTGACGTGACTTAAAGATATTAAATTTAATCATTCCGATTTCTAATCATCTCATAGATATCCAAAAATTAAAATAAAATCTTTCATACAATATGACTAGCGACCAAAATACATGAAATACGATCCTTCTTAAATTGATTGTTCTTATATAATACCGATGCAATATCAGTTATAACCAATTGAACGTAATTTTTAAAAGGTATAACAGTAAGTAAGTAGCAGATAGTAAGTATACAAACGTTTGACCATGATATATTTGATATCCTCTCTTCTGGTTATATATTATTGTATCGTTTCCCCCTTGCACATGAGTCGAAAGAGATGTTGAGTTGAGCGTCAATTGGACAGCGACCATACAACACTAGCTAATATGTAAAAGGCTGTATGTCCAGACCTTTGAGTTGGAATTGCTTCCATGGAAACGTCTTTTTCTAAATGAAAACATAGTGATGAATGAGTACTTTCCTGATGGGATTTTTTCTCTTATTTAAATCCCTGTGTATTTTTAAAGTCTTGTAACGATGTATTGCCTCTAGACTATATGTGCAGATATATATTAGTTAGGGATTAACTGCCGTACACACGATACATTTTCTAATATTTTTATTATAATGCTCGATGGCTAGTTCTTTTGAAGTCGCTATTTGAATGATTTCGCAGTTGTCAGTTTTATAAGCATTTTGATTTCAATTTTAAGAACCACAGAATAGACAGAAACACCTAGGAGAGGTTTCCAGACAAGAATCACACGTTATCCTTGATCTTATTTCAGTTTAATACAAGATAAACAAGTATGCAATCCTCTCATTCTGTCATTCTAGACATTTTTATTGCCTTTCAGTTTACACAGACAATTGGTTTTAAACAATATATATTAGTTAATAGGCTTTTCCAAAAATATATTACTGATATTCCCGTTAAATAGAAACAAATGTTATAATCTCCTAATTTAGATTTAGATTAAGAGGTTTATAGACTAAAAATGTTATACTTACAAGTTAAGCAGTAAATTATCGAATGAGTGTAAGAACCTTTTAACTGGTGTTAAATTGATTTAACACGTGCATTTTTCATGTGTTAATCAGTATTCTATATTTATATATTAAGTATTTGTCTTTTAGTCGGTTTTAGATGTGTTTTTGAGTCATGGTATTGTTGGTTTTTCTTCGACAACCTAATTTTTTTTATTGTCCCTTTGATGTTCTTCTGTTTATTTTCTACCTTAGGGATTTACATGTAATGTAACGCTTTTTATTTAGATATCAGATGCAAATTGTAGTACATGGTGTGTGTAATACAATAATGACAACCGCTATGTATCAGCTATCTAGTTTTACTAGACTAAGTATACATTATTGTTTAGGGCCAGCTGGAGCCCGCCTTCCGGGTGCGGGATTTTCTCGTTGTGTTGAAGACCCATTGGTGCCCTTTGGCTGTTTTTTGCTCAATGGTCGGGTTGTTGTCTCTTTGACATATTAACCGTTTCCATTCTCAATTTAACATCATTTACATGCTGCAAGAATCATCGGAAGGAACGATTCATTTTCATTTACAAGATAGCGTTATGAGGATATACTTATTGTTTGATCTTATCAATTTAGTTTGGAAATAATATGAGTAATCATTATTTCAATTAATCGTATTTATTCGTTTTCCCTTTGATAAGTATTTGGTTTCCTATTTTTTTTTTAGTTTGATTAGTGTACACACATATCATCTTACTTGAGCTTAAAACAAGTATGAAATATAGTAATTAGATATCTTGACATTTACCACAACGAGATTAAAATCAGGGATCAAATGTTTTACTTGTTGAATTGAAATGTTTTAAAAAGGAAAATATGAGGGACATTTTCAAACAAAGCCAAATTATAATAATGTTGCTACAATATGTTTACATATATTCATTTTTTAATAAATAAATTCTTGTATATGAATCGACATTTATATTGAAATGAAAAAACAAAACAGTTACCTGACTTATAATTGCATACTGCAGACGTCTACAAAACCCATTTATGGCAGTAAACTATAAGCAGTAAGAAGATCAAAATAAAATTTTTAAAGTTGGAGAGTACAGGATTTCAAATATCCGTATCAGTGATATTTGATGTCAACAAAGGAGCACAAAAAAACAGTCGGTATGGCATAGATTTCTCTGCTACTTATATTGCAAGGAATAAGAGGAGAATATGATAACAACATGATGCGAAAATAATAAGACAAATAAATACCTCTACTACAAAATGTATGTACCCTGCAATACTTAGATTAAAAAGACAAAATTGTTCTTAATTTTAACTTCACAGTTACTTTGATTTTCCACGAGTTTGTTCTAAATCAAACCATATTTTTAAAGATGTAATGCTGACGACATGTTATTTTTGTAATAAAATTCAATGCATAGACTCAACATGAAATTTCACTTAGTCGATTGAAATGTACAGTGATGAAGATAATGGTTAATGGACAATTGACATGCAATAAATCTATAAGAATATTTATTTACACGTTTTAGCAGTTCCGAGCTAATTTAAAAGTAGGTAAATATCACTTACGTCCCATGCAATTTTAACTGTATTCCAATTAACATAATTAAGATACTAGTTGTGCTACTCACTAACAACATACTACCTATGCAAAGATCGTGTCTAAAGGGAAAGAAATTTTGTTTTCCCTTAATTTGCAAAATTTGCGATATTCTGCAAGAGTTTCAAATAAATATTTTTTTAGGTGATAGTGAATTAATAGTCTGTTACTTGTAACAAAGAAACGCTTATGTCGATGCCAGTGAGAAATCTTTTATTTGTAATTATTTACATATTTGCTTCTACGTTGACATTTTACATTTGACAAACTTATATATGAGCAAGACCCTTACCCAGGAAGGTTATATAGTCACTTTTCAACGTTTGTAAACGTTTTTGTTTTAATATATTTTGGTCTCGATCATCACTGTAGAGACATTTTCTGTCAGAATGTGTATCTGGTGCAGTAAAATTAGTACCGCAAACTTCTCCTGCACCATGAAATTCATTTGAAGCAAAAAATATATATGGGTAAAGCTGATGCTCAAATCTAACGTTTTGTGGTGAAATTGTAAATTCAGGTATTTTCACATATTTCAATCCTTAAATGGGATGTTGTGTTGTCTTTTTTTCCTATCTAAAATAAAAACACAGAATCAAGACAATGCAGTAATCAATAGTGTTGGGCATAATTTGGGCAAAAGGAGATTTAGTTGTAGGTAATATATCATAAGATAATTTTAGAGATAATTCTTTTTTTTTTTAATTCTGTAGTCCTCAATAAATGTGTGAGTTTTGATAAATACATTTGATAAGATAGTCCTTGTTCTTTAATTGCGTATTTGTAAATGTCATTGCGGTGTCACAGAATTTAGTACTGAGTTATTTTTAGTTATAAAATTGAATAAGATCACTAGTCCTACCGATAAAGATATATCACTTACATCATCATATTTGAATGACAACTTGACAAACGAAACACGATATGACTATTACTCATATTCAAATTTAGGCTTAAGTATGATTGAAATGATCAGCCAACGTGGCAATCATAACAGGTTTTTTTTCTCCATTTCCTTTAAATGAAAGACGTTTTAGAACCCAAAGCGATATATTGTAATAGAACATTCAAATTGAAAGATTATCAAGGTCTATAATGGGCACTCAAGTTTTTAAGGAGATTTGGTTAGAGCTATAATTTAACCTCTGAAATTGCAAAAACAGTAAAACCATTCAAGCTCTTCAAAATTATGTTAATTTCATCGATAAGTGAACAGGTTCATATAATATGAACCCGGATTTGTTTTTATCTCTATCGATTTATGAGTTTCGAACAGCGGTATACTACTGTTGCCTTTATTCATATAATATGGACACTTTACTGCAGAAAAGTCATTTGTTATGTCACTATGATGCCAAATTTGCCCAAGCATGAAAATAAAACACAGGCAAAAAACATCCGGGTATCTGTGATGAGTTTATATATAAAGGTGTAACACCACTAATTCGGGCCCGGTCAGAAAGCACATACCAGAAAGTAGTACATATTTAACACAAAATAGTTCCTACGCATGGGTGTAACTTTCAAAATATGTAGAATATTTAGGTAATTTTGGTATCAAATGAAAGCTGAATGACTGGTGATCATTGAAGAACACTGATTGACTTATAATTTTGAAAAATAAAAAATTGCATGAAATTTAAAAAAGAGGGTACATTTTGCCTGTTTGTCAGATCTGAAGTACCTTTTTTGGTATATCTGAAGTTCCGGGAACCAGTTCTTTCTTATATGCCATTGAAGGTATGTTGATTTTTTTAGTACATGGCACCATAAAGTGTTGCTTTGACATGCAATGATTGTCACTTTATTTAAACTTGAAACAAAAGAGCTGTGCTTGCTTGAAATTGGGGAATCTAACATAGAAAGCAATGGGGCCATGAATTAGTGGTGTACTTCCTATTACAGAGAATCATCAGAAATTTAATTTTTATAAGTTGTACCTATTCCAATGAAAATTGGTCATATTTGATGTCAGTAATCATGTTTAATCAACTTTTTTGGATGAACAATTCTGTTTATTGGTAATTTCAGCTCTTAAATTGACACAATAAGGTACTTTAGCCTTTTATGGTCATACAACATGCATGCAGTTAAGACTTGACTCCAAATTCTTATTTTTCCATTATTTGGGATTGAAATCAATAAAATATGTATATTATGATTTGTTTATGGTAAAAAAATAGCTCCTGGTCAAATAATCCTATGATTTTTCAAGTTTTATTGGTTTTCTTATGGTAGCCTTTTACAATCTAGGCAATTGGTATATACTCATATAAGAATTCAAAAATCTCACTGTACATGCAATTTTGAACCAGTTTAGCAAGTTATCCAGCTGAGGGATATATAAATTGCTCTTAATAATCTATGTTGTACCACAGAAGTATGGTTTATACCAAAAATGTCCCTTTTCAAATTTGAAGAAAAAAGGGGGGACAATATTCTTAATTATGTCTTAGGTCTGGACTAATATATTTTTATTAAATGAACAACCTCTGTTAAAAATATGACTATTGGTAAGCACATTGCTTTCCTAGTAGAAATTAACAATAAGAAGCATGATATTGAGAATAAAAAAAATCATATTGGCCATTGGTAATATCCATATGCAGTTTTCTTTGCATAACCCATATGTTACTACTAGTCCAATTTGAGCTTAAAATCAATAAAATAGTGTTTGGACTAAAGCTTTATATGTTTTTTATTGGTTGAAATAGATCATAGAATGAAATAAAGTAATGCTGAAGTCAATACAGCAAGTTTGGTTCTGTTATAGGTGTAACACCACTAATTCGGGCCCGGCCAGAAAGCACATACCAGAAAGTAGTACATATTTAACACAAAATAGTTCCTACGCATGGGTGTTACTTTCAAAATATGTAGAATATTTAGGTAATTTTGGTATCAAATGAAAGCTGAATGACTGGTGATCATTGTAGAACACTGTTTGACTTATAATTTTGAAAAATAAAAAAATTGCATGAAATTTAAAAAAGAGGGTACATTTTGCCTGTTTGTCAGATCTGAAGTACCTTTTTTGGTATATCTGAATTTCGGGAACCAGTTCTTTCTTATATGTCATTAAAGGTATGTTGATTTTTTTAGTACATGGCACCATAAAGTGTTGCTTTGACATGCAATGATTGTCACTTTATTTGAACTTGAAACAAAAGAGCTGTGCTTGCTTGAAATTGGGGAATTTAACATAGAAAGCAATGGGGCCATCAATTAGTGGTGTACTTCCTAAAGTTAAAGCGAAAGTATGTATTGCATGCTAGATAATGTATTACAACGGATTGTTTTGAAAGGGGAAGATAAAAGACGAACATTCTAAATTCTACTGAATTTGCATTACTAACAAATTCAAAATTTTAAATGGCATAGTTGAATTTGAATATAGCAGTGGGAATAATATACCTTCAGGATTTTTCCAGGTGTCGTTAAAATTTAAAAAGTTATTCAATGCAACTAATTGTTCTTTAAGACAATTTTTGAAAGGCGGATATCCTTACCTAAAAAGAATATACTTGCATCAAAAGACAAAACAAATTTCGCCTTTAATAAAGACTAGTATCATTTTCAGTAAAGTTAAGCTAAGGAATATCCTTCTCGTTCATTTTTTAATAGATATTCAAATACTGCCAAAATCATCAAAAAACTATTAGGGGCCTCGGTGGCCGAGTGGTTTAAGTAGTTACTACTGTAATCACTAGCCAGTCAACACTGAGGTTGTGAGTTCGAACCCCGCTCGTGCTGGTGCAATCTTAATTGACTAGGATTGTCAGTTTTCCTATCGAAGGTCGGTGGTTTTCTCCGGGCACTCCGGCTTCCTCCACCAATAAAAACTAGCCACCACGAAATAGCCCAAAAGCGGTGCTTAAAAGTGGCGTTAAAACACCAAAAATCAAATCAAAATCAAATCAAAAATCTATTTGCATCTTTAATCAGTTAGACGAATTTATTATAAAACAAAACGTGATATATTTTTCCAATCTCAAAGTCAACACAAAAAGCTGTCATGTCGTTAATTTAGTAAGGACTTTAGAACTTTTTTAAAAATAGCGCTAATGTGAAATAGTTTTAAGGAAATTGGTCCCATATGTTTTAAGTCAACGTTCCTATATAAAACAAGTGTTGCATCATTACGTCTGGTGATAAAAATAATTAAAGTATTGCAAATGTATTCAGGGGCGATAACAAGAAACATGCTTTCTTATTGTATCCATGTAGGCAACATGTACTACGCTGATACTTTAATTGAAAATTCATATACTTTAAGAATTAAAAATACATGTTAAAACATGATAATCATGAATCACTAGTTACGAGACAAAATGGTATTACTGTGCACGTCATATCAAAAACAGAAATTTTACATTTGTCAAATATTTTACAATAAGCACACGTAAAGAGATGTTATTTTTTTTTTATAATTTGTGGAGATATGACAAAATTCGCACGAATTTATGACAAGTTGCATCTTGAATTTTTTTTTATAATAATAATAATAATAATGATAAAAGAATGTGAACATCAAAATATTCGCATTGTCTTCAGATTTTTCGTTTCCGTTAACTTTATAATTTTATTTAACATATCTTTTCGCAATTATCGGTCATTAATTATCTTCAACTTTGTATTTTCTTTGGCATTCCAACTGTTTTGTTTCGATTGCCATTGGTGAGTCTAATATAAAACGTTTAAACCCGCTGCATTTTTTTGCACCTGTCCTATGTCAAGAACCTGTTTTTTATATAGATTAGACCGTTGGTTTTCCTGTTTAAATGGTTTTACACTAGTCATTTTGGGGGCCCTTTATAGCTTGCTGTTCGGTGTGAGCCAAGGCTCCGTGTTGAAGGCCGTACTGTGACTGTGACCTATAATGCTTTACTTTTACAAATTGTGACTTGGATGGAGAGTTGTCTCATTGGGACTCATACCACATCTTCTTATATCTATAAACGCGCATCTGGCGTACGAAATTATAAGCCTAGTATCATTCATGAGTTTTTATAAGTATATGCAATTATTATACTAATGTTGTCATTTCATTATTTCTTGTACTTTTCAAAATAAATGTCATATCGTTCGCTTATATACGTCTTGTGTAAACGAAACGCGCGTTTTGAATTTAAAGCTTAGTATCTCTAATGAGTTCTTATTTACAGTTTATAACACGACTAAAATAGTTATTACTTTTCTGTTTGTACACTTAATGAACAAACACGGATGGAAACGGCAGTAGTAAGTGTCTCATTATAATAACAAATGACACAGATATCAGATTACTACGTCTCAATCAAAGCACATTTAATCTGTCTTAATACCCAAATGGATGCATGTAAAACTACATCACACGTACCTTTTCCTGGAAGAATTACAATTTGTGTTGTTGCAGTAATTAGGAATAATCCTAATGTTCAACAGAGACATGTATGTTTGTCACAATCTTGGGTAAATAGTAAATGGATGGGTTTTTCCCCTTTCATTTATTTTCATCAAATGTCTAACTGTTCGCATTTAATTAAGTTTCATCAGCAACGGTGTCATAAATCGTGATTCATTATCTTAAAGGTAGGAGTTATAATACCTGTTAATATGAATTAAAACACACTTTGGTGCGAATGCTTGACAGGTAAATTTTTCAGGAGATACTAGTACTAGAATCATATTATGCGGGGAGTTCATGTATGATATGAAAGATGACACGAAATGTTGTCAGGCTCATCTAATTTATTTACAGTCGCAATTTTTTCTCTGGAATATGTTTTACAGCTACTTTGTGAATATTTAAATGTTGATAATGCTAGCATCAGAGGTTTTACGATATCAAGCAACACGGAACTGCGAAACCATTAAAATAGCATTAATTTTAAAACTCAATGTTTTTATTTAATTATCATGTGGATGGAAGTACTGTATTCTTTTATAATAGTTAATTCTAGATTAAATCTTCTGGCATTAAACACAATGAACGATCATCTGAGTTTTGGATTCTTTATTGCAAGGTCTGAAATTATCAAAACAAATAAACAATCAATCATTATTATAATGAATCCTACAAATAACAATGTTAATGTTCATTAATATTGAAGCACATAATTTAACTTGTGAATTAACTTGTACCATTGCAGTGTAAAGTAAAATGTATTAATTAAATTGTATCTCTCTTTTATTAGCAGCGTGCAACAATACCAATTTAACAGTTCCGATTAAGCATTTATTTTAGTTAGCATATAAATAAAGTTAGGAAGAATTATAATGACAAAACCCTCTTCTTCCAATTTTCCAAATTCAATTTCTAAAGAAAACATACCTATATCGATAGGATTTCACCAGAATGAATATTTGTCTGTTTTATGTATTTTTATAATTATTTGAATGACATATACCATGATAACACAGTTTGACCACAACATTCAAAAATTAAAATTTAAAATAATCAGAAAATCGGAAAATAGTATCCTATTATTTTGACCTTGAAGAGTTTTGTTGAAAATCTTTAAACAATGAATCAATCAAATAAATACATTGTTCTGTCTAAGTGTGATGTACCATTGAAAAATTACCAAAAATCACTCCGCTCGCATGTGATCTAGACGTGCTATATAGAATTGTCGTCCTTCGTTTGGCCTATATCACCCTGCTCAGTCGCTTCGAAATTATCGTATCACGGTATTGAGACGTGAGCAGACATCATCAGGGACATCAGAATGTCTGAGGAGAAGTCATCAGCAACGTCAAAATGTGTGAAGAGACGTTATCAATTACAGGGTAGTCGTCATTAACCCAAATTAGTAGTAGTAGTAGTTTATACATTCGTCAGGCGTAAAACTGTCTAAGGGTGGAGAAGAGAACCTGAAACAGTAACAGAACGATAAAATAGATATCGTAATCTATCAGCCAATCGATACAATGTGAAGTTTTTTTAGCTCGTTCGCTCTGCTCAAGCGCAAAAGAGGTTCACAATGGGACTCGCGGTTGATATTTACAATATCATTGTGTAGAAAACCCGATAGTCTAAACGTATTATTCTCTATTCAGTAAGCTCTCTTTTGTCAATAGAATTTTTCAAGGGTTTTTGTTCGGCTCTGTTGCGATTTGTTCGAACAATTTCAGTTCAACAATACATAATAATTATATAGAAATATCAAAAATAAGCATTTAAACCGCTTAGGTCGTCGTCTGAACAATTTTAAGGTTTTGGTTATATACATATGCAACAATTGTCAATGCCTTGTTATAGCCTACTTCAATAAAGCTTAAAATCGATACACATTATTGTATTTCTCTTAAAAAACATTAATACTAATTCCGGATAATAATATGACGGCCTACTCGTTTTACTTTATTTAGTCTAACAGGATTTTGTTGCTAATTATACACAAATCAAATTTCAAAAGATAAACAAATGCAGACATCCGATTTTCTCTTCGTCATGAACAGTTTAAAGGAAAACGAATGTACTGCATTCTTTGTAATAGAAACTCGTAATAAGTTTCAATCAAATATGTCATGTGTTATACTTTTTACAAGAAATTCAGATTTACATGTAGATCAAAAGTACGTCTATTGCACCATTGTACCGTTCAATATCTTTTCCATGTAAGCGGTTAACATGAAATAAGTTTTTGTTCTTGGTTATTTTCAATGTTAATTTTTATGAAATATATATTACCAATTATACAGATGGTTATTCTATTATGAATTTTCATTTTCTTGTTACGAATGTCTGATTTCAAATGTTCGGAAATTTCTTCAGCTTTTATTTGTGTTCTGTTTCAACATGTTTAAACGTTAATCTTTAATTGTCGAGAGACCCCCAAGGGTGACTGGGGAATAGAAGTATGGTCACCATTGGTCTTCCTCCGACCGGCAGTAAAACCCGTGCTAAAGTGGGGCGTCCGTTTGGCTGTGCGGGATGTACAAATTTGCAGCCACGTCCGGTCAGAATGGGGACGTTAAATCCGATGTCTCGTGTAAAGAGAGTGCCACGCTCTTTGCACGTTAAGAACCCTTGCAACAACTCTTTGAGGGGTCCGTAGGTGACCTGTTGCAAGGCTAAATTTCTGTCCCTATCCAATATACCCTCATTTCCCGTGGCAGTCTAAATTTCTCCGACCTTAATTCCTTAATCTATTACAGAACCTACCTATTGTATTTATTGTGAACTTGTTCTCGTCCTGAATATGCATGAAATATTTGCCACTGGACGTTAAGCAACCAACAATCAATCAATCAATTAATTGTCGAGAGAAAAGCTTGTTTGATACTTTGCAAAGGAGACGGTATAATAATATCTAATATTGGATTCTAAAATTCCAACAAATAATACACAACAATACTATTATAAACACCTATGATAAAGTTATTATAAAACATCGTCATTTAATTTTAAAAGGAAAATTTGTAATGTCAAAGTTTAAATCGTCTCTTTTCTCGTATATTTTTGTTACAGTTATTTTATTTCGTACAGTTATATCTAAATTGGACAATATCGACGGATAATTGGATAAATGCATTCAACATGTTCAAAAACTCCAACAGTATGTACACAATTAAAATATCTTCTCATGTTAAACATATTTTTTTAGTTTAAAGATTTTTTGTTATTTTCCCCTTTAAAAGATGTCCATGAACGAAAATTTATAAATATTACAGTAACGGTAAAGAAATCGTCGACAATTAAAGGTGTGCAGTTAGTACTCGTATGAATTCGGATAATTTGACGATAAAGATACATGTATTCCAATAACAACGGAAAATAGTGTCAGGCATGAAATGCCAAGCCTTAACGATGCTGTGCAGCAATGGTGTTTTATATTTTTTATAACGAAATACCAGCCAGTTAAAATTACAATTGTAGAAATACTTGTCATTTCTATCGACAGAGTTAACCAATGGATCAAAAGAGTTACGTTTTTTCTAAGACCCAAATCTTTCATATTAAAAAAAAATAATAATAATTGACACCCGTGCTTAAAAGATTTTATTGTAATATTGAATAATTGGAGATTGTTATTAGTAAAAGGTTCGCTAGTTCAGAAGAAGAGACAATTAACGAGTAGTAAATCTGCTAGGAGCGGATCTCAACAGGTGTTGTGAGGGGTTTTGTGTAATTTTGATGTATAGGTTAGTTAATACTTAGTCATGTTTTATGAATATTTAAAGACCGAGGTGTAGCCGAGGGTTTTAAATGTTCATAAAACATGACCTAGTATTGTGTGACCAATTTAGAGCATATTCACACCTTCGAGTGACATAACAAAATTAGCCCCCTTAGTATATGCTCGCGTTAAGTGTTAACATGGTTAGTAAAAGTGATGTCAATCATATTCAATGGTCATTTTAACAAATGGAATGAAATAGCAATAAGATAGTTTTGTGATAACAAAAAAGGATAAATTATTCAAAAATGAAGATTTCTTCTGCTTCAGGTACAATTTAATACTTATTTATCTCTCATTCCTTCATTTTAAAAAAGTACACAATGTTAAACCAATCAGCTTTTCTATAATTGTATAATTATTAATATTCATGAAAATGACAAAACTTTATCAATATTTTTTTTGAAATTACAATCGTTTCAACATCAAATGCTTACTTTTTTATTGATGAATGTATTGGTTTTTTCCTTTGAATTTTTTTTTATCAACAGTCTTTGTTTCTTTTATAAAAAAAAATTAAGGTCTCGTATAAAAATTAAATATTATTTTACATTCATCTTTGCCCTTTTCATTTTTTTTTGGAAGGGAAGTCTATATATGTACCATTCTAAAACGCTTAAAACGTTTAAATATCAACTTAAAATAATTGTATAGTTCTAGTCTTCTGTTTTCATTTATAATAATTAGACAAACAAAACGACTAATGATTTTTTTTATTTTCATTTTTTCCTATGGAAATTGCCTCGGGGGTTGTACAGTTGGTTAGTGCAATTTTTAAGAGTTCACTTTTTGAGTTAATCTACAATGAAATGTCATTCATGTATAGCATTGTATAGTGCATAGAAAGCCATGTACTATGAACAAAAGATGAGGAAATACTGGTTTTCCATTGGACTAGAACGGGTGAGTATGTTCTAAATCTAGTCTAAAGTCAAAATAGTGTGATTGATTGATTGTTGGTTGCTTAACGTCCAGTGGCAAATATTTCATGCATGTTCAGGACGAGAACAAGTTAATGATAAATACAATAGGTAGGTCCTGTAATAGAGGCCGTCCGGGATGAAGGTCGGGGAAATTTGGACTGTCACGGGAAAATGAAGGTATATTGGATAAGGACAGAAATTTAGCCTTGCAACAGGCCACCTACGGACCCCTAAAATAGTTGTTGCAAGGGTTCTTAAGTGCAAAGAACGTGGCACTCTCTTTACACGAGGCATTGGATTTAACGTCCCCATTCTGACCGGACGTGACTGCGAACTTGTACATCCCGCACAGCCAAACGGACGCCCCACTTTAGCGATGGTTTTACCGCCGGTCGGAGGAAGACCAATGGTGACCATATTTCTATTCCCCAGTCACCCTTTGGGGCAAAATAGTGTGATTTTGATGTGACATTGAATGGTGTTTTGAATAAAGATTTAGATTTGTATGACGTCGGAGTAATACTTGCGTCAAGCAATCACAGCATTGTTTGCTGCCAAATCTGGTTTAGGACGTATTTTTCATGTATTTCCTTTAGAAACTTTGCTAGGTACACAAATTGCTTGATTTTTAGTCTGTATATCTTCATACTACTTTATTCGTTTGTCAATCAAGTTTTTAACTTTATCTTTGAATTAATTAGAAACTTCTTATCCGCCTATTCTTGCTCGCACCACCTTGTAATAAAGTTGGCTTATCAAATATTGGTATATATATATATATATATATATATATATCTGAACTTTGTCTTACATATTTGAATCAGGGCTTCAAACTTCGTGCATACAATTAAAAACTGCAAAATCTACCAACAAAATGCCATTCTAATAGCATATCATTAACACTTGGGTTATAATTATAAAAACACTATTTTGCGACATAATGTTTTATAGAAAGATGTCAATGTGGTGAAATATCTTTTTAAGAATGGCATATGATCATATTTTATTGCCGAAATCTATGTTTGAAACTGCTATTGATTTGACAATTTAGCTCGTCATATCTACATTTCTTGCTATAATTCTTTTTAAGTCTAGCGGTTATGAGGAAGTTAAGTCAAGAGAATGGTTTCGGACGCAACAAATTTGTAAAGTGATATTGACTTTCTAGCATTCGATATCGCTGCTGCTGTAATGTTAAAAAAATAATGTATCCATAACTTGATTTATAATTTAGATTGCTCATAATTTTATCATTGGCATGACCTTTCTCAAAACAAAATTATATAAATTGCTCCATCAAAGCGGCCCTAACAGACGAACTCGAAAAATTTGTGAAAAACAATAATTTTTATTTCATTACACAAAATTGTTTTTCATTTTATTTTTTTTTTAAATATTTGAAAACAAAAAAAACTATTTTTCTTATTAATTTCATATATTGCTATTTTTGCATTTTTTAAAATAAATACTGTTTAAACTAACCTTTCCAAAACCGAGCCTATTCGTTCTTTTCATTACAAAAGACGCATATGGCTGCATATGAGTAAAAGCATTTGCAACATATTTTTGGACGGATCATATTGTTAAATAAGGCGACGAACATTTAATATGCGGGCGAAAGGGGGAAGGTGGTTGGCAGGTATATTTTTTCTGATGAAATATACACTTCACCTTTTGTAGGGCTCGGTTTTTTTTTCTATTTTGTTCACACTTATTTTTAGCAAATACCTGCAACTATTGTTGCAGACTATTCATGGTCATCCTGTCTTGGGCAAGATTACACGTTGCCAGGTTCACACAGGTCACAATATTCATTTTCAAAACCCAATTGTTGCCCCAAAACCTCTTTATCTCAAATGATAGTCCCGTAAGACAACTTTTGTTTGAAAATATTGGTGTGGTTATTTTAAGTGTTTTTTTTTTTTAATTTCATTTGTTCACAACAAAAGATTTTATTCTTTTAATACGTTAACACAGTACACGATTATTCTAATATTAACGATTAAAGCGAGACGAAAAATACCATAGGGACATTTTAACTCATAAGTCGAAAACAAATTGACACCGCGATGGCAAAAAACGAAAAACAATCAAAAGACATACAATAGTTTGTTACAAAACTGAGCAACACGAACCCCACCAAAAACCAGGGGGGAGGGGAGGGGGGGGGAGGGTGATCTCAGGGATAAATAATGTAAGGAATTCACGTTATCAGCCTTCCTGTATCTGTATTTCTACGTCGAAATAACCAATGCTTGCATTTAATCAACGGAAGAGGGACAACCTAATTACAGTGTTAAAGAGTTGATTTAAAGCTCTCGGCAAACTTGGCGTACACTATATCTTCTTCAAGCTGGTTTCAATATATCACATTCTACACGACAAGTTATTCGTACATTGATCAGTGTTATAGTGAGTGGTATCAAATGTCTTTGAATTGTTCTTAACTGAATTGTTCACTCTATTTGCTCTTTAAGCACTTCAACCCTTCCAAAACCAAGCACATTTGTCCTTTTCATTACAAAAGACGTGAACGGCTGTATATATGAATAACAGCAAAAGCATTTGCGACGGATTTTATTGTTATATAAAGGGACGACCATTTGATATTTAAAGTCTATTCTTCTGCAAGATTATACATTTAAGGTTCTTACAGCCAGAATATGCATTGTCAAATCCCTCCAGCTTTCACCTTCCTTAAAACTCCCTTTTATCAACAAATGATCATCCCACTTTTGTTGACAATATTGATATGGTTGTTTTAAGTTGTTTTTCTTTTTCTTTTCTCTTGTTTTCAGTATAAGATTTATTCGTTTACTACGTTAAAAAGTACAATAAAATTAACAAACGAGGAAAAAAGGCAGTGTTAACCGATTTTGACAGAAAAAGTTTAATACATGAAAGCATTTAACAACTGCAAGACAAAGTTTAATAAACAGATAGGAACGCGTGGAAAATATAAAACAAAAATAGCTATATCATCGAAAAAAATCTTACATTACCTTACAAATGTACCTGTCTGTATTGATTGTTTTTCAATGTCACGATGGTTATATTTCGGCTCAAAAACAAGAAATTTAATTAGCAATCATAGTGTTCGATCAACACCCACTGACTGAATTATTAGTTTGTTGATCATCTGTTATATAGATTCGTAATAAATGGTAAAAACGTGCAAAGGGGACTTAGAATATATTATTGCATTGGTTCAATAATTCTTGAACATTATAATCACCAGAAACTCGCTTCATGTGATTTTAAAAGAAAGACTTATCTCGAATATTTAATTTGTTTCCTAGGCCTGAATTGTTTTTAATCTATAGGCTTTTCCTGAAACTTCACAAAGATATCTAATTGGCTTATTTTTGGTGTAAATTGCAATGTGTTCTTACTAAAGTTGTACACAATCGCTGTATTTCACTTTCTCGCTGTTTTATTCATCAAATTGGTGCTTTTTTGTCTGGAAATAAAAGACTAGGGGACAAATAGGCTCTTTCCGCACTTACCCCGTATATAAAAAAAGATTATCTTAAAAAACTGAAGTCAACTTTTATATATACACTTATGTACTATTTTAGCTATCGTTGCATTGGTGATCAAGACCACTAGATACAGTGTCGTGAATAAAGTTGAAACTTCTACCTTTTAGGTTAGTGTCACATATAAACTGTATGTTGCAGGTTACCAATGTTCTATTTAAAATATGAAAACAACACTTAAAGAATTCCATGCGTCCGAAGCGCTTTTTTTGGGTTTACCTTCATCAGGAACGCTCAAAGTTGAAAATTGAAAGCCAAGCTAAACAGTTGAAGGGCTATATAACCAAAAAGGACCTAAAGAAATAGCCAAATTTATCTGAGGTCAACTTTGCCAGAGTTGAAACCTTAGTTTCTTATAATTTAAAAATTTATTAACGGCCAATTTTAGAAAGGTTTGTTATAAATCATGTCAGTAGCGAAGTACTGACTACTGAGCTTATGATACCCTGGGGACTGAATTTACCTTCAGCAGGTACGCTCAAAGCCCAAAATTTGAAAGTCACGAATGTATTATAACCAAAACAGCGGAAGAGCTATAATATCTTGTCATCCGTCTATCCGTTTGACTTTTTTGTTTTCCATTTATGTTTAACTGAATGGAACAACCGCGGTCATTTTTGATACGTGACTTTCTTAACATGAATAGGTCATCATGTCTATTTATTGACTTAGTTGTTAGTAAATTTTTTTTAACAATTTGCTAATTCTTAATTGTGTTAAGTATATACATATTTCCATTGTGATTTTTTAACCTGTTCCTATGGTCTTATGAACATTAACGGTTCAAGAGTTTCACTACACCAGATGAGCATTTTGACAATTAATGTTTCTTCAGTGATATTAGAGGCCAAAGATGTTAAAAATGTATATTACTTACTATGCGACATGCGACATGAAAATGTACTAGTAATTGATAACACACCTTTATTCCATGATTGGTTATTCTGTTTTACCTGCCTAGTAAATTGTTGGCAGAGAAAAAAGATAGCAGTAATCCGATATGTGTTATGTATATTTAACATTGCATGCAGCTAACGAGTTTTTTTAAAAGCATGTACAGTTTCTATTACATGTTTACACTTTTGATAACAACGTCCTCTTTATCTACATTTATGTACGTAAATATGTGTCTTAAATTTATTGAAAAGTAAAAAGTAGATACACAAAAAATAAAATTAAATGAATCATTTAATCAAATGGTTATTTTAAACGTAGAATACATTTTGTGATATTATTCAATTGTCAATAGGCCTTGTTGGACTACCGTAGAATTGTAGATCCTGGAACAAACCTTCCTTAACGCTCTCTTTTGCGAATGTTCTGACAAATGAGTTTCTTATGGAAGAAAGAAGTTCAAGCTGACAATGATACATCAGCAGCATTTTAAAGACAAGTTTTTGATCTAAAATACGATGGTAGAAAGCTAAAGAGGAGCAATATTTTGACAAACACGAAATGATTTCTGCTGTTATATGGTATACACATTAGAAATGAATTAATTGCCTCTAAGGGTTACAATATAAAACTATAGGAAGAGAAGATGGCGTATCATCAAGGAGGGTACTTGTCTTATTTTGTTCGTTTTGGTATTATAGAGATATCAAAATTCTTGGCTGGTAACTTCAATTCGAGATGGATAGGTTTGAACATTTGATGTAATTTAGTTTCATTTAGTGATCCTGGTCGATAATTACTGTGTAAAGATCTATCTTTTTTTTTTTAAAATGGGAAGACATTTGTCTGTTTAAATTTGTCGGGGATGGTACCATAATTGTTGGGTCGTTGAAAGAAGTTAGCCTATATGCCTGACAGCTCTGTTACTCTGTCAATATGTCTTTCACTACACGGTGATGTATGCCGTCGGATCCTTTTGCGTTTTATTATTTATTATAGCCTTATTCTTTAGCCTTATTCTTTAGCCTCTTTCCTGCAACTTTGCTGGTTACATTGATCCTCCTCGTGTATTGGTCAACTATCTGGTTGATTGGTGTTTAACGCCATTTTCAGCACTATTGTGCTATTTCGTGGCTTTCAGTTTTTTTATTGGTGGAGGAAGCCGGAGTGTCCTGAGAGAACCACCGACCTTTGGTAGCAAACTCCCCGGCAGGTCCAGCTCCGATCCGCATACTACTCTACACTAATGATGGAGTAAAGGAAAAAAGTTCCGGAACGGAAACGATCACTGTACGGAGTTTGCTTTGGTAGGACAACTAATAATCCTAGTCATTTAAGATCAAGCGCATCTGCCACATGCGGAATTCCAACTCTCAGTGTTGGCAGGCTAGAGATACAGTAGTTCGACTACTTAGACCACTCGTCCACCAAGGCCCCGTCAACAATATGGTACAGAGTCAAACTTTAATCTGTAAAGACCTTTAAAACTGTTGGTTAAAAGTATTTAATTTAAGTGCCAATATGCCTAAGAAGCAGGCAGTGGTGAAAACATGACAAACAAAAACCCACTCAGCTTTACATTAATTTAAGTTCAGAATGTATAATGGTGCATGAATATAACATTCGTTTCCTTTCCCTGTTCTGGTAATTCAAGATATAATTTGGTTGAAATGCACTAGAAATTAATAATTAAGGGGAGATAACTCCGTAATTTGCTATCATTCTAACCAAAATTTATCAAGATATTTCTCGACTTACCAGACACGCAGAAACAAAAGACCTACCATTTCTAACTCAGGGTGAGGGTACCTTCAAAATAGGGTGGTTAGGTCGGTGGGTTATTTTCGGCCATGTTTTGAATTTTTTCAAAATTGCCTGATTCTTACAAAAACTGGCACTTTAAAACTTTCACACTGTAGTACTATCGTAACATATCAAGACCAAAATATATTGGCGATATCATGTTTAATATGTAAACTAATTATTTTTTTTAAGTTCTTTTTTGTAATGTCAATACACCATACATGTAAGGCCGTTTTTTTCTCACATAGGATTAAGGCAAATGAATTGATTGTAACAGATATTCGATTCGTCAACTATCTTTATCGCCATCACCTTGCTAACAACCTATATGGTTGGGAAACATTACCCGTTAGTTGATATGTCATGCCAAAAACGTGTTGTTGATCCGAATCATGCCAAACTTCTTTTTTTTTTATGAAATCAGGTTTCTCTAGTACAGAACTCGACTATATCCATATTGGATTACCAGGCTTAAATATAAACTAATATTATAACAGTAACCAGAGACTTTTGTTCTAAATATTTACTCTTTGAACTTCACTACGGACTAACTTAAAGTAATTAAAACAAAAATGTTTTATATAAAAACAACACGCCAAGAATGTATATCTTCATCAGGAACGCTAAAAGCCGAACATTTAAAAACAAAAGATTATAAGAACCGAAACAAATTAAGAGCTATATGACCCAGAGGCAAAAAGGTCATATCCAGCAAAGCTAAACTTTGCCTCAGGGAGTAAACTGTTGGATAAACCGAATAATTCAGTCCCTCCCCGTAATCGATCTCTCCTGCTTGCGAGGTTAATGGAGTAATCGTAGATCAGCGGAATATATCGACTGAATTATTCGGGTTAGGAGTTGAAACCTTAATTTCTATATAGCGATTAAAATTGTAAAAATAAGGAGATGTGGTATGATTGCCAATGAGACAACTATCCACCAAAGTTCAAATGAAGTTGTATGGTTTAGCAAGTATTTTTACAGTTTCCTATTTTAAAAATCCTTGATTTATCAGGCTAATTTAACGCATTGTTTTATGATCTGGGATTGATATATTCATGAACTATTGATCACAGTTATTATTTATTAATAAATGTACAACCGTCTGGTATATTTACTTATATTTAGTAGGTACTTTTTAGATGAAGATTTTATCAGATTTATCTTACTAAGAGCATCAGTTATTTGATGTAATCTAAATTCAATAAATGTAGGTCTGTCAGTGTTTAAATTTAAAATAAAGCAAAATGTATGTGTCGTATGATTGCAAGTGGGACAACTAGCTAGCAAACTTTAAGACCAAAGGGCAAGTGTGTAAACAATTACAGGTCACGGTACGGTCTTTAACAATGAATAAAACCCATAGCGTATTGTACGGGGTGACAAATGTGAAACGATATATCATAACTCACAATACAACCAAATAATACTTAGTTAATTTCTATATGTATGCTATTATTTCTTTTTGTAAGTCGAAAGGTTGCTCAATTTAATGGTTTGAAATTTAAGGACAAAATAGTAATATCAGAATTATGATTTTTTATGAAGTGGAAGTGTTAATGCTGCATATGTAACAGTTTACTCAAATAAATTGTATTTATTCAATACCAATAAATTAAATCCAGTGACACTACGAGAGCAGATCTCTTCCTTGTTCTGTGAAATACAACAAGTATAGAACACCTTATTTTGCAATGTCCCATAAATCATTATAAAACAACATATGATAAATTTCAAGAATCTTCGTTTCTGATGGCTTCAAATTCTTCACTTATATTTGTTCAGAAAACTAAAATCCATGTATTTAAGAACCCACGCACATGTAACTTTTGCTCAAAGCACGAAAATTGATACCTACGAATAAAAGTAATTTCACAGTTGTTTAGCTAAATGCACAATGAGGCGCAATGCAATCAGTTTCAAGTGATAACCTGTTTAAAATTTTAATCGTAAAAACCTTGATAAAACGTCGATGTGACAATCCACGCTCTACTATATGCATGCATCAGATTTGTAATTTTTTGTCTTTTAAGATTACACCATTGTCGTAACATACACAGTTGCTTACATACATGTGATTTGGACTCTGTGTCGTTGCCAATCATATCACATCACCGTGTGTGATATTCCACTACATGAAGGAGCGTAGATTTATCATATTACTTTTGCAATTATGCATTAAAATATGCATGTTTGTTCTTATGTTGTACTGTTACACTACTGTTCCAGGTTAGGGGGAAGGTTTGGCGCCAGCAAACTTGTTTAACCCCGCCACATTATGTATGTACCTGTCCCAAGTATGGAGCCTGTAGTTTAGTGGTTGTCTATGGTTCATGTCTGTCATTTTTTATTTTTTGCAAATTGTTTTGTTATAAATTAGGCCGTTAGTTTTCTCCATTGAATTGTTTCATATATTTCATGTCGGAGCCTTTTATAGCCGACTATACGGTATTGTTTTTTTCTCATTCTTGAAGGCCGTATGGTTGCCTTAATTGCTTACATCCACTTCATTTGGTCTCTGGTGGATAGTTATCTCATTGGCAATCATACCACATCTACTTATTTTTATAGTGTATGTGCATGTTGATATGACCCACTATTTATGAATTGAGCACAAATTCTTCCAACGGAGGAATCTCTTTTGCTTCTTTTTTTTTAAATTTAAAGGCATATATAAATTCATTGTCTTACATGCTAGATGTCTTATATTGACTAATCTACATAATATCCTTCTATCAAAATAGCAACAAAAACTATTTCAAAAATGTCTCTACTTCAAGGGTATATATACGTAATATATATGCAATCAACCAACAATAAATAAAAATCAAAATGTGATATGAAACTATATGTACTTTTAAGACATTTTTTGTATTGCTCAAATTTGTTTTGTTGATTCAGAAGTGGTTTTTCCAACACTGCCATGACTGTTTTTCCGAAAGAAAATTATATAAACTTTACAAAAACAACGTCACTAAACTAGGAGCAAGAAGAATAAGTGTAAAAATAGATTCCTTTACTTTTGTACTAAAGAAATTAACACTAGTCATCATAACTTTGTGTTACCGTCTCGGTGGTCTCGTGGTAGCGTGTTCGCCTCGAGTGCTGTTTTTTGTGGGTTAGAACCCCGGCCGGGTCAAACCAAAGACTTTAAAATTGGTAT
This sequence comes from Mytilus californianus, assembly GCF_021869535.1. Lineage (NCBI taxonomy): Eukaryota > Metazoa > Mollusca > Bivalvia > Mytilida > Mytilidae > Mytilus > Mytilus californianus. The sequence continues at coordinate 14,235,907 of NW_026262626.1, forward strand.
TTGCTGCTTCTCCGCTAAGTACGCGGCATTAAGGAGTAAGAGCTGTTACCTTGTTAACTAGCACATTAAAAATCCGGCTAAGCGTGTCGGTCTAGTACAAAGAAGGATAAATATTCATATTACATTAACATGTTCTCGTCCTGAATATGTATATCAATTTGCCGCTGGACGTTAAGCAGCCATCCATCATCATCATCATAACTTTCATTGTCATTAAACATCAAATCCAGATGAAAAAGAAAATTACTTGCATTTGATGTAAATTAACTTTGTAGACACGAAAGTCATTTCTTATTTAATTTAACATGTTTAAGGAATTGTTTTTTCTCTAACTACTTATACATTGTCATTATACATCAAATCCTGATAAAAAAAAAGAAAATTACTTGCATTTGCTGTCATCATGTCGCAAAGCTATGGGAAAAACGATAGTATATTTGCCGCTATACTTGAAATACTGCAATTATCTGAGATTGTTTTATTTGGTAATACACATCAACACAAGAAGGTTATTAATATGCGGTAGAAGCACTTTGTATTAAAGTCTTTTTAATGCATTTAAGTCATATGAAGGCATGACCATTTTCCTATTGAACTTATTTATACATAAACATAGTGTAGTCGTCAGCACATTTAAATTTAAAAAAAATCAATTATATTCTTACATCTTATCACGGTTGTTTAAAACTGGGTTCCTCCACTTGAGGAAGGTACACAAAAAGGAACTTAGTAATACAAAGTCAGAAAACTTTAGTTTAGTACAACATGATTTATTGATAAGTTGCTATTAACCTTGAACTAGTTTAGAGTAATTACAAAACGTAGTGCTCTAAGATCGGTATTTTGTGTTTTTTAACTTTTTGTTGATTGTTTTATAAGCATCGTGCCGATCTGTTTAGTCAGGCCATTTCCATTTGATTTTTACAGTTTGTTCTAATTTTGAGCTTTTACTCCAATGTTCCAGGTTAGGGGAAGTTTAAACGCTCACAAACATGTTAAACCACTGTCATATACTTTTGTTTATACTTATGCCATACATGAAATAGTACTATTTCCCTATACGTTCCATTTAACTATAACTTATAATGACGGATCAATTTGGTTTCTAGTGTTACGATGTCGCCAATATAAAACATGCACGGGCGTAGCTGCCGTTAGGCACTTTAGGCACGTGCCTACACATAATTTTTTCACAATTTTTTTTATTAAAAAACATAATAAACAACGTTATCTGTAGATTCACGTGAACTCGTCAAAACTCTTTAATTATCAATTGTCATTTGTACACTAGTCTATCATCCTTAGTGAATGGAGTATTGGATAGAATTGTATGCCATTATATTCCACCTTATATAGAAACTAAAAAATAGAACCTTGGTTCAGATCATTTCACTTCTATCAACAAAAACTTCAATGAACCTCAACATGCGCAAAACCCTGACAATTTGTTCTTAGATACATGGTTTTTTTTTAAATTAGTTGTTGTTGGCTTTCTACTAGCTTTCCACTTGGTCATCATCCGACCTACATTAACACCCTTGCAAAAGTTCGGCGTCCGTTTGGCTGTGCGGGATGTATAAATACGCAGTCACGTCTGGTCAGTATGGGGACGTTAAATCCGATTTAACAGTACAGGATATCAGAAAATATAAATTTATTGAATTTTGATAGATAGTTTGCACAGAACAGAACTTCTGCATAAGGCATCGACTGTGATTTTGTGTGACCGGGTGAGGGTGAAGGTTTAAAAATCAAAAGATGTAAATGGCCGATGCGTAGTCCAAAGGATAGTATTTATTTATCATATAGTAGTGTCGGTGTTTATGTGCCTTTTTTAAATGCAGGATCGTCAATATGTACTATCATTTGGCGTATATATCAATTATCCTCAATGAGAGAGGAATAATTATGAAAATACTTAACAGGGTGTGCAGCTTAATAAAGAGCTGCGCTGATCCACTCTGCATGGGCAATGCATATTTCAAAAATTATTTTTTTCATATTTCCGATTGTGCTGCTGGTTAAATCATCAGTGAGATGTTATTGCAGAGTTATGTATATTTCTTCCATTTTTTCATGTATATGATCATGATAAAATTACCAGTAAATTTTATGCTTTTTGTACTAAAAATTTTGCAACTAAAATGCTGAAAACCGTTTTCCGTCGGGGGGCTTCGCTCTCCTGAAACCCCTACCAGGGCTCTGCCCTGGACCTGTTGGGGGCCTTAAGCGGCCCCCAGACACCCTGCCGCGATTTGTGCCTACAGTTTATTTCATACCTAGCTACGCCCCTGAATTTAATTTATTATGTATTCCATTGAACTTATTGGAATCATGTTAGTTAAGGGAGAAGGAATGACAAGGAAATATTATAGAATTCAGGTTTATAAAAATACCTGTATTCTGGCTATATCTGGCTAAGATTGTTTTTTTAGCTTCGAAATTGTATTCTTGAATCATTTTATATATGTAACACTACTGGTGCTAATTGTTAGATATTTATAAAATATATATGTTACCGGACGTTTCTGTATCATTTCTATTTGGTGTGTAAAACCTTTTCTTTAAGGGCCCAGAACATGGCAGCTATATTCAAGTCTAGGTCTTGCTTTTGCTTGCTTTGAAAGGGATACTTTGTACTTCAAGGGCCGGCTGTCGTCATGTATGTGTTTCGAGGTAAACTTAAAGTGTGTCATGCTTGACTTGAAAATTTGTGATAATGTATAATAGTTTTTTTTATATTTGTTTAAGGTTGATTCATGGTATACCGCCATCTTGGATTGTACAATCGCAGTACAAAATTGGTCTAGTTATATGCTTAATTCTGCAAATTTGGAGACAGATTTGCAATTTATTGGTTAGACTGTTTATTGATATAAAGAAAACTAGGTGATATATTGTACAATACAAAATATTTAAACAAATATCAAATTTTGTGGTTTTAGAATCATTTTTTACAAATACGACATTTAAGGGGAGATAACTCTTTTAGAAAAAAATATATACTGGACTGATAGGGAAATTTTGAATTTTTACTTGTAGCAAGAAAACAGGTTCGGTGACACCATTTTTTCTTTTTATTTTGTTTAAAACATTTTATAAAACCTATCTTCTCACAATTTATTTCAAAATTCTATCTCATAGATTTTTTTTTACGCACACAAATGTGTTTTTTCATGAACAATCTAACCAAATTTAGGCAATTTTCAACGACTCATTGCTTGGAAAATAGCACGGTGACCCATACTTTTTATTATATTTTTGAAAAAAGCATACTAAAATCTTCATTTTGGCAAAGTATAAGAAAATTCTGTCTCAAAAAATATATACTTATGATCTACCTTAAATATGTTGCAAAGTAAAGATCTAGTATTACATCTTTCAATGTCTGACAGTTGTATTGCAGTTGCGATCATAATCACATGTGGAGCAAGATCTGATTACCCTTCCGGAGCACCTGAGATCACCCCAGTTTTTGGTGGGGTTCGTGTTGCTCAGTCTTTAGTTTTCTATGTCGTGTTTTGTGTACTATAATAATTGTTTGTCGATTGGTCTTTTTTCTTTTTTAGCCTTGGCGTTGTGATTTTATTTTTGAACTTATGAGTTTGAATGTCCCTTTGGTATCTTTCGCCTCTCTTTTGTAATGTCTAGTAATTATTTTTGTTATTTGGTTCATGTTTGCCTGTAATTACTGATTGGATTTATCAACAAATAAGCTCAAGTATTTCTCAAGACAAACATTGTGTAGTTGATGTTGAATATCAGGCGGATATGTAAAATAATAACATGCAAGAACCATTACATATCTGTGATTTTTTGGACCATACAAGTTCACATTCTGATTGTAACTCGTCCATTCCAGGTGTTAGGAACATGTTTGTTATGCTTTTCATTCTTCCCTTTCACTTTTCCATTTGATAATTTGCCTTTTTTCTGTTGACATAGACCATATCGCTATTTGGAAATCTGCGCCTCTTGAAATATTAACGTCATACAAATATCACCTTTTTTCATTGTGGCGTCAGATATTTTCTATTGTGATATCAAAATTTTACGGGAACCTTTGTGACGTCCAGTAATGGCGGACAAACAGCGATAAGGTGTATTATATAGTTTTGTGAAGAACAATAATTGTGTGAAGATTTCAATTACCATTGTCTCCAGTCTGAGCTGAATTAAGATGTCTTACATGTCTGCCATTTTATTACTAATTGAAAGATATCTATCCAATATGTCAAGCGCTAAATCGTCCCGAGTCTTAAAAAACTTCGAATAAATTAAACAGAAACTATAAGACCTATCATCAGTACCAAATGCATGAAAGATGACAGTTTCACGTGTCTTATGTTTAACTTTGGGAGCTTTTCAGTTCGAACGTTTCATATGAATAATAACATTATTATCAATTGAAAGTACCAGAAAACAAACAAGTCTTATAAAAACGTGGATAGTTGAACCTTCTCTTGCAGACAAACTTCATGAAAAAAACTACAAACAAACCAAACAAACAAACAAACAGAAGATGACGTAAATACATGATGCTGCGAAGAACCCATAGCTTTGTGAAAAGAAAGCTGAAACTGGTTTATTTGTAATGCCAGGGAATATAATCTCAAAATGTCATAACGTTTGTGCAAAGGTTACGTGCGTTCAACTTGGTTAACAAAAATATTTTTTTTATTTATAGATAAAAATCCTTCTAATACGTAAAATGATGATTCACATGACATACGCCGATATCTAATAACATGTATATATCACAGATTTTCTAAAAATCAATACCGGTCCCAAGTCTTTCAAAAGGTTCTCACGGCGTACAATTGAGACACCTCTATATTGGGACTGAAAATAGCGACAACTAACAAATTAACAATGATCGAACAAGTATGTACATGTAAGAAACAAGCATCAAACGTGATTCCCAATGTGTCAAATCAGATTTCATTCTTTCGTGATCGCACATTTAAAAAAAAAGTCTACTTTCGATGGTTGATTACTTAAGCACATGACATGTAAATTAAGTGTTAGTAAAATATGCCTGCATCGTAGAATATTCGAATATCATTGGTAACAGAAGGTAAGCAATTTATAACCAATATTTCTGATTATCTCTGCAAAATATATGATTACAAGCTAACCAAATTAAGGACCCCTATTTAACACGTATCAGGGTTAATAATTGATATCAAAATCAATAAAATAAATTAAACATATTTGATTCCAATTTTCTATTTAGATCGCTACGCGTATTTAATGTGTTCTTCCACTTTAATGTACATTTAACACTAAAACAATACGCTAAAAACCATTCAAACACCTTTTTAACTTTTGTGACGTTATCATTATGAAAATAGACCACAAAACTGGCAAGCATTATAAGCGACAATCACCAGATATATATTTAATTTGCTTTAATAGCTATCATTTACACTCTGAAACTACCACCTCCGAGGAAAGCCGCATGCTGATATGATATTGGAAATCAGAAAAATCCCAACAAAGTTTTTTTCCAATCTGATTGGCTAGATTTATGATAGACATTCGGTACAAATTCCATATTATATGTCATTGAATAATTTCTCGATATTGATTATCTCTATCAATTCCTGGGTTATAAATTGATCACGTGGAATTCACGGATATATTCTTGTATTTGTTAGTCGTTCCCCTCTTACGGTTTTCTTTTCACATTGACACATTGGAAATTCAAGAGACAGGACATTCTACAGGAAATTTATAAAATTAAGCCAATTTAAAGATGAAATTTGTGTCAATTTTAGCAGTATTTTCAGTCATTTTTGTGTCATGTTGTGCCTATTGGATTGGTGAGTACACTGGCATTTTGTAGTCCTTTATTTAATTTATCTTTATATCCGCGGGAAACATTTGAAATAAATAAAAAAAAAATTAAAACTTTGGTAGATTGTTTTTAACTGTATGATAATATGAAAGTGCTGTTCCGTTTATTTATGTTTATTTCCAAATTTTGCTTAGTTTTTGTGTCTTATGACACCAATTTCTCTCCTGTTTGAAATTATCTATAAAAGTTTTTATAGGATGTCTTTGTTATAGAACTTTTAAGTTTTTTTTCTAAATAGGTATTATTAACTTTGCCAAGTTAAAAAAAAAGTCAAGGTGTATTGTTTGGATGTGAAAAAAATCTGCCTATACTAATTTCGGAAATGTAAAGCCATATATTTCATATACTTGAACAATACTTCTTTATTTCAAATGCTAAAACATATTTCATATTTTTTCAGCAACGTGCAAACACATATATTTCATATTCTGTATTCCATATGCTATAAATTGTATGTTATATAACAGCTAGGAAAAATCAGTGCAATAAAATATGAATGTCTCGCGCTTTCATGACAGTGATTTAATTTATTGCAAAGTAGACCTGTCAAAGTTTTTGAACCATAAACATGCCAGGATTGTATACTATCGGGAATTATGTAGAATATGGCACTGAATAAATGTAATATAGCGGAAATTGAACAGAAGTTATATTAGTACATAATTGGTCCGTGTTTCCGTTCATCCGGGACATTACACCGAGTAGTTATTTTTCTCATCCGGGACATTAGAACAAAGCCTTTTATAAATCACGTATTTTTTTTATGCTTTAAAATTTATCAACCGCTTCTGGAAAATCTAGAAAATGTCACAAAGCCTAGCGTTAGGAGTTTGCATGAAAGGTATCCATTAAAATTTGCACAGAAAAGTATGGAGAATTAACCTTTAATAACATGTATACGAGAAAAGTACAAGAAAACTTGTTTCCTTTGAAAACAACAAGAAATACATGGATAAGGATATTAAGCTTTAAACATTTTCTAAGAATTGATAATAGAGATTTTAGGTATCATAGGTGCAGCCCAAACGTTTCCAGTTTATAGTTTCTAGTTTATAGTTTCCAGATAAGAACAGATAATTATGATCGACATGATTTCAAATTTGTACTTTATGTAAACGCGTCAAATGTTGATTGAACTGACAGAACAGTTTTAGATAAAAGGAAATTTGAGATATCAGGTGTATATTAAATGTAAATCTTTCAATTAGAACAATTATTTTACTTTGAGGAAACAGAAATTTTGAGATAACCAGAGTCAGCTGTATTATAATGCACAGCGTAATTAATGTTCTTGTTCAGGCAGTGGGTCTTTTTTAAAATAAAATTTTGACTATAAATTTATCTTCCTATTCTCAGTTATCATTGTGTTAATACTATTGCCTTTTCCAATCTTTAAACGAAAATGTACCTTTTCATTACTCGGAATGTAAGATGTCTGTCTTTTATTTTGAGGGCGTTTATCACACACCGCTATCTTAAAGTGGTTGATATATTCTCTTTCGGGTTTTATTACATACTTGTCAGCAATTTAAATACATATATATTCAAATTTTCTTAAGTCATTTCCTCCTTCGATTTTTGTATGTTGTACCAAATTTTCAGCAATTTGTGTATTATGTATTTCGTCATTATCTTCTTTATTGTTGTTATTATATGATTTAATTATCATACTTCGTTCTCGTTTCAATCTTTTCTCAATCTCGTTTGTGCGATTGGGAATTTGATTTTTATTTCTTTATTTTATGACGCTTTTTAAATTCAGCAATGCAATAGAAAAAGTGACAGACAACTTTAGTTCTCTGTTCCCAAACCAATTAGACTGATTGTGTCCAACTTCAGAAATATAAAACTAAATGCGACCAAAAAAATCCAATTCAATGATCGCTTTCATGTTTAATCGTTTTTCATTTATTAATCAACGCGTACGGACAAAACAAATCACTTTTAACACGCAGATAGGTTTTTATAAGCGACAGATTCCAACTATACTTAACTGGAGTAGACTGTTTCTCTTGTTATAAAGTGATTTGCAAACGGTTGCACATTACAATAAGAAAGAAAAATCACAAATCTTAATTGACGAATTCAAAGCAGATGTCAAAAGTTAACCGAAAAATCTAATGTTTAGAAAGGGTGATGAAATTCACACAAACAAATCGAAGATTTATACAAAAGACGAGATCGTACGAGGTGAAATTTAAACCCACAAATCTGCCAAACCAACATGAATGTTCATCTAATAAATGAATGTTTCTGACTATAAGTGATAATCATGATGTCATAGATGATTATAAATCTCCTCGTATTTGCTGAAATTGAGGTCACATTACCATCAATCTCATTTAATGTTGGAATTTTAACTATAGAATGTAGGCTGAGATTTATACAATTCGTTTACAAATACCATTGACAGTTTGATATCAGATTGCAGATTAACGGGACTAGTGTTGTTGTACTTTTTTCTATACTTTTTTTTAATTTTCTACCATTGAAATAAGAGGCGATAGATGACAGGGGGATTATAAGTCGAAAAGAAGCTGATGATGCCTTGACTAAATAAAATATGGAAACACGACGAAAAGACAAGCATGTCTCCAAAACATTACATAAAAAAACTAAAGTCTGAACAACAAGAACCCCACCGAAAACGAAAAACGACAAAAAGACGAGCATGTCTCCAAAACATTACATAAAAAACTAAAGCCTGAACAACAAGAACCCCACCGAAAACGAAAAACGACAAAAAGACGAGCATGTCTCCAAAACATTACATAAAAAACTAAAGCCTGAACAACACGAACCCCACCGAAAACGAAAAACGACAAAAAGACGAGCATGTCTCCAAAACATTACATAAAAAACTAAAGCCTGAACAACACGAACCCCACCGAAAACGAAAAACGACAAAAAGACAAGCATGTCTCCAAAACATTACATAAAAAAACTAAAGTCTGAACAACACGAACCCCACCGAAAACGAAAAACGACAAAAAGACGAGCATGTCTCCAAAACATTACATAAAAAAACTTAAGTCTGAACAACACGAACCCCACCGAAAACTAAAACGACAAAAAGACGAGCATGTCTCCAAAACATTACATAAAAAAAACTAAAGTCTGAACAACACGAACCCCACCGAAAACGAAAAACGACAAAAAGACGAGCATGTCTCCAAAACATTACATAAAAAAACTAAAGTCTGAACAACACGAACCCCACCGAAAACGAAAAACGACAAAAAGACGAGCATGTCTCCAAAACATTACATAAAAAAAAACTAAAGTCTGAACAACACGAACCCCACCGAAAACGAAAAACGACTAAAAAACAAGCATGTCTCCAAAACATTACATAAAAAAACTAAAGTCTGAACAACACGAACCCCACCGAAAACGGAAAACGACTAAAAGACAAGCATGTCTCCAAAACATTACATAAAAAAACTAAAGTCTGAACAACACGAACCCCACCGGAAACGAAAAACGACTAAAAGACAAGCATGTCTCCAAAACATTACATAAAAAAACTAAAGTCTGAACAACACGAACCCCACCGAAAACGAAAAACGACTAAAAGACAAACACCAGCAGTATATACGAAATACAACATAGAAAACTAAAGTCAGAGCAACACGAACCCAACCAAAAACCCAATATTAAGTCGCTGATAATGCCGAGAATAAGACATTTTTCAACTGCCTTTAGTATCTTTTTTTTTTGCGTACCATTCATGTTTTTATTTTCCTTTTTCTTTTCGATAGATATTTGGTATGAATAAAAGTTATATGTGCATTGTTACGCTGTTCGTAGGTTACAAATTTGAGCTCATCGCAAGTTATAATGTGATGTGGAGTTATCCTTTTTGCACAAGAATGGCCTGCTGAATCTGGATTGTACAAAATGTAGGTGATAAACAAAGAAACAACACCAACAGCATCTGTAGCTCATTTGGAAGTTTTTGACCTTTCAACCATATGCAGTTACTTGTAAATTCCTTCCATATGCAGTTACTTGTAAATTTCTTCCATATGCAGTTACTTGTAAATTCCTTCCATATGAAGTTACTTGTAAATTCCTTCCATATGGAGTTACTTGTAAATTCCGTCCATATGCAGTTACTTATAAATTCCTATTATACATGTACGTAGTTACTTGTAAATGCCTTCCATACGCAGTTACTTGTAAATTCCGTCTGTATTCAGTTACTTGTAAATTCCTTCCATATTCAGTTACTTGTAAATTCCGTCCGTATTCAGTTACTTGTTAATTCCTTCCATATGCAGTAACTTGTAAATGCCTACCATATGAAGTTGCTTAAAAATGCCTTCCATATGCAGTTATTTGTAAATTCCTTCCGTACGCAGTTACTTTTAAATTCTGTCCATATGCAGTTTCTTGTAATTTTTTTCTATATGCAGTTACTTGTAAATTCATTCCATATGCAGTTACCTGTAAATTCCTTTCATATGCTATTTCTTCAATTTAAAAGGGCTCGTTGGTTTTTTAACGCGTTACTCTAATTTGTAAGTCGAAATATTTTTTTTTTCTGATCTCATTAATTAAAGGATGCTGGGAGATAAAGAAACCATTTACAGTTTAACAAATGAATAACCACTACCTATTGCTATTGAAATCGCCCAGAACAAATTCGACGACACCAATGAATCTATACTGTGTAACCATCAAGTATATATATATATAATAGTTTGACAACAAATTGAAAAAAAAATAATACCTACAAAATACAGTGAGTCTCAAGGCTGAAAAGTAATATTTGCAATAATAAACATGACCAGTATTAAGCATTCCACTTTCAAACACATGTCTATGATCCATGGTTTTCTCCGGAAATCCTGGCTGCTTCCAACAATAAAAGCTGGTCGCCACTAAAGTGGCGTTAAGTACTAAAAGTCAATTAATACATCAATATAAAAATAAGGAGATGAGGTATGATTGCAAATGAGACAACTATCCACCAAAGTTCAAATGAAGTGGGTGTAAGCAATTATAGGCAACCGTACGGCCTTCAACAATGAGAAAAACCCATACCATATAGTCGGCTATAAAAGGCCCGAAAAAAATATATATATATAAAAATGCTTTGTTTTCAAGTACCCTTTTTATTATTGGTAAAGACAAACATCATAATGCAATATCATCAGTCCTCAATTTCAACTTGATGGTATTTCAAAGAGATCAGATAACAATATTGGAAATATTTATCATTCAAATTTTACTATATATAACTGATCGATTTAAGTTAAAATAGCGTATTCTTACAAATATACTGCATTTTACAGAACTATCGAAACACTATCTGTCCATTACAAGAACCCCCTCTCATAAAAGTCGATTTATTCAATTATTCATACACTTCTAAGATGTATCCTGATTCCGATGTTAGTATCAAATATCAAATGTTGTTGGTTTCATTTATATAAAACACACAATAGTATACAGCTGATTAATACAAGGAGTTATATTCGTAAAAGTCGATGGACTTGCGTTGCTAGGTTGCTATTTCGTATGATATCCAACCCACATCGACATTTATTGACACGAACAACCGCAATTTACACAATTATGAATCTTTATTCATTAGAATTAAAAACCGATTAATATCCTGTAGTTTTATTAAATAATTACTTAAATGGTATTCATAATTCTTCCGTTATTATTGTGATTTTTTTTAACAACATCCGTTTATTTTGAAGCATCGGATGAACTGCTTGCGTCATTTTTTTCTTTGAATTTTTCAAGCTTAAATTAGCGTCCGTTAAATGACTTGACTACTGAATTACTACTTAACACAAATACATCGAACCACAGCAGTGACATAGTTCAAATTTTCGAAAATAATGAAAAAAAATCAAATAAATGTTTAGACACACAATTTGAAATACTGTATAGAAATAACAGCACGATGTCATAAGAACCACTAGAAGAGGTAATACGTTCTATATATAGAGACGATCATAAAGTTCATCAAGAGTAAATATTCTAGCTTATATGTCATCGTTAGATATCAAATATAATTTGTGTTTTGTATACATGAATATTTAACTATATTTCTATGTCATCTGTCTGATATTCACGACTGACATTAGGGTAAAATGTAGGTTATATAAAGAAGTTATAAACTATCTTTTAATCCGACATGCACCAAGCTTATTTAAGAGTGACGATATAAAGGTTCACATTTTTCCTTCAATATTTCTGTCTTGAACAAGTGCTGCAAAAATATAATAACTTACTGGAACTGTTAGTATGAATAAAAGGAGATGAATGTATACCGTATATCCGTATACGGCCATCGAAATATAAAAAGGTGTCTTCTATATACTAGTACCATATATAGATATAAGAAGATGTGGTATGAGTGCCAATGAGACAACTCTCCATCCAAGTCACAATTTGTAACAGTAAACCATTATAGGTCGAAGTACGGCCTTCAACACGGAGCCTTGGCTCACACCGAACAGTAAACTATAAAGGGCCCCCCAAAATGACTAGTGTAAAACCATTCAAACAGGAAAATCAACGGTCTAATCTATATAAAAAACGAGAAACGAGAAACACTTATGAACCACATCAACAAACGACAACCACTGAACATCATAGTATGGCAAATTCAAAATCACCTTGAATCTATAAAAGATGTTGCAAATAGATTTAACAATAATTCTAAAGAGCTGTCCTTTTAAAGCAATTTTTTATTGGAAAAAGTATTGAAATATATAAGCAAAGACGACACGAGGTAACAACGAGGACTCTGATATTGGGCAGCAGGCGCATTACGATGTGACAAGGTTCAAATTGATTTTCTTTATTTAGCTGCCTCCTGTTTATAGGAAACCCTCAAAAACTCCGGACTAAAAAAAAAACAAATACAATACAAAACTAAAATTCAGACAAAAAAAAACTGTTCCTCAAAGTAATTTTCTCCCCTATGCAATATAATATCGACATGGAATTATCTATGGATAACAAACTTTAAGTTTGTCTAAGAGAGTGTAAAGTTAAAAGACTATAAACGATAAAAGATAGGTTCTTATGGTCTTTATAGACATCAGGTCATCCTTCATTTGTGATATACAAGTTAGTCTTTTTTTATTGAACTGGTGTAAATATAATAACATCTAAATAGTTGAATACAATGTCATTCACAAGAAATACGGGATAGAAAAGAATAAGTTAAACCAGATCTTTTTAAGATATGTTCATCAACGATTTTCAAAGGAGATCGAAGCACTTGATATCACAATCGTCTTAATTTTTTTTATTGCTGTTCGTGTTACTCAATGTTTTTCTTTGTAGTGTTATTGTTGACTGCTGTTTTTCCGTTCGATTTTTCTGGTGGTTATGGTGTTGTCTCAGGATATACTCAGGTCAGGTTTATGAATTCTTGTCAGATGGTCGGACTTCTTGGGTTTTTCCTACGATACAGGGTAAAATATTTTGCCCCATGTCACCCACTTTTCTTTTCATAAAAGACTTTAATAGCTCATAAAAAGGTCATTACCAAAATTTAAGCAGATTTATAGATTTTTTTTCTTACGATCTGAGACTCAAATAATGCCAATGCTAAATATAAGGTAAAAGTCCGAGTCAGCCTTTTCCTGCCATTTAAAAAAAAATCGAATATCGCAAAAAGGAGTTCCATAACCTATCAATATTTTTAGCTTATATTTTTCCTTTACTAATGCTCTTCTGACTTACAGTATCAATTTTAAATTCCAGATTTTTTTTAATTTCACCTAACTACATTCTTAATGTGAGTTGTGGGCTTTTCACTTATGTTCTTTTTCCGACAAATATTGAACATTTTCGTTATCAGAAACAAATAGTTTTGATTCACGCAATATAACGAAGTGGTAAATCTCGTAGGAGTTTATTGAATTTCAGTTTTAAAGTTAAAAATTGAAACGGAAATTAAAACTGAAATAGAAATTGTTCTCTAATTTGATTTGAAAGACAAATTTATATGATATATTGAAAATTGCCTGTCATTGCCAATACACATCGTCTGGATAGTCTGGGTTTTTTCCTGCTTGTATAGAACGACATATACAACTTTAAATAAAACATTGAAGTGCCCCCATCAATGAGTGAATATTGAAAGCGGTTAATGAGTCTTGATTTAATATAAATCTATTCAGCAATAACTGAAAGTAGATCTTTAATTACTCTATTTGACTTCACATGAGTGGGTATAAACTAGGAAAAACATTGGGGAAACATGAAATTACCAAGAAACCAATAAACCTACACTGTATTTGAAAATATAAAAACGACCACACAGTTAATAGATAATTTTATCCATGACGGGATATTTAGAATTTTTGTTCAACTCAAACATGTCTAAAACAATCAATATTTGCAAAGTTTGTTCTTATTCCTGCTGCGATTGATTGTCTGTTGTTTGCTTAATTCCAGATACGGAAAGGATAGACTTCAATTAGGAACGAATCAAACCCTTATCTTACATGATTGTGTAATTGTAAAAAATACATCAAGGTAAAAGTTACACTAATGTGCACTTCGTAAAAATTTATTTGTGGTGGTCTTTGTTAATTTCATTCATAATTAAATTTGTCTCGAATCTAGAAATTTAAGAGTTTGATTTATTTTGTTAAAGTCCATTGGTAAACAACGTTTTTCTACCATTTCTCGATTTATTTTAATGTATTGTTGCTGTCACATTACTCATGTGTTGTATACATCAAAACGATAAGATACATTCAGATTTATGAATTCTGAATCAGATATTGTAATACAAAGATTTGAATGACTCAGAGCTTTCAATAAAGCTTTGACTTATGATCATCATGACTGGTTGCTGCTTGCTTGCTTAAGGTGGAACCAAACACCTTGACTAAAATTAATTTGACTCGTTTCATTTTCATAAAATTTGACAAAAGATTTACTTTTGACCCTTTCACAAAAATATAAAAAAATAATAAAAAAAATGAACCACACACTTTATCGCTAAAATTTCATTGTATAAATCCGATATATAGCAGTTTGACAAACACTAATTTTGACCATTAAGAAGCTTAATATTTCCTTAACAATAGAACGTGATTAAAACGTTCCGCTGATTTTTACAGAGTTATCTCTCCCTGTAGTGTTTTGTACCACCTTAACGTTCATCGTTACAGATAGTTTGGAAATTATGAAACAGCAAACTAACGACAACATCTCAAGGTTAACATATGGTTTTCAACAATAGATAGATGTCTATTCCATATAATATGTCTGGTATAATCGCCCTGATTTAATTTCAGAATAATTTATCAACTACTGTTTGTTAACAGAAATAAGAGATATGGTCTAATTCCCCTAAATTTATTTCACACCAGATCCGTTTTCAAAAGTCATCTGTTCTTTTTTTTTTCCAAATGACTTTGAGTAAGTATTGCTAAAAAAAATAAGAAGGATATTCTTAAGGATGTTCGCTCATCTTGTTTTTTTTAATTTTTGTCAGATATTCGGAATCCTCTGGTTTTATCCATGTTTTTCCATTAAGAAATTTTGTCCACTAACCCTTACTTTTCTTTTCATAATTTTATTACATATAGTTTAAAAAGCCATATTTAAAAATCTTATAAAATCCTTGTTATTTTTTCAATGTTTTTAAAAGAAAAAAGGTGCCAATGTTAAATGCATGAAAAATCTAGAGAGAATCATTTCCCGCCAAATTTGCAATGGCTTATATCTCGAAAACAAGCACACGGACCCTTAATTTTTTTCTGCTTTTTTAGTTCCTTCATTTATATACTATCAATTTATGACAGTCCTTCAAAAAACTTGTTATTTTGAAACAGAGTAGCGAACATCCTTAAGTAAAGCTTTATGTTCTTTTAGACATAAATTATTGTATGTTGGTTAAGAAAGATCGTCCATGAAATGTTTTACAAAAACGTGCACCTCTGCAATATTATATCAGCATTGTCATCAACAACAAAAGTCATGTAGCACTCAATAAAAAATATATAATGTATATTTTCTTAATGAACTTAAATTTCTTATTGTGAGTTGTTAAGTCTCTTCTATATTCAAATTTCAGTCGATGCAAACACTTTCAGATTTTGTACTTGTATTAGAAATACATGCAATGAAATTTGGTCCCATATGTGTACCTTTTTCTTCGCGGGTTTTTAGACAAATGCATTTTGTATACACTTTTGAATGCAGCATTTTCCTATCGGTAGAATATTCTGAAATTTACCCCTGTGACGCCGCAATCGTTTTTCTTCTTTTTGGTTATTTCTTTCCTACTTTAGGTTAACCTCACCTGAAGTGTGTAATACCGAGTATTTAAAGAAACTATGTTCCATCGTACAACATCGTTTTTATGAACAACAATTTCATGCAAAATCCAATAAAAATACCACAAAATGACACTGTAATCACCTAATTTTCGCGACTTTCGCGATTTGAAAAACAAATCGTTAATATAAATAGTCGAGAATATGTAAAACTTGGATCTTTTCTTATTTCAAACTATGTAAAACTACATCAGGTCAATTTGAAAATCGCTAAATTATATCGCCGCGAAGTGGGCTAGAAAGGGTAAAAATGCGAAATAAAAATATTCGCAAAAATAACTTGGTTTACAGAATAGATAACGATGTCGCTGCAAACTGAAAAAAAAACAATAAGAAAACCACGAGGCCCATCGAGATCAATGTTATTTTATTTCGCAGGAAATACTGAATGAATTGAGCAAGTAATTTGAGTTGTCTGCATTCAACTTTCTACAAACAAACTTGCCATAAGAGAAAAAAATGAAATATTTCACATAAGATAAGATGTTTCTAGAACACATATGTCATAGCTGTAATAACATAAACGGTACCAATTTAAATGCACAAGATGCGCATTTTGACAATACGTGTTTCTTCAGTTATGCTAGAGGCCAACATATTTGAATATCCAAAATATATTACAAATGTTGAAGAGCGGATCAAACCAAAAAGGACCTAAAGTAAAGAAAGATCCGGACAAGAGATCAGAGCTTTGCATGAGGGAGATATATTTCTTAATTCAAAATTATTTCCAAAAATTTATAAGAGCAAATTTTAACCAAATAATATCCGTATTTTGTAAATGTAAAAATATAACAGTACAAGTCATGTAAACGTCATTATGCCTGCGCTTACCCGTGTCATTATCTGAAGTGTTCAGATGCATGTGAACAGTTGGCTTACTGGATAACGTAGGTTTTGTCCATATTGCTTTCCATAACAATGGCATATGTAGTATAACAAATTTATTAATAATTCTTAATCTCCAATAATGACCAGTTATTATATTGACCACATATTGGTTATGGCCTAAAGCGGAATCTATTTACTTAGTTAATTGTCACATGCAGATTTGTCCTTCAATTATCCTGGACTAACAAATCGATGTAAGGTATTTAGTTTTATAATCTGGACCAAATCTAAAGCTCTACGGATAAACAAAATTAATGTTGTGTAAAAGTTCAATTATATCATCATGATCAATATGCACTATTATTTATAATCGTTTTGTAGCTTCATAAAAGAAAGCGTAATGACGACCATTGCTATGATTGAGGGTGTGGATGGGGGTTTACAGAATAGGGAATAATTGGCAAAAAATATAGATAATGGAGAAAAATGGACCAAAAAGAAAAAAAGAAAACAGAAAAATGGACCAAAAAAAATTAAGAATAGAGAATAATGAGGTGCTAAAAGACAAAGAATAGAGAATAATGGGCAACAAGTGTATAGAATAGAGAAAAATGGGCTAAAAAAATTTAAGAACACAGAAATGAAGGACCCCATCCAGACCATCATGATTTTGACAATGAGGAACGCTTAAAGGAATATTTTTAACACTTGAAACATCTAAAAATAATAAAGATAGTCTAGACCAGTGCAGTATTCCTCTTTGTAACGTGTTAGAGTAATACACAGAGGAATACATAAGACTAAAATGTTTAAATGATTTTGCTTATTCTAAATGACTGTTCTGTTGATAATATGTTTTTAAACAATATGAGTATTAAGTTCTGTAATAATCCCGTCTAAAACTATCTTGGGGTTTCTTACAATCAATTTAATGAACCTTGCGCACCTAATTTTATTTTACCCTTGATGCCTATAATGTTAGGATTTCTAAATTGCAAAGGTTAACAGCACTAAGTCTTTTAATATGACTTCAACGTTTTGTAAGGTAACGTGGTTACTGACATGGAACAGACACATACATATGTGGTGGGTTTAAACGAGTTTTGTTAAATCTCAACCTCCGTCTTTTGATATCGATCAGTCAACGAACAAAAAGTCCAACAAAGACGACACATCTAAATAACGGTATATTAAATACAAAACACAAATGATAAACAATTTTATGCCATGGTAAACGATGCTCGTAGTTACTGAAAGCAATCTTGCTGTTCGGTGTGAGCCAAGGCTCCGTGTTGAAGGCCGTACTTTGACCTATAATTATTTACTTTTTACACATTGTGACTTTGATGGATAGTTGTCTCATTGGCACTCATTCCACATCTTCTTATTTATACCTAAGAACATTTGCTGCTGGCTTAAAATTCATGCCGTTCTACTCTTTAACATCGGTTGAAGTACTTCATAAAATATTTGTATAGCAACTCCATGCATATTAGAATAATTCATAACCTTGTACATGTAGAATCCCTTGAAAAAACGTTTTAGAAAAAAAGTGACACATTTATAAGTTTATATGACTATAGAGTGGACCAATATCATGGTTGTTATTAAAAAATGAAATTATACAAGCATCCAAGTGTACAGACATTCATTTGGATAATTCTTTTTATAAATTTAATTTTCATGTTTCTGTATTTAGTCACTGTAAAAAGAAACATTTCATGAAAAATGCGTACGCCTTTTGTCACTTAGAGACCCTAGCTCCTTTAGTTTCATAGATATATAGTATCTGATTACCCTTCCAGAGCACCTTATATCATCTTTCCAGAGTACCTTATATCACCCTTCCAGAGTACCTTATATCACCCTTCCAGAGTACCTTACATCACCCTTCCAGAGTACCTTATATCACCCTTCCAGAGCACCTTGGATCACCACCGTTTTATTGAGGTTTGTGTAATTCAGTTTTAAGATTTCATGTTTTGTAGACTGTTTTTGTTTATTCGTCATCTTTCTTGTTGGCAATGGTTTACTCATTTATCTTGAAATTATGATTTTGTTATTGTTCCTTTAGTATCATCTGTTTCTTTTATTCTTAGTATTCTAATATTTGACTCGACAAACATGATTTTATTATACAGCTGTACAAATAAATGTTAAGTTGCCCAGTTGCTTTACAATTTCTATATTAACAATTCTATTTTTGAGCAACCATATCGAAGGCGTCTGCTTTATGTTTGAAATAAACATTATATTACATAACTGTATTCAAACTTGAAACGCAATAATGTTCACTTTTACGTCTGATTTCAACTGTGCTTGGAAAAGACCAATTTACGATATGTACTCTTGTCTAACCAATCCCATATATTTACTGTAGAGCTAACAACATGCCAATTAAAAGTCGTAAAATGAACGATTTGACGGCAGCGTCAAAATATATTACTGAAAAAAAATTATATCTCAGGAGAACTTGTTTATTTTGGAATATATCACTGACAAATCCAATTAATGAACACTGCGAATCATGCAGAATTTTGATTTTATAAAACGCACTGCGCTATATCCATGGAAACCTATTCAATCTTCTTTCTAATATTTCACTGAATATGTCATATTTTTCTTTATTGCTTTATTCCCACAGTAACAATCTGATAATCATACCAAACGGATTTCCCTGGAAAAAAATCATATAGTTTTAAAGTCTCATAAATAGAAGATATGAAAGATATGACACTCGCTACGTTAGAGCAAATTTGTGATTAAAATTATCACATGACATTGGTACCACTTTCATAAACGCAATTATTGCTTCCTTTAAACTCGTAATGAACGATGTGTAATAAAATCAGGCGGTTCTGAGTGCAGTTTGACAATGTTATTGTATATTAACTGTTTTGCGATAATGCAGTTGTAAGATAAGGTTTGAACATGAAAGCTAAGTTGATATCAGAGAATTGTTTGACATTTCTCTTCCGAACATTTTTGGTTTTGATGATGTTATGCATTTAACTTTTAAAACTTATGTTCCCGAGCGTACTTGATGACGTGCTTTCATAATATTTTTTAATCTCTTCCTTACAACTAACAGTTATAATAATTTAACTCTAGAAATTTGATTTATTTATTAATGATTGTTGGTTGCTTAACGCCCAGTGGCAAATATTTCATGCATGTGCAGGACGAGAACAAATTGAAAATAATTACAAGAGGTAGGTCCTGTAATAGAAGCCGTCCGATACGAAAGACGGGGAAATTTGAACTATATACCACTAGAAAATGAGGATATATGTGTTAATTATAGAACTTTTTCATTTCAACACACCTACGGACCCCTCAAAGAGTTGTTACAAAGGTGCTTTAAGAAAACAAGTAGAGTGGCACACTATTTATACGCGGCATCGAATTTAACGGCCCAGTTCTGACCGGACATGACTGCGTACTTGTACATCCCGCACAGTTAAACGAACACCGCACTTTGACAAGGGTTTTACCGGCCGGGAGAAGACGAAAGTGACCATATTCAATTTGGTATTCTCAAGTCACCTTTGGGGGGAGACTTAAGATATGTTAGTTTTCATGTAAATTCACTAATGTCATTCGTTGATGGTACCGAAATTCAATCGTTTAATGTCGTTGCATTATTTTCTGGCTAGCTGGCTTTAAACAGTGTCATTTTTCTGCTTTCAAACTTTGAAATCTTCAAAAAATGAATTAAGATTTGGTATTATTGCCAATGAGACAACTCTCCAATAGAGACCAAATGACGTAGAAAGTTTGTAACTATAGGGCATTGTACAACCATCAACAATGAGCAAAACTCATACCGCATAGCAAGCTGTAAAAGGCCCTGAAATGTGCCTGTCAGGAATATTGTAAATGGATGTCATTGTTATATCTTAATGTGAATTTGTCATAGGGGGACATTAATGTTGTTGGCACTTCTTTGATAGTGTTTGTTAAGTTTATTTACTACTTTTTTTAGACTTTTTAGAGGTTGGCATATGAGGAATTTGATACCTTTCTATTGATGAAGATCGTATGTTGGCTAGACATTATGGATGTTCGCTACTCTGTTTCAAAATAACAAACTTTTTAAAAGACTGTTATGAACTAATAGTATATAAACAAAGAAACTAAAAAAGCAAGAAAAAATGAAGGGTCCGTGTGCTTGTTTTCGAGATATAAGCCATTGAAAATATGGCGGGAAATAATTCTCTCTAGATTTTTCATGCATTTAACATTGGCACCCTTTTTCTTTCAAAAACGATGAAAAAATAACAAGGATTTTATAAGATTTTTAAAGAAGTCATTTTAAACTAAATGTAATCAAATAATGGAAAGAAAAATAGGGGTTAGTGGGCAAAATTTTTAATGGCACTACACGGATAAAACCAGAGGATTCCGAATATCTGGCAAAAATTTAAAAACAAGAGGAGCGAACATCTTTAAGAGCTTAATTTTGGAATAGTATTTTCTTAATATTTTTTTTAATCTATAAAAACGGTGAATTTTAAGTCATGTCAGTTCCGACCTAATGCCTACTACTTTCAGGAAAAGTTTCGACAGTAATAGTTTCATGATTCTTAGGGAGCCTAAAATTAAAAAAAACCCCAACAAAATCGAAGTAGCTCAACCCGTTTAGAAAAGACATACATGTATTTGTCTAAGTTACAAATCATATTGACGCAAAGCAGTGACAATTGGGCTTCATTTGTTCGGGGAATCGAACTTTTATTCATTTTTCAATCAATTGTTTTATGGGTCCTTTTCTTCTTTTCCATATTCTTATTTTCCCCTCATCCCACTTCGTTCATTTCTTATTCAGTCTTTGTTTTAAAACAGACACGAGGAATTGTATAGAAAATGCAGTCAAACTCGCTTGACTTGTTCATTTTAAAATGTTAATTTTTGAATTGAAAATCTCATATCGTTCGTCCACCTCTTTAAACAATTTGGGACGCATTTCTTTTATAATTGGTTTTTCATACACGCATAAGCATTGTTGTGTGCAATGAAATTTGTATATTCATTTATTCATTCCAACAAGCCTTCTGTTTGCCATGGAAACTTTATAATAATTAACTCTTGCAATTTATATACTGTTTCATTTAACATACATATTATACACTGGACTATGTGTCAGTATCCTCAAAGGATACGGCATATTCAAATATATTCAGAATCGGTTGTCAACTTTCTCATAGGAAATTAACTTGTATATTATTCAGATTGCTTTCTTGAAAGAGGCATTATCTTTGCAATATCACAACCATTACAATAGAGTAGCATCCAACCAGAACAAAGCACAGAGTTCTGTGAAATGCTTATTGTCAATCCCTTTCTATCGATGATTTAACAAAAGAGAAATAGAAATTACATTTTGAAAAGGCTGAAATATGACCCCCCCCCCCCCCCCCAAAAAAAAAAAAAAAAAAGAAAAAAGAACAATGAGCTGTTTTTACATATCATAATGACCTCAGATTTCAGAATGATTAATTCATGATAGTTTATAATGTTTTTAGTATGTTTATATGCTTGTCTGAATATTGTGTTTCATAAGCCTCTAAAGGCTGGATGATATATTATACTATTGCTGATGTATTGGAATGTAATTGTGATGCTGTATTATGTATATTGTAGCAGGATGCACTTTAAATTAGATAAATCTAATCTATATCCAAATGGGATGCATTGCACAGATGGACCTTTAACCTCTGAGGGAAAATGGGAGGGGTTGGAGTCAGACTGTCATCTATCTGTCCAGGGGGCGTTTAATATCATAGCTGTTACGTACGGCTACGTAGAATTTGACTAATGAACGTATAACTAGCCTAGCTGCTAAATAGATCTAGAAAGCTTATTAAATATGACGTAATTTGGATAGCCTAGCTACGAAACATATCGTTCAACATAGATAAATATCTAGGACATAGCGGCTATACTAGCTGCTACGACATTGAACGCAACCCTGATCAGTACACAAAAATGCCTATTAAGTTCCTATGTCATTGATACGTGTGATATCATCATATGTTTTGATATTTTCCTTTATATGATTGACACTTATACTATTGTGATTCATTACTTTGACACATTAACCATTTTATTTAGTTGTGCCAATGAAAAAAGGGGCCTCGGTGGCCGAGTGGTCTAAGAAGTTACTACTGTAATCACTAGCCAGTCAACACTGAGTTTGTAAGTTCGAACCCCGCTCGTGCGGGTGCACTCGACTCCAATCTTAATTGACTAGGATTGTCAGTTTTCATATCGAAGGTCGGTGGTTTTCTCCGGGCACTCCGGCTTCCTCCACTAATAAAAACTGGCCGCCACGAAATAGCCCAAAAGCGGTGCTTAAAAGTGGCGTTAAAACACCAAAAACCAAAAATCAAAAAACCAATGAAAAAAATTCAAATATTCAAAGGTTTGAGTGTTTCTTAAAACAACACTTAAAGTCATAGCTAAGGAAAATCATTTATAAAGAATAGCTATTATCATTTGATGCATGGTGTGAAAAAATAAAATGCTGATATCATTACGAGAACACATTTTAAATTTGCTTTAGCTGTGTTGAATAATAATAAAAAAAAACAACAAAAAAACACAACACTTTCATCAATGAAACCTTGTTTAACGGATCATGGACGATATTTTAGATATAAGAGAAAATAAAGATGGATCTTAATTTTATATTTTATGTTCGAAGAAAACATTTTAAAATTAAGAATTTTGACGTGATAAAAATATCACTTGGATTTAATACATGATGAATGGAAATATATGAGTGTTAAACGGTATGGACAATTAGTGAATAATAAAGCCAAAGAATCGCAAAAAAAAAAAATATGTCTGAAATGTCAGATTTATAAAAATGAAATGTATTGGGGTTTATGGACAAAGTATTTTAATGCTCAATCAGAAGAAGCAACGATGTTACAAAAATATTTTGGGAAATTTAAAGTTAAAGAAATATTAAGTTATAGCGAATACATTTGTACTGTAGCGAAATGCCTTCTTTACTTCTGCATTGCTCATTATAGCACCATTATTTCAATTAGCTTCATTGTTGACAAAAAACATATTCATGACTTGGAATAAATATCTTGAACAGAAAATGCAAAAAATAATTTGAAAATAACTAGGCAAAATATAATTCAAATGGGAGTTTTCTCCTCGATAAAATGCAAGGGAAGCCTTTATTTCCGTTAATATGGAGATAAGGATCATAGATCATTTAACAGCCAGTATGTGTTTCCCCAATTACATGTTAAATGTCAACGTATTTGAATGTTAATGGTTAATAGATACATATTCGATATTTTGCTATGAAATCATATCGATTCGCACTTTTGTTACAAAACAATGAAGTCTTCAATCACTTAGTTAAGCACTATGTATGAGAACAAGTAAGAACGGTTATGTCGATATTTTTATCCCATAAACAACGGAAAAGAAGTATTATAACGTACCAATTAACGGCACACAATCCGAATATGCACTTGATAAAACGCGAAGCTCAAAACGACTATTCATTGCGATTCTTAATATCAACGACGTATTCAGGGTTTCAAGACGTCGCGGCCTCATTGAAACTTCAAGAATGCTCCACGCAGAATTCTTAACTATATATCGATGATATTATTTCTGTACTCCAAGGAAAACATATACGATGCTGCAGTCAATAATAGAGAAAGAAACCTTACAAATATTGTAATTGTTATAAATTCATGGTAAATCACATAGGTAAAATAAATAAAATAGATCAAGTTTTGTTTAGTTATTTAATCTGTACTTGAGAGGGTCTTTTCAACTGTCTCAACTTTTAAATCGCAATAACGTTTGAGATTGGTAATGATTCTACATTAAAAAAAAAGAAAGAAGGAAAAATCATTAAACTAATAAGGAGATGTGGTATGATTGTCAGTGAGACAACTATCCACTAGAGTTGCAAAAACGTTAATATAAAAAAGTAAAACAAAATATCAGACTCCAAGGTAAATTCAGAAAGAGGAAGTTATTAAAAAACTGATAAAATCAAGCGTTATCAACCAACGACACGAGTGATAAGCAACTGTCATATTCCTGACTTGGTATAGGCATTTTATAAGGTATAATCAATTATAGGACACCTTGCAGCATTGTAAGGTATCCTATAATTGATTACACCTTATAAAATACTCATACCACATCTTATTTATATTGTAAAAAAAGTATTTTCATAAAAAAAAAATTGGAATTATTCAAAAGACTTTCTTTAAAAGTAATTATATGATACAGTGACAGTGTTGAAATAAGGCTGTACAACATCATGGATAATTGTGAAAATGAATATTAAATAAACACCCAGAACATGATGTCTTTAGCATCGAATGGACATTTATACTAAACCATGTGGTAATGTGAAAACACAACTGCCAAGGGAATAGTCCTATTAATCTGAACAAAATTTATTGATGGGTTAATGAGTATTGGTTTCCTCAACGCAAGGAAAGACTTTTTCATTAACGACTATCGGGCACAAGAGAATTGGTAATATCAGGCTGACAGAACGGGGTTTATTTTAGTCTTAAGATAAAAGGGTTTTATAAAATCCTTCAGAACTTCTCTAGAAGGTAATTCATTTCTGTTAGAGATTAAAGCTACAAATAGTGTATGATTATACCGCCAACGTGAAATCGTGGTACGGGAAGTTATTCAGTGACCATTAGAATTAAATTAAAGTACCTATAAGATCGAATATAGAAAAAGCTAGATGGTAATAGACATATTGCTTCATGGAAAGATGATACAGATATGGGGGAAATAATGGTGTCTACCTATTTTAACAGAACGATATTATCAGAAAACAATCTGACACAAGATATCTGTTTGTATATCATTTGTTTTAAGCCTGGTTAAAAATATACGTTTGAATGAGTTCAATCATCATTACTTTTAGGAAACATAGTTACAGAAGGATATAACAATATATATAATTGTAATATTCTATGTCCCAAAATAAATCATAATGTAGATATAAAAACTTTGACATTTAAATATAACAGTGAAAATTAACCCGAAACGTGTGCTTGTTTACCTATTTATGTTTCGAGGTTCGGAAGATACTGATAACTTGTATTGTGTATGGTCTTTTTAATCTTAAGACATTTTTTTCAGGAATTGGAGTCTCTTTAGCTCAGAAGGATTAATAAAATTACACCATACATTTACCCATATTAGATCTTGGTATATATCGTTAAATTGATATCATATATCACCTTTTTCCAGACTGTCTTTACACCCTTTTCGTTTCGTTGACCCTTAAGCTGTAATAAATCAGAATATATTTCTAATCCAGATGGTTGATTACTTAGACAAAGGCTTATATGGGCAATGACAAGTCATGACAAAGGTATTACATGCATGTACTCATGATGTAATGATAAAATGACAAATAAACAAACAGACAAACAGACAAACGAATACTATATTTGAATAAATGATGCTTTTATTCAATTTATTTCGATGCTTTAAGGGCATACGATACAGTTTTGATCCCATAATGAAATGTTGATGAAAATTTGCATATAGGCTATTTTTTACCTGATTAAATTAAATATGTAATAAAAAATATACCATCATGTGCTACTTTTTGAGTAAATAGAGGTTGAAATTTCAGATATTTCCTCGAAATTCGGATTTGTGGACGTATTTTTCCTTCCGACAGAAATACATAACTTTTTTGTTTTAAAAGATAAACACAAGCTGTTTTTTGTTAAATTATTTGTAATTTCTGTTTAATATAAATGT
Organism: Mytilus californianus; assembly: GCF_021869535.1. Taxonomy (NCBI): domain Eukaryota; kingdom Metazoa; phylum Mollusca; class Bivalvia; order Mytilida; family Mytilidae; genus Mytilus; species Mytilus californianus. The sequence goes on from NW_026262626.1 coordinate 14,262,718, forward strand.
TCTATAAATTTGTAAATTTTGTTTTTACAAATAACTCATATTTATCAAATGTTCATGAATGTAGGAAAAAACGTCATTTTATGCTGTATATTTATCAAATTAAAAAAAAAAATCGCACTATTGACTTTTTCATGAAAATTGGTACACATAATCTTCATACGTAATGCAACCAAATGTCATATTAAAAAAGCAGGGTCCATGAACTTGTTTTCAAGTTAAATCAGTTTGAATGATAAAAATCAGTCGAAAACTGCATTTTTTCCCGATAAGTCACAGTTTGACGTCGCGAAAATAACAATTTACGTTAGCAACGTCATTACCTCCCCTGTAACTGTATCGTATGCCCTTAAAAAACCAGAAACCAGTTATAACATTATTGGTAACAATTTAACTGCACGGGATGCGCATTTTGACAAACAATGTCTCGTCAGTAATGATAGAGGCCAACATATTTAAAAATCTAAACCCTGATACAAACGTTGAAGAGCTGATTAAACAAACAAGCCTTAGGACATATAATGTAGCAAAATCCGGACAAGGAATCAATGCTTTGCTCGTAAAATATGATTATAATGCAATTCGTTTAGAACTATAATTTTCATTGGACGTTGAGAAATATTTTGAAGATTTAGATTCCACATTCTACCAGTCCGTAACTAAGGAAAGCTACCATTTTGAATTCCTATTTTTTTTGGTATGTAATTTCTCCAAAAATTAACATAAAAGTCACATTTTGTGCCCCAAAATCTTATTTTTGTCAATATCTTAACCATTCAAAAGCGTACGAAAAGTATAGTCTAGTGTTTATGCTTGAAATCGAGAGTATACGTATGACGTTACATTGTTTAGATGCCAAAGACGATGTAAATAAAGGCAACAGTAGTATACCGCTGTTCGAAACTCATAAATCGATAGAGATAAAAACAAATCCGGATTACAAACTAAAACTGAGGGAAACGCTTCAAATATAAGAGGAGACCAACGACACAACAAAAACACAACATTAAAATGTAACACACACAGAAACGAACTATAATGTAACAATGGCCATTTTCCTGACTTGGTACAGGACATTTTAAGAAAAAAATGGTGGGTTGAACCTGGTTTTGTGGCATGCCAAACCTCCCGCTTTTATGGCAATGTTAAATATAACATTAACAGTTTCGCAGACTTTTTCGTTAATGGCATTTTAAGCCAAACTATTTACTAAAATGATTTTTTTTTATTTGGCATTAAAATGGAGATAATTGTATTGTATTTTGATTTTACTGTCACACATATCTGTTTACCTAGCTCCGCTACAATTTGCGACAGTAAATTCTACGTTTTACATTTTACGAAGGCCAAGCTTAAAATACATTAGAGTTATCTCCTTAATACAAAACCAGTTGAAAATTATCACTTGAATCAGCAAATCAAAATTAGCTTACAAAAAGATAAGAACAAATATATTAGTAGTATCTGTCACTAAAGAGTATTGGTATGAATTTTTTATATCCTTTAATTTCCAGGCTTCAAAGAACAAAACAAAGAGAATGTCTTTAGAAATCCAATAATGTAATCGATCTCTCAATATCATCTAAGGGCATACATGTAAGAATGAAACATACGCAGATGTTAAAAAAGTTAGCAATGATTGGTAATTCATTCTTATCTATAATTCACAAGTTTATAGTTCACATCCTTGATGTACGGATGCATAAGACAATTAAGTGTTATATCACTAATGTTTCCGATAGATCTTTTAAATCCGCTGATAATTGGCGATTTTTGTCTTAAGAACATAAAGATCTCTTACCGGTATTGACTCACAATCATTTAAAGAGCTTAACCTTTAAGAATTTAAATTGTCTTTCATGATGTGTTTTATTTGCAAAAAAAAATTCAAATTAGAGGCAGCTTTGTTTTTATAGATGTTCAAATCTCATAAATCTCATAATACTGAATATAAAATTTATTAATCTGCAAGAGATATTTAAAACAAAATCTATATCTATTTAAATTGGAAACAACACTGTAACAATTTAGGAAAGACTTTCTACAATCACTTCGCAAATGCAATTAATAAGGCGAGCCAGGCTTTTGTTCCTATTTTTTTTCCCAATTGTTGTGGAAGCCAATTGTACAAGAAAAATTGAGATAATTGGTGTACACGTCTATGAGACAGAAAATTAGCGATACAGGTCAATAGGTAAAAAAGAACCAAATTCTAAATTAGATAAAAGTAAATAAGTAAGTATTAGATGTAAGCCTCTCATATTTGAGGGGCGTCAGCCACGAAGATATGAGACGATTACATCTGGTTTATATATACGTAATACATAAATGTTCTATCTTTTCTCTTTGTTCTAAAAGGGCAATTAGTTCTGATAAAACAGAAAAAGTATCATTATCACAAATTTTCTATAGTCAATAACACTTTCAAAAGATGTTTTTTGTTATTAGTTATGGATTTGGAATGAAATCTTAATTGCGTCTATTTTTCTGTCATCAAATTGATACCTTACTACTGCTTTTGTATCGCAATATGAATTTTTTTGCTATCCTGTCTTTTCTGGTTTAATTACCAAAATCTGAACTTTTTGCTGAAAAAAGTCATATCACGTCTATGTACATAACAAAGTATTATTAAGCGAAATTTCCAGCACTCATACTGACGTTAAACAATAGGACAGAAATAATTGGAAGAATAAAGAGTTTTTCGAATAAGTGTAATATTATTAATTGCGAACCTTTTCAAGTACAGAATATTGAAAAATAACAAACTAGTAGCAGACACAAGCCTTTTTGTTGATTTAAGATAGCGTATTTGTGGAATACCGACGTCGTGGTTTTTATCTTATAACAAGAGACTACAAAAACTCTCTGTTACTGATTGAATCTTCAGGGATTCTTCAATCCAGAGAATCAACATCCGGAATACAAACAAATATTGGAACTAAAAATTACGTCTGGAATGATTTAAACTAATAAGTAAAAGGTCAGGATTAGTAATACCGTCAATTTTTTCCTGCTTTAATTTGTTATATAATGTACTCCCTCAAACTGTAGGAAAGCGAGTCTATTTAATCAATACATTCATTATACAAATATATTGGTTAATTGTGATATGAACGCAAAATAAATGAATGTTATACATGCAAACACCAAGATAATTTCCAAACTAAAAGCTACATGCGATATGAAAAAAAAAAACAAATCAACATATATCAATTGATGGAATAAATGGGTAATTATTAGCACAGCCATTTAACTTGGAAAAGTAGTGGGTGAAATCTAGTTATATGGCGCCAAAGATCCCATATTATATAACATGTGACAATCGTTATAGGATCTGTCACTTGAAATTTTCAAAAAAACAAAAACAAAATATACAGATTATTGCCTAAACACCGATCAACGCGATAGTGTTACTCCCAGACCGTTATTAACTAAATCAAGGTGAAAGGTCAACCTTATAAATTTTATGTTTTATAAAATCGACGTTTGATATTGGAATGATTAAAGCTACATGTATTTATCATGGTTTGTTCACTTGTCTAGCGTTAACGACAACATTGTGACAAAATAAAACCCTTATATGAATTAACGGTTTTAAGACCATGCGAATATAATTGACTAATTCATACTTAAGAGAAAGTGGAGATGGATAGGGCACACACTGATGAAGCCAAATAACAGCATGTATTTACAAGGCAAGCCGTACAATGGAACCCACAAGGAAAGCGTAGGAGGGGTAGACCAAGATACACCTAGAGAAGAAACGTTGAAGCCGAGATGGAGAATGAAGGATACAAGTGGCATTCTATGGAGAGGCAAGCAAAAAACAGAACAAGATGGGGGAATATTGTTAGTGGCCTATGCTCCACCAAGCGACAACAGGATAAAGCAATATTCATACTCAGATTAATTTTGCCGGTGGCCTTTTAATTCATATTGAATTAATCTAAATTATTAACAAAAATAATAGAAACCGCGTCCCATTGCTTAAAAAGCAAAAGAAAAAAAAAAGATATCCACTGAACCTTTTTTCTTTTTTAGTGTAATATAAGCACGTAATACATATTGGATTTCCTTCAGTTTACAGGACTCACATTTCTGGAATAACATTGTACAAGTACGTTCTTGACAAAAAGCATGGGAATTGAAAAGTTAAAAACGATAAATATTGATTTTGATTTTATTCCTCAAATAAACTCCCTCAAGAAACATTGTTGACTGAAGTTAAATTTAAAGAAAACGACCTGTTTAGCAAAATCATCTTTGTACCTACAGTATGGCTGAATACTGTCACAGAGTTTTGTTTTATAATTGCAGAGACTTTACACAAAACAGATTATTTTTTAGTAAATACAATGTTCATTTTTATGTAGTTTAATGCCCCAGAAAGTTGCTTACTCGGTGTGTATTTCTATTTTGAATCATTTCCCCAAAGTGATCACACAGTTGGCAATATTAAAAAAGATTACATGTACGACATATATAACCTATTTGATTATCGTATTTTCATAAGTAGACATGAACCCGGAAATAATAATTAAAATTATGAACCTAAAATTTATTTTACCCAGTGAAATTCATATCAATATTAGTTCAAACTGTTACTATTTCTTCAAATTTGATTTATGTGACATGTGTTACATGGACTATTTATACTTTATAGCAATATTGATGGGTTTTAAAATCTTTAGACTTTATCCTAAAATGCAGATATACCTGTAGCCTTATATTACCAAGATGTTTAGAAAATATAAAAGGTACAAATAATACCAAAAGTATACGGCAATGCTGAATGTACAAGGATATTACACAATTCAAACTTCAAACTTGAAGGCATCATTATACATGAAAGATTGAACAAAATGAAAACGAATTAGCCACACAATACACATTGTGCAGGTATTCTTAAAGGAATATAACGAGTTGTTAGGACTATGAAAGTAATCCTTGGTACAAACACGTTGATTTATTTTAATTATCAATAGTCACATAATCAAAAATATCATGCTATTCAAATTAAAGTAAAATACAACCCTTAATCCTACTGATAATTTGATTGTTGACACTTTGTCTATTAATAATGTTTTAGGAAGGACGACTCAATATCCCACTGGACAGATTCTATTCATGTTAGAATGCCTATATAATATTATATAACAATAAGGAGGTGTGGTAGATTGCAAATGAGACAACTATTCACGAGAAACCAACGCATTATGTAAAACAGCTACTAGTGTTATAGGTTTTTATACGGTTTTAACCAATAAGCAATACCACTACCGTATTGTGAAATATGACAAATTGTGTAACCAATTCAAAAGAGAAGAACAAATGACGTGACTCATGTTTAGATTAATAAAAAAAGCAATTCAGAAAAACAACAACAAACGTCAACAATCGGAATACAGGGTTCTGACTCGGGACAGACTCACAGAAAATATGGAGAGTCCGTGAGTACTCGACCACCACCCCCTCACCTGATAAAACCAGTGGTATAACAGCACAATAAAAGAAAAAACTGTTAAATAAATTTGTAAGGTATATTGTCATGTAACTGACTTGAACATTTCTACTGGTTATCACTTCTTTGGAATCATGTGACAGGTGATGTATTTAAAGCAGGATATTTTTTGTTGATTACTGAATCAGTATAAAGTGTATACTATGTTAGCAAATTAGGTATCTTGTTATCACTGAAGATACTATTGTCTTTAGCATTGTTGTGTATTAGTAAATCCGTACGAGATGGTACCTGTTTTAATATCATAGCCGCAGACAAATTATTGTATTTATGAACTAAACTGGAACTAAGTTTTATTGATATAGCGATTACTTTGAAGCTTAAACGTTACGTCTCCGGTTATAAAATAATATGTTTTGTCTTCAATCTAGGACCGATCAGCTAAATTAAGTTGTTGGATTTTGTCTCTCGATGTTTTAGTCTTGTGATGTTTGATCTTTCAATTGATTTACATTTGTTGTATAATTTTACCGTTATACCACTGTCACATCTGGTTAAAGGAACGTTGCAAGGCCAACCACACATTTAACATTGGCAAATTGTGTACTGTCCTCAATGTGTCTGTATCGTCCTGGAACCAATGTGTCTGTATCGCCCTGGAACCTTGCTGTCCATTTATCATTATTGTCATATCCTGTACTTGATATTTGTCTCATGATATTGTACTTAGTTAAAAGGGACCGTTTGTTTTTGATTTTGAATTTTTCACATTTGGTTAATCATTTGCCTTTAATATATGTTCTCAATACGTATTGACCTCTGTGTTTTGCTGAAAGCTGTATTGGACCTGTAGATGTTAAGGTAAATGCGTTTACGTCCCTTGAATGTATTATGCACAATTTTTATTTGCAATGATACTACATTGCTTTTAATTCTTACATTGATTTATATGAACGATAAGATTCATTCAATCAATTTTGAAGAAATCTGTTATAAAATGTTATGCAAGACCTTACATATACTCCTTCCGATGTATACTATTTTTGAAAAACACCATACAAATGACTTACCTCGTTTCCCTTTTACAAAATGGTCTGTATAAAGATTCGCTATGTTATTCACCAAATTTATTCCACAACTTAACTTTTTAATAATAATTTAATTTTGGATGTAACGCGTCTTCCGATTGGCTGACGTTGTTTTGTTTATCAGCTCATAGACATAATTTTGTCATGTGACCGTGACGTCATCAACGTTTTTTCATGGTTTACTCCTGTTTAAAATGGAATTTAAAATTAAATTATAAGAAATGACTGTAATATTTTTTCTGTCTATTCGAAATAACATAAAAAATGTGGTGCACACTTTAAAATAACACGCTACGCGGGTTATTCAGTGTGCACCACATTTTTGATGTTATTTCTTCATAGACAGAAAAAATATTACAGTCGTTCCTTAAATAAATTGCATCTTTCTGGTTTGAAAAGGTAGCCTGTTAAATGTAAAATAGTTAAAATAACAAGATTTATGAGATACATTTGACGAATTATCTTATTCAAAACTATCAATTTTTCCCTTGGTTCATTGTAATTACACTTTTTAATTTTTCCCATATATAAGAGAACCTTCTTAACATATTTAAAAATTAACTAGGCCAAATTATCATATTGGCTACAGAAAAAAATACATATATATATAAAAAAAAAAACACAATGTCTTCTAAGTTATGTAAATGGTCAAAATATGTTCGTGAAACAACATTTCCATACAATCATTTGAGCACTTATTTTAAGATTACAGTGTTAACTTTGAATATTTAGATTTTGCCTTTGATCATAAACTTTGCACCTTTTTGTATGCAAATTTAGTCGATTAAACGTAAAATGCCAAAAGACAATATTAAAGACATACATTTTCTTAATGTTTTATTCAGAGCATTCAATTTTCCTTAAGATAATGGTAATCACTTTCAGTTTATATTTGTTAAAAAACACGAAATTCTCACGTTCTATATCCTTTTACTGAACTTAATCAGAGAGTCAAATCTTCAATTAACATGAAAGAGAATTTTGACATTTACTTAGCTTTTAAGAAATTAACTTGCTTTTAAAATCCTCTACTAATATGGAGTGAATTAACTTGACATTCGTGTATTGTAATATTGAATTGAACTAATACTGGTAAATATAAAAAAAAATATCAGTTTACAATAATTGTTTACACAGCGTTCTAATTCTTTATTTAAAATCAATGTTTACAAATTATTTTTAGTAATGCTTGAAATATTCATAATGCGTAATCAAGCTCATATACTCTTTTTAATGATTATCACTCATAAGCAGAAGAAATGGCCATTATGGCAATGTCTATAATATTTGTTACTGCAGCGAAAATAATACGTCTTCCGACCAAACTTTAATACATGCAATATCGAGACTAATGATTGATAACTTTTTACTCCTAACAAGACTCATGATTCTTTGCAACCATACTCATGACGTTATACAAAAATAACATGATGTTGAGTAATTGCCTATGAGAAAACTTTCTACTAGAGACTAAATGACATAGAATTTAGCACAACGTTATGTTTGAATGGTATACACGTATTACAGCAATTTCAGCTAGCACGATAAATAAATACAAAGATTTTTTAATATTATAGAATTATGAATACCTTTACATCATAGTAGTTTTTGATATACTTATGTTTTAATGAAAATAATATGGCTCGTTATTTCAGTTGGTTTCGAGAACATCTTGGATTGGAAATGAAATAGTATATGTTTGAACAAAGAAAACTAAACAAAATTTAAATATTTTCAAAATTATTTTTCAAATTTTGGATTTTTGCATAATTTTAACAATTGTGTTTTTCTATAGACAATGCCTTCCGTATATTTAATCTAAAGCATTATACATATCCATTAATATGAGGAGAATGTCGAATGTAATACGTTTGACCAAATATATTGCGATTTGTTTAAGGCCCTGCTTCGATGTGTCAGTTGTACCTTTTTTACTTTTCCTCGAGAATGTTACGAGCAGTTTATGTAGCAGTGGAATTATTGTGTGCATACATAACTGGATTTTCCAGTTCATTTGTGTGTATAACGTGTATAATGTTTTCCACTTGTTACCTTTGCTGATAACGTTCGATTATTTGTCCGTCATTGAAACACATGGACCTCCCTTTTGAATTTACCTTGGAGTGCAGTATTTTTAACTTATTATAACTATATACTAAACTGGATATTTAGCAACATATTAACACGAAATACCTGAATTGGATATTAAATCTTTAAATTTACAATTATGCAGTTGCATTCCTACCAACACGAGCTCTTTAATGCTTGTACTTGAAGTCTGATGTAAAAATTCAATAAATGAGTCAGTTGATAACAGTTTTGTTTGAACACTCAGTGTTTAAATGTGACGAATGTTTTTAGAGCAAGACATAAATGTAGTTATCTTGAATAAAAGTTAGTTAGTAACGGCTAACTAACTGTATTAGGAACCATTTGCAAAATGAAAAATCCAATTAAGATCATAAAATGTAGTTTAACTCGTTCAGATCTACAGATATAGTATTGTACGGTATAACATTTACTTGTAACTTCAGTTTAAAATAACAGGCGAATAGGAATAACCTTAAAGTCGTTATAAAACACTGAAGCAGTGGTTACTTGTTTGAAGGCGTCGAGAATCCAAAAAAAGATGGAAATTCATTTCTAGCAGTATATCAAACGTTTTTGAAAGCAGGTTTGTCTTCATGCAGCTACATAAACACTGAAGCGGTAATAGAATGTCAATTATATAGCTAATGTATATTTTATTCTGCAATGAAACTGTATCATCAGTAACTTAATCATGGACCAAGCAGCTATCACAGTTTTACAATATTTATACTGTAAAGCTTGTTGCTAGCGTTTTGTTTACATTTCCATAATCTAGGGGAAAACGATAATAGTAAAAATACGATGCAAACGTTAACACAATACTTCATATACAATATCTGTAAAATCTAAAATCTGATTGAAAAGTAAACATGACTTTATACGCTTCTGGTTCAGACTTTTTAGATTAGTCGGGATCAAATGATTGTCTACTAGTGCATTTGACTTTGAGTACAGAAAGAGCAGAGAACTGTATGTGCAAATAATAAATTTAACTTAAAACATGTTTTATTGGATCATTGCATGACCTTTAGGAAATAATTTTCATTTATTCTTCAACTATTTATTTCAAACTTTAGACTTAGTTGAAAAGTCTGTTATTAGAATTTTGAATATTTCCTTAGTATGCTCAAAACAACATCGTTGTGTAGGTAGTTCGGGAATTTGCGGAAATTTGATGATAAATCATACAAAACTAATACATATTTATCTGCAATTTAGCATTGATTACTATTTTTTTCAAAGTTTAAATATCATTATTTTTGTTCTTATGAAAATTATTTGCATAAGTTTTACATTAGAATAATTAAAGGTAAAATCAGTCATGCTTATCTTTTTTTTTATCAAATAGTTAAGACAACTTTTCCAGATAGATAAAAACGCAAATCATATTGATGACTTTTATATTTATTGTGATTAATTTTTCAAAAAGCTTTGATGTTAATGATTTAAGTCGAAAGCAAACAAGAAGGCAGTTCAATTTCCAGTTGATCAAATATAATCTCCATTATGTACAAAAGTAACTTGCTGATTAAATCTGTTTGCTGTTCTTTTTGGACTAGTATGAATTCAAACAATCCTGTACAACAATTTCATGATGACTCAAAACGAATTTAACACAACTAGATTATAATTAACAAGTTCTTTGGGTTTGTGCTATATTGTAATTATTGTTACTAGAAATCTGCTATTTATGAGACATTTCTAGTTTCGTTGAATAATAATAGAATTACCTACGCAATTCAAGGCATTTGAAGAATAAATAATATGGTTTTAATTCATACAAGAATAAATATAATTGATATTTTCTACTTTGTTTCAAACCTGATTTGATTTGCACTTACATTAGGAGAGATGAATATCAATACACCATATATATACATTCTATACTTAATCAATGGCTGTATTATATTAAAACAATTTATTAAAAAACTAAAATATTTAAAAAAAATCCTTCTTCCGGACTGCTTTTACCTTTATTGCAGATACAGTTAAATAAAATATGACACAAACAATAGGTTTTAAAACTCTTTTTACAGACAGAATTTTGAGGAATTGTTTATGAAAAAGACATTCTAGCTACTGATCTTATTTGGTTTAGTTTGAGAGATTGTTTGTGAATTTAGTATATATTTCCATATTTGATTTAAGGATAGTTTGATCAATTTCATTTTAATGATTCGAGAGAAGTTTATAGTTTGTAATTCTAGAATATATTTCCATATTTAAATCGAGGTTGGTTTGATCAGAATCATTTTACTAAATTGCACTGCTTCAGTGAAAGTGTTTTTTGTGAAATTCATAGAATTTGTGAACATGTTAAAAAAACCAAACACACTCATTTACCAACACCTTTTGACTTTAAAGCAAGATTATATGGTCATTGTATTTCAGATAAAAGGTAAATCTGTTCAAGCTTAAACCAATTTCTACGTCTTGACGTTTTACATTGAAGTCTTTAGGACTTAGGAGTACGCATCCTGTACTTTTGTGTCTTTTTTTGTTTTATTTTGTTTTTTATAAAGGTTAACATTATCAAAATTACTGTTGTTTTTTTAAATTTTTTTATTGTTTTTATTTTCGACATTTTATAATGGATTAAAAAAGGGGTACAATAAAATTCGTATTAACCTGTCCTGTTCACGGTGTGTTTTAATGACGTTATAAACATCTCACTGCATTTTACAATTCAAGTCTCGTAATAAAATTATGGTCAGCTCATAAAACAGTTATATAGTTAAGGATTTTTCGTTTTACCTTCCTAATATTGATGAATTTTTGTCTACATGTGGACCAAATTAATGATGAAACAAATAAGTTAAAGGAATATTATAATGGCATCATTTCTTCCTATAAATCCGAAGACAAAATAATCTATCAATAAATTTGCAACCAATAATGATTAGTTGGAATGACAACATTATGACAACTAAATAGGTTGACATGTTAATTACAATATTACAAAAATAAAAAAAAGATTTGAGTTCTAGCAGAAGAATAACAAAAAGCCTTTAGTGAACAAAACTATGATTCGTATACATATATAATTTACCCATACACAAATTTATCTCGTCACGTATTTGACTTACTCGACTTTATAATAAACCAATAACACAGCCAAAAAAATGACCAATTCACAAAACATTCAAAAAGCAAGCATTAGTTTATAGTAGATTGCAAACAGGGATGCATGACCTGTTTTAATTTAATTCGAGTTCCAATATTCCACAAAGAAATACAACATTTCAGCTAAGACCAACCTAGTACCACAAAATAAAGAACCATTTGATCAAAATGAATCAAAGCTGTGAGGTCATTCATAACAAAAACGTGCAATATAATATGAGCTCACAGGTTTCAGGAAGCCCAGTTGTGGATGCTTTGTCCCTTTGGATATGTATAAATATGAAGTCACAAACAAAATTGTATCGATCCATATTTTGATTGCATATTCATAAAATATGGAATTCTCAGCAAATTATCGAATGATACTCATAAACCTACATCAATGACGAAAGATTGGTTTTAGAAAATTACAAATTTGTTCACCTGTCCTAAATATTTACTAAAACAAGGACAAGGAAAACCACACTGATTCCAACAACGAAGAGTTCGCTGATGACGCTGTTATCAAACTGCTGGACGTCTTAATCGACATCATACATGTATTTGTCGATTTGCAGTTTCAACGAACAGTCGGTATGGGTACTTATTGTGAATCCTTACCAGCCGACTTGGTTTTCTATTCTATAGTTAATATAACGCAGAAATCATACAAAACCTCAGCAAACATGAAAAGGGATGAAAGACTGGAAATTGTGACTGCCACTGGGAAATTAGGACATGTTTGACAGTGACGAAAATTTTGCCTTGCAGCAGGTCACACTCAATTTTAAAGGTTATTTCCACTCATCAAATTAAATCCATGGATGTCTTCTTTTCCATTAAAGTCTGCTAATGCTTTTGGTCAAAGTATTTTGTGTTGGTAAAATCAGAAACCTATGTAAAACTTCGATTGTTTGTACGAACATCAGCGTATCTGTTATCTGATGACGACTCTCCATTTGCTACGTTTCCGTTGAATAAATATATATATGATATACCCTTAGTGTCTACATACTATCAAAGATCTTTGTTTTTTACTCCTTTGTTAAATAAAAATACGCAAGACAAGATACAGTACATATCAATTAAATAAAATTAACCAATATGCAATGAGTGCTACTTTATCCATATAGTTGGAATAATTAACTGTTTAGTAATTTTCTAAATGTTTTCAAAAGCGAACATACGCAATACCTTTTTCAAACAAGCCTTGTTGTTACTTGAACCGACATAAATCAAAGTTTTGTCTATAGTGGATTTCCAATATTACAAAAAGGAAGGCAAATCAAAGATTTTATTTTACTCTGACGACTTTATTGCTTTTATGCTTGTCTCATATTGTGCCCCCAGACTGGGCATTTTAGATTTGATTTGTCGTTGGAAGTAAACATGGAATGTAATAGAACTTGTGCGTTTCCCTGTTCTTTTTCTGGTAATGCTATTATTCATTTTTCTTTATTTTACATTCTTTTAATTCCTTGCATAAACAATCCTTTTTCTCTCCGCCGTTACGTATATTAGATAAATCTTAAACAAAACTTTTATTCGCCACTAATAACGTAATTCTATTTTCTCAATAAGAGATATTTTCAGTACAGAAACAATCAACGAATGTAATTAATCTTGGCAATAACAAGAATACACGGTGAAGAAGATTGAAGATAAGCAGTGTGTGGGATTAATTCATTCATCGTTTATAGTCGAAATTAATGTTAATCAAATGTCAAATTGAGCTTCTGGCATTACTTAATTGACAAATCTACATAAACTGATTGTTTAGTATTGACTAGAAATGTTATCACGGAAGTTTGGGTCTTTCATTCAAGAGGAATGAAAAACAAATATACCGAATACGTTGTTAGCTCTTTTATGGATCCCATTCACCATAAAAGAACCGAAACAAAACTTTGAAACATGTAAAGCAATTTGGGCTCTGGATTTGCATAAGTATTAATATAGACTAGAAATTGACGAATGATTCAATGACATATCAAATATACGATATCACATTATTATACTTACCATACAGAAAACACACTTGTGAAACACTAAAACACCAATTCAATTTTAACATCATCAGCAATTTCTATAAAACAAATGCTATTATAAAGTTAAAAGATATAAAATGCTTGCCAATGAAACTACTATGCAACAGAGCCTAATTAAAGGTCACCTTAGGGCTTTAAAATTGAGCTTAACTTATGTCTGATAGTCAACTATAAAGACATTTGCATGACACAATGTGAAGCAATTCAAACGAAAAAAACTAACGGCTTGATGTATTACAAATGTGTAAACGTGAAACAGATATAGCAGACATCAACCAACGGAAATCACTGAATTACACATATATTGCAATACATATATATTCAAATAGTAATCTTGATAGAGGTTACAATAAGGTATCAGATATTGTATTTGAAATCAACCAAGCATTGTTTATTCACCTTTGAAAAAAGTGAGTATTTATGTTTTGCGACATAAAATTTACAAATTTTAGATTAACTAAACAAACATTTACCTTAATTCTATCATAATTTTCTGTCATGAAAATGTTTGAAAATTGACTGCAAGATTCAATGTGGCTGACTTATATGTTGATCACTGTCTTATAGTCGGCGCAGTTCAAAATCATTAAAAGGAACAACATATAAATTATTTCATAAGCTTTGGATTTAAGTTTCGAAAGGAGCATCACCAAAGACAATATTTTGAAACTCTAATTGACTTCTAATTTCTTGTCTTTTGTTTTTTTATTTTTTTGTTTTATCTTCGTTAATTGGTTTGGAAACTTAATTGGTTATGAGTAGTTGTTTGATTGTTTGTTTGTTTGCTCGATTATTTTAAATTCTTGTTTTTCACTATGCCATTGTTTGTTTCGATTCATATTATGCTACAGAGATGAGGAAATTGTCATACTAACATGTATGCTTAATTGAGTTTGAACCGTTCGCGAAAACATAGAAATGGGGACTTTTTGTGACGTACATAACGAAACTATGATCATCTGTTATACAAACGAGAGGTTAAGCTAGCTATAAATCAGGTTTAATCCACCATTTTCTTCTTAAAATGACTGCACCAAGTCAGGAAAATGACAGTTGTTATCCACTCGTTCCGTTGGTTGATAACGTTTGATTTTTTGGACTTCCCCTTTTTGTATTTACCTTGGGGTTTGGTATTTTTGTTATACTTTTTTTTATATAATTTTGAAAACTAAATGAAAACATGACGATTGACCTCATTGCTATGTGTTGTATATTGTCTTATACTTTAGCAGTTACCTATCTCAGAAGAGAAGTAATTGACAGACTTTTAATTTAACCATATTCAGCTTTTATAGTTATGTTAATTGTTGCAGTGAAATGGTATAGCGGTTTCTGTTAAAGGCATTATACTTGGGTAGCTCCTACGGTGCTAGTTGAAGTGGTGTATAATAAAACTAACGATACCAATTTTACTGCACCAGATGCGCATTTAGACTAATAAATTTTGTAATATCTCTTCAGGAATGACATATTTGAAAATCAAAACCCTAATAAAAATGTCGAAGACCTAATCAAAACAAAAAGGAGCTAAAGAATATTCAAATCCGGACAAGGAATCAGAGCTTTGCATGATATGTATGAGGGAGATATATTCGTTAATTTAAAATGATTTCAAAAATTTCATAACAACAATTTCAACCTAACAATATAAATATATTTATGCCAGTACAAGTTTTGGACACGATCATAGCTGATGAAGGTCGTTCTTCTAGAAGCACATGTTCTGTCAACAGAAACCATATAATAGTTTTTTCGGAAAATTATTGTACCATGTAAGGATATGACAGTTGTTTTTCGCTCATTTCGTTGGTTAATATCGTTTAATTTTGTCAGTATTTATGGAATTGCCCCTGTTTGAATTTACCTTGTAATACGGTATATTTGTTATACTTGTGTCAATAAATCAGTAACAACTGAATACATTCACTCAGTAAACTATGAATTGTAACCCAACAGTCGATTATTTAAATCAATCAATAATTTCATATAACACTGTCATGCTATCGTTATTATGTGATACAAGAATTCATTCACTTCAGAATATCAAACATTTCCTATAAACAGACTGATAACTACAATAACCAAATTCTCAGTAGGAATCAGTCTATACTGCGAAGAGCAGTTGACAAGATTGTCAATATTCTGAAGATCCAAATTATGTTTTACAAATCACAATGATTGTATCAGAAACTGTAAGTTCTGACTTGTTTGAGGAAATCCCCAGAGATATTGCAGACAAATTAATCGGATTTGTTTGCTCCTAACCTGTCCGTCACTCAATACTCCTTGAAAAGCATATGATATTCTTATGTAAATATTTGTCCTCTGCAATGAAATCCGCAATTGAAGAAGATGAAAGCAAAATGGGAGATATTGTTTCCAGCTAGTTACTCAATTTATCATTTGACGTCAAAGGCATTTAGCCTTCATTGTCAATTAAAAAATGATTAAAACATTGATACTAAATTACTCACACTGGTTGATATCATAATAAAATAATCTATCTAAATTTATTTCAATGAAGTATGAGGTAATAAATCGAAAACGCAAGTATGCTATGAACGTCTGGATAGATTTATTTCTATGAAAAAAGAATGACATTGTTGCTTGTTGTTTCTCCCTTCTTCACATTGTAATATACTCAGAATGCAGACGTCATTTAAGGAATGGGAAGTCAAATACTTTAAAACAAAATTACTATTTCGATTGCGATTTTTATTTGAAATAAAAAAACACACCTTGTTGGAGGCCGTAATATGTCATTTATATATTCTTTTTTTCTTTTTCTGATATTGGGTTTCTGCCTCATTCATGTTAACCTTGCATTTTCTTTTATTCAGAGTTATATTTTTTCAAACACATTTTCGATCGGGACTTTTTACGCAGAGTTCAATAACGTGATGTCGGCTGAATTACTAGGCAGCGGATTCTTATTCAATAAAAATATCTGCGTTCAATATCAATCACTAAATATTTTCTATAGGAAATAGTAGATTTAAATGTTATCTGTTTAATCCACTTAAATAACAGTTACAACTCTTTTTATTTGACTGTGTCATTAACGTTTGATTTTTGTTATTCAAATAATCGTCTGTATTTCAAGACTTAATAAAGAATGGCATCAACACGTTATCGTTCAATTTTAAGTAAAGTGTTCATCAGTCTAAGGCAGAAAATGAGATATAATGTATGCTACTTATTACATAAAAATCGATCTAAATATAGGCAGTGAAACAATCTGACGTTAATACGCTTGATTCAAAGTTGATGGTTAAATCAAAAGGTACCATCTAGCTGATACATTCACACTAAGCCCGAAAGCACCGATTTAAATAACTGAATTTCAGAATTTATGGGTAATTTTAAGCGATTATTGAAGATGATACAAGATAATCAATTGTTAAATTTCTCATTTCCTGTAAGTTTTGGCACCTGGAGGATACATTGTCAACAAAGATCGATAACTCATTAAGTGTTTAATAGGTTCTGCTTAATCTCGTTCTTTGATAATCTGATCACCATTGAGACTTGATGAGTCTGATTGTCTCCATTACATTTGTTTCTGCAAATGATTCACAGAGGAATGCAATATGGATGTGATATTTGATGTGCAAATCATTACACACTTTCATTGTCGTACAAGAATATTATAATTCACAGTAGAGCTAAAATGAACTGGATTATTATTTGCAATACACATTTTGTTTCTTCATGTTCTAGATAATATCAGATTTAATTCGCTATTAGTTGATAGCTGCCTGTGTTTACTTTCTCATAATATTTCATGATTTAGTATAGCAAATGACCGATGCTTTCAGTGGTAATAATATCATTCACAAATAATAAGTCAACTATTAAACTCTCAAACATTAATTATACTTCTTGTTTTCCCAATGCCAAATATTCAATATGCGTATCATCAAAATTTACCGCAGTATTACGTATCCACTTGTATTTCGCTTCAGCATTTTATATGGATGTGCCGTTTCGTATTACGAAATATCATAATAACTCCTCTTTAGCATGTTTAGGAAGAGTTCCTACTAAAGAGGAGTTCCTATTTCATAACTATTTAGTCATCACACACATTTAAAATCCCTATTTCTACTATTCAATTTGCATTCCCAACTCTTCTTGCAAATATTGATAGTGATTTATACTTGTTTGTTATTATATAGGCGTTTACAGAAATCAGTTGGTAGTATTTAGAAGAAAAGAAAGTTGTAACAAGGTCAAAACGATTTTATGATTACTTCGCTACAGTGTCATACTGTGTTATAGTGAATATCAAACATACTGCTAAAGTGTAGGGGCAATGTCCATGAACATATCTAAGATATATTAAGGATGGTCTTTGGACTTTGCTTCGACTTATGTGGATGTTTAGCAAAACTATCAAAGGATTGTCTTCAGTACGAAGATCTTCATAATACCATGTTAGGCTAATGAATGCTTATAAATATAGTTAACGTATAGATAACGTATTACATTGTATAATATTTGTATCAATATAACTTAAAAGGGACGTATCTTATTATTTCTATGCTAACGCATTATAAACTGTTGCATCAAATACAATACCATAAACGAACATACTACTGTTGGTCATGAAAATACATAAAATCAATTTAAAAAAAAATGATCACAAATTGTAATATTTTACATACGGCAGTCATTTATGTATTAAAGATTTGACCTTTGATCAACTCGAGTTCATCAATTGTATGAATCTGTTGATAGAGTCTAATGTAAAAGAAAAGTATGATTTTTTTTTTAATTTCCGATTTAACGGAAACAAAGGTCCAAACTCTGTTGGCTGATGTTAAAACTTAAAAAACCTTTGTGAGCACGCTATTATAAATTACGCCATCATGTTGTCACTGGGCAAACAAAATCTCATCAGTTTCCTAAGTTCAAAGACTCATAACTCCTACTAAGTAATCTTATAAAAATGTCTTGTGAATATATAGTATGTCCGTATTATCTACAAAGTTTCATGACATTCTGTTGTGTGGTTTCAGAGGAGTTGCGATAGGAGTTGCGATAGTAAACTGTTGCAGTAGTATATTTAAGCCAAAATTCTAAGTTCAAAGGGGCATAACTCCTAGAAAATAAATGAGTCATAATTTTCTGTCGATATGCATTTCTACTTATTATGCCCCCTAAGTTATTATCTACCAAGTTTTATGAAATTCTGTTGCGTGGTTTCAGAGTGGTTGCGATGACAAGAACATTACTGAAAGACTGACATACAGACGGACGGATGGTCAACAATAATATACCTTACGCAAATTTGTTGAGTAGGGTATAAAAGGTATTCGTTTATTACTTCATAACTATTTTAGGACACTTATTTAGTTTTCTTAAAATAGTTAGAACATATTTTATTTTCTTTAACTGGACTTAGTACTGAGACATGTCATAAGATAGTCTTTGGTCATAATTTAGTCCTAAGTGGTGTTTATAAACGTTTCTAAAGATAGTATGAATCCAAAAAGATATCGGAATTTTAGGACATCAAAGTTTCACGTCATAATTTATCAGACTCTCAGGATCAATTATCAAATTATTTCCGTTAAAACTTTATCAAACTTGATCGACAAAAACCATGCATTTTGCTACACTCCATTGGACGGCTCAAGATAAAATGTCATGGAGAGTATATTGATTGACACAATAAAAACACATTGAAGAATGCATCACACTGCATGTATGCACATGTAGGACTTGTAAATTATATTCTCCAACTATTATGAATGCTGGGAACTTCGTTGTTTTCAAACTTTATTATTTCCCAATTCTTTAAACTTTAAACTTTTAAACCAAAAAAATATTTTAAATATCATATCATATCATATCATATCCTATACCATAATGTTTATATTATCAGTATAGTTTTATCTATTGTATTTGTATTATATCGTTGTTAGTATATATAAAAAATGGTGGGGTTCGTGTTGCTCAATTTTTAGTTTCGTGTAGTGTTTTGTTGACACAATTGTCCATTTGTCGTTTTTTGTTTATGTCATGACTTTATCAGTTTTTCTTCGACTTATGAGTTTTGAATGTCACTGTAAAATTTTTCGCCCATATGTTAGTATTATTCTTTCAACAACAATAAATGTAGCAATATCAAAGTAAATTCGAAGGTTATTTCAATGTAGAATAATCAAGAATGACCTGAAGACCTAAACGTAGAACTTAAACATGACTTAAGAACCAAAACACTTTCGAATTGTAACTATCTTAGGACAACTTTACTCTAATGTCTAAGAAGTGTTCTAAGATGGTTTTATGGAAGTCCTAAAGTCTTTTAAAAGGTACATTGAGTATACATTATACGATAGTTCCGATAACTAGTCCCCAGTGGTCGTCTCAATATTTCTAAAACGTGTAAGTATGATAATATTGTAAATACGGTGTGCATGAGTAACAATTACAAAAACCGATTTAGCTTTGATAAATGCTTAAATGTTACAAAATAACATTGCAAAAGGTTATTATTTAAATTGATGTTTCAGAATGTATTTCAGAAATTTGTGGTCAAAATGATATATTCCAAATTGAAAGTACCAAAATTATCTCTTAAGTACATGCACACCATCTGCACTGCTAGCTACCAACATAATGTAAAAATTAAAAAAAAAAGAATTTTATGTGACGTGTAATGCATTATTTTATATAACAATAGTATTAATTGATTGCTTAGTACATTTTATTATACGATAAAAATTGCAACCATGTCCCCATAATCGTTGCTTTAATATTTGACAAGCATGGCAATTAAATCAACCTGTTATATTCTTTATTCATTTTTCGTCTTTGACAGAAGTCTTTTGTGAACGAATTTTTACTTGGAAGTCTTTCATCATTGACACTTAACAACCACAAACATTGCTTTCTACGATGAATTAACTGCTTTTATCCGAAACTAATTCATTTACGCAACTATTTATATTAGGAATTGTGTATTGGTAATCATAGGAAAGTATTCAACAATTAATATCTTTTCAATAGAAACATTCCATTTCTGACGGCTATTTTAGTTTTTGTCGATCCATTAATCAAATAAACAGCGGAAATAAGAAACTAAACCTAATTCTTCCAATAGATTTAATAATCTTTGAATTAACAAGATTGGCGAACACAGTCTTACACTGCCATTTATGGCCCTGTTGCATTACTGTATGATTGATGTCAATTTTTGTTATTACAGAATCAAATAGACCCAATAGATTAGTAAAACCATCCTGTTGTAAAATGGTAATAACTGTAATCTCGCGATTATTGTTGTTTAATGATCCCTGAGATTCCTTATTTATCAGTGGTCAATATTTTGTAGACGAACGCGGAAATCATGAAGATTATTGTCATCTAAAATTCATTATTATTCTTAAAATACGCTTGGTACAGCTTTATGGTCAAATGTACTTGTACATATAAGGTAGTTAGCAAGTTATATGTCACGTTTAAAGTCAATAAATAATATAGGTGATTTAAGCGCAAATATATCTTTATTTAGAGCTGTCAGTCTAGTATTTGTTCTCATGTTCATCGTTTTTAAATCTAAGATTTGTTCACTTTCTTGCTTCGAAATTCAGTCTATTAATAACCCATTGTTCTTCTATTTTCAAAGGTTGCAGAAAGCTATATATCTACCGAATTTATGGATTTTACTAATGAGATTACACATACCACATAGACTCTTCAGTCTTAAATGTTCATTGGGAAGTCCTTTATGTACTTAACTTAAAAGGCTTTTGGATAAGAAGTATACTGCAAAAGTGGAAATGTCATGAACAAAGTAGTTTTTTTCCCTTAAATTTATGAAGTTTCGTGACTGTTATTCTGCGTAGTTATTTACTTTATTACCATTTTAACAGTTAATTGTTTAGTGTTTTATGGTATTTCTCAATATAATATCATTTATCAAAAAAAGTAGGTGGTCGCATAGATTGGACGTTTATTTTTACGTCATGTCTGTAATTTAATGAAAATTGTTTTAGGGACCCGTGGATATTGTACTTAAACAAAATTTAAACCATTACCACACAAAGCATATGCATACGTTTTTTAAGTTATGCTATTTGACATTTAAGTGTAAATATCTTTATCATTTCATTAATCAAATTGCAATTCAATGCCGGGCATTAAATGACTGCACTAAGTTAAACTTACCATGCAATACGTGTTGATATATCCATTAATGTCGGCATAGAGATATAAGAAGATGTGGTATGAGTGCCAATGAGACAACTCTCCATCCAAGTCACAATTAGTAAACGTAAACCATTATAGGTCAAAGTACGGCCTTCAACATGTTTGTATTGAAATAAAAATTAATGTCAGATGTTTTGAGAGCCATATGATTTGCAAACTAAGGATACAATATAAATAAAAACTACAGAACCTTTCAGATAAGCAAAATGTCGAATATGCCCACAAATACATCATCACCCCTTAAACTTTAATAAGGTAGAACTATTACTTACTACACCTATGTAGATAGGATGTGTACTTTATTTCTGTAGACAGGCTATTTTTTTCTCATGGATATATTTGTAGTAAACGAAAGTCAGTTAACTTGCTGTAATATGTTAATGAATGAATATCACAATTAAGAAAAAAATGAAAATTCACTTTTTGAAAAGTTACATCATCACGTTTTTTTTGTAGAGTTGTATGTTTTAGCATGTTTTAGTGCATATTTAAATGTTATAGTCTAGGTATAAAGAGGACCATATTGTTCTAGTCTTGTACTTATATTCTACCATAACTGGTTAAATAAATTGATATACACGGCCTTTTACCTACGCTACATGATGAGTGGAAAAGTTTTAAAAGTTTGTAATGACAACAATCAGTAAAATGGTACCCTACAGGAAACAATTTCATCAATAATGTGATTGTAACAATTTATTCCCACGCATTGGAGTAGCGTGTGAAACGATTTGAATACTTGATGAGGAAGTTAAAAGTATTATCACTTTATAACATCGTTATGTGCCTTATTGTGACCTGTATTTGATTTCCGTTTCGCCGTTTGGTCACCGGTTGATAGTTGTCTCTTTGGCAACCATACCAAATCTCCATATTTCTATATAGGTATTCTCGGCAAGTCCACAAGAACAGTCAAACTGTCGTTACAATGTAAGTTGTTTTCATTTGAGTCATTTAACAGTAACTGGAAGTCAGTTTGATACAGATAGCCCCAGACTTCAGGATTAAATGTTCGATAAACATTATTTTTATGTAGATAAACCGAGAATAAAGTGCCTTGCGGGTTTATTAATATTTCATATGTTGTGATGAACTATCGTAATCAGTGTTTAGGAAAAATTTGGACCTTTAGTGCTTACAAAATCAAAATATGTCACTCACGCACTTAAATTGTAGATATTTGTTTGAAAGTACAGTGGAACCCTGGCATTTGTAAGATCGAGTGATCTTTTATTTATTAATGATGTATCACCCTTTCCATTGAGACTGTCACACAAAATTTACAGTTGTGAAGTAATTGCGAATATTTTCCAATCAATTATAAATAAGTGCTAGAACTTCAAGAAACGTAATATTACCAAAACTACCTAAAGGGATTTGAGATCATTTGAAGTCCCAGATCATTCAGATATGAACCTACAGTATAAGTGCATTCGAATAGCTAAAGGCTTGCTTGATTCTTTCAAACATAGATACACATTGTATTTACAATATTGGTTCAAGTATCGATTTCTGATACTATGTACTTGATTTTAAATGGACAGTCAAATTGAAGATCACATTCATACTACATGGTTGACAATATTTGTTTCATTTTTATGCAGAAACTTATTCATTTCTAGTCTTAATCGATCAAATAAGGGAAGTGTAGATGCATTTTTTTAATTGATCATTTTGGTTTCAAGGACATCATGAAACCTTCGGCATGCCAGATATTTAAAGATAAACAAATAGTAATTCTTATATCGTGCTTAATTGTACTTAAAATGCGTGGAATGGTGTTTGGCAACATCGTTAATACGATCAGATCATACGATTTAATTAATTAACACATATCTTGAGTGGAGGTTTGGTTTTTTGTCAAAGTAAAATATATTTGTATATTTATATTACAAGCAGTTTTTTTCCAGAGTAAATATGGATATCAGGCACACGGGAACAAAAACAATATTTCTTAAAAGTATTCTAATGGACTTGACTTTTTTTTTTACGATAACCATGATTGCAATATCCATCATTGGCATCCCATGTACAATCAATAAGTTTTTTTTTACTTGCAAGGAAAACTTAAATGTGAATATTTGACACAGTATTGTACATACGCAAATACGGTTTATACAGATGAGTGGGGTAATAACATTTAGAGGCAGCTAACGGATTACCAGTTATTTGACTGATCAAACTTAAGTTGCGACAGGTTTAATGACTGCTCCAACCGGTCTAAGGACCAAAGTCAACTTAACATTATTGTTTGAAGTTTGTATTAAAAGTTATATATGGTTTTATAATCACTAACCTTCGTAACTGAGGATTATTTGTACAATATGAATGAAGGCAATATTAATATAATGTTATCTCAACAGTTGTCTGCTTCAGAGTGCAAACATTTCATCTTTTCATTATGTCTATTCAAAATACTGGACCTGCATGAGAAATCTTAGTCCTTGTAACTAAGGATAGCTGGTGTACACACAAATGTTATTGTATGCACAAATAAGAACAAGACAGATTGTTACATTATAATGAAAACCATAAAACAGTATCATAAAACAGTTAATATGGTGACTATGGATGGATTGTATAATGTAAATTACAGTCATATTGGTATGCAATGACTGCACTACTTTGTTGACTTTGATTATTAGTGCAACCATTTCTTATGTAAATTCACAATACTGAACTGGCATCAACAATTCGTAGTCTTGATATCTCATGATGGATTGTATGCCAACCACTTTTACCAGGATCAATTAACACTGAACACTTTGTGTGCAGTTTAAATTGAAATTCATCTGACATCCTAAAAAAATCATTATATTTGTGTGAACAGACGAAAATAATGACCAAAAAGGGTATATAGATATGAGAAATGAAAACAATAGGCACTATATATTTGAAAGATTTCTTTTTATTGATTTTGCAATACGAATTTGACATCTAATTGATGGCTTCAATTAATTATTACCCAATATCACAAGAAGATCGAATTTTGTGTTTGTTTTGTTTTGCAAATATCAGAGGTATTTATTGAAAAATTATCCGTCGATATTTACATTAATACTAAATAGTTAATACCTGACCGGAATATTGGATATCACTATATTTTTTCTTTTTATTTCATTTTTAGAAATCTGTAAAAAGTTCTAATGAGCTTCAACACTTTCCTACATGTATTAATGTACGTATATATGTATATATGTATGTATGTATGTATGTATGATAAGGAACTAATCTATGAAATATCTTCTAAGTAAAAAAATAAAATTTCCCAGTAATCAAAAGAAAATAAAAGACAGAAATAGAAATAAATGCACACAATGAAATTATGCCGGTAGTAAAGAACTGGCTATTGGGCAGATGACATTCACACAATACTTAAGTTGAAGCATGATAAATTGTCCCCATGTCTTATTTTATTTTGACCATCAAATCCAGAATAATAAGAAATAATAACAAAGTTTACCTCTGTTACAATGTTATTTAAATTGGAAATCCGATCAAAGAAATAATTTTTTCATGTCAGGCTCTATACTAGGTTACGCATTGTGTAAAGATATAAACAGTTACAATGCCTACACATGTTGAAATGAGCATTTGACATGATAAGAACAAATCATTTTGTTCTAATAAGAACGTTTAGAAATGTCTTCATTCAAAAAGTCGTATAGACTCATACGAAAGGCAGTTTGATAAAATGTAACACTATACGTGTAGACCAAGTATTTAACAACTTATAAATGTTCAAATACCTATAAACATTCATTATTTACGATATTATTAAGAGTCATAGCAAGCTATCACAGATATATCTATTTTGATCTTCGCCGTCGTGCAAAATACAAATGTACGATCGACATTGATATATCAATGGTGACGTCAAAGACTTGTACCCAATCTATTGTTGAAAATAGAACACGGCTTTAATCACAAATCAAATGAAGAGCGTCATATCAGAATTATTTGTATATATCGAACGTTCACATATTGACTTGACCAGTTTATTTGTTTTCCCATTGTTTTTTTGCGACTATCGTAACGTAACATCAATTGAACTTGTCAGTTTTGAGGGCGTTTGTGTTAACTTACTCATTTTTTATTGTCAGAAAATTCACTTACTGAGAAAGTAGTTAACCAAATAAACTGTCCCTTTCTCAACTAATTGAGAGTATACTTTCTCGTCTCATTTTGCAATACGCTAATTCTTTAAGATAATTATAAGACCCAAGTAGATACATAATGACAATTATTGACGTGGACGCTTAGCGCATCGCAATCAAATCTGGTTAGTAGTAATTGTTTCTACCGTAAAGATCAAGTTAAAAGTATTTGTATTTCAAAATAATCTCTAGGGATAAAAAAGGAATTGATTCGCAATTTGATCAATGTAGTAGAATGTCTGCTTGTTAATATATCTTGTCACAAAGTAATCTAAAGGAATCTGGCTAGCATCTTGAAAATAAATATACCATAATGCCTACTAAAGGATGATATCTATCCTAAAAAAATATATTGAATGCACTGATTGTTTTTTAATGGATAAAAGCTTCAACAATGATTGTAGTGTCGCTTTTTAGAACAATTTGAGCAATTGATATGCTATTGAAGGGATATGACATTGAACGAATGTTATATTTAAATTGCGATAAATGATGTCCATTAGACAGCACGTTCATCTCGAACTTCATTTGAGTTGAGAAAGTCACAAAAGTGACAAGTAGAAATAATTAAAAAGTACCAGTAAATTTCAGCTAAAAAATAAACACGCAATAAGTGCAAATACAATTAGGGAAATAGCAATTGTTTTACTCATAAGTAAATTGGTCAAAGAAATAGAATCAGAAAAAATGGGTTTCAACATCGTAAATTTGATAAACTAAAGATTAAATGTAAAATCAAATATAATCAACACAATCCGGAAAGGACAGAGTAATACATAACAAGTTATATAGATATTCACATATATATTGCATCAACAATAGACAATACTGTAAACAGCATTCAGACAAAACTAACTTAAAAAGAAAAACTGGATTCATACATAGTGATAAAAAAGAATTAAGCATAATAACCTATCCCTGCATGCTGCATACACTATAGTATTTATTTTTTGTGTGTTTCTTGCAAAATTAAACGAAAAGTCACCCTCTTTATCGACTTTTCTTGATTTATATCGATAACTATTGCATATCTATTTATTCTATCTCATAAACATGTATATAGATTACGAATTTCGGTATTCCCTCCTGATAATGAGTTTGAGATCTATCTTAGTAATTGAGAATCTTTTTTTTCGTTTTTTGGTGAACATGTAAATATATTGCAAAATACATCTACACTTAAATTAACACAATGATCCTGTAGAGATTAGCAGAACATAACTATACTTCATGGCTATACATATTTTTGCAATATGGATATCCTTTTTCAATAGATATAATATCTGTTCATAAATATCTGACTACAGGCCATTTTCAAATCATACTCGGCTTTATTCTCGATTGACAAAATAAACAACAAGATCTGAAAACATGTGGTGATTTATTTTGTTAATAAAAAGACGTTGATTACGTTGTAAAACATGATATAGTTATAAATCCGAGTTTTGTACCAATGGAAAACTCATGGGAATCAAAAACCAATTTATACATAATACAATTCGATATGTAACTATATCCGTTGGGCACACATTGTAATGAATACCACGTTACAGTCCGATCCTCTCCCATGAATACAGATCTTAATAATATGTTCATTATATTATTGGATCTTGCTACCAAAGATTTTTTGACTAGGACAACAATGTAGGAGTTCTCGTAGTTGACAGAAAGATTGTTGTTTATGTGAAGATTTGAGTCTGGTGATTCTGAGACAGGGATAAACACACAGATTAAGAAAATAAATAATACATTTTCTAATATGAATTAAATGATTTATGGGGTATATGCCCATTAAACAGCAACCGAACATCCTTTGTAACGAAAAGACATCTAAATAGTATTTAAAACTATTAATTAGTCTCAGCCTAATAATGTTGCAAATTAAAAAAATTGAAACTATCAAAATCTACCAATATATATATATCAGCAATTAAGGATAACAAAAAGCCTGATTGAAGGTTTGATAAAGCATAGTAACTATTTACTTTAGTTCTCGGAAAATATGTATCAGAAAAAAAATCAGGATCATAATTATAGAAAGCAAACGATTGCTTACTATACGAGGACCTTTATCACCAAAAAAGTAACATTATTATAATTGTTAACCATGTTTATTATTTCGACCAAAACTTCTAAAATTCATACGATCGCCTACAAAATTTAACAGTGAAGGTATCATCATTGTTTTACTGTACGAAGAAACTGAACAACCCCCTGCAATTTGGGATTGCATCGCATATAAAGAAACCATGGGACAATCACTAACATCAATCGAAAAAGGATAAGTAGTTCGTGGGCCAGTAGAACTACAGTTCCCAAACTTGTGGTCATAAAATAGTAAATTAAAGCGATTAATTCGATAATACGAAAAAATATGTATTGTCGTACATGATGCTAATGCAATTTAAGTAGTTGCGCTTAACTTGTGAACCAAAACGATCAAATAGAACTACATTTTCAATCATCTTCGGTGAACTCGATTGAAAATATACGCATTGTTATGGACTCATATTTGAATTGACAATGGTTCGCAATAAATAAGATTAAAAAAGTTTGAAAATAATTGCATTGATTTTTCCTTTGTTGATAATTGAAAATAAATAGACAGTGACACTGATTATGAGAAGGAGATACAACCACTGTTTTCTTCTGTTAGTGAACCATCCCTGGTAAAAGGAAATAACGAACGATAATGTTTAATATCTGTATATACTTTAATTTGCAAAGCTGAATTGATACATTATGTATGTATTCAAATGTAGTACCTAATTAAACCATTGGTACACAATTTTATTCTAGGCTTAATGTAAATTTCATTCTGCATGCAATTCAAAAATAAACAAATGTATGCTACTTATACGTGCGCATTGTAAACAATTTCCTGTCATCATTAAATACGGCTTTAAAACAATTGAATTGATACGTCGATATAGCGTGATATCACATCATGTGAATAATTGCCTGTTGTGTTTAAATTTAGAATAGAACAATTGTTTTCCGGAGGTGTAACAATTACAACATATATCTACTTGTTGTCAATAGAACACAGGTTGCATGACGGACCTTCTTGACGTCACCATTTCGCAATGTTAAACACGAAATACTTTCCATTTTTTCAATAAAATGCAGCACCTGATAATTCCGTATACTTAATGTATACAGTATCCGTTCTCTTCCACCTATTGTTAAAGCTACTATTTTCTTTTAGAAATGCTTATTCATTGAATAATTATTTAATTTTATAGGAAAAAGCGTCAGCAAAAGTAATCATTATTTGAAATTTTCAAACGTGAAAAAAGAAAAACAAACAAACGTCGTACAATGTTATCTCTAAATTTCATTTCGAGTTGAGTAAATTTGAATTCAATGTTCAAGTCATTTTTATAAACCTTAGTTACGCTGCACATATCATTTGTATTGCTGATTGTAGGCTGCTAAAACAGAATTTGTATATGTCACTTAAGTAGCTGTTTGGTGGATTACAATGGCTACAGTCAAATCATATAGTATATTTTAAACAGGGTTTTCTTTTAACCTTTGAAATGTGTTTGCTCTTTTGAAAGACTACACGGAAATGAATGTCTTATGAGAATAATATTTGTTTGTTCAATCGATTTTTCATCCATCGAAAATGCCAATGGGAATATTTTTTGTAAAATAATCATCATTAAATCATTGTATTTCAGTCATTAGTAATGTGACATTTAACTTATATCTAAAATAAGACAATCACATTTTTGTTCAGATGCTCTTTTTTAATATTTTACAAATTGTCAAATGTCAAACATATTGACGGCACTCAATTTGAGACTGGAAAATCAAATTATGTATGCATTAAATATACTTTCAAATTTATTCCTGGGTGAGGCCTCTCTGTGACTTTGAAATCATTGATTAATTGATTGTTACTGTTTAACACCACTTTCATCACTGTTACCTGTAACTTGGCGGTCAGTTTTAATTTGTGGAGGCAGTGAAAAGCCAGGAAACGTTGAAATGAAAAAAAAGGTATTGTTTTGGGATTTTGTAGTGTTAGCAGACATTTCATTTGATTAATTAACATACAATATTTATTCTTTCTCTCCAATTGAGTTGCATGTTCTAAATCGTCCCGTAGTCTAGATTAGTTGTGTAGGACCTTAACAGAGATGATCTACAAAAAAACGAAAAGATACCAAAGGAGAAAAATACAATTCACTATTTGAAAAAGGCATACAAAACAATCACCACAGCACTAACAATAAAACTTAACAAACTAAGGTAATGTATCGCAAACCCAAAACACACTCAAAGTAAACACAGTTACTCCTTCCTTTAGAGTAAGAGTATACTCTATTGACGTTGATAATGATGTGCGTGATACATGTGATAAGTATGTAAAATTCGTATGATCAATTATAGATTAATACTCTTTTCCAAGTCAAAGACATACATGTAGTATACACGCAGTATACTCGTACTATCATCCCCTATAACAGACATTTCCTTATCAGATACTTTACATCAAAGAACATGTATATTTTAAAACCTTGTATTGAGGATCTAGGAAAACGAACCACAAACATAAGGAATCTACTCAGATGATCTAGAAGAGCAAGTAATTCTGCTGCCCTTGTGGCATCCTTTGTGTTGTTCATCGCAACTAAAATCCCGTTACTCGACGTATTCGCAATAGCCAATCAAGACAAAAACTTTGACGTACAATGAAAAATTACTTTAGGTAGAACACGGTGCATATAATCATGATTTTATGGAATCCAGACCAAGAGTTTTATTTATGTTGAAATGTTTTACATTGTGTTATCAGTATAATTTGATCTTGTTGTATGGTATAGGTGTTCAAGATCAAATTGTGCTAATTGAATAATAGTTTCTTCTGAAACTGATATGCTTTCGTAATGGCGATAACTTATACTTAATACCCTTTTATTCCTATTACTTATCGTTTTATTAAAGTATGTTCATTTTGTCAGTTATGTCGTTCACAAAGGAAGTTTACCATCCCTGTATTAATGAAATGTCTTAAAAACATGAAACATTTTGCTGAAATATATCTAATGTACTTACATCATAACTGCAGTTAACTGGTACATGTAATGGCGGATATTGCATAAACAGTCGAATTAAAATTTTGAATAACAAAACAACGCATTCGGTGTGGGAAATATTGAACGGTCACTTACAGATATATTCTACAGGTCAAAATTATGTTGTCATAATGTAACATTGAATATTTAAACAAATGTGTTACGGTCATTTTGATCTCAACAGCTCGTAAAAACGTAACCACTTTGGTAAATTCAGTACTGTTCTGAAAAATATCTTGCACACAATGCGATGGCGTAAACCGAAAAACGAAGAAAAGACACACAACCCAACATAAAAGCCTAAAGATTGAGTAAAACGAACCCCACCAGAAACCGGGGATGACCTCATGTGCTCCGGAAAGGTAAGCAGAGATTGCGCTACAAATGACACCGTCCTTGTACTCCTATAGAATATGTTGATACGTTGTATCAAGTGATTAGATTTTACACAATAGTGGATTGGTAATAGACTCTTATTTCTAATGCTAAGACATCACCAAATTCACAAACAATTGGTTAAAAAATCATAATTTTTATCTTTCCAGCACCATATGAAAATGTTGCTGACACAGAGAATGCCCTAGATAAAGTACAATCAATTAAAAGGTAAGTTGAAATTATTTTTTTTTGTTCATTTTTTGTTGGTACTGTTTATAGTGTTATTCCTAAAGGAGAAAACAAAAATGAAAACATAGGTAGCACAAGTTCAAGTAATTTCGTGGTTTGTTGTTGCCCTGTCAGGGCAATGACAAAAAGATGTATAGGCCACATATTAGATATAAGAATAAAAGTTTTATTTTCAATGTGGTATTGTATGTTGAAATTGAATTGGTAGTAAATATAAGAAATGTATTTGCAAACGAAGTGAAAAGTGGTTTAATGTTTAACTTTTGGTTAATTATCTTTTTAAGAATAGTGTTCATGGTTTATCTCACAATTTAGAAACCGGAAACCGTTGATGTGTATTTTCACCTTAAAGTGTTGTTGTCCTGCATGTTGTATATACCTGGTATCAACAGCTGGTTAATGCAAGAATTTCTTTAACGCTTGTATCTGGAAGTAAAAAGGGTGTTGCGTGTAAGCGGTGATTCTTTTGTCTCGCAAGACACAAACGGTAGGGCAGAATTATCACCGAGCACATGCGTCATCCAAAGTCAACATCATCAACATTTGCATGCTTCTATTTTCGCTTTTAATTTCTTTTCAGTTCTTGGCTTGAGCCTACTGTTGTATTTGAATTATTTACTTAAAAAATATGGCACATACATTAAAAGTAAGCAAACAAAAAAACCACTTACAGTTGAATAGTTGAAAGATACAAAATATCAATTAACATACATTTGAATTTTTGACTTGCAATCCTTTAAAATACATTCGTATGTCCAATTTTGTGTTTGATTTTGGCATTCCAACTATTGATTCTAGCGCCACTGATGAGTCTTATGTAGACGAAACGCGCATCCAGCAATACAAACTTTAAGCCTGGTATTTGAAATTTAGTAATGTGAAGGAAATGGCAATCTAACAAATTCTGAAAGAGAGGCAAAAAGCTGTACCTTATATTTATACAAAATTAAAATGCTCGTCATATCACGTCTCATGCATAGTAAAACATGGGTAAACACAGCCAAGCTCTCAAAAGAAGATTTTAAGGTTTTGATGCATTTGTTAATTATCCAGATGTTATTGATCATAGTCCATTAGTTGTTTTGGAGTCAATCGCCACTGATTTGTCTTTTAACATTTAAAATACATACGTAGATAATATAAAGATGATTTCTTATGTAACACATGGCTATACATCAACAATTGCACGTTTCTTAATTCTAGAGTAATACATAACTACCCATATCAAAATAAATTAACTCTACGATATCGTCGGAATGCAGTTATAATTATTGGACGTTTAGTTATGTTATGTATAAACAACAACTATGTTGAATGAATGTAATTATCTAGCCTTTAAAAGTCTTTTATTTGAATAAGAGCTTTTATAGATTATACTATCATCATTTACTCATAGCAAGAACCCATAAAGTGGCAATGTTATCAAATTATACAAAAACATATAAGTGTGTATTCCACATATAATGACTTAGTTTGTAAAGCTAATTGTAAATTACGCCAAATATATGGCTTTCTGAGAGAAAATGCATCTGCGTAAACAACGATTAGGTAGGGAACCAACCTTTATGATAGAGTACCGTACGTTATAAACAATAAACGTTCCAACTAGTTAATATATAATGAAACCTTTACCGTATAAAACGGTAATTTTAATAAAGGATATCAGTTTCTACATGACTTTTTGTATACACAATTTTCAACTTCTAACTTCAATATATTAGTTCAAGACAAACAGACTATAGATTTGGGGGCCAACCAGAAAAAAAAAATAAGGCACCAAATACTGAAGCTAAGAAGATAAAAAAACAAAAATTCTAACATATAAACTGATAATTCGCAAAGCGTTATGTGAAACATACGGAATAAAAGTGCGCTGTGTTCGATTTAACTATCAAATCTTCATAGTACAGTTGGGGACATTAAATTGGCAAACGGCAGACGTATGAATACAATGAACTAATTTTTTTGTTTTATATCGCAACCTCCTATTGTTGTTTACATATTGTTACTGCTTGTTCTGATTATATGTTTTCATCTATTTTCCACAATTTATCAGAACTTCCTATTTCGTTTATATATCGTTTCGCCTTTTGGTTTCTGTATCGATTCTTCGTGTATCTTTTTCTACATAAGGAAATGCTTGTGCCAAGTCAAGAATATGACAATTGTTTTCCATTCGTTTGATGTGTTTGAGCTTTTGATTTTGTCATTTGATAAGAGATTTTCCGTTTTGAATTATCATTGAAATTCTGTATATATTTGTTATTTTACGTTTTTGTATATAGTTATATCCAATGACGTCTATATATCATTACTTTCTTTACTTTTATACATCGTTCTGCCTTGATCATTTGTGTAACTTTTCTTCATGCATTGTGTTCATATCGTTACCTTCTTTGTCGATTATGTTTATTAACTTCCTGTTTCCTTTATATATCGTTATCTCCGTTGATATATTGATACTTTCTTTTTTGTTTGTATTTTTATTGGTCTGTTTCTATATCTTTTCCTCTTAAATCGATTATGTATCGTTACTTTCTGTTCCTTTGATATATCCTTAACTTATGTTTCGTTTATATATATTTCGTTACTTCATTCATCGTTGTTATATCGGCAATTTCTTGATTAATTATGTGAGTTAACTATAATAATTTAAAAAAGAGAGGCGAAATATACCAAAGGGACATTCAAACTCATAAGTCGAAAAGACCAACAGACAAACAACAGTACACAAAACACAAACAAAAAAACTGAAGACTTAGCAACACGAACCTAACCAGGGTTCTCAGGTGCTCTGGAAGGGTAAGCAGATGACTATAAATTCTTGAATAAAACCTTGCAATCATAAATCCAGTGATAGTTACGGAGTATCGTTAGTGTTTTTCATATCCTTTATTAAAAAAAAAAAAATACAGATGGAACATTTAGTGAAGGGTTCGAAATAATTGTTTTTTTTTGTGACAATAGGTCAAAGTTCAAGGTCACTATTATTAAAATTTAAGAAAAAGTGAAAAGGGATTTCCGGATTGTAGCGTCTGTTTCCCTTTTTTAAATGAAATGATGACATGAAAATTATAAAATGGAGTATTTAGCAGAAGAGGCCTATAAATAGGTCAATTAATCAATAGGTAATTCCATGTTACTGTTACTAAAATCGATATGTTATTTAAAATGGTTTTGTTTTGGTAACCTACTTTGAACCATTGCACAATTTTGCAGGTATACAATTTGCAATAATAATCAATGTTTATTAGTCATTTCAACCATAGCACCAATTTGAACCCTTGAAATAAAAAAGTTTACCCTTACTAAGGTGCAATTCGAGAAGCAGCAGTTGGCAATGCCAATTGTTTACTTCTTTTTAACTGTATGTCATTGACGTTATTAACAAACATATCACGCATTTTGTCATTGTTTTATTAAACCCTGTCCGCAATAACCTTTGTAGATGCTTTTAAACCTTTATGATACGACTGATATCTTCCTCGTGTGCTGCCTGGAGAATTTATTTTATAAAATTTCAAAAGAAGCATTATACTTGTCTAGACTTAACGTTAATTCAGAAATAATAATATTATATTATTATAGTCAGCTCATCTTTAGAATTGCTCCTTCATCCCCTGTCTCTATGTTAATTCTAAAATTTAAAAAGAACTCAAGTCTGCACTACAATTCATGTGATAATATCATCTGCTGTCGTGTACCATATCGCATTTTTGCCATTACAATCCTTATTTTGTTTAAAATGTGTTTATTTTAACATCTTTACTGAGAATCATCTTAGTCATATGATATAAAGCTTTAATAAAGTTATCGTATGTATTCCCAAGGCTAATGTTAGATATATATTTTAACATATTTCTTTAAATTTACAAAACAGTTCAATGTTTACATTAAACCCAAAAGGATAATTCAAATGTCAACGGATTTTCCTTTCTATTGGAAACAGTTTGGCTTGGGCAAATATTTCTGATCGTAAATTTGGAATTTGCAGTAAACTGGTGTTTTTCTTTTTATCGTTTTAAATGCGATATACCTAGTATTCTCTGATTTCCTTACCTTAAAATAATTTTCAAAAATTCCATTTGTCGTTTTCGGTGGGTGCTTAATAAAAATCATTAAAAATGATAACAGGCATGTAAACTATCAACAAAAAGTACAGCTAAACCTTCTAAGGTTTTTATGGTATATGTTTGCCTGTTTACAGTGCGCATTTAAAAAAAAAATAACCTGAAGGTATATTATAATTGCAGCTTTTTTTTTTAAATATTTAGATCTTATTAATCAATTTATCATTTCAACGCCTACTTCAGAACATTGTATACGAACTATAAACAACATTTTTTTTTATATTCAACTTTAACATACCGTTATATAGATATCGACTTTATTGTAAAGTTTAAGCGCAAACTTTTCTTAGAAACCGAATACCTTAAAATGTCAACGGTAATTACATGACGACACCAAATATATTGTATTATCATTGCTTTAGACATTGGTAATTTCTTGGCTGAAGAAATACATGTCTTTGAATACATGTACTTATATTAGAATTTAGAAAGCTCAATTTATATTCATATTATCTTAGGATTTTGTAAACTTCCAAGGATCTCAATCTCTGATGCTCTTTTGCTTGTATTCCTTTCAAATCACTAACTATATGAATGGTGTTAAATTCAAAAGCTAAAAGTGGACCAATGTACTTTACTGGTGCTGTACAACTGGTCCCGTTAATGGTATTATTACCACCGGGTCAAAATCTCTGCTGTTGGGTTGTTAGTCCCCGAGGGAGCACCAGTCCAGTAGCCATTATTTCGGTACAGGCATAAAATTACGGATATTGTTTGAATGAAATTTGATGTTTTAACATTTTGTAAATCATTTTAAATTCAAGAATGTATCTTCCTCATGCAAAGCTCTGAACCATTTTCCGAATTTGGCAATACGTAAGACCAGTTTGGTGTTATTGGTTCGTCATCTTTTTCTATATGTCTTAAATTTTCAAATATGTTGGCCTCGAGCATCACTAAAAAGACTTCAATTGTCAAAAGGCAAACCAGGAGAACTAAGATTCATACTGCTATTATTATAACTAATAAAGATAACTCGTTCCTACATTATCGAAAATGAAAAAAAAAATCATTAACAGACTTAAAATTGAGAATGGAAATGGGGAATGTGTCAAAGAGACAACAACCCGACCATAGAGCAGACAACAGCCAAAGGTCACCAATGGGTCTTGAATGCAGCGAGAAACTCCCGCACCCGGAGGCGTCCTTCAGCTGGCCCCTAAACAAATATGTATACTACATGTACTAGTTCAGTGATAATGGACGTCATACTATACTCCAAATTATACACAAGAAACTAAAATTAAAAATGATACAAGACTAACAAAGGCCAGAGGCTCCTGACTTGGGACAGGCGCAAAAATGTGGCGGGGTTAAACATGTTTTTTGAGATCTCAACCCTCCCCCTATACCTCAAGCCAATATAGAAAAAAACAAACGTACAACAGTAGACTGTATTCACCACAAAACAGTAAAAGTCTGGTTAAGAGCTTAGTCGAGTACCGTTCCAGTAAAAGTTTAGACTAATATTTAGTATGGTTCAGACAGTCGAGCAATATCAAATAAAACCCAGACCAATTCAGAATAGGCGAGTACAAATTAATACAGGCGGGTACAAAAAAAAATTTCCATTTAGGACTTTAACTTGTTTGAAGTAATTAGTACAGTTATCTGCCGATTTAATGTTTAAAAGTCAAAAGCCACCGTTCAATTATGATTACAATTATTTGAAATTATAAAACTTATGACAAATAAATATGAGTTGAAACATATCTATATTAAATCAAAATAGAAATACATTATATATTTTGATTCTTGTCTCCTGGTAGCAATAAACAAGGTTAAGAGTAACAATAATACTGATCTTATCAATGTATTCCTGGTTGTGCCTTTCAGTTCTTCAAAACAAATATTCCCGACTCTTCGGATTGATATCTAACTTTTTATTAGGTAACTTTCCTATATCATGTATATATCATTAATCGACATATGATTCTCTTTGTCTAACTCAATGTTGTAGTTGTATATACCGTTTTACATACGGCTTCCTATTTTTTCGTGTAATGGATTGGGCAAATTCCGAAAGAACTTTGAATATTCAAGAGCCAAAAGGAAAAAAAAAATGCGAAGACCAAAGGATTGAATGATAAAACGTCGAATATGTGAACTAGTAGGAGTATCTTGTCGATGCATTTATATGATCCCAAAAGGAGCACAAATGGTAGGAGATAAACTCATAGAAATCAGGATTAAAAATTTGTATGCCAGACTTTCGTCTACAAAAGAATCGACAATGACAAGGCAAAAGGTCGAAAAAGTATGAAGTTGAAGCGCCAAAAATTCCGAAAGGTTTTGGCATATACATTTAAGGAAATCTATTCAAGGGGTAGAAAATTCTTCGTATTTCGATGATCGATTTTGTCTACATACTATGATTAAAATGAATTGGAGATAACATTTTCTTTTTGTTTTTTCGTCAAAAATTTAAACAGGAGCATACGATTTCCCACAGATTTGTATACCTGATTGCAGTAAAATACAATGACAACTAATACAAAAATTCAAAATACACATGTTAAAGTCCATTAACTATCGGGAGCACATGAGAAAGCACCTTTCCTCACATTAGTCCTTGGCTTTTTATATAAATGTAAAAGTAGTTAAAGTAGTATGCAATATAATGTATAAGTCTTAGAATTCAGGTGTGTGACAAACAAAGACAAAAATGGAAGTTAAAATCATTTCGATAGCAGCAAACGCAATTAGATTTATGAAAATTTTATAAAAATGAAAAATAAAAAAAAATTGCATGTTTAATTTTACAATTATTATATTGGTTTTTATATTGAATTGGAGAGTAAAAATTAAAGTTTAATAACTTATTCTAACTGTCTATGAAATGTAGAATCATTAATAGGCTAATGATTTTCTTCTTCCATGCATAGATAGCATTAGCCATATTTGGTAAAATATGCGATTTTTTTTAGTTTTCAATGCTTTCCAAGGTAGTATTCGATTTTTGTTTTCAATTTTTTTAAATGCAGCACCATTGTATCTTAGCTGAAATTGTGTAATACTGTGTAAGACAAATACAGTTGAAATTTCATGTAAAACAATATATGTTGTTCGTCCTTTTCAGTACAAACGATGATATTTGTCAACTGCAAGTAAATTTGTCATTTTTTTTTGTAAGTCCTTCTCTAACTACATCTATTATTGGCAATAAAATCCTAATTCGTTGAGTAAATCGACAAATTCGAAGATCCGGAACAAAGCTTTCATAACCTACCTATGATCGTGTAATCACAATAAAAAAAAAAAAAACAACACAATCACCACTATGAGTAATACATTTCGTGACATCCTAATGTATCTTATATATTACCCTTTATCCGCTAAGAAATGAGGCTTTTTTTATTAACCAGTGTAGGTGGTAAGATCATCCTTATTGAAGTCTTTGATGATGCAAAGGTGACATTTAAAGACTGGGAATTTTTATAAATGTTTTAAATTCATAACGTAAGTTCTTTGAAACCTTAATCAGTTTCATGTTGTTTTTTGTCTTGATAATTCATATCAATCATCCTTTGACTTTGTGCTTTTGACAAGTTAATAACAAATTTTCAAATAATTACGGAAATTCATAAAGATGTGGACTTTGAAATATAAAGAGGAATGAAAATATTATGTTGATCATTAATGATTTTATATAATATAAATTCAAATGTGTCCGACACGTTTTCTTAGATATCTTTCATCCAATAGGATAGAAACCAAATATTTGAAGCCACATAACTTAACAAGCTATCAGCTTTAAATCCAGAATCTTCCAAATCTTACTATTATAATGTATTATTCAAATTAGTTGCTGACCGGGGAAAACGAATTTACTCTCAGTAGTTTATTTTGATCAATCTCAGATTTTTTGTGTAGCGTTAAGTTGACTTGATTTGTTTATCGTTTCTTTTTTATGGTTCTTAAGATTTTAATCGTTTTTTCATTGCCTGGTTGTATTTTATCTCCTCATTCATAACAAGTGAAAACTTGAAAATATGGCTACTGGCGGAATAGCGCACCAAAGCTTGATAGTATAAATATCTTTCAAATACATAAAATAAAGCTGTAACACTATAATTTTCAATGAATGCTACGGTACACATTCTTTTTAAATATAACAAAGGTGCAGAAAGGATTGTGTACTATAAATCAACTCGCTTATGTATATCGATAAATTACTAGTCATACAATTATGTATATGTTTGCGTTTTTCTAAAACTTAACAATACGGTTGATGTTCTTGTCGGAAGAAATATAAATTGAGGTTGCCCTTTCTTTTCCACCTACTGAACAATACGATTACTAACAAACAAGATTGATTTCAGTAGCATTTACTTTGTTCAAATGTTCAATAAAGGTTAAATCTTGAAATAAATCTGCCAATGGTTCCATTCTCTGTGTGAA
The DNA here is from genome assembly GCF_021869535.1 of Mytilus californianus. Lineage (NCBI taxonomy): Eukaryota > Metazoa > Mollusca > Bivalvia > Mytilida > Mytilidae > Mytilus > Mytilus californianus. Next base: position 14,303,130 of record NW_026262626.1, read on the forward strand.
AAATAGAACACAATAAATGGTTATCTTTAGAATAGTTGAGGTCGAAAAGGGATCAATCTCATTGTCCCCCAAATTAATCAAAGAACATTGTTTTGTTTTGAACAGCGAAATGATAATAAATTAATGTTTCTTCTGTATAACACGTAGCTTAACACCAAAACAAATTTTATTTACAGAAACACACAATGAAGAGTGAAAATATTATTTGATTTTGCAGTGTGCCTGCCAAAGGAGGACAATTTATGTTAAATGATAAAACGAACCAAACTCACGTTTGTGTCAACCATTTATATTTTGCTTTTGTTTGAAGTAACACAAATTTTTTGAATATTGTTCCATGTGATATTTAAAAACGAATTGATAAGCTGGTAACATGTATTAAACACCTTACTGACTTAAATAATTATCTCTGTATGCCCATTTACAACTGTTTGATATAATATTGTTTTTTTTTTGTATTTCAGAGCCCACATAGATTTACCGTGTATGTCTTGGGGAATGCCGTGTGTACCTGACGCGGAATACACATTTGCACAATGCTGTTCTAAACTACTGTGTGCATGCAATGTGTGGAAAACATCATGCAGGTGCCGGTCATCTATACTTGGCTAAACCAATGAGACCTATAGGTCAATGTGCCTAAAAAAAGAAAGACACTACATTTTTATTTCATGTTTTTCATGTTTTTTGCTGTTTGACTGTTCGTTAAAGAGAAACTTTGTGGCTTCATCTTCTGTTTTGATCGCAGGTTCAGTGTTCCATCATATATTCCATTTGGCCGTTTCACTATACAGACTCATTATTATCTATTAATTTAAAGATTTTACTTCAATGTAAATTAAGAAGACACTTTTACAAAATTTTGTTCTTGATTAAATTATTTTTACAACTATTGTTTATTTCATGTTTTCGTTATTCGTTTATGGTTGGAGAGAAGAATTTTAAAGTATCCCTACTTTCTGATTTCTCAAAGTATTGAAAAAGATATCAGTTTTTCTTTTATGGTCACCACTACCAAGACGTGATCACTTAAACTACAAGAACAAAAGTACAGAACTAAGTCATAATTCGTTAAAACGCTGAAGTTTGGCCAAGTTCTACAACGATTAGAAACACCAATTAATAAATTACACGATGAGTGTCGCATGAGTACCAAGATCTGCATATCCCTCCGGAGCACTTGAGATCATCCCTCTTTTTGGTGGGGTTGGTTTTTTGCTGAGTCTTCAGTTTGCTGTGTTGTGTTGTTTGTGTACTGTTGTTGATCGTTTTGTCGTTACCGTCGGAATTCGATCATCATTTGTCGGAAATTAAAATTCAAGATACCCCTAGCTAAGACAGTCGGGATACTTGTGTTTTGGGAAACCGAAAGTACAAAAGAAACATGTATGAATTCGTAGAAATGTGGAGTATACGTCAATAGTTCCACAACTAAAACACATTATATATTAAAAAAAAACATCTTGAGTTTAACATACGGTCTTCAACAAAAGGTAGATGTCCATTCCATTTATCAAACGTTAAATTAAGTATATTTTTGATTAGACATTATTCAGGGAGTGTATACAAAGAATAGATGTATCTTAAGCATAGGAGTCTTATAGAGCATTTATCAAATATTATTATACTTTTTGTAAGAAAGGTCTTGATAATTAACATTCTTATTTCTGCATATATTTAAAGTTAAATATTGCGGTAATAATGTATCAATTGTTAATAGTCCATGCAGCTGTTGCTTATTATCAATAGTGTTTGTGTAAATAGGCGGAGCTAAGCGGAATAGTCAGTGCAATTGTTTTCAATAGTCAATTGTATGTTCACATGACTAAACGAAGCTTTGTGCAGCTCAACTTTATACTTGTTTGGCTTTTTAACTATTTTGATCTGAGCGTCACTGATGAGTCTTATGTAGACGAAACGCCCGTCTGGCGTATCAAATTATAAGCCTGGTACCTTTGATAACTATCGTACTTTCATCTTTCTAACATAATGCTATGTTGAGTATTTACCACGCAAAATATTATCCTCTCTTGAAGAGATGGAAAAGTCCCCTTTTGTTCATGCTTTATGTAATCAACATGTGCTACTGTTTTCACAGAGTAAAGGCTAACAAAATATTATTCTATATTCATAACTGAAACACATATAGAATACTAGTAAACAACGGTAACATATTTGATGCAAGATTATAAATTGGAATACAAATAATTAAAACTGTATATTATGTAATCTTTTGTTTTTTGTCTCATTTAAATATACATCTATATGTATATGAAAGCCAAGCGTTTAGTGTTAACTTAAATGTATGATTCATTGTGTAATGCATCACGAATGAGAAAGAGTATTAAATGACTAGATTTCTGTTCTTTACTGTATTGAACATTCATCGACCTATCATGAAAAAATATGAGTTTACTCCGATTGTCTTTACTAGAATTTACTCGTCTTGGCTTTGTTTTTACAATGAAAAATCGTTCAGGACACATTTCTACGAGCTTTTTGTCATGAACTGTCATTGAAACACTATTATAAATAGATTCTTTATTTTAAGCAGGTTTTGTACAGTTTATCACTAATACTTATTTTGTTATCATAAGCAAGACAGATGGTGTATGTTAAAAGTCAACAGTTGCTTTGAACAAATAAATTCAACTCTTAAACACTGAAGCTTATTAACGTCATTATATGCATGAACTATTTGCCGCTGATCGATGCGCAAAACGTTCTGGAGTATAAACAAAACCAAAAATATGCCTTACGTTGTGTTATACTGAACATTGAATATTCTGTTATAGATAATATAAATAAGAAGATGTGGTATGAGTGCCAATGAGAATGAGACAACTATCCATCCAAGTCACAATGTGTAAAAAGTAAACAATTATAGGTCAAAGTACGGCCTTCAACACGGAGCCTTGGCTCACTCCGAACAACAAGCTATAAATGGCCCCAAAATGACTAGTGTAAAACAATTCAAACAGGAAAACCAACGGTCTAATCTATATAAAAAACGAGAAACGAGAAACACTTATGAACAACAGAACCACAGTAACAAACGACAATCATTGAAAAACAGGCTCTTGACTTATGACAGGTGCATAAAAATGCAGCGGGTTTAAAAGTTTTAACAGAAGCCAACCTTCACCCTAACATGAAACAGTGGTGTAACATTACAACATTAAAAGACACACAATAAAATATCAATTGAAATGGTTTAACTCGATCAAAAAGACATATTCACAAAAACAAGTAATATGCATAGTTTCAGATGTTTCTTGTCGTATAACACCCCGAGGTGTGTTATACCACAAGAAATATATGAAAGTATGCAGTATCTGACTAATATACCGTCAAAAAATATTACTTTCTGCAAATAAATTGCAAGATTTGTATCCAATTTTACCGATCATATTAAAGTGGGACATTCTTTTCTATTGCATTTAGGTATAACTGCGCCCAATGACTTAATCATAAGGTGAAATAATACTCGTTAATGTAGATATAAGCGTAAGTAATCACTGTCTAATTACATGAAAAATGTTACAGTAAATGCATGAAGCAAAACATAAATGAATTGTTACGGTGTATGAAAAATACAAGTCATTTGGTAAGAAACACTTATCATATCATAGCTTTTTATAAGCGGTTTTATATTTGTTTTTTTGTTTTGTGACATTTTCACCACAGGGAAGTAGACATTTGTTTGAACAATTTTAAAGGGATTATTCAAAAGAATTGTTCTCTCCCTTATGTATTTTTGGCAATAGTATTTTTTTTTAAACAAATTTGAATCAGAATAATATTATCCCCCCTCCCCCTCCCCCTTTTTGTTTCAAAAGTCAGAATAACAATTAAGTTGTATTTGCTATTATTTTTCTTAATGACTTCCCCTTAGCAACGCCAAGGGTCAAAGTAGAAGAAGACTTTAAAGACGACTACCAAAACGAAATAAAACGTCAAATTCTGACTGAAAGCAGAACAACGATAGTTGCATTAACATATTACTTTCATAGAAAGCTTCTGATATTGCTTTCATAAATACATGTATCTATTTATTTGACCTCTTATATCATTTCGACTGCTAATCGCTGAATTATGCAATTGCATTAATTGACATTTTAATGGACACATATTTTACAGCTACTGTCGTCAATCAAAGGGTTCGCGTCCGTGTGAAAGCCTTTATATATATATTTTATATCAGGACATTTTTAAAGCAACGTACATAATATATGCCGTTAAAGTATCAGCTTATTCGATATGCAAGAGAATATGAAAGGCAAAAGCTGTGATCCATCGACACAAAGTTGGAAGTCAACATAATCATGCTTATGTACATGAGTAAATTAAAAAAAAACCTTCTACTGATCCTTTGGCAAGGTGTGAATGAAATTTAACATTATATAGTAAAATTTTCTTATCAACGCCATATGCAAAACATTAAGATAAAAACTAAAAGCAACCAATGACAAAGTTACTGATATATCCTGATATAGCCTGATACATCAAAATACGGCAGGTTCTACCATATTTGTCCAATAATGAACATCTTTTTTTGAAGAAATAACAAAAGTATAATAACGGAAAAGTAATAACAATAGTAACAAATGTTAGTTTAAAAAGATGATTTTTTAGTTAAACAGCGCATAACACATCTTCGCTAGTCAAGGTTACCATCCAGTCCCCTCCTCTCCACCCTTGGTAAATTAGGCCAATATTTGTGGTTATTATGCTGCGCCATCTAACGGTAGATAAAAGTCACGCCCAATCCGACTGCATCATTCTTTACCAATGGCAGTACTTGAATTCTCTTCGGTGTGGAGGTGTAAAAATGGTTGTGTCTAGTGTTTACAAATACCGCGAAGCAGGAACCGAAAATATACGTTGGCATACCAACATTTCCACTAGAAACACACACGGGAACTTCAATTAGTTGAATATCGTCCTATGTTTTGGGGTTAAAAACTTGTTGCACAATCAGCACATGGGAATTGTTCATTTACATTTCCTACATTTACATGTAATCATCTAAAAGGCGCTTTTTTGATTAGATGCATCAAGTTATAAATGCAACCACTGGAAATCATCACCTTGTGGATCCGAAATTCTATCTTAATCCGCCAAGGGTGGAGGGGAGAGGACTAATACGTAACTCTTGGCTAGCGAAGATGCTCTTAACAGTCTGAATAGAATAATATGCAGCTATTTTCTGTTTCTCAGCCAATTTTCCGCATGTTCCACTGCTATAAATTCAGTTTTGTTCAGACAATTCGCCTGCAGTCAAATAATGTCTGTTCAGTCTTTGTTCAGACGTTGCGTAGTTTTTTTTTACCTGTTCAGATCAAGATGAAAAAAAAATGAATTGTGTGAAAAGCTACTGAACAGAACTGAATTGACTGCAAGCGAGATTTCCTAACATTACTGAATTATCATAGTCATTAAATTTGCCAAATTGACTGAAAGACTGATTGACTGAAAAATATATTGTGCAGGCTATTCAAATGAGGTTAAGATCAGCATGACCGTTTCACAGTTTACTAGTTTACTAGTGTAGCAAGTCGGTAACTGTTAATACGAGTCACTATCTTGTACAAAGGAAAAACTAAAATTGCACAAAGGTAAAAGCAAAATCATAATGATAGTAAAACAAAGTAGTAGATACGAAATTACATTTAATAATGAAATCAAAAACAATTACAGAACATACAAATAAATTATATCAACATCAATTAGAAGAGTTCTAAAAGGTGAAATTAGTGAGTTTTACGACACCATCAGGAATTGGTTGAACGTATGGAATATCTTTGACCAAGGATATGTTCCACATGTTGAAACCATAACCCCTGTTCTCGTTTGCTCGTTATATTACCAAATAAGAACTGACACGAGATTTTTAAATGGAATAGCAACACGACGCTGTCATAAATAGCAGGAACTGCATACTCTACAAGAGACTAACGATTAAAAAAATGTCATTTTATTTATTAATGTCTGTATTATCTCCATAATGTTCGTATATCCGGGGAAACGGAGTACAACAACGGGTTTTAACGAGGTTCATATTTCTCTATCTTTTGTTTTCTGTGTAATATTTTGTTAATGGTGTTTATCTTTTGTTCATGGCGATCCGTGTTCATTTGACTTGTAGTTTTTCATTGTCCCTTTGTGTATTATCTGGTGCTTGCTATACAATCATAGTTACAATTTTAATCAATAATCCTTTGAACCAAGGAGAAATATGAGAGAAGAATTCTTATATTTGCAAATAAAATGAGGAATTCTGTCAATAAGACAGAAAAAAAAAAACAAAAAAAAAAAAACCAAAAAAAAACAAGACATCTATATGTCAATATTCTGGTTTTCTTGAAAAAAAAAAAAACATACCTTCCTGTATACATATAGCAATATTTAGCATGTATTGTCATATGACTTTTTCTGTTACATTTGGTGATCATCATTTCAAAATTATCAATCGCATGCAGAACTAACTGGAAATGTACACTGCTTGGGAAAGGAACACAAGTGTCATGGAAATAACATTTAATTTAACAATATTAAAAGTCACAATAAAAAATACGTTTTTGAAAAAGAAAGAGACAACACCATTGATTCAAAAACATACATATTCTGAAATTGATAAAATGTTAAATCTTTTGAAAACCTCACCTGAAAAACAAATGTATATTTAAAACGTATATCTATAAAAACCTTCTACATAACCTAGTCTAATTGAAATATTGATCATATATTCAAGCTTCGCTTGTAGGCAACGCGAGCATGGAGACGGGATCTGTATTTTTATCCAATTATAAAAACCAGGACTGTGTAAATCAATGAAAACTGAGCAGTTGATTGATAGTTATAAAAAAAATTTGAAAAGTCATATAGCTGAATCAGAAACCATAAAATGATGAAAGTGAAATTGAGGCGGATGATACCTAAGTGATATCAAACTGAAAGGTCGAGGAAAAACTGACAACGACATGGCAAAAACGGAAACAACAAGAAAACAAACAACAAAAGGAGATCATGCTTCAAAAGTGACACTCGTTATTATGTTCATGTGAGTAAACATTCGGTAATCAGTTTCATTCGGTGAAGGCGTAATCGAAAAAAGAGGACGGGATAATAGTTACGACAATGGAAAAATATTCGTCGTCACTATTGAAACAAATATTATGTAACGGTCAACCAACTCATGATGGCTTCCATAAAATTAGGAAAGGATGATTTAAACGTCATCAATTCATGCCATTAGAAACCTTGGTTACAATGTTATTTGTAACAAACAACCCTATATCAAGGAAATCTGAATAGGAACCGCAAACTCTGAAATATCGTAGTAACCGGGAGATTTTAACACCATATACAGGCGCTGCTGGATTAATGCTTTATGTAAATAAAATGTTGACAATTGGAAGGTGAAATCATTTGTTTTGTTTTAAAGTTCTCAACTGACCCTCATTGTCAATTTATGTAAGATAAAATATTAGGCAGAATTAGCTGTACCTTTATTTTCAGTTTGGTGGTATAGATGAGTTCAACATAGTCACCAAACTTTGAATTATTTAGTGAGAGGACATCATCTATATAGCTGAACTTTAAGTAACAGGATAATGTTAGTGTCTTTGCATTCTTCCGAGGAAGCTCCTGTATACAGGTTTTCTTATTTGAATAAAGGAACAAGTCTTTAAATTGAGGAGCACAGTTGGTTCTAATAGGATGCTGTTTGCTGGTTGACAAATAAATCATCCAAACATAACAAATATGTCAATCAAGAAATCAAGCATCCTTATCATGTCAGTTTGAGAGAATTTTTTGTTATAAATCAGAGTGGTTTTTTCTTTCACAGAGTATGATCTATCCTTCTCTATAGCGTATTATTCGTATCTTTTTTGGTGATTTTGTCTTATGAAACAAGGTTGGATAAGTTTTGTCATGCTGTCTATAAGTGTTGAATTGGAAGACTTGTTTTAAAGGTAAACAATTCAAATACTTTATACTATTGCACGAGGTAAAAGACTTAGATTGAATTTAATCAAACAGATTTTTGATTGTTTTAGTATCCACAACTGATTCACACCTTTCCTTGGATAGGTAGTTTCACAATAAATCTGATTAACACTTACTGTACCAATGTTACTAAATTAGATGCACATTTCGGCAATATAGTACGTCTCACTACAGTGATTCTCGAGCCTACGTATTTGAAATCAAAACTTAATACAAACGTTGAAGAGCTAATCAAGCCAAAAAGAATCAAAATTTAGCCAACTTTATATTAGAAATCAGAGCTTTACATTATCATGAGGGAGATATAAAAGAGAGGCGAAAGTTACTTAAGGGACATTTTTAAACTCATAAGTCGAAAATAAACTGACAACGCCATGGCAGGTAATTAAAAAAAAAGACAAACAACATTATGTAAACACAACATAATAAACCTAAGACTGAGCAACACGAACCCCACCAAAACCGGGGGTGATCTCAGTTGCTTCGGAAGGTTAAGCAGATCCTGCTCCACATATGGCACCCGTCGTGTTGCTCATGTGAGCAAAAACCCGGTGATAAGTCTAATTTTGTAGGTCACATTCAGGAAAGAGGACGGGATTGTGGTTTCGACAATTGGAACATATCTTCGTTATCTGCATGATCTGTTAAACAGGTATTCCATAATAGTCATATACTACTTTTTATAATGATTTTCAAAATTATATACCAGCAATTTCAATCAGCCAAAATCCATATGTTCGTGCCAGTACCGATGTATTGTCTGCTGTGTTGGTGATATCCTCGGGGGTTAACAGACTACCGTCAGAGTTATTGACACAGTGGTAGTAATAACATTTGTATAACATTACCAATTTCAATGCATCTAATGCATTTTTTGACAATTAATGTCTCTTCAGTGATTTCCGAGGCTGAAATATTCGAAAATCAAACCCACATAGAAATGTTGAAGAGCTGAGATTTGTTTGAAATTCCAAATGTACAAAAAAACAGACATTTGATTATTCAGGATTTCCTCATTTGTTAATGCTGTGGGATGATATGTTGAGTTTTCGAGTGAATTGTCAATACCTTATTCCCTTATCAAGCAGTTTGATTATTATTTTTTTCGGTATAAATATTGATTTTGTTATTCATGTTATTAATGAAGTAAAACAAAACTAAATAATATTGTTATACACATATGTGCACTTACGGTCCTACAATATTTCGATATCTATATTTTAGCATTGCACAAGCTAATGTTTTTCTCTGACTTTTGATGACGTCTTTACACTAAATCCATTGTATGTTGGATGTTTACTGATTGATATTGTATTCTTAGATACACGATTTATTTATTAGTTGTTTTTGGCTTTGAACAAGCATTCAACCACTGCGAGAACTCTAAGATCCATATATTGTGTCTTTTGTGTTTTTGCTAGTTTTTTTGTGCGATGTATCGATCTAATCAGTTCAGCTCTTTTCAACTGATATTGATAGTTTGTTATTATGTTGTACGGTTACACCACTTTTAAAGGTTGAGTTCAGGGTTTGGTGCCAACAAAAATGCTTAATCAAGCCACATTAGGTATGTGACTGGCGGATTAGGTAAATAGCCTGCAATTAAGTTGTAGTCGTTTGTTGCTGTTGATTATATTTGTTTTCGTTTATTGTTTTGTACATTAATCAGACCGTTAGTTTTCTAGTTTGACTTTTTTTTATCATTCGTCCTTTCGGGGCCATTTCTTAGCTTACTATACGGTACGACTTTTAACACATGACATTATAATTGTCACTTTTTTTTAGTAAACTGATCCACACTAAAATGGGAGTATTGAGATCTTGAAACAACTACTTAATCATGTATCAGTCACAAGTCCGTAAATTTGTTAACTATGTCTTTAGTCATTTTTAGTGAGGCATTTATTCTATTGGCAGTTAGTTGATAGTTAATGTTTCATTTTATCACTACTTTTCTTTAGTTTCGGGTGATTGAGAGCTTGCATACATGTATAAGTACCTGTCTACTTGTATTTTGTGTAGTTAAGTTTGCTGTGTAAAGTACATCCCATTTGCCCCTTTATGCACATAGTATGAGACATATGATATGCTAAATCAAATTTTCAGGAATAATTGAAATGAAATTAGTTTAATATTATTTTCGTAAACAAAAAATTTTGACAAAAGTTATTCCAACCTTAAATAAGCCTATTCTAACAACTTGTACACATACCAACATGACAACTCACTAAATAGTACATTATATATAAATTAATAAAAAGCGTTTATTAAATAAATGACAATATTTTGCATAAAAGAGTTAAATGGTATGCTTTATGGATGCATTTGAATGTCCCGTTGGTATCTTTCGCCTCTCTTTTGAAAGTTAGGAAACAAGTTGAAAACTGAACTGTACTATAGAACTGTTTTATATATTTACGTCCCATTGGTAGAATGTTCTGTGCTTTATTTGTTAAAAATACTAAATTTTGTTTATTTTTCGTGAATCAAAACATGCACAATTAAACCTTAACAAGATTTCTTTATCATTATATTATGCCTGTTTTTGCTTAATCTTAATTGTAAAATATGTGTGTACATAATCAATTATTTAAATGAATTTCGTAGAAACGCAACTAAACATAGATGTTTAGTGGTTTGAATAAGTAACTCCTTAACAGTGAACTTAAATTGTAATTAGAGTTTGTATTAGTATAATTGTCTTTCAATTGTCAAATGTTTCCTGAATGACGCTAGTAAATTGGTAAGTTGAGTAGATGGCTCGAGGAACATAATCAATCAATTAAGGCATGTTGTTATGTGTAATCATTGACGTTTGAAATAAAACACCACTTTGATATTGGCAAAATTCCTTCATCACGCAATACAATGTTTCACAATTCTAAAGTTCACAGAGACTTTGAAACATGGTGCCATATTGTCATAAAAAAATTAAAGTCAACTAGAAACGTGGGGCTCACATGATCATAAAGGTATGCGAATCATTTACTCAGTTGGATTTAGAAGCAGTGAATCGAGCTCACATTAACTTTTAAATAATCTGACGGATTGATTATTGAAAAAAAAACTTAGTCAAAATTGGAATGAAAATCACCAAAGATCACTTATATACAAAACAGTAATTTACAACGAAACGTTTTTTCAATGGTATAAAATTATCATCAATATTAGCTCTAGTATAGAATTACTAATCTTGAAATTATGCACAGGAAAATGCTGTAAATTGCTGACACATTAATAGCATTATACAAAAAAAAGTAAAATCTTTGAATTAATCACAAATATAAATGAGGTAATGGTCAGATGAACCCAGCCTGCAGACAGACATGTACACTTTACAATCATCCCATACACTAAAATATATATTGCTTAAATTTAGTATTCGAAAAACATTTATTGAGTGTAGTGCAAAAAGCAGTTTCTTTCGTCTACTGCTGACGAATGCATGTTGGGCGGAATAGTTGGTTGCTGTCAGTAAAAAATATATGTGGTGCTAGTTGGAGTTGATGTTTTCAGCAAGTTGAATAAGCGGTCGTCGTGTGTCTGATCAGTAGACTAAAGATGAGTTGGTAATAGCTTCATAGACCATTGCGTGCATTGTGTAGAGTTGAGCAAACTGGCAATGGTACTTTCAACGGAGTTGCATAAGACCAATCAATTAAAAAGTATGGGCAATAAGTTATTTTGTAAAATTTCACAATTTACAGATCAAGGTGCTATATGGAAATCAGGTTCATGCATTAAGATTTTACAGAAAAAATACAAGACTAGATAATATATGTTAATGGTGCTCTACATGGGGTTTTGCAATTTTTCCAAGTAAAAAAGTAGTCATGATATTTACTAGAAGGAAAATGTAAATACAACTTAACAACGTGACAATCATATATTGGAAATAGTTTAAGCAGAGGCGGTTTTTTTATTTTTTTTTGGGGGGGGGGGGGGGGAGGTGTACACTGTCTCCCCTTATGGGTATATATATATGATTGATGCATAGACTTTTAACGTGTCCCACTCCAAACATTGCGTACTTTGGGGCCCCATGCCCCCTTTATCAAAACCTTGGATCCGCATCTGTTTAGGATTATTTTTTGACAGAAACTTAACTTTGCTAAAGCATATTTTAAATTTACAAACTAAGTGCATTAATATTTTTTAAGTGTATGCATGGCTGGTTGCGTCCCTTCTGGTTCCTGTAAGTTTTATTTAGTATGAAATTACTTACAAGAACCAAATGGGGCGCAACTATGCAGCCATACACTTATAACAAAATATTTATCTTTCAAATTGATTGGATGAAAAATTGATTATGGTTGTGAAATATATAATTTGGCTTCTTTTACAACTGAAAAAAGTTTAGATAACTTCCAAAATCAGGCATTACGTAAATATAACAGCAAAATGAGATGTATTACCACGTATGAAACGAAGATCACAAATGTTTTCATGCTACTTTATTTATAGGTTATGCAAAGTGATTTAAAAATAAAGGACGGGAAGTTTAAACAGGTACTGGAAGCAATTATAGGTTTGGTTCATCTTGAGTCGGATCTAGAAACTCCTTTTTTTTGTCGAACAAAAGAGGGTGGAAAGTGACTTTGAAATAATATCCTCGGCTCACAGGGTATAGAATGTAGGTCAAAGGGGCAAACTGAAAGTTACGGACAAAAAATTCAAAATTTTGAGAACGTTTTTCTTTGATAATTATAAACAAAAGCTTATTTATTTTAATTATTTTGTTAACAACGGTGAAATGGAACTTAATGTTCAAAAACTTAATAAATTTTAGCATGTACATGTATTAGCATTAAGATCTAAAGTGCCAATTGACATTTCACTTTATAAATTTTATAGAAATTTAGAACAAAGAAAATTTACATAGCCAATGAATTGAAGCAAAATTGATTGGTAAGTAGAGATACCGCTCAAATAACCCTATGTGCATTTTTTATTTTCGCTCAAATGTCCTATGCCTATTCAACTTACCTGTTGATCGTTGTAGAAGCATAACATCAGTTGTACCAAGTCAGGAAAATGGCCATTGTTATATTATAGTTTGTTTCTGTGTGTGTTACATTTTAATGTTGTGTTTTTGTTGTTTCGTTGTTCTCTTCTTATATTTGATGCGTTTCCCTCAGTTTTAGTTTGTAACCCGGATTTGTTTTTATCTCTATCGATTTATGAGTTTCGAACAGCAATATACTACTGTTGCCTTTATTTATAATTTTTTGGAACCTAAAAGATTATTTTCGCTCATATCATAACGCAAAATGCTAAAAGTATTTATGATACAGTAATCAAACAGAAGTAAACTATTTTATTAAATAAGATGAAACAAGTTTTAATGTTCATGTGGATCCTTTGGCTAAAATGGCTGTGTTATTAGCTGAAAATTTACTCTAAGTATAGACAAACCTGTGTATCTGGAAAAGTTTTAAGGCATAGCATACCCTAGATAATTAAAATTTAATGCATTTTATGTTTCAGAAAATCATAAACTCAACTGGATTTTGCAATGCACTTTTTTGTCGTCCAATTAGAGAATAGAGGAAAATTGTCCAACCTATTTTAAAAAATACAGACATGAAGACCCTCAATCATAATTCCACTTCAGAATTCGAAATATGTCATTTTCCAGACACGCTCTTTTCTGAATATTGTTAATAACCAAGTACATTTTATTGTTAATAATCATGTACATTTGTAGTAAAAATAATACATTCTTAAGTATCGTATGTAAATCGGTAAACATAACATATAGAGCTGATGAGCCACATAACGGGTAATTGTTACTATTTGAAATTTCTCGAATATTTGATTTATCGAGTGTAATTAAAGAACCAAAGTACTGAACATAGGATGACCGCAAGTTCTGGTGGATGGTCACAAGCACTTGTCTCAGAAAAAAAATCACATCTCTATACATGAAAGTTAGGTTAAGGTACATAAATATATTTTTTCTGAGACAAGTTCCTGTGTGGATGATGAATAAATGACAGGGGAATTAAACCTCATCGTAATAATTATTATATTGTAGTGATATAATCATTTGTTATCAGTATACTCTGGTTTGTTGTTATATATTATATTGATATTTGTATACCAGTTATATATATATATATAGCAGATCATCTTAATACCTCTACAGGCAAATGTTCATCCATTTATATATAATTCTATTCTACTATTCTAATGATAGTGCAGTGCAAGTGCATGGTGGACACTCTTCTGTAATAATTCGTTTTTCTACTAGATTGGATTTGAGTAGGGATTCATATTTTCCCGTTTTTGTTGCAAAAAGTTCTCGAGATATTCTTCCGCATGCGTTAACACACATCTTCGATATCCACGATTTGTTATTGGTATATATATTTCTCACGACAAAACATTTTTATCTATGTTCTAAAATTTTCATGAATATTTATTGATGAAATTAATATATAACAAGCGATAAGGAATGTTATTTTGCACTCGATAATATCCGCTTAATTATACGAAATACGTTCGGTTATCAGTCAAACGGCGAGGAAATTTCTGCAGCAACATACATGTAACACAGGTATGATCTCTCAAGGTCACATCCGATGTAAAAAGCATTGATAGATAAACAAAAAAGAATATATCAATAATCTAAAAATAATTGGTTTAATTTATGAATATATTTCTTTAATAAGAAATGATTATTTTATACTAGAGACATAAACTGATAGAGTGTAATTATATTTTGAGAAAAAGAAAGATTTGTTGTGTTGAGAGAATTATAATTTTAATAATGTTGGACTAAATTCTATTTCATTAACACGGACGTCGTAGAGAAACTCGGTTTAAAAACTTTTATAATCATATTTCCAATTCTAAAAGATGATTTTGCTACCTAACGCGAACTTCATTGAGAGCGCACCTGGATTGACAGTTTTACAAATGATCCGATCAATGAAATTCTTTGGATTATGTTCAGCGAACCTTAACGAGAACACCTGGATTGAAACATTTTGTCTAGATCAGCAAATCGAATTTCATCTTAGTATTTCTAGTTTTTTTTTTTGCAAATGCTTAGATAAATAAAATTTAAGCTTTATACAACTGCTCGGGCTACAAATTATTAAAAAGAAAGAGTGCTCTCTTCGAAGTCCTCGTTATCGAAAATATTTTATTTCATATTTTTCATCTTCAATTCGTATCAAATAATTCGATAATGCTGACCGTCAATCTTTAAAAGTTATTATATTACTGAGTTGTAGCAATAAAAATATTGCTAAGCATGGGTATGTCTCGTGTATACATAATAAACTGACTGACTTTCGAAACGCAACACACATTTTGGTATTTTTTTTTACCAAATCATGATTCATTTTGATAAAAAAAACAAACTTTTAAAGCCCTAAATTTTAAACCACTTAATTGCCAAAACACACTGTAATGCATGGGACAGAGGCAAAATCAGAAGGTATAAAACAGAACTCAAAACGTGCCCAACAGAATTGGTTGACCCTTCTAAGAATCATTTTGGCATTGGTTACAGGCAGTCATTGCCTCCGACGGTGACACATCCATTGACAAAGGGAAAACCAGGGTTTCAGTGCATACCAGTTGATTTGAACATTAAAAATGTCTTCGTCAATTTAACTTTCGAACTGCAAACTTTTTTAGACAATAAAGAAATGAATGAAATTGATGATAATACATTTATTTTACAAAAACTGCATATTTGAAAATGGGAATAAAAAAAAATAATCTAGTCTTGCGTCTTTAAAGAACGTCAGTATAATTGCAAAAATGCGATAAAAGAGAAATTCAATACGAAAAGAAGTTTTACAAACATTTTGGACAAAAGGCAAACCTTTAGACTCCGAATATACTCTTGTAAATAATTAGATTAATTTATGATTCCATCTAAAATTGTTCATTTAGGTCAACAGAATTTATATACCTTAGACTATTTTCAGAAAATGTTGACCGAATATCCTTTAGACTGCACTTTACCCGCACATTCACCAAGTACGTATTTTCACGGCTAACAAAAATTCATCAAAAAATCCTTTATCTACATTAATTTAAGTATTTATTTTTTTTAATAATTTTTGTATGTTAATAAATTTGGATGAAACGTCAGATAAATTATATTTTATTGAATGATAACCAAACAAATGAAATATCCAACCAATCTAAATTTTAAGCCTATGATTTCATATATGAAAAGATATTGTTGGAGATTCTAACAGAACACAATTAATTTTTATTTATAAATACCGTATATGCTAGACGAAACTATGTACGCTAATGAGAACGATGTACGCTTAACGATACGATATACGCTTAACGAAACGATGTACGCAAAACCATACGAGAACGCCGAGAGAGCGTTTATTTTAGATTATGGTATAGATTATTGTACATGGTTTCGTTCGTACAACATTCGTTCAACGTCCGTACAACGTTCGGCCAGCGTTTCGTTTGCATTCGTACATCGTTCGGGCATCGTCCGTACATGATTCGGGCATCGTTCGTATTGTTAACTTTTACGTTACAGGGACTGTATATGTATGTTTCGTCCATGAGTTGTTTCTAAACGATATTACTTCTTAGGACGTTTTTCTAACATAGAGATTTCCACTGCTGTAGGAGGTCTCCTCCCCGAGGGTATCACTAGCCCAGTAGTCAGCACTGCTGTTTTGACATGCATTATCATTGATATATGGTATTATTGTTAAAAAAAGTTACATACCTGGTATCTTTGAAGAGATTTTTTTTATCACATGTGTAAACTATATAATGCCAAATTGGTGTGCTTTAAGGTATATAACCACTAATTCAGGCCCAGTCGGAAAAAAACATACAAGAAAGTAGTACATATTTCAAACAAAATAGTTCCTACGCATAGCTGTATCTTTGTCAATAAGTGAAATATTTGGGTAGTGTTGGTATCAAATGAAAGCTTGGGGACTTGGAATTACTGTAGAACCCTTGTTGAAAGTTTCTTTTGAATAATAAAGAAGTATATAAAATTTTAATAGGAGGGCACATTTGCCCTGTTGTTCAGATCAGAAGTACCTGTTTTATACTATCAAATTCCGGGAACCAGTTCGCTCTAATATGCAATTAAAGGTATGTTGAATTTCTCAGCACAAGTCATGATAAGGTATGGTTTTGACATGATATAACTGCAACTTTATTTGAACTTAAGACAAAGTAGCCATTAATGCCTGAAATTGCAGAATTTAACATAAAGAGCTATGGGGCTATGAATTAGTGGTTTTATACCTTAATCGATATTTTTATCTACCTGCCTTAGACTGCTCTTTGCATTAATCAATTATATATGCAAATAAAAATAAAAACTGAGAATGTTAGACGTGTCTATTATGGTAGTAAAGATGTTCATGTAAACAGTTTACCTACATATATCAACTGTAAAATTAAAATTGAGAATTGAAATGGGGAATGTGTCAAAGAGACAACAACCCGACCATAGAGCAGACAACATCCGAAGGCCACCAATGGGACTTCAATGCAGCGAGAAACTCCCGCATCCTGAGGCGTCCTTCAGCTGGCCCCTAAACAAATATGTATACTAGTTCAGTGATAATGGACGTCATACTAAACTCCAAATTATACACAAGAAACTAAAATTAAAAATAATACAAGACTAACAAAGGCCAGAGGCTCCTGACTTGGGACAGGCGCAAAAATGCGGCGGGGTTAAACATGTTTTTTGAGATCTCAACCCTCCCCCTATACCTCTAGCCAATGTACCCTGTTTCAGACAAAAGGTAGAAGACACAATGCCAATTAAAACAATTAGTCGAAGATAAATAAAAATATCATCTGCAAGACGAAAAGCTGTTTGCATTACGGAAGTCAGATTATCCTTATTGCATTTAAGGACGTACTTAGGTGAAATTAAAAAAATCTAGAATTCAAAATTGATACTATAAGTCAGAAGAGCATTAGTTAAGGAACAAAATAAGCGAAAAATATTGAAAGGTTATGGAGCTCTTTTCGAGATATTTATTTTGTTTTAAAAGGCGGGAAAAGGCTGACTCGGACTTTTACCTTATATTTGCATTGGTATTATTTGGGTCTCAAATCAAAAGAAAATAAATCTAGAATCTGCTTAAATTTTGGTAAATGAACTTTTATGAGCTATTGAAATCTTATATGAAAAGAAAAATGGGTGTTATGCGGCAAAATATTTTGCCCTGTATCGTAGGAAAAAAAAAACCAAGGAGTCCGAACATTTGACAAAAATTCCTAAACCTCACCTAAGTACATCCTTAAATCAAGGTTTTTAACACACAAGTTGATAAAAAGGAGAGATATTCAAAAACCACAAATCGAAACAAACAGACAATACCATGATAGACAGAAAACAACGACGAAAGGCAAACTACAGTTCATAAACACTATATTAAAAACTAATGATGAAACAACACTAACCTCACTAAAAACCGAAGTGAACTCCAATCATTTGGAAAAGTGAGCTGCTCTCCTCATACCATCCATCATCATGTTGTTCATGGCAAGTAAAAATGCGATGATAAGTCGCATTCGATGGTTTTTATTTTACTCACTGAGTAAACTCTGATATGAAATTATCAAGTCAAGTTATCTTGTATATTTAGGTATACGTGAATCAATCTGTACTTAACGGTAACTCTTTGTTTTCCACATTCTTCTACTATTTCTTTTTTACAGAAACAATTCTATATCAAGGACAGCAGACGACGGAAGACAGAACTGATAAATGAAACCATGCAAAAACTTTAATAAATCAATAAAAATGAAGGAAATATGTGTGAAATGTCCATACCACAATTTCAATGAAATAGATATAAACATAAGATTTGATGCGGAAAAACAGTATTGTGTAATTTCCCATCTTGTACGAGGTGCAAATCAGTCTTAAATTATGATGAATGTCGGTCGTGCGGACTGTCAGTGTTGAATATGTGTACTATATTTCCGTTGTTTTTCTCTTATAGTTGATGCGTTTCCCTCGGTTTTAGTTTGTTACCCGGATTTGTGTTTGTTTAATCGAATTATGATTATTTAACAGCGATATACTACTGTTGCCTTTATTAAAGTATACCTGAATCAATCTGCACTTAACGTTTACATTATGTTGTTTTCGTTTGAATTTTTTCTACCAATACAGTTGCAATGACAGCAGACGTCGGAAGGTAGACCGGATAAAAGAAACATAACATTTTTAGCAAATCAATAAGAAATGAAGGTGATATGTTAAACACGTCAATTAGACAATAAAACAGGTTCAACAATAGACATAAGATATCAACGTTGATACGGAAATATATATAAATGAAAGATGGAATATTGTAATATTTTACCTTGTAGCACGGAGTGCCAATCCGGCTTAGATTATGATGAATGTCGACCAGGAAGACTTTCAGCAGTGAAAAAGAGTACATATTTTTGTACAAATTTCTCAAACAGTTTGTAACACAATAGCATACTGTTAAACGTTCTAAAATTTGTTTCCGTGCATTGATACGTGAATCTTACTTTGCGTACACTTTTAGAAACTTCACCATTTTTTATCAATATTCTTAGCTATTATATTTCCATCCCTGCGCTTTCTTGAATTTATGTACATGTGTATACGTTGAAATAAGGCATAACAGTTAAATAGTTTTGACCGATTTTTGAGCTTTGTTTTGAATGGATGGTACAAATTCGGTGAAGTCAACTTTAAAGAACCTCCATACTATCATGAATGTTTGTACTAACATTTCTAATGTGCTTTGTATGCATATGCATTGACGCTTCATGCATCTCTTTTAAGAAAACACATTTAGAGAATTCAGTTGGGATTAAAACTCTTTTCAAGTTGACAAAATAATCGGTCATATAACTTTTCCTAATGTTTTTAAAACAATTCTAGCCTAAAACAGTTCTGCGGTCGAACGGTCAGACTTGGGTATAACTGACATTTCAAGGGAAGTACTACTGTCCAAACTGTTATAAGGTAGAACTGTCAGGATCAGTTTTATGGTAGAAATGTCCAACATATGTTCAAGGATGAACTGTTAGCATCTGTTCTACAGTACAAGTTCTAAATGACGTTAATTAGGTCAGTTCCCTGATCGTTATTCGAACGGATGCAGTTAGCCAGATTGTCCCTGTAGGTCATAGTTTCCGTCTTGCATGCATTTGCTTCTTTCTTTCCTCCATGCTTATATTTTATTTCATCAGCATGTTTCATGATCGGTATATGATAATGCAAAGGCGGTGATAAAATATACTTCTAAATCACAACATACTAGTATATTTTTATAAAGACAATTTTACAGGCCGAGGAGCCCTTGCTGCAGGTAAAACATTTTGGGTGTTTATTACAGGTTTAGTTTTAATTACACACACAGCGGCACTATGAATGTCTCGGGGAGTGTTTTCAAAAATGAGTTTACCTTATATTATACAATCTTAATTAATGATACGTACTATGTTGTTTTGTGTAATTATGTAAATTTTGACACGCTCTAATAGTCATAAAGGTTCATAATGCTAAAAAACCTCGAACACATAAACATTGAAAAAACAAATCATAAATATGAACAATATTAAATATAAACATGAATTAAATTTTTACAAAGATATCTCAGATTATTGTAGGTAAAATTAGAAAAATAAAATAATAGATAACTTAAAAAAAGAAAAAAAATAGATTATTAATAATCAGATAAGAAAATGAAATTAGTTGATAAATTAATAAAATAAATAAAAAATAAAATAAATAAAATAAATAAAATGAATAAAATGAATAAAATAAATAAAATAAATAAAATAAATAAAATAAATAAAATAAACAGAATAGATAGGATAAATAGAATAAATAGAAAACATACATGAAATGAAATAAATGAAATGAAAATATTTACTTAGGTTTATTCTGTAGATTTCATAAAATAAATATGTTGAATAAATTGTATTAATTGAATAATAAAACAAATACAAATATAAGTTAATAGATATACAAAAGTGTTCTGCTGATATAACTGCTATGTCTTTTCTGGTGTAGAACTGTCCAAAATTGTTCTTAGATAGCACTGTTCAAAATTGTTTTAGGTTGGACTGTTAGAATTTGCTCTAGGTTAAAACTACCAAAACATGTACTAGCTTTAAGTAAGAACTGTCAACAAATGTTCTATGGTATAACCTCTTCTGTCAGAAACAGTTCTTAAATGTTAGGATAACTGGTCTACATACCGTTCTAGAACAGTTCTCCTGAGAGTGTTATTGCTAGGTTATAACTGATCCTAACTGCATTAACCTATATGCTGATATATCTGAGTTTCTCTTAAATTGTTTTTTCGCTTGTAGAGGAATTTGAGAGAATACATATCTATTATCCTTCCTTCTTAAATTTCTAATAAATGCTCCGTAAAGAATACAAAATACTAGAATCGATACCAATTTAGAGGGCGTTTTTAATTACAAACTACCGCTACTCGGTCACCAGTTGTTGGCCTTTTTTTTTTAGCAAAACGACAAGTATGGTAATATTTTCCCATTATTATAAATTTACATACGTTCAAATGATTTCCTTTCACCTTCTGATCAATAAGTAAATATTCAAAATAATTCAACAAAATAATTCAGGAACATAACTAGTTTAACATTTATTGGGAATTTCATTGTAAATTGAGAGATTTGTCCTGGAACTATTACTTATAATTCTCTTCAATAATTTTAAAGTCGATTTTGACATGAACGCATATGTTGTTGGTACCCTCTTGGTAGACTCTGGGAATCGTTCTCGTCTTAGATATGGGTGGTGTTATGGTATATTCCGGGAAAAAATACAATCAAAACTAAAAGTCAGAATAATATGTACAAATGTAATGTTTCCCTTTGACAGTTTAAATTCGGCGCAATGCGTCAGTATAGTGTAAAGCTGGTTTCCTTTAACTTAACATTATTTTGGTTCCCAGTCCTTCTGCACTAGGGCGTAAAATGTCCATGGTCATTCATTTGTATTTTAAGATTTAAAACTACAAGGTGCTGGTTGTTACGTAGGTGTACTAGTATCGTAATAAAATATATACGCCTTTAGTATTCCACAACAAACCGGATGAACAGCTGTATTGGAATTTCGTGACTAATTTTTTCTCTCTTCCAGACAAGGGGTCAATTACTTTCAAAAGTATGTAATTACATTTCAATTACACTGCAGAAAGCATCAATTAGATTACAATAACCCTTTTTAGAGATGATGTAATTTATTACATTACAATAACTTAGGAAGAGTAATTAATTATATTGCGAATTTCATTTCATAGTAAGGAATGAAAATTACAAAACGGACATGACACTATATATCATATAATAGTAGAACATAAATCACAATTTTCGATTAAAAAATGCTGTCTGCTTGGAAATATAAGCTGAATGATACATAAACTTGGTGCTCTATTTGAAAATGACTAAAATAACTGAATGAATTTAAAGAACATATTTTGAAATGTAAACTGGAAACATATCTTTTGTGATATTTTTGTAAATGACTAGAATACATAAATGAATTAAAAGAACAGTTTTAATCACATTTGAGTGTTGATAAATTGCGCTGTTATCTTTAAGAACGTACAATTAGGTAGAACAAACTTTGATTTAATAAAACTTCAATCTAAATATATATATTTATAAATATATTAATAAAATATCAAATATTTTGTGGATTTAACTGAACTATGAATATCATTATTTATCAATTTACTTTCATATATGCCACATTTTTAAAAATTACTTTTGAATAAGAATGCCGCTTATTTGTGCATTAGTTGAGAAACGTTATCCTTGAAATCATCCGAGACAGCTAAATTTTGAAAATACAATGTATGAAGCCATTTTCTACAATTGAATTCAGTCACAGTTAACATTATTAGTTAAGCTGTTTAAAAGTGACAATTAGTCAATACCTTACATGTCAACTATGCATTTACCCAAGAGGATTACGACAACCCTTAATTCCTTTGGTTGTTCTTTGCACCTTATTAACAAAATAGTTTATTATTTGTTGTCATAACAACCTTTTATAATCTTTAGCAGGCTAATGTTTAAAGCCGCTTTAAGCACTATTTGATAGTTCGTGGCGGCCAGTTTTTCATTGATGTAGGACGCCTGAGTACCCGGAGAGAGCCTCTGACATTTGGCAAGAAAGCAGGTTAAATAAAAGTGCAATTATTTGGCAATTAGCTCATTCAAA
Organism: Mytilus californianus; assembly: GCF_021869535.1. Taxonomy (NCBI): domain Eukaryota; kingdom Metazoa; phylum Mollusca; class Bivalvia; order Mytilida; family Mytilidae; genus Mytilus; species Mytilus californianus. The sequence continues at coordinate 14,326,369 of NW_026262626.1, forward strand.
TGTTGAAAATAAACATTCATTCATAGTATAAAATCCATAAACGTAATTCATAGATGCTCATTTACAGAACTTTTGTACTTTGTTATCTTTTTCTAATTCTCATTTCATTTAGGAAACATAATCAAATATAGAAGTGTATTTAGAAAATGTAATTAATTACTTTCAATAACTGTAATAAAATAGTAATCAACAATGGAAAATTACACTAACAGGTTCAATACCACATGTCTGTCTAAATTCTCCATGGCAATGTGCATGGTGTGTCTAAGACAATTACTTTATGCGGTATCTCCTTTTAGATTATTATCTCCATATTTCTGGTTGCAATCAACAAAGACTTGTACATATTTAATTATATTATACAAATTTGATCTCAAACAGTTGAAATAGTCTGAACAATGCTGACATTTTAACTTAAATTGTTAGGTTTATAAATTTTATACAGTTTTTAGGCTGCACAGTTTCTTTTTTTCTCTCGCTAGAACATATACACACCATAACCTTGAAGTGTAAATCATGTAAACGGGTTTTAATAGAAAGGTGTTTTTCGTTTGAAAGGCGACTTATGACAGTGGTCTGCAGAATATTGATAAAAATCCTCCATAATGATATTCATTGTTCAAACAGATTAAAACGCTATTAGCATGATTAGTGTGACACCTTCTGCTTTCTTTCAATGCTATGGATATCTATTTTGATATTATTTTCAGAATAAATTCCTGTTGCAAATTATATCCATAGACACTGTAATTACACCATTATTCGTCTCCGTATGTAATCAGGTAACTTCAATACACTTTTTCATGGCTTTAATGCGTCATTAACCCCGCAAGGTGGCGTTAAGATTATTTATTTATGTTCGGTCTGTTCTTGTTGTTGTGACTGATGTTTATTAAAAAATTTGCTTTGTTAATAAGTGATTGAATATAGAGTTTAATTAAGATCTGGAAAAAAAGGATTGTTTCCATCCGTAATACCTGGTGTGTCTTTAAGTTCTTTCCCTTTACAGTTATAGATCATTCGGATGAACATTATTTAAAAGAACATTATAAAGCGTTGAAATAATTGTTAATTCAAATCTATTCTTCTGTTATCTAAAAATCAAAATAAAATTTATAAAGACGATATTTCAATGGTCTTTTATCTCCGAATGTGTTATTGCTCTTTTCTATTTTGTAGTATTGATATTTTATAAAATATTTTCTAGTTCTGTTGTTCGGTTCTTTTGTCATTTCAGTATTGTCGTTTTTATTGATATTTAAGAGTTAATCTACTACGTGTATCTAAGAGACACATTGTAAAATTGCAAAAGGGTCAAAGAGAGGTCATTAAACACTCTACAAGCGTCAAGCTCTTTCACGATAATTTTCCCTCACTCTTGTACAAAAAAGGGATATTAAAAAGTATAACAAAAATGCCGAACTCAAAGGTAAATTCAAAGAAGGGAAGTCCATGCAAACGGACAAAAACTTATGTTGGACTTTATCCACCAATGGAACCAATGGAAAACAACTGTCATATTCCTATCCAGTGCAGGCATTTTCCGAAGAAAATGTGGTAGTTTAACCCTGGTTTTATAACTAGTTAACCTCCCACGTGTTCACAGTTGTTTATTATTCCGTTATTTTGTGACAATAATTGTGATCCGACAGCAAAAACTATATGTAACTTATTCCTAAGTATGGTAAGGACATTCATATATCATATTATTAACTAAAACAAACAAATAAAATAGATTATCGGCAAATGAAATAAAACATAAACTAGTTTATACTCTTGTTATTTTGAAGAGAAAAACAAATTTCTAGCTGAACCTTCATATCCCGTTGTTATGTAATATACCCTTGAGAACCTGACATATCATTTAAAAGTGCCTTAAACCTTCATATAACGAGTCTCCATTCCGTACAAACAACAGCCTAATCTGGTAAAATTAACCGATTTCCCAAATAGAATTATGATTCACGTCATTTTATTCACCGATAATCTTCAGCCACAGGAAAGGTGCATTACCATGTATCAGATTTTAACTATTTATGTGAGAAGAAAAAAACTGAATACTTTTCTTTTATAGTAAGTGAAAGAAAGATCTCTAATCAAAAAAATAAATCAAGATTAATAAAGAAAAAATTGTGAAATTAAATGGAAATTTTTCAAAGGACCATTGAAGGTCTCTCCATTCTAAACACTGAAACTTTAGGTTTAAATGAACTTTTATACAGATAGATGTATGCTCAAACGTGTTTCTAACTTAAAAATAGGTACTTTCGTATGAAAAACCAATCGGTGTCAGAAGATAGTTTATATCTTTCCCTCGACTGTGATCTATTGAATTAGACTTATCACCGGGTTTATACTTGCATGAGCAACAAGACGGTTGTCACATATGGGACGTATCTGTTCAAACGTCACCAGAGGACCACGACCAAATCTTTTTGCTTTAAGTCATTTCGCAACTTACAATTTTACAGAAACCTTTAGTTGTTAACTTATACGGTTTTCTGAGGCCTTGCGATAACAAACATATGTCAAAATTTATTTCATAACCTTGACTTTTAAGTTTGTTCTCAATTTCTGCTTATATACCAAGGATTAAGGACCTCATAACAAAGCGCTTGAAGTCTCTCTCTACCACAAAAGGGGAATTATCTCTTTTTTATGTGATCAGACCGCTTTGGTCAAATTTAACAGGTCATTCTGAGTAATTAGCAACAAATATTTTAGAGAATAAATTTAAACGATATCTTTAACGGTTTCTTAAGAGAAGCGAGAATAAAAAAAAAAAAAAACACTATACGGAGTGATAACTACTGTATGGAAATGTGTTCGTTTGAACAGGGTATTTAAAAAGACCAGTAATAATTCGATAACGTAAACCGAAAATATCTGAACGACATGTTGCAAAACAGAAGCGACATCTCAGAAACAAAACTGACGGCAAAAAAATAATCAGAACAAAATCAAAAGGTTTCACAGGAAGGTAGAAATACCTAATTAAATCGACATTATAGAGACACAAAGCAGAACAACAGTTTACTGATAGTACCACACCAAGTAACGATCGACAATACTAAAATAAACTTTTGATAAATAAAGAATTGAAGTAAGTTAATTTGATTTTGCTAATATAGACGTCAGAACCTCATAAACGACTCGCACGATATCATATTAAATGGCGTATAAATTCAACAACAATTACGTGCTTGTAAAAAGATCGTTTCATAAACTAATCATATACTAAACCATTCCGTTTTTGATTTGTTCGATATGGATAACCGACAGAACTTTCAGCATGTACGCTAAATAACTTATGTCAATGATATAATATAATGTGCGTAGAAAACAAATGTACATTGTACATTGTATGAAAATATCAAATGTATTCGTGCTTGCTACAAATCAGGGGGAATAACTTGACCAGCTTTGCTTTTCAGTTTGTACAAAATGCAATGATGTATTTTCCTGTATAATGCACGTGTGTAGTTTTTAATTAAACAAATTAACCTTAGTTTTTAATTACCAACCATGTGTTGTTTACTGGTGTTTGTTTTTTTTAGTTTGTACGTTGATTTTTGTGGAGGAGTCGGGTGTTGATGGGAAGCCCCCTCCTTCCTCCCTCAGAAAAGTATAGAGGATAAGGATACCAGCTTACACGGAATATTTTCTATCGGAAAGCACTATGAACTGAGAATGTTCGTTTAGTTTGCTATGAGGTTTTGGGTTGGATTTACAGAGTGAAGAATAATTGGCAAAACAATAAGGAAAAGAAAAAACTAGCCCCCCCCCCCCCCCCTCTCAAAAAAAAAAAAAATAAAATAAAATAAAGAAAGAAAGAAAGAATAAAACAAATGGGTGCTAAATCATAAGGAATTGCGGATCATATGCAAAATTAATAAAGAATGGAGAAAAATTGTCTAAGAATAAAAGAATATAGAAAGGAAGGTCCCTATCCAGAAATTTTGTTATTTATTGTATATTTATCATTTGTCATATCTTCTTCATCGCAAGGCTTGTTCCGCTATAATGGTTCATAAAATTTTTACACTCTTCTGATAATGTAACAAATGGATATTTCTTGACAGATGCATTAACAACATTCAAACAGACAGTTTAACAATAATCGATTCAATTAATCAATTTTCTCTCATAATTAAAAAAAACGATGAAAGAGTTTCTTCCAATCCTCGATTTACGAAACGTTATTATCAAGCATGAGAAATCAAACAATCTACTTATTTCAATGAACACTAAAGTAACTAATTAAGTTCGCCTCATAATTATTCTTTTTTTTATAGAATTATGAAAACAAACAAACGGTTTATATAGATTACTGCATCCATATAGAACCTCGTGTAGGTGCTTCCGTGCAACATTGACGTCATTGTACAATATTACTGAGCTTTATCTTTGGATTTTTATCTCCCATGTGTTTAAACGTTTTCTCGCGAGAAGAAAAATACATTTGAACACTGAAGTTCTTACTTTTTAGGACAAAAACATTGACCAAAAAAAGTAAAAATGACTTCAGTGCAACATTTATGACAACAATTAAACGCCTACTGTCGGGAATATTTAAGAATTGTGTAATTGTCCAGTTCTTTGATTGCGTGACTGTCTGTTATTCACAACCTTTATAGACTGGCCGGGGCAGATTTAATGTTTGACATATTGTATATATACCTGTCAATTGTCGACTACTATTTATTGCCCTCTTAATGTCTTATGGTTATTTTTGAAAGTGGGTTGCTGTCTCATTGACTTAAAGCCAACATCTCTTGTTATCCACTTTACGGTACCGTTAAGTCTCGCATGGAATTACAGAAAATACCACTATGCTATAAAAAAATATATACTAGTCAACAAAAGTAACGATAGATAAGTTTGATCTCCAATTTATCATAAAATATAATATATAGAAAAAACTGTTAAATTATCCAATGAAAAACATTCATTTGCAAAGTAAATGCATATGATTAAAAGAATCTGACCAAACTTGAAAGTGAGAAAATACCGTGTAATTGAACACAGTGGACAAATTTATTGTGCGGAAAATGATGACAAAAGTCGGCACTTAATTTCGAAGATGAGATTTAAGTATTCAAATATCTACAAAGGCATTCAAAATTTTAAGCAGACCATGTTTAAGTTTAAAGTTTTAAGTTCTAATATCGATTGATGAATGTTTGGGTGAAAATTTTTGAAATAACAAAGATTGCCAAAAAAGAAAAACTCGCGTATTTGCCTTAAATCAATGGTTTTGATAAAAAATTAACACTCTGTAAATATTAGACAAATTGGGCTATTACTTACATTGGTACAGTGTATCCAAGTTCATTACATATAGAAAATACATTGCCTTGTGTCGTTTCTTTAGTTGACTAGTTTATTTAAATAATTACCTCTCTTAAAATGTAAACTGTGTAATTGAATTATGATAACAGCAGTACAATAGACAGAAATTCAATGTCAGATCTCGTAAATTATGTTATACAATCGCAGCGTCCATAAAAAATCGTTAAAGTCCAACAAAAATTGACGTGTCTTTGGTGCATCACTTTTTTATTGACCCATTTTTAAATGTTACATTCTACCTCAGAGGGATTCAAACTACTACTTCTCTGACATCGTGGCATCACCGCCTGCCATATTTCCAGCGACTAAAACTACTCTTCCAACTAGACTGACGAAAGAACGTAAAATTTTCTTATGCAAATTTGCAGATCTAACAATGTTGGGCTAAATTTCAGACGTCTGTTTAAATTTCGAACTTAGCTCTGTAATTGCGGTATCCGATGGAGTTGTATGTGAAAAAGTCGTCACATACGTAAACGGATATAATAAAAGTAACATTGATGCAACAGCAAGGTAAAACATCTACTTGCCACTATAAATTATGTACTGTGTTATAACCCAACATAAAGCCGACGAGAAAAGGCATTACTCGACTTGCCACTATAAGTTATGTACTGTGTTATAACCCAACATAAAGCCGACGAGAAAAGGCATTACTCGACTAACAAAAGCTATATTTTATATATCCTAGTTGGTTAAATGGTTAAGGGCACTGGACACAGTGCAGCCAGTGATGCCATGATTTCACAGAATAAAAGCCTTATCCTCAAACTTCAGATACAGTACACGTCGAGTTACACATACATTGACTCAGAATCTACTGTGGTTACAAAGACATTGTTGACAACAACTACTACTACGGGGGTGTTTAACGACCTTGTTCACCCTTGTCTCGCACGGTTGGTCAAAATTGTTGACGTAATATATTTGCATGTTGCTTTGCGGTTTTTACTTCTTAAGCAAAATATCTAGACCCTTACTTTCTAAATTGTTTACTATGATAGACTAACACAGTACTTTTTAGACATACAAATCCAAAGGAGTGACTTGGATATAAACATATTTGGTTTTCTTCTGACCGGCAATGCAATCCTTACCGAAGTAGGGGTCCGTTCGGCTTTTCGGAATGTATAAATTCACTGCTACGTTCGGTCAGAATGGGAACACAAGATCCGATGCCTGGTGTTCAGAGAGAGCGCTCTCTCTACACTAAAAACTCTGTCAACAACGCTTTTAGGAGTCCGTTTGTAGCCTCTTGCAATGCTAGATATCTGTCCATATCCAATTAACCCTCATGTTACAGTGGCATCCAAATTCCTTCCCCCTCTCCCATCAGCTCGGTTGACCGATTATAGCCGGACTTTCCAGTTATATTTATTGTTAAATTGTTCTTGGTTTGTACATGAATGAACTATTCGCCACTGGAAGATACGCAAACAACAGTCAATCAATATGAAATATTTAATAATTATGTATCGATCAGCACAGAGAAAATGTGTTATGTAAGCACTGATTCCTGATTGGGTTCCATTTATATCACCCTAAATTATAGATACAGCTTCACCCGACTCATTTCTAGACATTTACATCGAATTTGAGAGCAGCGGTCATCTCACTACTCGTTTCTATGACAAACGAGACGATTTTAATTTTAAAATTATAAATTTTCCTCACCTTAGCATCAATATACCAACTTCACTCGCGTATGGGGTACACACTTCTAAACTCAAAGGATATTCAGTGTCGTTTCCATTTTGTTTGCTCTTGTGTTTATATTGTACCTAATTTGTACTTAATCGAGAAGGTGTTTGATATAAACGGTATGCACTATAAACTACAAAAACTATCTTTATCGGCGTCCAGGTCAATATAGTTACTAGCATCTACAAAAACTTTTTTCTCTGCGTCCTTGTCAAATTTCCTATCAATTAAAAACCCTTTTTTATTGACGTCTTTGTTAGTTTTATTTGTATGTTTGCTTGAATATTTAAGTCAGTTGTGAATTTGTTTACACAATTTTGTCAATATAACGGAATTATAAAAAAATGCCATACAAGTTGGAGGTTAATCTAGCTATACAACTAGGTTTAACCCACCATTTTCTTCGGAAAATGCCTGTTTCAAGTCAAGATAATAACAGCTGTTTTTCATTCGTTCCGATTGATAACGTTTGATCTGTAAGTTTGTAATGACTTTCCCTCTTAGAAATAACCTTGGAGTTCGCTATTTTTGTTATACTTTTTTTTTGCAGAAGCTTAATATGCCTCTTTTTTATTTTAGAAATAGGTCTTTCGTGTCATACTTTATTCTCATTTCTAAAACGGTACGTGTCAATATCTGTATACTGAGCGTGTTAGCAAAGTGTTAAATGTTGACAAATATTATGCTTACCAAAAAAAAAAGCTTGAACAGCAAGCTTGACCCGAACGAATCACTTTTACTCTAAGATTATTTTTCGTTCGACACGTACAATGTAAAACAGCAACTATTTTGATTTGGCGAATAAAACCGCCAATCATACAAATTAAAAAGGTACAAATACACTTTATATAATTCGTTTTTCAAATATTATTGAGTTTTCTACAACATCCACAAAATTGTCCATTTTGATCTCAGGCATTGATTAAATACATATTGCAACTCCTTCATGCAAAGTTCATTCCGGAAAGACGTGTCTTGTGCAATAAAATAACCATCGTATTAGAAAGCATTAGAAGAGTACTACAATAATTTAAATTATATTTAATATTAAATTTTTGAATTAGAATAATTTAAATTGTTCTTTATTTTTAAAAAGTTGTACTCAACTGCCAAAAAAAAAGTATGAAAGGAAAAAAGAAAGAAACGAAACAATTAACTTCATCGTTGGACCAATAACTCGCGTAGCTATATGAGATTAACTTAAATGGAAGGAAGATAGGAGAGACGAAACAAATTTTACGCACTTATGGTGTGTTATACAGCAATTTCACTTGATTTAAACGGTAATGTTGTCTACGTTTATGAAACAGTAACCATAAAGTCCAATAATGAGAGACATATACTAGATAAGTGCATGCGGTCTTCATTAGTATATATAAGTGCGTACAATATATTTCAGCTCTGAATTGTCCGTGTCTAAATGTAGTAAAATCAAATTTTGTATGTACGAAGTAATATTTACACAAAATAAAAAACAAAACGAAAAACATTCCATTTAAACGATTTTTTTTTTATATATTTCGCTTTATCCTAAAATAGCTTAGTTCGTTTCCAACGAACACGTCCATATACCTTCGCTCCTCGTGCTTGTTCTTAATCAAGCGGTATTAGGTAATTTTATGAAGTACATATATAGGGCAAAGGTTTACATGCACTCCTTTATGCAAACAACATGCAATAAATGCACTTCTTTCAATATAATAATAATAGAAAATTATCAACAGTGAAAATATACAGGATATTCTATTTGTCAAATGTTACATCTGTTAACGAGTAGGTTGTACACGTACACATGTATTCTGATAAAGATATATATATTATCATGTACTATGATTGAGTTGTACACGTGCATATGATTTATAATTAAGTTATGCATGTTCTCTGTTTGACTTGTACACGTGTACATGTATTAATTCTGAGTAAATTAAACATGTACTCTAATTGAGTTGTGCATATACTCTGATTGAATTGTAAACGTGCAACTTTGATTTCAAGAAGTTATATACGTATTCAATTCAGTTGGACAGGTACTCTGATTCAGTTGTTCACGTATTACTATTTAGCTGTACACGTTTTATAATTAAGTTTTCAACGTACTCTGATTAAGTTGTTCATATACCCTGAATGAGGTTTACACATATAAGGATTGCGATGTAAGCGTATGATTCATTTGTGAACGTACTCTGATGTAGCTACACAGATACTCAATATCTTTTTAAAAAATGCAACTTTTCTGTTTTGATTGTTTGTGACGTTGGGTTGCTGTTTCATTGACGTCTACTACACATATCATTTTATTCATATACATAGCTTTTTTATAATTAGCATATTAATAAGGTGTTATTTTAATATAGTAATATTATCAAAAAGATGTTTCTTATCATCTAATTCATAATGATATTAGACATAAGTCGAAATTAAAAATGTGAAAGGCTATTGTGCCGTGCTGTCCATAACGTGGTTTGGCATATATTATTATTCTTTCGTTACTTATCATAAAGGTTTTATCAATAAGAAATAGTCTGTCGTGTGATCTTTGGACGCGTAAGATAAAGAACTTGTTCATGTCTTTAATAATAGGTGGTTGGAATAAGTTGTGTTATAATATTATACGAGAGTTTAGCGAATCTTCGAACAATGCATACATCTGATGAAAGACTTTATGTCATTTTATCATAAGTAGCTTCGTTATTCCGATATTTAGTTGTTTTTCTTGATATAAAACTAAATCATTGAAATATTTTTGTATCTCGCTACTGCTAAAAGCATCGCAAATAATACATGTATTTGAAATCAATATCAAAAGGGACAACTATTTTACAGCAGATTCCATTGAGTGTGTAGCCAAAGGTAATATCTTTGGTTAGCTTGTTTGTTAGCTGAACCGTGAAGTCATTGTTAGGTTAGGTAAACTACCCTACTTTAAGACTAGACTTGTCCGACAGAAAACCAATCGATCCGTCTGTTGGACTATGCTACTTCGAAAGGAGGGTAGTATACCTGACCTAATAATGACTTCACGGTTCAGCTAACAAGCAAGCTAACCAAAGATATTACTTTTGGCTACACACTCAATGGAATCTGCTGTAAGATAAACATTTCAAACTTGGTTTAACGTTGATAAAATACATGCATTTTAAGCATTGGCTTGGTGTCTCATTGACGTTTTCCCAACATCCCCTCTAAGTAACTAGTAAGGTGAACGATTTTTCATGTTTGTTTTCAACGATGCGAAAAAAAACCATGATACCATATTGTAGGCTCTAAAAGGACCCGACGTGCAAAATGTAGAAGAATTCAAACGAGAAAAACCAACGACCTGATTCATGATGAACCAATGAATGAAAACATATGACACACGACAACTACTTATCATATTACAGACGCCTGACTTGTATAGGTAACATTTGCATACATAAGATATAATAACAATCATAATCAAAATAAATACATCTATTTGATCAAATACGAAAGTTAATTATGAATAAAGTCTGGTCTCAAATCATTTAATTTTAAATTATTGTCAAAGTTTGAAATTTAGTTTGATTGTATCTTTATGGAAATGATTTTTTTATACAAAATAACTGATTATGAATTTATAATTTGAACAAATCTATCAAGTAATTATAATGGTCGACAAAAACTTCAGGAAATATTAATCAATTGCGGAGAAAAAATTTCAGGTCTTAAGCCCAAACTTTATACATGTAGTGTACTATTCAAAATAATATAGGCATTTTGCCTATAATCTGTTAGTACGCATTAACTTCATGTTTATGAAATCATAATTAAGTTAATGTCATATTATACATATTGATATCAGTTCTAATATACATACATTGGCAAATCATCAGACGGAAATATCATTTGTTCTAGATGGATGAGTAAGTGTCAGCTGTGCGCTCATTTTAAATCTGAACACAACAAATTTAAGCTTTTACAATATGACTTCTTTTCAAATACAGTGAATTAAAAATTAAACAGTTAATTTTTTAATGTTTCTGAATAAATATAATGGGCTATCTGAGATAACAAAATAGTTGAAATAATAATAATGAATGGTTTTTAATTAAAATAATAAAAAAAAAACATCCGTTCATGCTAACATCAAAGATATGTTATTGAAATTATTTTCAGTTCTACATATTTCTTAACTTGAAGGTTGCTCTAAGCATGTCTTCCAATTGTTATGATTATGATGTTAAGTAATAACGCGAGACTATAAAGGCAACAGTAGTATACCGGTGTTAAAAAGTCATAAATCGATTGAGAGAAAACAAATCCGGCGGGTTACAAACTAAAACCGAGGGAAACACATCAACTATAAGAGTAAAATAAAGGAACAACAGGAACACCGAAGTGCAACAAAAACAAACGCCAACATACATATAGAAACAAACTATTTGATAACAACTGCCATATTCCTGAATTGGTTCTATACGTTTTAAATACACAGTCTAAGGGAGATAAATTAGATTCACACTCTCATCAAAAGTAACGAAGTAGAAATTAAATGCATTTTAAAAAAAAGTTACATTTTACACTTAGTCTAACTCATATGTGCAAACTTAAAGTAGAAATCAAATGATAAATAAATGATTTCTTACTACATTATATAATGCTCTTTTTGTTTTTAGAGATTACGTATGTCATCAAGTGATTGGTATTCATATTGGAACTAGCTGTGCCCAAGCACTCTGACTAACAATTATGAATTGCATTTTATTAATCATTTCATAACAAGTCAACGTAATACCATATGATAGATATAGTCAACAATACTGGGAAATATTTCCTCTCCCCATAATTTAGATTTTTTGTATCTATACAGATGAAATTTATCCACCTGAACTGACTCTTAACACATACTCAGTTTAAAGTAGTCTAGGTCCTGTATAGACTTTGATATTAGAATTTCGCACATTAATCCTAGTAAACAATTTGTATCAAACCGGACAACCTTATCTTTCTTATTGTAATGTTTTCGTTGAAAAAAATGCCCCTTGACCTCAATGCCCCTCAACTTTCGAAACTTGTTTTATTCGATTCGAGCGTTACTCATTGTTACTGGTGAGTCTTTTGTAGAAACAAACGCGCTTCTAGCGTACAAAGTTTTAAGCCTGACATCTCTGATGAGTTAATTTTATGTAATGTAATATTCCTAGTAGTTGGTTCGATACGTTCGTGTTTCCTCTATCGTCTAAAGACTGGTGGCACTAGTGGAGCATCATCTGCCTACTCTTTCGGAGCTCGGGATTATCCTGGGTTTTTGTGGGGTTCATGTTGCTTTGTCTTTAGTTTTCTACGTATTGTTTTGTATCCTTGTTTTTTTTTGTCGACTTTCGGTTTGTGCCTTATCATAGTCAGTTTGTCTCGACTTTTGAGTTTTTACTGTTCCGTTGGTACCGTCCGCCTCTTTCTTTACATTCTCCTATTCAGTACAATGCTATACATTTTACAAAACAGACATAAAATAAAATTAAGAAGAAATTTAAATATTTGTTATTTCAAATATATACCTATCTCTGATTTATTTAAAGAACTAAATTAAAAAAAGAAACAAACAAAAACAAAAGCAAAAACTAAAAAGGGTTTTCATACCGAGATTTGTATTGTTATATCGTTAAAAAAGCTGTGTCTTTTCAATTGTGTCTCTATTCAAATGATGTTATTTTTGTTTACTTTGAGCGTTCCACAAGACTTTTCACGCCGATTTTCTATGCGATTTTTTACTTTGGCATACAGATGTCGGCAAAACAATGAAATAAGACACAATTTCTGCATAACATATTATTTACTTTCAGCTTTCTGTCCGAAGCTGAAACATTTTCTTTAAAGTGGTCTAATTTGACATTGTTTTATCAGTACCTGTGTGTATTTTGTCTGTAACAAACGATATCGTCATGGTAAGTGCTGGTGTTCTGAAATACTTTTAATGTGCATTATTCTATCAAAACACTGGCGTCAATTATCTTTTGAGTATACAAAAATGATGGTGAAGTGTTATAAAAGCTAAATTCTATTGATCACGTTGTTGACTTTGTGCACAATTATGAGTGTTCTACCTTGGAGCATGTACAAACTGCTATGCCATAAAATCGGATTAAGATTAGCTTGGTAACCTGATTAAATGGGTTTTTCTAAAATTCAGGTATTGAAATCAATCATTTGTTCTCATAAAAACCTGTCTTTCTTCAGTCATTAAATATATAAATATAATTGTTTCGGAACGTGCATAATCATGCATCATTTAAACTGAAAAGGCATTTCTTGACAAATGCATACTATCGTTTTTCTTTATAGACAAATTACATATCGTCAAATTATCGGAATTGATAAGCTGTGCATCTCTAATTGTAGACCCTTTTCTTTACTGTTACAGTTTTCTCTCATGGACAAACTTACGGATGTAAAAACGCAAAAATTCTGACAAATTAATTGATATCTTTCTCAGTTACAGCAAATATCTTGCCTATTATCATCACTGTTGTGTATGAGGTTATCAAATATGCAAAATGTATTTAAGCTTGATAAAGCCAATAACAACTGTCAATATTGTTAATTTTTGTGTCATAACTGTATTGGTTGCAAATGGAAATATTGAATTTCAAATACAGGACGAAAGGGAACTTTTCAACTTTTTCATCAAAAACTTCAGTTTAATGGTTCTTTCTTACAACGGCCAGGCGATTTAAAATTCTTACTGGCCTCTCACAAAAACTGCCGATTTCAATTGAAATTTATATTAGCGTTTTGATTTTTATGGTTTTTATTTTTCTTAAACGGCAGTATCAAACTAACAGCTGTAGCTAGATAGGATATTTTCCTGTGGGTGCGAGCAAATTTTGAACCAGCTTTCCAATGTATGCGTCATTTGATTTATTTGCTTGTTGATGTTAGTTGTCATCTTGTTGGTTAAATTCTTTTCATTGTGTGTTATAACTTTACGACATATGGTCTAGAAAGTTAAAGATGGAGGTTTGCGATCAAATTGCTTCAACCCATCACATTTTAAGTCCGTACAAAGTCTGTACCATGTGCTGTTTGTTAGTGTTTCTAATTGTTCCAACGTCATTTTTGTTACGAAGAAGTCGCTATTGGTGGTGGATGTGGTCACTTGTATTGTCCCATATTTTTTTGTTACCCGGTTTCTGTATTATCTTTATACTTTTTGTTATTTTGTTTAAAAAATAAAGAAAGTTTTGAAATACTCAATAGAATTTGGTGTTGATGGCAGACCTTTTGGAATCCTAGAGAAGCTTTAATTTAAAGCAAAATTGACCTAAAATGTATTTAAAGATTTGTCAAATTCTAGAAATTGAATATTGAGTTTACTGTTTTCAACAGAACATAATATTATTTGATAATATTTCTTTTTATTAGGTTAGATTGTCATCAAAAGAAATTCCAATCATTAATATGTCGAACTTTCCACAAACTCTTGTCATCTTCGCCCATAAATGCCGGGATTTATGATTAAGACTAATGGTTCGGAAATGGCAATCAATTAGTGAAAAAGGCAAGATTTGTTGTCAAATAATTTTATGTTTTTTTCAGCTTTAGCATCTGACATGTCTGACATATACCGGGATTCTGCAAGCTCATTTTCCTGAAAAAATAGAAGAAAAGAAAAAAATATGTTTTCGTATAGAAAATTACTCTGAAACTTATGAATTCAACATATTTTTACCCAGTAATCAAAATCTCTTTATTTCTAATCAGAAAACACTTGAAAGTTAAAGAAATGTGACTGCAAAGTCTTGTATGTACCTTACTTTGTACACCGATTGGAGTTCTTATGATGATGCTGCTCCATTGTTACGCAAAGTATTATACCTTTAAACATCACATATACCGTTAACGTTTACGAACAAAGGCAGTACGACGGTTACATTGTCTTTTTGTACCGAAAATGACCGCAAATGATTGATTCGGATTTCGCCTCAAAACATGTTTTGAAACAGAAATGCAGTTTATTTGACATGAATTTTATGTTTTAATTGGAGAAATTCAAATGATTTTATCTTATCGTTAAACTTTTATTCGTCAACAAAATAACATGAATTTATGGAAATTTAATTTTTTCAAAGTACAAAATGTTTATTAGTTTTTTGTTGGCTTATCATCACACACAACAGTAACTTTATAATATCATTCTAATATACAACTGCATTGTACATCATATTTACAATCAAAACCATAATAAATGATACTGTATCAAATATAGTAACCGAAGCTTAAAGTTCTTCCTGGAACGTCAAAAGTTATACCGGCTGTGTTTTTGTGCAGCTTAACACTGATGGCAATACTTAGAGTAAATGTGAATACACTGCAATTTCATTAATTGTGCAATATTTTAATATTCTAATATTTAGTCCTATCGGTATGTCCCTAAAAAAAGTGTTAATGCTAAGCAAAAATTGCATTAAGAATTCCTCATTATAAGGATGAAGTTGTTACTTAAAACCCTTCTCCGATCAGTATCATGATTTTTCTGACTGTTACAAAATATCTTTCCTCATGTGTCAAACGTTCTGTTCCTGTCAACGATCTTGCAATCTCGTCGTCCTTTCCTCGTCATGACTTATCACCAGATTCAAATCACACTTAAGGTTTACATGCAATGAGGAACACTGTCGATATTGCTTTTGTTACAACTGTCATATTCCTGACGTGGTAGAAAATGGTAAAATAAACCTGGTTTTAAAGCTAGCTAAACCTCTCGCTTGTATGACAGTACTTGACCAGGTCTGAACCATACTAAACCAAGTCATTTATCGACCTATTTCTAATCTATCTTTCTTGTTTTGTTTCTTTTTAGAGTTTCTTTTTTTACAACATTTGCTTCCCTTGGCTTGATAATTGACTAGGAGGTAATATATAAAAAAAAGATTTGTCTGATAATCATGATAATAAAAAATCAATGTAAAAATAAGTGATTTAATGTAGATAAATTTTAGTTATAAATTCAAGACTGGAAAAAGTAGAGGTTTATTGATCAAGTTTGATCTAGTATGGTTCAGACTTAAGCCGAGTATCGTTCAGAGCTAAAGACATGAAAACAGGTCGAAAGCTTATTAAGTACAAGTCTGGAATAGGTTAAGACTGATTCAGCCTGCTCAAGTATGACTCTGGACTTTTCAGTATGGTCAAGATAAAGGTAGAGTTCACGTTTAGACTAATTAATATGGTTCATTGTTTGTAAATTCAAAATTAAGATGTGGATTCTAAAAAATTCGAAAGAACTGTTAGAGTACATACAATCTAAGGGTATTTCTTCTTGCACTAGTATTAAAACATGTCCTACCCTTTAACTAGTGCACCCTATTTTTAACTTGAAGAGACCAAAGTAGGTACAATAACCTTGTCGAAGGAAGGTTAACATCATACTTTGTGAAAGATCGCTCTGATTCAAACAAAGCATTCTCTCATACCGGCAACATCAGATGCTTGATTATTGCATATATTTTATTGACCAACATATCTGTTACGTTTGGGGAACGTGTTTTTTCAATAAACAATTGTTAAAGCCTGATCACGAGTATCATGAAAAATAACATCAGGGAGGACAAGTACTGCTGACTTTTCTAGATCACACGAGCTCGTCCCTTATTTTGTCGGTGCGACAATTTTGTTACTGTGAATTTTTGTTCATCTTTTCGTCTGTGTTCCTTGTAGCCATGCTGTGTCTGTCCTTCGACAGTTTTTACTGATTTCGAAGAGACAAACCATCTTATCACAGATACCAGGCTTATAATTCGGAACGGAAAATGAACGACAATTTAAAGCACAACTCAAATACGAAGTTGAAATCCAAAATTACTAAAGTTGTGCTACTTATGGGCACATAAGTCTGTGATAGAAAAACTTTAATGTATTCATCAGTTCAACATTTTAAAAACACTCAATTTACACACAATGAACGCATTAATGATAATATATGTCAATTCAACAGTTCTGACTACTGTGTTGATAATGTTCCAGGGAACGAAACCTCCATCAGCAGTGGTATCGACCCAGCGATTGTAAAAACTAATTAAAGATACCAAGCTTATAGATTGGTAAAATATATCATGACTTTGTTGTATGATACGACATGATCATACCATATGTTGATGCATATTATAACATTAACATGTTTTGTTCGAGTTATATTTATCTACTAACTTAAATATTTGTTTACACACTAGTTACTCCAAAAAATGTTACTTACCGCATGAAAAGATAAGAAGCAATACAAAAGCTGTTCCAACAATTGTTAAATGTTTCATTTTGAAATGTTAACCTGAAAATATTAAAATGATTGTTCATGCATTTGTCATGGAATATTTACTGTAAAGTTGATATTTGTTTATTTTTTACCAGGTTTTGTCGCAGATAGAAATTTCTATTTATAATTGCATAATTCATTTATACAAGGTTAACTTGAATATGAAATTCAAACCTTTGAAAGCTATGATAATAGATAAAAGGCAAATTAATTGAAAAAAACAATTACGCAGCAATATTCACCTTTTTTGATTTATATCTGCACAAAACAGTCTGAGAGTAATTACACATAAATCTGCGTCTACATTTATAGTAGCTTGTGTCCGTAACTAGTCAGGATATTCCCTCTGAGAAATTAATGTCCAGGATGAATCTGTTGTTTGTTTTGCACCTCGTGAGATCATATGATAAATAGCAGCAGGTTTAATTTTGTCAAAGTGTTTCCTTCTATATGCATTTTGTGGTTTGTAAATAATCAAGGACACCAAAATACGAAGATATATCATAACTAGAATGAAATAACAAATAAAATTTTGTTTTTCAACTTTGTAGTAGTTGAATGGTAATAACGATTTGAACTAGTTTCTATGATTTTATTTTGGAGAAATTCCTACTAAGTTCCTTATCTTAATGACGAAAACATTTAAGGTTGGAAATAAACGTCTAATTTCATAAGAGGATCAAAAATGATAATTACGTTGTATACCTGTCCGAATATAACTAGTGTACGATATCAAAATAAAACGAACTTGGTAAATGGGAAATAAAAAAACTGATATTCATAGGACAGATGTACATACATATATATCTTCTTTTTATATAAAAAAGAATTAAACAGACCAGTCGAGACATAAATTAAGACGACGGTAGTTTACCGATATTTAGACAAAAACAATCAGATAAAAACGATCTGCTAACAGACACACACACACACACAAATGGACAAAAACCCTAGGCTTAAGTTTTTTTCCATCCATCAAAACAGATAGTCAAACGAATTTGGTATTGAGTCAGATATATAGAAAACAGAATATAATGCAAAACATAGAGGGTAAATATATTTTAGATCATTTGTACCAGTTTCAGCTGAAAAAAAAGACTTTTGGCTGATATTGGATGTATATAAAATTTAGTATTGTTCAGTATATGTTTTTTTGAATTATAATGATATTATAGTTGTTATAATTTTTTTTTTGTTATTGTGATTTAAATTTATTTTTGTCGATTGGAAGAGTTTGGTATGAAAATCTGTCTATATGAATTACCCACGTGCACGGGACTATATGTAAACCTATGTACGAAAATATCACCACGTACTTCAAGTCATATAAATGATTCTTCAAATTGAAAAAAAATTGTTCTATTTACTTGAACGGCTAAGATTTAAGGAATATTGAAACTCAGATGTCGAAAACAAACTTAGAATGTCATAGAAAAAAAACACCGATCAAATGACAGACAATAGTTTATACCACACAACAATAGAAAACTAGAGACTAAGCAACACAAACCCCACCAAAAAATCTACAAAAAATCTGCTGTGGGCAATCTCAGATACTCCGAAAAGGTGAAAAGATTAAGTCAAGATATGAGGCAGATTCAACTGTATCTGTTGTTTCCGTAATTTTAAGTTCGATAGGATAGATGTGATCAACATAGTCACCAAAGTTTGAAGTATTCAGTGAGAGGACATCATCTATATAGCCGAACGTGACGTTAAAAATATAAATGCTATCTTCTTTTCATTCTACCAAAGAAGCTCCTGTATGAAGTGAGCCTCATATGAATAAAGGAACAAGTCGACAAGAAAAGGAGCACAGTTGGTTCAAGCAGGAATACCGATTGTTTGTTGAACGTGACGTCCTCTAAACGTAACCAAATATTGTCAATAAAATATCCAACATTTTGATAATGTCAGAGAATGTCTTGTTTGAAAAAGAGTGATTTTTCTACAAGATTTATCCCTCATGTACATAGAGTTATTTTTAAAAGAACATCTTTTATTTTATCAAAATTTCAAATATGTTAATCCCTCCAAACCTCTTGAGATCTCCCCAGTTGTTTTGCGGGGTTCGTGTTGCTAATGCATTATTTTTCTATATAGTGTTTTGTGGACTTTTTTTTTTGTCTTTTTGTCGTCTTTTATTTTTGGAATAGCGTTGTCAATGCTCCTTTGACTTATGTGTTTTTGAATATCTCTTTTATACCTTTCTGCTTCTTTGTTCTTTGATATGTTCTTTTGAATGTATTCACAACACTAAGGGGACTCAGACCTTGAGATTCTATATGCATATTTGTCTAGTGGTTAACACCATATTTTCATATCTGGATGTGTTTTGGATTTGTGGTTTTAGGTGTCCCTGTGCACTAAATATCAACAAAAACATATTTTAAAGTCGCATTAAACGAGTTTCTGATAATTATACTGTTACGGAAATTATGAACAAATAGATATAAGAAGATGTGGTATGAGTGCCAATGAGACAACTCTCCATCCAAGTCAAAATTTATAAAAGTAAACCATTATAGGCCAAAGTACGGTCTTCAACACGGATCCTTGTCTCACACCGAACAGCAAGCTATAAAGGGCCCCAAAAGTTACTAGTGTAAAACCATTCAAACAGGAAAACCAATGGTCTAATCTATATAAAAAACGAGAAAAGAAAAACGCTTATGAACCACATCAACAAACGACAACTACTGAACATCAGATTCCTGACTTAGGACAAGTGCAAACAATTGCAGCGAGTTTAAGTGTTTTAATGGTGCCAAACCTTCATCCTTATCTGAAACAATAGTGTAGCATCACAACATAGAAAGACACACTATAAGATATCAATTGAAATGGCTTAACTCAATCAAAAGATATATTAACACCAGTGAACATACACTGAACAAATAAATTTGATCTATGATACAATGTAAATACAATAAACAAAAAGACATGTACAGAATCACATAAGGTCTTCAACAATGAACAAATGTCTATATGATATTTCAAGGTCACCAATCATCCAGAGTCTAGACAAACTTCTTTCATAAAATTCATAAGACAAAGACTATGAAAGTTCCGGGTATAACAGCAAATTCGACGATTCAGCAACGATTCAGATAATCAAAAGACATAAACATGTAACGAGAGTTTCACTAACTCGGAACCTTCCTTTCACGATCAATGTATAATACAAGTAACATAGCAGAATGTGTAATAAAGATAGATTTGAAAATGATTAAAGGCCATTTTGGATCTTATATGACCACAACTGATTTGTTAATATTTTGACTGAATTTTTCATATTTTAGAACAGAAATTTTCTTTTAATTGTAAAATTATTTGATTTTATATAAACATTATAGCTTTTTTTTAAATTTAAAACAACAATTCTTAGTTCAAAAATAACAAAACAAGTAAGGTGACCAATGCTTTTACTGTATTATGAGAAAGCACGATTTGAACTATATTTTTTCAAAGTATAAGTATTTATTGGTTTGCATATTATCCTATACCACCATTTCTCTACAACATCATTTTAGTATACAACTATACCATAGTTACAATAAAACAATTATTATTAAATAATAAGTCCACGAAATTCATAGTCCTGCACGGTTGATAGAAATTATAACGCTGTAAAGTCAAATATGGGCGTCTTACTTTGTAGTAGATTTTAATACAGCACCTTCGTTAATGGTGCAAGATTCTTTAACATTGAAGTATTTTAGGATTACTTTATCATTTAAGTATTCGAATAGCAATTGAATAAGGGCTGTTTATCCCACAATTGATTTTCAAGGACGTTTCTATCAGGATGCCCTTAATAAAAGGATTACTGATAAGTGGTTAATGAACAAAGTGCTACTTAAAGACCTTTTGCAATTGCCATTTTAATGTGTCTGACCCCGTTACGTAAAATTTCTCAACAGATGTCAACTGTCCTGATCCAGTCAACAATGTTGAAATCTCGCCGTCCATTCCACTTCATGAATTATCACACAATCAAAATTACACAACATCATTACAGGCAATGAATTTAACCAATACATTTGTTTTTGCATTGGAACTGCATACTTTTGTAGAGGACTTGCTTTCATTTTCAGGATAAAAGGATACATTTACTTAGTATGTAAGTGTAGTCGGAGCTGCTACACTTACATACATGATATTATCATTTTAAGTTTCACATGTGTCGTTCTCGTAGTATGTATGCACTTTTCATCTATACATTTATTAACTTTTAAGACAACACAACGTTTACGTTTTCTCTCTGATTCGCTTTTTCTGTCAATTACGTTTGAAATTATACAAAACGGATTTGTGTGTTATTCAGTTGATATTCGGAGACGTAAGATTCATGCATTCGTTTATAAATATTAACCATTATTCACACCCGAAAAAATTAAGTGTACTACTTAAGATGCATTTAGTATATTATCTATTGTATTAAAATATCCAGACACAAACACACAAACATACGTATATTAAATGAACTTGCTTATATCTAGGAGGAACGGGCTGATATCGGATTGATAACAGCAAAAGACACATTTGATAAAGTATTAGCTGCTACGGCTTCAATTCAGTTTTTCCAAAACTAATAAACGAACATAAAATGTATTAATGACGAGATAATCGTATTTACAAGCATACTTTTAATTCTTTACAATTTAACATGATGTTTTGGAAGTTTTCTTGAGGTGCCATTCAAATGAATGTATGACAGGTTTCCTATCGTCATGAATCTTGAATACAATGATTCTTTTTATAGTTGATCTGTCTCATTCAGTGGTATAAGACCAAATGGATCTTTTTAATGCAATGTTTCTCGGGAAGGTACTGTGCTACTCCCCCACCCCTATGGAGATGTGGACCAACTAAATTACCATAAACCACAAAAACCAAAAGACATATTAAGATTAAAATAAAGGTTTTCATCAATGGACAAATGTCTAAATAGCTTTCCCCTAGTGTAAAAAAGTTGTGAATACATTTTAGTGAAACATTAAAGAAAAACATGCGAATGGGAACATTCATTCCTATAAGTCGAATGGACACTGAAAATGCAATAGCAAATAACACATGACGACGAAAAAACAAAAAACAAGTACAAGAAACTCTATATGGAAAACTATGATAACATGGATAATACATAGAAATTTAAACTTAATAACTATGAAGCTGAAAATATCCATTTTTCGTAAAGTTTGTTCTTACTCTACCCTTACTCTACCCTCATTGTGTATGTCTAGATGTAAGTCAAGATATGAGGCAGACTGTATCTGATAGATTACAGATCTGCCACTGACATTATAACTGATCAGGTTTCTGACATAAGACAAACATATCAATACGAGAAGGGATAGTTAAATTTGCTTATACATCTTAGCGCTCCAAATTTTAATCTTGAATAGAAGTTACGGCAATGAGACGACAACCCAAAAGAACTTTAAATTGAATGACATGTACAGGTTAACTTACATTCTTCAACAATAGACAACTTTTTTTATAATATTTCAAGATCCGAATCTTCCGGATTCTAGACAAGTTTTGTAAAAATTAATTTAGACAAAGACTAAGAAAGACCCGGGGTCAACATGAAATTTGCGAATGATTTAGCTTTTCCAAAGACACATAAACATGTGACTAGTTTTTATAATTGGTTGAACAGCTCTGACAGTTTCCGACTAATGAAATAACAAAGTTACATAGAACTTCGTGCAGTATATATAGATCTGAAACATGACTGAAAGTAGCATGAGAGGGTTTCGCCATTTTGGATAGAACGACCGCAATACAGAAGAACAGTTATGGATTGAAATATAATTGAAACTAATAAAATCTAACATCGACGGCTGTGCTTCGGAGTAAATGTTTTATATATAGGAACATCTTCAATGTTCAAGGACATTTTATCATTGCAAGAATACAAATAAATGACATGCTATGGCAATACATAATACACACATGATGTGATACAAGACTGAGAGCAGAGAACAATAATACATTAATAATATAACTAACCAAGGGTTTCCTGTCCCACAATTCAACATACAAAGTTCATAACAAAAGTGTTTTGTAGCTTAAAAGTTAATGAACAAAGTGAAACTTGTTATGAGGATGAATCAGTTTTGTTACTTTAGAAGATGTATAATCACCTGCTACTTAATATCTTTTCATATGTGTCAAAGTTCTGTTCATTTCGGTTATTTCTTTTCCTGTCATGACTCCACCTACATCGAACCACAGGATACTGTGATCTAATCTCATTTTTGTGATTTTCCTAGGTCTTTATTTGTATTTTCAAGATTTACTGTTTTTCTATACATACTTTGCCATTAATTATGACGTTTGTGTGACATTTGATGAAGGAGATTGACCTTAGTTGTTATACAATATACATGTATGTATTTTATGGGACAGTTATACTTAAAGTTTTTTTGTTGTTGTCTTTGTTGTTGTGTATATTTTTCTTTCCTGATTCAATCTCATCCCTTTCTACGCAGAATAAGTTTAATGAATTCGGCCGTTCGTACACATTACTGGTTAAAGATAGTATTAGCCGTTTAAAGATTCCAAAATGAAAAGAGTATACGTGTAATATACTCGTTTAACAGAATTTTAAAAACATGATTGATACTTCATTGAAAAGCTATCTTCATTGCATTTTATCAGGAAAGACACATGATATGTTTAAATATTAACATCTCAATCAAGTTCGAAAGATTATTCTAGTCAAGACATGATACTGGTGTAATTATTTGTTGTAACTCACTTAGATTTAATACATTCATTTTGATATTTATCATAAAAAAATCACATATATGTTATGACGGTTAATTATTTATACTGACCGTATGATTAATTATATCCGGATCGTCCCCGATTCTGTTTGTTTGGCTTACAATTACAACGAGTGCACTTTCCGTCTCTTGGTCCATTTAGTGCACAACAGCTTTTACAATCTGACTTTGTTGGTCCTTTTCCTCGCACATCAAGTACTGAAAATTGTTTGTTACAGTTAAAGTATTACAATAATATGATTCATTGTTTTGGTAATTTAAATCGATACAATCTAAATGTGTTTAATCTATCTATTATAAGGAAGCTACTAAACCAAGAATTCCAACTGAGGAAAATGGTGAAGTTGAAATCATCCCTTCGTTAATTTTACAATCGTCATCATGATTTAGTTGACCGTTATGGAATATCTGTTTCACAGATGACGACGGATATGTTCCAATTGTCGTAACTACAATACAGTCCTCGTTTCCCCGAATGTGAAATACCTAATTAGACTTATCATCGAGTTTGTACTTTGAGCAACACGACGCGTGCCACATGTGGAGCAGAATCATCTGCTTACCCGTCCGGAGCATATGAGATCTTCCCTACGTTTTGGTGGGGTTCGTGTTGCTTAGTCTTTAGTTTTCCATTTTGTGTTTTGTGTACTGTTGTTTGTCTGTTTGTCTTTTTTTAACCATGGCGTTGTCAGTTTTTTTTCGACTTATTAATCTAAATGTCTCTTTGGTATCTTTCGCCTTTCTTGTAAGTGTTAACCGTTAGAGGTAATCATTAATTGTTTTTTGTATACTCAATTTACTGTTATTCAATGTAGGCATTTATAAATGAATCCAAATATTGTCTGTGTATGTTTGTGATTGGTCAGATATGCACATAAAAAAAAAAAACCAAATCACAAAATTAATACATATAATAAAGTTATTTTGAACGAATAAAACACATACTACCGTATAGCGGGTTTTTTTGCGGGGTGTATTTTTTCGCATATTTTGGCGGATAAACGAAAATCGCGAAAATAAATTCCACGAACATTTATGCATATTTGGGCACTTTCTAATAGCTAAAGCGTTTTGTAAACGATCTTTTTTTTCTGGTCGGCAGGTCAATAAAGGTATATGCTAGTTTTAACAACATACATGCCCTTTGCATTATACATATATGTATTTTATAAAATGACTGTCAGGTGTTATACCTTTATTAATTAGTGTCAATTAAAAAAAGAGTGTAAGGTACTCATATCAGGTAGTTACCTTATTAATTAATGTCGAACTATACAAGAGTTGTAAGACACTCTTGCTAATTTATTAACCTAATTAGTAAGTACACCAAAGGTCCGGTCAATTACGTAACTAATCAACCGAAAAATTAACAAGAAATATTAATACCTGCAACAAATATCTAAATGACCAGTATTCTATTGATTAACTGTATCAGAATATAATCAATAAATTAGACGTTATTCAGTTAAAAACAAATCATTTTACCATAACAATAGACACTTTTTTGTCAAGTTTTACAACTTTTTAACTGCAATAATTTCAGTATCCACCAAAATATTTAATTGGGATTTAAGAATCCACCAAAAATAAAAACCGCCAAAATTGTTCGTATACTTTGTTGCCCCTAAACCGCGAAATTTTACACCCGCGAAAATAACCCGCTATACGGTATGTTCATGATGTTTATGATTATTTTGACAATCTTTCTTACTTTTTTAATACACTTTGTTTTGTTTTTAAAAGAGTCAAACAGATATGAAATATTTGATATATCAAAGGATGAATATAGTTTTGTCCTTACGAAAAGTATGTTACATCGATAACACATATTGAAATACACTGACTTAGGTATAAGGGAGATGAAGTCCGTTACCTATCAATACATGCAATATGGTGAAACCAAATGAAACATATATTAACATACTCTTTAACAGAAGATCACGCACGCTTGAATAGCAAAAAATGTCTTTGGTATTCCTCTTATCGCAAAATATTGAACACTCGTTTTCAATTTGCCGATATAATTTCATATAAAATATGCATTATGCGCGTAATGAATGTTTAAATTGATGTATAACATATTGACAGTGAGCTGTTATTGAACACCTCTCTTTAACGGTTGTATCATCAATATTTCTACGGGATACAAATTTCCAATCGAAATAATGAAATATTTAAGCCTCTGTATCGCTGCCACCTGAGTATGCACATACGTGCAATGTCACATACAACTCTCTTGCTCTCTCTCTCTTTCTCTCTCTCTCTCGATATCTGTTTCGTTTTGGGTGAAAAACAGCTGACGTTGTTTATCATCTTAATCATGTGTCATAGTTTTCTTTTTATTTGTCTTTGTATATTTCTATCCTTTAGTCCATTTTTGGTAATATCCTTTTGTTTGGCTCGGTATTTATACATCCCGCCATTGTGTTATTGTGCTATGGTAATTTTTTGTATTCTTGTTTTTCAGTTTTGCTTATGTGCTTTGTCTCTAGGGTGTCTAAATGCCATTTTGTTTTTCTTTGTTGGTACAGTTGTTTGTTTTCATAGTGATTAAGATACCAAATTGCAATGTTTACAGTATAGAATCAATCAGCGTATTTTAGGAACAAACAAATTATTGTATAAAATAAAAATAATGGATAACCCAAAATTGTACATTTTGTTAAAAAGAAGATGAAACAATTGAACACTTGTTTTGGAATTGTGAGATTGTACAAAAATTTTATAAATGAAAATAAACATTGGTTTATTTCAAATGGTATAAGTATTCCCTTTACTATTCAAAATTGTATTTTTGGAGATATCTCAAAAGCTTTTAGTAGAAATGTGACCAACCTGATTTTTCTGCATATTAGACATTATATTTTTAGTTGTAAATATTTTCAGAGAAGACTTACATTATTTGGAGTGCAAACGAAAATACAGGATCTTTACTGTATTGAGAAACACATTGCTGTTAAAAACAAGAAACTGGAAATTTTCGATGAAATGTGGAATACTTTCACTATATTATTTGACAGTTAAATAAATAAATGTACAAACATGTAGAATCAAACTTTTATGTTTAAATTTGACAGAAATAGGATAGGATGTTAAATTAAAATTCATCTAGGTAAAACTTTTTTTATTTTATTTTTCTCTCTAATTATCAGTTCTCTTCAATATCTGGTCTATAATGCAGAACTCACTATGAGTTTTTGTATCTATTCTTTTTTTTTTTTTCTACTTCAAACATATTTTTTTTTATATATATATATATCTGTATGTTTTGTTATTTAAAGTATAGTTAATTTTAAGCTATTCAAATTGTTAAGGAACATCCAAATTGTTATTTGTGTTATGGTATATATTTTTATTTTATTATGTCATTATAATGTGTAAATTACTAACAAATACTAATATCTGCATATATATGTTATTTACTAATGTTAACGAGGCCGGGATAAGGTACAGGTATTCGATGTATTCAACTAACAAATGTACAGATTTCAATAAAAAATGATACATTAAAAAAAAAACAAAAAAAAAAACACAATTTTGAGTGTTGTACCTTAATTTTTGACATTTTTACCTATTATGTCTGTTTCTTTTGCTCATACATTGTTGTCAATATAATGGAATTTTACGCTACTATGATACAAGTGAGAGGTTTAGCTAGCTCTTAAACCAGAATTAATCCACCATTTCATACATAAGGAAATGTCTGTACCAAGGAATATGACAGTTGTAATCCATTCGTTTGATGTGTTTGAGGTTTTGATTTTGTCATTTTTAAGGGACTCTCCGTTTTTAATTTTCCTTGAAGTTCGGTATTGTTTTATTTTACTTTTTGAATCTATATTTTAAAGATTTGGGAATGCCTTGTTTTTACCAAAATGAATGGTCCAATGCGCTTCTTCCTGATGTCTTATCAAGAGAACCGCAACAGGGTTCGTCAGTGCAGCAGGTACTACTGACTTTTCCTGAGTTTGCCCCTTTTTTGGTGAGGTTGCTTTTACTAAGACAATATTTGATATATATAATAGCATTAACAGTGCATGTTCCAATTGATATGTAGTAACTCAAACATGTATACAAATAAGGAGATGGGTATGATTGCAAATGAGACAACTATCCATTACAGTTCAAATGAAGTGGATGCAAGCAATTATAGGTAATCTTACGCTCTTCATCACTGAAAAAAAACCATACCCTATAGTCGGCTATAAAAGGCCCCGACATGAAAAATATGTAACAATTCAATTGAGAAAACTAGCGACTAAAAGGGATATCGCATGAGGATGTTATGTCAGAAATAGGTAAAGTAGTTAATATTGACGATGTGTTATCAATTCGAATTACTGAAAAAGATTGTATAGTTACTCTTAAAAACCCCGAAACAAAAGACAGACTAGCGACTCAAGGTATAACTCTTAGAGACAGATATATTAAACGTTATGAAGTAGAGAGTTCAATTACTCATGTAACAATAAAAGACGAGCCTTATGAACTAGACAATTGCTACATTTGTACTCAGATGCTTAGATTTGGTAAAGTTGTACCAGGCTCTATAAAGCGAGGCGTCATTAAAGGCACAACCATTGAAAATGAGTCTCGGTATATTCATATTATGTTCTATGAGGCAGTACTCCCAAATAGAACTTCACTTGGTCGTTTCGAAGTACAATGTAAATAGATATAAGAAGATGTGGTATGAGTGCCAATGAGACAACTCTCCATCCAAGTCAAAATTTATAAAAGTAAACCATTATAGGTCACAGTACGGTCATCAATACGGAGCCTTGGCTCACACCGAACAGTAAGCTATAAAGGGCCCCAAAAAATTACTAGTGTAAAACCATTCAAACGGGAAAACCAACGGTCTAATCTATATAAAAAACGAGAAACGAGAAACACTCTTGAACCACATCAACAAACGACAACTACTGAACATCAGATTCCTGACTTAGGACAGGTGGAAACAAATGCAGAGGGTTTAAACGTTTTAATGGTACCAAACCTTCACCCTTTTTCTGAAACAATAGTGTAACATCACAACATAGAAAGACACACTATAAAATATCAACTGAAATAGCTTTACTCAATCAAAGGACATATTAACACCATTGAACATGCACTGAACAAATAAATTTGACCTATGACACAATGTAAATACAAAATAAATAAACTAAGGGAAGCATAATAAAAGTAACATGTTATATCGGTAAGAAATGTTAAACAATTAAAGAAAAACAATATGCTCGAACAAAAATACCATTCATTTGCAATAACTTTAAACACAGGTAAATGAAAATAGTTTTGTTGTTAGGTATACCTGTACAGTACCAATAGAGAAAGGAAATATTTTTACAAAATAAATAATTTTGAAGACTATTTGCAGATAACAATCGTACTCCATGTATATACTGTCACATCACAGGTCATCCTTCATACAGATGTAAAGCAATCCAAGTATTATGAATCAAAGGAGATGTTACAACTGTTCGGCTATAGGTCATTTAGCTAACGCCTGTCCCAATGAAGCATACTGCTCTTACTGTAACATTAAAGGACACGCCAGACGAGACTGTAAACAGTACAAACAGGAAACAGAAATAAAAAAGGAATTGGGCAGCTATGGTCCTGAAATATTCGAAGGAAGACAAGACATTACAAATAACATTTACACTGACGAAGGTGACTAAGAATCCATCTTATCAGACAACGAAAACTGTGAAAAAGAGACAGTGTGTGTTCTCCTTGGGGCATCTAATGGTAATAGGCTCGGACATATCGACGATTCATTAGTAAACTCTTCAATATCTGAAGTATCCCTTGACAAAATTGAGCAAATCATTGATCTAGCCTTTCAAAAAACTGAAACAAAGATATTGAAAAGGTTGTTCTTTGTCTAGGCACAAATGAGATCACTAGAAACAAAGGCAACTGTGATCAAATAAACCTTCTTGTAACAAGCGCTGTCAATCGTGTGATGTCTAGCTTTCCAGAGGCACAAATAGGCCTTTACGATATAAAACCGCGTAAAGGCAACGGTGCTCAATTTCAGAAAATAAACGAAACAACTAAAAATGTAAATAATTTCATGAAACAAATTTGTGTTCGAGAATAATCTGTAGAATTTGTTGATATAAACGATCAATTGTATAAACATGGAGCTGTAGTCAGAGCCTTGTTTAATAAAAATGACAGCAGCGGGGTCCGCGTCAGCACAGAGGGCGCACAAAGAATAAAAAGTAAACTTTCTACATAGCCCCAAAATGAACTTAACCGTAACACATACTCCGGTAGATCGCAAACGCAACAGGAGTGACAAAACGACTACTCCAACATCTGCAGACCGAATATCCAAAGTATCTAGAACAGAAATCAGCGTAGATTATGAATAAACCCGTGTAAATAAACATTATTTAATTTGATTTGATTCTACTGTTGAAAAAAAATTATTAAAAAAGACAAATATCACTGTAAATATCATGTCCATTTTTTTTAACATATTAGTCGTATGTATATTTTATTTATGAGTATTTCATTTATATGCTTACATGTATTTATCGCCAAAAGTTCAAAAATTGCAAAGATGTACCTAATTGTGATGTTATATATGGGGAACAAGTATATGTATCGGTTTATTAGACCTATTACGGTTTTAAAACGACACACAATATTTAAAGTTCTACCTTATTTGTTTACACACAGGTATACACATGATCGATCATTGAAGTGTAATTTTCTTAATAGATATAACCAGGTTCAAAGCATTTAAGTGAAACATTTAAATGATGAAAGAAAAAAAAACCTATACGAACTAAATATGACTTTGTCAATTGCTTCAATAATGTAAATGGTTTACAAAACAATAGAAAACGGGATTTGATTTTTAATTGGTTGGTTTCAAAAAAGTTTGATATCATTTGTATACAAGAAACACACTGTACGAAATCTGATATTGACAATTGGGGTAATAACTGGAAAAAGTTTACAAAAGTTACAAAAAAAAATCTCCGAAAATGTAACTTTTATTAATCACAATGATAATGAAAGATGTCAAATGTGTGACTTAAAAAGAGATAACGTTGTATATCATATTGTTGATGTAAACAAGTCTAAATTGAAAACAACGTTCAAACCTATGATTTCGTTGGATAAAAACCGCAATTTTTATACGTGTGCATGCAAAACAAATTTCTTGGTAAAGAGGTCTAAATACAACACAAACAACATTTTCCAAAAAGACCAAAAAAGTGACAAAGTATATTTTAACAAAACGCATTTGACTAGCAGGTCGAACAACGGATGTTCTTAAACCCTGCTGATTGCTATTGGCGATTGCAAAATAAAATGATCACCAGATGTAACAAAATGGATCTTAAATATTAATTAAATATCAAACAGAAAACAATAAACTTGCGGAAAAGATGGTTAAATATTGTTAATGTATATACACCAAATAACGGTTCCGAAAGAAAGACTTTTTACGAAAATTTGCATAATTTAAGTAAAAACGTTGAACACTACACCGTATTATTAGGAAACTTTTATTGTATTTTATAAAAAAAACTAGACAGGTTACCATCACATCAAAATAATGACGTTGATACAACAGAATTAAAAAATCTTTTGTTGAGATATGAATTAGATGATGTATGGAGATCTCGCTTTCCAGATACCAAACGTTATACGTTTCAGAGAGGAAACTCGAAGTCTCGTATTGATTTTATTTTCTGCAGCAAATCTTTGAATAGTAAAATATTTAACACTCGTATATCCCTTTTCCCGTTTAGTAATCACGAAAGATATAATAGACTATATAGACAACGAAGACGAAGATCGAATAATAATATGTCTTGACCAACAAAAAGCCTGTGATAGGGTTTAATGGGATTGGGTGGATTTTGTATTAGAAAAGTTGAATTTTAGGGAATAAATTAGACAATGGATCAAAATGTTACTTTATGATGCTATAACTTGCATAAAAACGAATGGACATGTTTCAAAATATTGTTCGATACCTCGTTCGAGCATACAGGGCTGTCCAATAGCACCCCTAATATACATTCTGCAAGCAGAACCAATGGCATGTGCAATACGAGGTAACAAGGAAATCGAAGGGATTCAGATACCTGGTGAAGGGGGTAAAAGTATAGAAACTAAATTATGCATGTTTGCTGATGACACTCAACTATTTAATAAAAATGAGAAATCAGTAGAACAATCTATTGATGTTCTAACACTATATGAAAAAGCTTCGGGATCTAAAATAAATATCGATAAAACAAAAGGTTTACTTATAGGATCTCTTAAAAGGAAAAAAGCTAAAATTTAACAAAGTTAAATGGATTACAGGTAATGTAAAAACCCTTGGAGTAAATCATGGTTATGAAATTGATAATGATACTATATGGCAAAGCATTATAGAAAAGATTAAAAACTGTGTCCACGTGTGGAAAAGTAGGAAACTTTCATTTAGTTGTAAAACTTTAATAGTAAAACATTTCTATTGTCTATGTGCTGTTAAAAAGAAATAAACAATATTATTAAGGAATTTTATATAAGAATGGAAAGTAAACCAAATAGAAAGACAGGTTTGGTGTCTTGATATAACAAAGGGTGGAATGGGAATGATAAACATCGATTTATTCATTAGAAGCAAACAAATAAAGTCTCTTTATCGCATTCATCATGAACCGTTAGAAATCTGGAATGCGATTGGCAAGTATTGGCTTCGACAATTTGATAACAAGTATAATGATCAATATTTTTTACGTAAGTGCTCAAACGTTACCGGACTAAATCTTAAAAATATTCCTTTATTTTATCAGTTAATGGTCTATACATGGTCCTATTTTCTTTAGACTGGCGATAATCAAAAAACAAAGACAGAGGTACTTAATATGAGAATAATTGGTAATTCAAAACTTTCATTCCAAAATAAGCCATTGTTTTTTTCTTCCTTTCTTAAAAGTAACATGAAATATATCAAAGATATATGGAATGAAGAAACCAACAAATTTTACAGTTGTAGTTCTATATTTGAAAAACTTGCGGATAAGAGAAACTGTATATCCGAATTTTCACGAGTTAAAAGTTCGATCCAAAACGACTTTAAACAAGTTTTAGAAACTGGTAGAAATATTAATGAAAAAACAAACATAGAATTGAAACTCTCTGTTGAAATGTTCATATTAGATAGAAACGACAAAAAAATCAAACCTAAAGAATTAAAACTCAAATATATTCGAGACATAATTAATAAAGATATAGTTCCAAAATGTCAAAATAAATGGCAAGAAATTTTTGGGCACGATTTTAATTGGAAATTAGTATGGGATAATCTGAAAAAATCTAACATTGGCAATAAAATATAAAAATTCAAATCGAAATGCATTCACAATATTATATATACTGAAAGTAGGCTTAAAAAAATGAGATTGTCAAACGTAAAATGTCATATTTGCCAAACGGTAAATAATACTTGAAATTTGCAACATTTATTTTTTGATTGCAGTACAACCAAAATAATCATTAGTAAAATCAAAGATATTTTCATATTATAAAATGTTCGATTAAATTATAAAAATCTAGAACACTTTATGCTTTTGGGAGATAACAGTGGTCAATCGAACCAAAACGTACTTGTAAATCTCTTTTATATTTTGACAAAATGGTCCTTGTGGAAAAAAAGAAACAAAATTAGATATGATGGGACAAAAATGTCATCTACAGATATTTTGAATCTTTGGAAATCATACATGATAACCAATCTGAAATCTGTACCCAGCTATTTATCTAATAATACAACAGACCAAGAAAAAATAAACACATTAATTAATTATATATGATAATAACAAACCGCATAAGAGAGAACAGTCACGATGTTATGTGGTCTGCCTTTTATGTCTCTTTAATTGTATGTGGTAATCCATTATTTAGAGGTGCACTCGATTATGTTATAATGTTATATTATTTAGTATTACATTCTAGAAAGATGTTTTTTTCATTTATTGTCATATAAAAGAATATTTATCATTATTATTATTACACTATTTTTTCTGGTAATAAATACTGAAATTGTTGTATCTTAAAGAACAAAGTGGACTTTTTTTAGCCTCCTGCTTCCCGGGCAGTTGGTTTAATTGTAAACGGGGATCCTTAGTCTGCCTCCTTGGCAACTGGGGAAATGGTAAACAGGAAATATTTGGAATAAACAAGTACCTAAAAAAAAGTGAGAAAAACTAACAGCCTTATTTTTAACAAAACAATATACGAAAAACAAATATGACAGACGTAAACCAACGATAACCACTGAACTACAGACTTCTGACTTGGTACGGGCACATATAGAATATGACGGTGTAAAACATTTTTGAAGTCGCCAACCCTCCTTACCGTTGACAGTGGTGTAACATCTCAAGACATGAACAGACTACAAAACAATAAACGCAAAGAAATATGAGAAACAGCAATAAACGACAACCACTCAATTACAATTTAAACATCCCGAAAAACCAAAAAAGACACAAAGTACAGATCTGAGAATACTTACAGTTACTGGCAGCTGGTTAAAAGCCAATAACGACAAATAATAAATCATGTATCTACAACTGAAATGTAAGTACTGTGTTTACTTACCGCATGAAAAGAGTAGAAGTAGCATACATGTTGCTCCAACAATTGTTGATTGGTTCATTTTGAAATGATAAACTGAAAAATATTTAAAAGATCTTCAATGCAATTTGCAATAAATCTTGTGTCACAATGTGTCCTTGTAGTATGATAGTCAAAACTATTATGACGGTAAAGTTTAAATTTAACTATATATGATGGTTAATAAACCTTACAAGTATAAGAGCTTTCTGTCAAATATTCCCAGATGAGTTGCGTTCACAAGATAAAACTATAACAATAACTACAACGTTTTACTATCATTTAAAAATTGTGGGATTAAAATGTTGACATTATATGGTCAACTACACATAGTAGCAACTAATATTACCTTATATGAGATACGTTCACCAGGCATTGCAGAAATAAAAGTTTCGAGCACGATTATAGTACTCAAAATTAGAAATCATCCAAATAAAAATACTGGATATGTTGTTCGGAGCACATATTTTTTCATTGCGTACAGTTTATAACCGAGAGCCTCGGAATTGAAACATTTTTGCAACAAATGGTTAAAGTCCCATATCTCCCGTAAAAATATTCGAAAAAAGGAAGGTATAATATGGTCAACTACATATGATGGCAACCAATAATATCAAGGATGAGAACGTTTTGTTAAATGGTCTAAGAGGAGTTGCGTTTACAAGATGTATATGTCACAATACTAAATAAAATAGTCAAAGTCTGTAAAAATGAACAGATCATAATGACAATATAATATGGTCAAATACACATGACGGCAAAAATTTCTACCAAGTATGACTGTCACAGCTTTCTGTAAAACAAACACAGGGGGTAGAAGTCACACAATGGCATTACGTTAAACTTAAACTAAAATTGTAAAAGTCAGAATACTTAAATAGAGATTATCAAATCAATCATGATATAACTAGGTCACTAGATGATGTCGACAAATAATCCTACCGAGAATGAAAGATTTTTGTGAAACGGTCTTTGAATAATGATGTGTTTTTGACGGACGGGCAGACGAAGACAATTACTATAGCCACCGGGACGAACAAATGGCATAGCCATTCTCACTTTCTTTATCTTTACCTAGACAAGTTTATTATTGTGTCCCTAAATACAGGTTTTTTATTCTAAGAAATGTAGGTTCAAGATGAATTTTACTGACATCATGTAATCAACTGATAAAGAATAGGACGTTTAATTGTGTGAGTGTTTCCTTCTTTATACATAAATGTCAAAAGTAAATACTCGATATGACATAGTTTACCTTAGCAACAATGACTTGTATACGAATCCAAAACCGAACCAAATTTGTTATTAGAAATCAAAAAATCAAATTCAAAGGGCAAATATATGAAATCAATATGTAGATAACAGGCCCAACTAGTTTTCACTATCGTGTCTGCTTTTCAAGAAAAAATTTAGGAGGCCTCATCTTTAGACGGTCCAATTCCTATGGGGAGTGGAAACTATTAAATAAATGTACTTTATTTTCTCACAAGTCTGTTGCTTTAATTTGAGCATGTATAAATATATTGCGTTAATCCCCCCCCCCCCCCAAAAAAAAAAGGGATATTTTGCTTAAGGATGCAAAAGTACAAATTAAAATTACGACAGGTGTAACATCGCCGAAGTTCTGATTTCACAGAGTTGCTACCTAACGTTTTGCAGCAGATATAAGATGTATTATATTTTATTTAAAAGACGTGTTATAATGTTATTAAAGTGAATTTGAAATTAAAACCTTTGAAAACTATAATAATACATTGTATATAAAACGCAAGTTATCTAAATAAACAATTACGCAGCAATACTCACCTTCTTTGGTTTATATCTACACAAGACAGAGTAACTATACATATATCTGTGTCTGAATTTATAGTAGATGATATCCGTAACTAATCAGGATTTTCCTTCTTAGAAATTGATGTCCAGGATGAATCTATTGTTTGTTTTGCACATCGTGAGATCATATGATACAGAGCAGGATGTTGAAATTTGAGACACTGTTTCCTTCTTTATGTCTGTTTCCATTTATACATAAACGAATATGCCACACTACATATAATACATAAGTATATCATGATTAAAAAGGAATTACAAGAATTTGTTCACCTTTCTAGTGGATTAAAGCAAACAACAATTAAAAATATGTCTAGTATCCATGATTTTTTTTCAGAGAAGTTCTAATGAGTTAGTTAAAAACATTTCAGAAAGGTAATGAACGTCCAAATACATCATAGGTCCAGAAAGAGTACATCGGTTGTATACCTGTAATACTAGTATCTCGGCGAATAAAAGTTTACCCACATACCTTCTTACATGGGTTGGTAATAGATCGCAGATTCAGTAATCGACGGTAATTAGTGTAATTTGCCTGCCTCTGTGTTTTTTTTCTATGG
Source organism: Mytilus californianus (assembly GCF_021869535.1). Taxonomy (NCBI): domain Eukaryota; kingdom Metazoa; phylum Mollusca; class Bivalvia; order Mytilida; family Mytilidae; genus Mytilus; species Mytilus californianus. Next base: position 14,363,523 of record NW_026262626.1, read on the forward strand.
GTGTGTGTGTTTGTGTGTTCGTTGATTGCCTACACCTAGCGTACTAATATATAAACATTTATTCTCTAGGTTTTGTATACGTCTTTTTTTTCAACAACATTCCTAATATTTGACTTCCCATTATCAAAGTCAGTTCAGTTAACATGTTAAGTTTAGTGTCCTTTACTCGTTGTTTCTGAAAGGAAAAACAACATCATTGTAGGTACTTTACCCCCTTTTTACCCTGTTTCGAAAAATGAAGATATATTTATTTTCGCTTTTAGAAAAACCAACTCAGCAGAAATTCAACTGAACTGTTCATTTAGTTGTTTAATTTCAATCACTGGAAAAGTAAAAGACAACATTGAATATTTTGTTTTTGTTTTGTCATACTTTTGATTTATACTTTTACATCATACCTCTGCTTCTTTGCATATTTATAAACAGCTACATGCATATAGAAGGATACATTTTGACACTATTAATCATAATGCATTGTTTCAGGAAACATAAAGATTTATCCTGGACATGTATTTATCTGACGGAAATCGTGGTTATATCAGGACACGATCTACTATAAATTATTAAGAAATGCTTTGTACATTAACGCAGACTTCAAGCGAGAAACAAAACGAAGGTAAGTACGACTTAATCGTTTTGTATTTCAAAAAATGCATTTTATTTATTTCTATAAAAGAGTTTTATTCTGGCAGCTTATATATTTATATCGAATAATAAAACGAAATAAAAGATGAATTTTGGTCTGTTTTGTAGGGTTCCTGTATCAACTAAACTTTAAAAAATTTACAGATCTAGACTAAGCATAGACTTTTTTCAACCCACAATGAGTTAACTGATGAATTGATATTTATTTACATAAGGTCGATTTCTATCCGACGCAGCTCATATAATGAATCTATAGTTTATCCGGAATTCTATTGATGGCAAAACTTTAGGAATTTAATATTTAATAGTAAAACATCAAAATCTTTAAAAAAAAAAAAGTTCATAATTCATGCTTTTATAATGCATGTACAATCCTTTTGATATTTTCAGGGCATCTATTTAAAATGAGACACTTATCAATTGTTGGAGGATCTTTTGTGTTACTTCTGATTTTTTCATGTGGTGAGTAAACACAATCGTTATAAAAAGTTTTTATCAGAAAATTATTCAACAGTTTTATGAAATGGGTGTTTTCATATAAATCCTGTATTTAAGTACAGTCGTATTGAGTATTGGGTTGAGGTTAGATTATTGGCTCGAGGCGTAGCCGAGGACTAGTACATCTGATCGAGACCAACTACGACTGTACAAGGACATAATACAGGATGAATATGAAAATGAACATTCAATGACACATTTATTAACCAATGACTTAAAATAACTAAGTACCAACATCTGACAGATGATAAACACGACTGTAGAAAGACTCAGATAGAATTATTATGAACTATTTAGGTTAATTATCATTTTATTGCAATGAATGTCGAATAACCCTAAAAGTTAATAATGTGCGATGAATTACACATTTATTCACCGGTAAATACCCATTTGAACATCTTGAAATTTACATGAGTTATCTCCCATTAAAATGACG